>NC_082666.1:110591724-111216724 GCF_025265405.1 Mesoplodon densirostris | reverse complement strand
CAGGGACCTTAGCTTCTTCCTCTGCAACATCCCACCCAGGAAGGGTTCGTCTGAGGCATATTTTAAAAGCCTGGACAAGGTGTTAGGTATCTAGCCTGTCTGTGCCTGAGACAGTCTGCCCCTTCCCTACTTGATTCTTATCTTGTCCAGGTAGGCTCCTGGCCCTTGGTCTCAGGATCCACCAAGCTCGCTGCTTCCCGGACTACCCACCTCCCAGCACCCCGCTCCCAGTGGCCTCAGGAAGGTGCCTGGGCTATTTTGAGCCTCCGTGTCTCACTGGGGAGACCAGTTGGGTCCCCTTCTGATAGTGCAGGGAATTAATTCATGGAGGTACTTAAATCTATGCTTGGTGGAGCAGATGCCCTGTAGAAGACAGATAGGGGCCCCAGGGAGGGTGACGGTGGAGCTCATTCGACCCGAGGTCTTGTATCTGTCAGCAGGTATTGGTGCCTACTCCAAGCCAGGCTTATCTGGCACTAGATCTACAAGAGGTACAAGAGGGGTGACACGTGACCCCTCTGGCAAGGGCCTCATCTTAGCGTGTGGGGTAGGGGAATGTGCCCAAGATGGAGGGATGCTGAGGGGGCCTTGAGAATATGGAGTGGGAGACCTTAGGCTCACCCTCTGCAGCTCAGAGGTGAGCCTGGTCTTCCCTAGCCTCTCCCCTCAGAGTTCATAGTGAGCCCCCACTGGCAGCATGTGCAATCCCCTTCTGTGTTCACAAGCTCGAATTCACGTCCGCTGTAAGAGCAGATCAGAAGGGAAAGTTGCACAGGAATTAACCATTGCCTGCTTAGGGACCTTTCAGTCGTCAGCTCTTTACTGTCACAGACATTTGGCCAGTGTAAGAATCTTGACTCAGTTTTGTGGCATGTGTCTGGAGGATGGGTCCCCAGGGGAATTGGGAAGAAGGTATATCGGTCTCCACAGGTGTTCTTCAGGTGGCTGCTTGCTTAGTTTGATGTTACCGTCAGGCTCTCGCACACACTGGCCTTGGACACATTGTCCCACTGTCCTGAACTTCAGTTTCCCTCATTGTAGGTGGGATGAGAACAGTTCAGCTGGAAGGAAGTCTCAGCAGAACTAGAGGAAGGTGCATCAGAGTCTCAGTAGGTGTTGCCAGAAAGCTCGCACTAGTTTACTCGAAGCCATGTCAGCACAGGCTCTTGTCGGCCTCTCTTAATTCTTGTTATTGTTATACTTGGAAATATTAACTCTTACTTTAAAAATCAAGATTTAAGGAGACCATATCTGTTGGGTCTTTTTTCAGTTTTATTTGTTTTCTCCTGAAGAGAGATGAGCCATCTTCATTCTTTTAAAACTTTATTTCTTTAACTAAAGTGGGTTCAGTTACTAACAAATTATGCTACAAACAGAGGGGCCTGTATTCCTGTTGAGCATTTGTAGACAATACTGTCTTAGAGGGAGAGAAGCTGGCTGGTCTGTCCCAGGTGACTGGGTTGTGACCAGACCTGAGGGAGGGTCCTCTGTGGGGCCAGTGGCAGTGGTGCTGGCCCTGCAGCCTTTCTCACATGGTGAGTGTATGTGTGTCTGTGTCCTACTGACACCATGGTGTGCGGGAGGAAGGGTACCCACTGGCCCATTTTGCCTAACCATTTTGCTAGTGATTGAGCTTGGCTTAATAAGGGCGCTGTATGTCACAAGTTCAGCTGTGCCCCCTTCCCCACCGTGGTGACAGATTTTGGTCGGCCATGTGATGTTTCCTGTCCTCAGGAGCCATGGAACATCTCACTCTGTGTCCTTAGCTGCAGTTTGAAAAGGACAGGTGTGCTGCCCTTTTCAAGACAGTTCCTGCCTGCATGGCTCAGGCAGGTACCAAGAGTGAGTGGTCCTTGTAGGTTGGGAATGTGAGGGCTGGAGGGCATGCCCGAGGCGAGTGGTGGGGGTCCTGGTGCAGTCTCAGCCCCACCCTCGCTTGGCTCCCAGGGAGAGCAGGAAGACAAAGTCTGGATGCCCTTGCTGACTTACGTGCCACCTCAGGATCTTGTCTGTGCAGTATGCTTGTATCCCAGGGAAGCCGAGAGTGGAATTCGGTGAGCTGAAGCCTGTCACAGGCTGGGACTGGTGCCTGGCACACAGTAAGTGCTCACGCAGTAAGTGTGTGTCGGCTGGCTGGTGTCATCAGCTCCTTCCTTCCCTCCACCTCACCCAGGCCTGGATCCCCTCCCTGCTGTCCCTGCAGTCGCCTTGTCTCTGCTCCTTGTTCTCGCAAGGTCTGGAGTGGCCCCGCTGCGTGTCCCAGAGAGCGGCCTGAGCCTGCTGCCTGGGGCCTCTGGCCTGGCTCAGCCTGCACTGCTCTCTGCATCCTGGTTGCCTTCACTGTCCTCACCATCCCTGCCTCTTCCCAGTCTTGGATCTTGGAAGCTCTGCCTGCCCTTCAAGGCGTGGACACTTTTCAGAGCCTCCTCTGGACTTGCCTGAGTAATATCCCTCCCATCCTGCAGGCTCCGCGGCTGCATGAACCACTGTGGCAGAGCTGGTGGGAGCAGCTGCTCTGTCCTCTTCGCTTCCTCCTTCCCATCCCTCTTGTCATTTCCTCTCTCAGAGGATGGGGAGACCAAGGTAGGGATGGGTGTGAGTGATTGAGGAAGGTCCAGTAGCTCAGACCAAGTTCGAAGTTGTCTTTGGGCACCAGGTTCCTGTCCAGGTCTGTGTAGAAGTTCCGGCCATGAGCTGGCTTCACAGAGGAGGGTGGTGTGAGGGCTGCCACTCAGGCCTCACCTCCGTTGGTGAGCTGTTCCTGCCATAGCCTCCGCATGCCCCACCGACTCCTGCAGTCCTCATGCCAGCCCTTGGGGTCACCACCCTGTTATGTCTGTTGTACTGCTGGGGCAACCGAGGCACAGAGAAGCTGAGTTGCACTCAAGGCTCCGAGCCTAGGAAGCCTGTCCCCAAGAGAGCAGGCGCCTGTGGAGGAGGGAAGGGCAATCGGAGGCCTCTGTGCAAGGCGCATCCTCCTCAAGTGTTTGTTTTGAGACAGGAAAAGCCCTGATTTGGACTAAACCCCGTGAGGATTCTGCTCATCTGATACCATCCTAGAACTTGGAGCAGACAGAGAGCTATTGGGGGTTGGGAGACTCTAGGAGACCTGTGGGCCTTTCAGGGCAAGCTGTGTGGTGGTCTGCTGGCAGCATGAAGAAGCCTGACTTGTGGTGGAAGTCGGGTTCCAGGGAATCCTGGAGGTGCTGAGACAGCCCTGCTCCCAGGGGTCTAACAGCTGGGAGAGGCAGCTACCAGCATCCAAAGGCAATGACCACACGCCCCACTGTGGCTGCATTGCTGGGCACTCCCCAGTTTCCTGCCTGCATAGCTTGTGTCTGGCAGGGCGTTGTGAAGCAATCTTGAGGGCTCTTCCATTTTAAAAAACTCCCAAGACTCCCGTGTCACCTGGCATTCTGTCTTCCTGCAGGGCCTGGGGGGTTAAGCAGCTGTGTACCTCAGTGTTCTCAGGGTGTGGCTTTGGACGGGTGGTTGGGCACACTGTGAAGGAGCTGCTTTTCTATACCTGGTGCAGGAGGGAGGCCAGGCCTACGAGTGGCACTGCCTGGGCAGGTGAGGAGGTACTGCATGTGCTGTCCAGGGCTGTGGTTTCCACACTTTGGCTTCAAGGGAGCAACTGGACCCTTCCTGGGCCCTCAGGAGCTATGTGGCCCTGGAGGAATGGCTCTGCCCTCAGGATCAGGCTGGTGTACCTGGGGCACTTGGGCAGGTAGTGGCTGAGGCTCCTTAAGTTTGAACAGTTGCATCAGAGAGAGCCATGGCCACGTAGACACAGACTCCTGCTGGGCCTTCCCACCTCAGGGACCCCAACCCCTTACTGTGAGGGAGGAGAGATCAGTTTACCCTTGTCAGTTTGGGGCGGCCACCCCTCAGTCAGACCTGCTTCTCCACATCCGTGCACTGGATAAAGGGCCACTACACACGCTGAAGGTAAAGAAAGATTTGGTTTCTTCTTAGACAGCGAAGTGAAGGTGGCTAGCAGGCAGGGGCTGGCCAGGACCCTGCAGGCTCTGATGGATGAGACTCTCCTGGGCCCCAGGCCCCATATTGTCCAGTGTTTGAAGTGTGGCCCCTCAAGCTGTGCCCCAGAGCCGGAGAGGGCCCCGTGTGACTGCCCAGCCGCTGTCCTGGGCATCAAACCTTTCTGTCCCAGCCCTGCTCTGCCATGGGAGGTGGACTGACAGATGGGGCTGCAGGGGCAGGGCACGTCTCGGGGACATGTGGTGGAACAGGCAGTCCAGGCTCAGGCAGGTGATGGCATCAGGAGGATCAGGGTCTGGCTTCTTCTTTAGAGCTTAATATGTTTTAAAAAAATTGTCCATTCACCTTAAGAACGTCAAAATGTAGAAATGAGTATGTCTCTGTAGGAATTATGGAGTATGTATGGGGCACTACCGGGTTTTTCTACTTGCCAGCTTTTTTCTTCCTGTGTATGTATGTGAGATACATATGATCTATAAAAACTAGAAAGTGCTTTGAGCATCTATAACAGTTGTTTTTAAAGAGACACAGAGTTTGGTGTTATTCTTTGAGTTGCAGAAAAGTAGGTTTCATTCAAGTGGCCGAAGACGTGGAGGTTTCCATGGGTTTGGAAGGTTCTGTGCACTTCCAGTCTATTGTTGTATCATGTGAAATAATTGTCGTAGTTTGAGTTTTATGGGTTTGCTTTTTTAAGGCAGTTTTTCTGCACTGTTCCCCTCCTAAAGGTCTTCCATCTTTAGGGGAAGTTTTAAGCATAACCAGAGCAGAGAGATTGGCCTGCATGTTTTTGCGCCCACTTTGGCAGCTCCAGCTTTGGCAGCCTCCGTTCTGTGCCTCACTTCTACTGTAAGTACATTGGTGTGCTGTGTTGAGAAATTAATCTGTGATTCTGTTTTTTTTTTTTGCGGTACGCGGGCCTCTCACTGTTGTGGCCTCTCCCGTTGCGGAGCACAGGCTCCGGACGCGCAGGCTCCGCGGCCACGGCTCACGGGCCCAGCTACTCTGCGGCATGTGGGATCTTCCTGGACCGGGGCATGAACCCGTGTCCCCTGCATCGGCGGGCGGACTCCCAACCACTGCGCCACCAGGGAAGCCCCTGTGATTCTGTTTTTATAAAAAAACAGAATCACAGATTAATTTTCATACCTCACAAGATTGACAGTGACTCTTTAATGTCATCTTCTCTCTGGTCAGCATCCGGATTTCCGTATTTGGCTCATAGTCGCTTTACAGTTGTTCTGTTTGCATTGGGAGCCAAGCAGGGTCCACTTGGTGCATCTGGCTGAGGGTGCCACTGCTTACAGGGCCTCATGTGACCATCCTGAGGCTGCCTGTCCTGCCTCCCCACTGGCAACCTGGAGTAGCTGTCCCCGCACCCGTGCAGGCCAGGCATCTCACTCTTGTCTTGTCTTTCCTTTTTCTTTTCTTTTTTTTTTTTTACAAATAAGGTTCTGTGTTTTTATTTATTTATTTATTTATTTTGCTGTACGCGGGCCTCTCACTGCTGTGGCCTCTCCCGTTGCGGAGCACAGGCTCCGGACACACAGGCTCCGCGGCCATGGCTCGCGGGCCCAGCCGCTCCGCGGCATGTGGGATCTTCCGGGATCGGGGCACGAACCCGTGTCCCCTGCATCGGCAGGCGGACTCTCAACCACTGCGCCACCAGGGAAGCCCCTCCTTTTTCTTTTTTAAGAAATTGGCCCATAGTGCTACCTTCAGCTGATACATGGCCTTGCCCTTGCACTGCTGGGTCGTTGTTGCCTATCCAGTTCATTCATTAGACCAGCTTTTATTGTGCCACTGAGGCTCATGGTCATCTGTCAAGTGTATTCTGACTGTGTTGCCGAGAGGTGTCCAGCTCTCTCTGAACCAGGAGGGAGGCGCTCTCTTTGTCCCAGTTCCATAGGTGAGGATGCTGGGGCTCAGAGTGAGGGCTAACATCCCACACTGTGTGCTAGCAAGGCTTGACATGATCTTGAGTGGTCCTCTCCCTGGGCCTTGTTTTCCTTGTTTTAGGCCAGCACATCCCTGAAGCCCTGGCAGTGGACCAGATTCTTCCTCAGTGATGGTGTCAGGGCAGGCCTGGGACCTCACCCTTCTAGCTCCTGGGGTCCCCTGGGCATTCTCCTCCCACCTTCCCCCCTCACGTCCTGCCCCAAATTCTCTGCAGGGGTCCAGACTTGTCCACCAACCTGAGAGATTCCCTGGGTGTTGTAGAACTGTGACCCAGGATGATCAGAGGGGATGTAGGCCCCTGGAAGTTGCTGCACCCAACAGTCATGAACCCGAGGCTGTACCTAACGTTGCCCCATTGCCGGTTTGGAGAGGCTGGGATTGCAGTGAGTGCAGCAGCAGCTGACAAGCAAGCCTGCATTCTCATCAGCACTTAGTGTTGTTGGTTTTGTCATCGTGGCCAGCATGGTGAGGGAGAAAGGGTGTCTCAGAGGGTTTGATTTATTTCTTATGGGAGCAGTCAGTTCTGCCATAACACTGATTTTGAAAATGCAGATTTTTTCCAGAGTGATTGATATTTGAGGGAACAGTATGAGCATAATGAGAGTTTGCATGTGATTTTGTCCTCAGAAAACACCAGGTGAGCACAGAACCCAGTGACCCACCCACCTGCATCTGGTGCGACTTTCCATCTCATTTCAGAAGGCCTGCTTTCCCCCTCTGGAGACATCATATCCACGGGCAAACCTCAGGGTTTTGTCGAGATAAAGTGCCATGTATTGCAGCATTTATGTGTTTTTAAACTACCTGACACTTCTAAAACTGTGCTGCCTTTTTTCATTAATTTTAAACTGCTTCAGATCCCCTGGCTGAGGCGTTTGTCAGGCATCTCCACTTCACGGTGCTCTTGCATCTTTTCCAAACTGCACAGCCGCCACCCTGAGGAGGAGGCGGAGAGGGGAGAGGGTCATGCTCACTGCCTCCAGGGGAAGCATGTACATACATTGTTCGGAATTTTTCCCCATGGGAGACATGTCTCTTCCCAACTTATTTGTTTATTCATCCATTCATTTATATTGGTATGGACTCACGGATATTTATTTTATATTTGGGCTTTATTCTGTTGCTCAGCTTGTTACAGCTTTGGCCCCTGGCAGCTCTTTCATTTGGCTCCTGTGCCCCTTCAACATACCCATCATTGTGATTGTTTCCTTCCTTCCTTCCTTCCTTCCTTCCTTCCTTCCTTCCTCCCTCCCTCCCTCCCTTCCTTCCTGAGAGCCTCTTTACTTTCTGGTGCTACAGGGTTCTCCAGAGTCATCCTGTAGGTTCCCTGCCCCAGTACAAGAGTAAGCATTCTCCAAGGAGTCCTGGTTCCTTTTATTGGAGAATGGTATTAGAAGCCAAGATCTGGGTGCTGGGTGTTTGTTGCTGCTGGAGTGTCCCTGCTTCTAGGCCCTCTCAGCCAACAGAGGCAGGAGATAGATCTGGCCCACATATACACACACATCTATAAACATTTCTAGATGTAGTCACATGTATTTATATTAAGCTGAACATGAGTTCCTACTGATGTCTCCAGCTCTGATCTGTCACCACGTAGATCATTCCCACCATCTCCCCTTGCTTATCTGTATGTAACCTCCCTCCACCGGTGAGACACCTGGCTTCCCCATCCCCCACACAGCTACATAATTGTTCCATTCCAGCACACGTCACAGTAGTGTCAGACCTGTTGACCTGTACCCCTTTGTGAAATAATTTATCAACTAGAGTATAGTGCTCACGAAGTCTTTTTGACTTCGGTCTTATATACTCCACTGATTTCCAAATACATTACTTAAGCAAGCACCTTATTTGCTGTCCCCTTCAGTGAGGTGGTTTCATCTATCTGTAATGCAGTTAGATTGTTTTACCACATTCTGTGTTCCAGCCTAGGATCCTCATACCTCCTAAATGATTTTTTTTTTTTTTTTTTTTTTTTGCGGTACACAGGCCTCTCACTGTTGTGGCCTCTCCCATTGCGGAGCACAGGCTCCGGACGCACAGGCTCAGCGGCCATGGCTCACGGGCCTAGCCGCTCCGCGGCATGTGGGATCCTGCCGGACCGGGGCACGAACTCGTGTCCCCTGCGTTGGCAGGCGGACTCTCAACCACTGCGCCACCAGGGAAGCCCCTAAATGATTTTTTAAAAAATTTTTATACATTAAGGTTCACTCTTTGTGTGGCAAAGTTATCTGGGTTTTGACAAACAAGTAGTGTCATTTATCTACCATTACAGTATCATACATAGTTTCACTCTGTTAAAAAAATCCCCTGTGCTTTATTCAACACCACTCCACCCCAAAAAAAGAAACCCTGGCAACCGCTGATCTTTTATTTTCTCCATAGTTTTGCCTTTTCCAGAATGTCATATAACTGGAATCATATAATATGTAGCCTTTTCAGATTGGCTTCTTTCACTTAGCAATATGTGTTTAAGATTGATCCATGTCTTTTCGTTGCTTATTAGCTCTTTTTTTTAAATCACAGAATGATATTTCATTGTTTAGATGTACCACAGTTTGTTTATCCATTCAAAGTGGGCATCTTGGTTACTTCCAGCTGGGAGCGATTATTAATAAAGCTGCTATAAAACATCCATGTGCAGGTTTTGTATGGACATAAGTTTTCAACTCCTTTAGGTGAACACCAAGGAGTGTGCGACTTGCTGGATCACAGGGTAAGAGTATGTTTAGTTTTGTAAGAAACCGCCAAACTGTCTTGCAAAGTGGCTGCACCATTCTGTATTCCTACCAGAAATGAATGAGAGTTGCTGTTGCTCCACCTCCTCACCTGCATTTGGCAGTTACTAGAGTAGGTGTATAGGGGCATCTCATTGTTCTCATTTACATTTCTCTGCTGACATATGATATGGAACATGTTTTCATGTGTTTGTTTGCTGTCTGTGTATCGTCTTTTGTGAGGTGTCTGTTCTGATCTCTTGCTCATTTTAAAATTGAATTGTTTGTCTTCATATCGTAGAGTTTTAAGAGTCTTTTGTCTGTTTTGGATACAAGTCCTACTTTGCAAGTAAATAACCCAGTCTGTGGTTTGTCTTTTCATTCCCAGAATAGTGCCTTTCACAGAGCAGTTTTTAATTTTTTAAAATTTATGTATTTTTATTTTTGTCTGTGTCGGGTCTTTGTTACTGCGAGCGGGCTTCTCATCGCGGTGGCTTCTCTTGCTGCGGAGCACGGCCTGTAGGCATGCGGGCTTCAGTAGTTGTGGCTCGCAGGCTCTAGAGCGCAGGCTCACTAGCTGTAGCTCATGGGCTTAGTTGCTCCGTGGCATGTGGGATCTTCCTGGACCAGGGCTCGAACCCGTGTCCCCTGCATTGGCAGGCGGATTCCCAACCACTGCACCACTAGGGAAGCCCAGGAAGTTTTTAATTTTAATGCCATTTTGCTTTCATGTTAAGATTGTCCTCACCAAACCCAAGGTCATGTAGATTTTTTGCCTATGTTTTTATCTAGAGGTTTTATTAGTTTTGCATTTTATATTTAGATCTGTGGTTCATTTCAGGTTGGTTTTTGTGAGAGGTATAAGGTCTTTGTCCGGATTCATTTTTTCGCACATGGATGTACAGTTGTTCCAGCGTCGTTTGTTGAAGAGATTGAACTTTCTTTATGAAGTTGCTTTGCTCCTTTGTCAAAGATCAGTTGGCTGTATGTGTGTGGGTCTACTCCTGGGAGTTCTGTTCTGTTCCAATCATCTGTGCAATTATCCTTTTTCCAACACCCCGCCCTCTTGAATGTATGTTGCTGATTTTATTAGGTTTCTGTCTCCTTATGTGTTAATGGTGAATCTTTCCCTTAAGCCCTGTGGTTTTCGTTATGTGACTTGGCACACCGGACTGGGATCTGCTGGCCTACGTCTTCAGCCCTGGGTTGGCAGGGTTGGTCCTGGTCATCATCAATTGATAGTCCTTTTTTTTTTTTTCTAATCTTGAGAAAAAGTAATAGAATGCAAATTGTTAAAAACAAAAATCACTAGTACAGTTGGTTAGATTTTTGATAGAAGATGAGTATGATACTTCTCTGTGTCTTTGTGTCACTGTTTTTAAGGTGGTCCATGGGACCTTCTGTTTGAGCAGCTCAGTCAGGGTTGACTTTACTCCTGGAAAACCACCCAGAAAGCTGCTTAACTTACTAGTCTTATGCATTTGACCCAGGCAGTAGTTAGGGGAGGGGTGTGGACTCAGCCACTGCTCAGACCTGGGATTGGGTCCCACTTGAGCGTTTACTAGCTGCTTGCCCCACAGGCAGAAGCTGGTGGCTAGGTCCCTCCAAAACTGTGACAGACGCATCCCCATCTTGGTTTCAGGTACCTTCACTATTATTTCAGGTGCTCACCACCCTATGTGAGCCCCTTTCCAGCCTGCCAGGCCTCTAGGTCTGGCCCTCTTCTCTGGTGCTAGGGTCAGACTCCACCCCAGAGATGCCCGCCCAGCCTTTCCCTATGCCAGCTCTGACTCTTTGCTACCTTTGGAACAGGTCTGTAGGGACCCACAATGGATTTATGGTTGGGGTGGGTGGTGTTTACATGCCAGGCCACCAAGTCTGCATCTCCCGCAGACTCTCACTACCAAGCGCACCTCTTTTTCCTCATGCTTTCTCAGCATCTGTGTCTCACCTCCACTGTGGGATGCCCCTTTGTGCCTGTACTGGTTGAAGTCTGGACCACATCTCTGTTTTCAGGACCCACAGGAGCTCGTGAGGCTTTGGGGAGAGGTAGCATGCCTGGGCCAAAGGCGCAGGGCGGAGGGTCAGGTCCTGATGTGGCACTTTCTTTGGCTGCGATTTGCACAGTGGCTGCTGCAACTTAAAGCAATGTTGGTGCTGTTGTGATTCGGCTGAGAAATGGCCCCGGGCAGTCTACTGGAGGGTGTCTAGGATGAGTCAGGAGCGTTAGGCTTTCATGCCCAAGCTATGATGAAGCGAACCATGTGTGCGTGTGTGTGCATGTGTTCACATGTGTGTGTGTCACAGACAGCACAGGAAGGATCCCTGCAGGCCTCACTCTTCTGGATGACCTCGATGTGTACGGGTTGGAGGGGCGAGGCTGGGAGACCAGGTACCTGGCTTCGGTACAGGGTCTCAGCCGCCCACCCTGAGCCTCAGGTTCTCACCTCTTTTCGTGAGCAGTGCAGCATCCTTGGTTCCCCGGGGTGTGGGAGTCCTTCATGACAGGGACTTACCCTGCCAGGGTGACCGTGACAGAATGCCAGACATGGGGGACACTTGGCTCCTGAGACCCTTTATCTCATCATGGCTACAGCTGCTGACAGGCCCGTCTGCCTTCCAGAGCCTCTTAGGGCAGATGTGAGAATTGAATCATCATTGTAGCCCATACCCGTACATAGTTCCATTGGCTCCACTCTCATCTCTAAAGCTGCAGACCTCTGGGTTCTTGAAGGGACGTGGCCTGAGTTACAGAGTCTCTGGCTACTTGCTGACTGTGAGGCTTGCTGGATGTCCCTTCCTAAATGGGGCTAATAACGTGAGGACATGTGTTGAGATTAGAGATGAGGTGAGAAACCACAATCCACTCTCCTGGTGTTTCCAGCCGGGTATAGCCCCGACTGCTCTGCCTACCAGATGTCTTCTGAGGCTTGGGATAGATGGGAGCTGGACAGCTCCCTCGACTGCAGGCCATTGAATAGAGGTTTGTGTCGGGTAGCCAGCTGCCTCGGAAGACAAGGGCTTGTCCCCAGGCCCCAGGACTGACAGAAGAGCCAGGGTCTGTGGGGAGTGCCACTGGCTACAGGGCTCAGCTGGCCAGAAGCCTGTCTGCTGACACTGGGGCAATTAGAGTGTAATCTTCTCTAAATGGCACCGATTCTGGCTAAATCCCTCCTGCTCAGGAGTGGATTCCCAGTTTTCTAAAAGCAGCTTAGTGTTTGGACACTGCCCAGGGCAGCTGGGGTTTGTGTTGTGGTTGGTGATGGGATGGATGTGGACCTGTGGGGCAGACGTGGGGGTTGGGGGTGATCCCTGTGTGAGTACCACCCCTTGGGGCCAGTTCTTCTGATCCCTACAGCCAGTGTGCAGGTGCTCTGATGGGAAACTAAGACAGGAAGCCACACAGCGGGAAGGGCAGGCCAGTGGAGAACAGGTGTCACACTCGTGCCCCTCCTGGGCCTTTGGAGGGAGTCTGGGACAGGGTTGGGCCCTTGGCATGCTGATCTGATGGATAAGGCTTGTTTGCTTGGGCAGGGTGTATGCAGGTGTGCTTGTAGCCTCTGTTCTGCTCCAGTTCCCAGGTGGAACCGTCATCCCCAGGAGGCCCCCATCCTCTCCTGCAAGGGAGATCTGTGCAGCTTTCCCCAGCTCCTCCCTGCCCTCCTGCCAGGTGAGGCTGCTGGGGGCTCCCTGGAGCCCAGCTCCACCCTCATCCCACCCCGCCCTTCCCAGCTCTGGGAACTACTTTGCTGCAAAGAAGAAAAGTTGTTTTTGGAGTGAGAAGCCCTGTGGTGCCATTCAGGGGAATCATCTGACCTCGCTGAACCTTGGTTTGCTCACCTGTGAAATGGGGGTGATAAGTTTCTACTTTGTGTGGCTGTTGTGAAGATCAAATAAGATTCACACCCACCTCGGTCTCCTTTGGGGGGTAGCCAGGCCTTCCCAGGCTGCCTCCAAAAATGTCTAGAGGACCTGGGGCCATGCCTGCCGCCACCTGTCTGTTCAGGAAACCTGTGAGACAGGGAAGAGGGAGTGGGTCTGGGGTAGGTCCTTCTTGGAATGGAAGGTGGGTGCAGATGAGAAGAGCCGGCTGAGGGTGGTGAGCTGAGTTCTCCCATGGAGTGCGTGGGGGGTCCTTTTGTGTGGGTTTGCAGGTCTCTGAGGGCCTGCGTAGGGAATGGGTCTGTTTCTGGTTTCTCAGCTGGCTTGGGTTCCCTGGGAAGCTCATACAGAGCCAGTGTGGTGTATTGAATTTCCTGCACACCAGGGTCACCTGGGAGCTTTCAGAAATTCCAAAACATTGGCCACACCCAGAAGGATCAAACAGTTTCAGGGTGGGACATGGGCCTCAGGAGATTTCCTGTCTCTGGAAGGATCCCAGTGGGAAGATGCATTTGGGAAACCTATCATGTTACTGCAGTTTATGCTAGGGATCTGAACCCTCCCTGGCCACATGGGTGGACTGTCATTCTATACTTGTGCACAGCTACAGGATTTATCCGCATCTCTCCACCTTGGCGCACAGTGGGGGCCCAGGAATGCCCTTGGCTGTGTCCACGTGCTGGTGGGAGGGCCTGCCTCTTTGTCTGCTTCCCACGGCCAGGTCATGGGCCAGTGGCTACCCTGGACTGGCCCTGGAAAGGACCCCTCTCTGGAGGTGTGCATGAGCCACAGGCAGACCCAGGTAGAGGGGTGAGCCTAGGAGCCATTCCTGCTGCCAAGTCATGGGGGTGTGTCTCCTGCTGGCTGGGGAGGACCGGTAAAGAGGAGATGCCTGAAGCGCCCGCTTCCCAGCTCCCGCAAGCACCAAGCCTCACCCAGCACCCCTACCACCTGTCCCTGTCCCTGTCCACCCACTTCTGGTGTGGGCCTGTCACCCCCTTGCGGTGTCCCCACATCCTCCCTATTCTCCTGTCAGTCCGCATATATTTACTGAGTGCCATTCTCTTGCTGGGAGTGGGCTTGCCCACTCCAGGCCTGTACCCCACTTAGGAGGTACAGACTCCTTAGGCACAGGCCAGGCGTGGGGTGCCGTAAGGTGCACCACTGCTTGCATTCCCACAGGCCCCCCTTCCTTGTGTGAGAAGCCACCTCACCCCCACTGCCCTGGCCTGCACTATGTGTCCACGGGGTTTGAACCCTGCCTCCCCCCAGCCCTGTTCTGCACCTGTGAACTCAACTGGTAGAGCGCCAGCCCTCGGGTGGCTTTCTGTAGGGAAGGTGGAAGGTCCCAGGGTGGCCCCTGACACGTTTTTTTGCCTGTCCCCTGCTGTCCCTGGGGCTGACTGCCTTGAGTGCCCCCCCAACCCAGGCCCCCTTGACCCCTGGTGACACCCTAGGTCTGAGATATGGCCTGATGGGGACCCAGTGGGGATGTCACAGGGCTCTGTTCAGCCCTCCAGAAGGTTCTGTCCTTGTGTGTGAGCTTGGCCTGTCATCCTCCCTCCCCACCTTGGTTTCTCTTCCTGGAAGCTGCTCCTGGCCAGTTCGGTCTCACCCATCTGTCGGAATTTGGGTGATTCACTGCGAGGCCAAGCTGAGCCCCTCTTCCAGTGGCAGACTGCGTTGTTCAGGTACACCTCTGACGGATACTTCCGCAGTGACAACTCTGGCTGCTGCCCAGATGATTCTATCTGTAATCAGCTCTCAGTTTAAAATTGGGGCACCATTTACCTGTTACAAGACACAGAGTTGTTTGTGCTCCTGTGGCTGCCCTGCCTGAGGGTCGTCCTCACATGCCTTCCAGCACCCCCCACCGCCCCCCATCCGAGACAGCCCTGCCGGCCTTCTGCTGCAGTGATTAGGTTCTTTTCTAGACTTGCATATTGACGGGCTGCACCCAGGTGGCCTTTTTGTCTGGCTCCTCTGAAAGGCATCGGAGCTGTGAGTGAGTGTTGGTTGCTGTTCTCTCTGAGCAGCAGTGCCTGAGTCGTATGCCTGAGTCACCAACACCTCCCCTTGGAGGACATCAGGGTCACCTGTGCAAGGCTCTGTGTGGACCTGCATTCTCAGTTTCCTTGGTGATACCCGAGGAACAGAACTCACCTCCTTTTGTCTAGGACAGATACACACAGTTGGCCACCCTGGTCCCTTGGCCAAAAGGCCAGCTCCTCTGCAGGCTCTCCCCCTTTATTTAGCTAGTGCTTGAGGGTGGCAGGGCTGTGCCAGGAGGGAGGTAATCTCCATAAGTCATGTGAAGTAGGACCAAGGACCAGCACGACCAGCCTCAGCCAGATCTGGGGATTAACAAGCACTGCCCCAGTAAGCTGGAACATTCCAGATTCCAGGCTTGAGACTGGCAGGGCTGACTGGCAGGTGGGCCTGTACTTGGGAAGGTACATTTCTGGCTCCTGGTGTGATTCTTAGGTGTGGGCAACTGAACAGCAGAGTCGTGGGTCCAGGTGCTGGTTCTGCCTTCCAATCTGTTACGCCTCTTTTCCTGCCTTTTCTGGCAGTCCCACCTGGGAAGTCATATGGAGTTGCTTGTTCTCAGAGTTCAGTTTCTTACCTGTGAAAGGAGATCCCTCCTGTGAGAGAAGCTAATGGGCTCATGTTGACACAGATTGTGAAGTGCACAGGCCTCGGGTTATTGCCCGCCCTCCTGGGCCTCTCCCACCTGGTTCATCTCTTCCCTGGACTCCCATCAGAGCTGGAAGAGGGGCCTGGGAAAATGGGCCTTGGAGCCACTCTGTTTCTGTGTGCTGTGTGATTCTCAGGGTCTTTCTCAAGGACATCTGTCCTGGATGCATCCTCATTGATTGCCAGCTCTAGCCCTTTTTATGCCCCTCTCTCCCTACCCCATCCGGTCCCCCATCCAAGCTGGTACTTTGTAGCTGTTGTAACTTGTTTCTCTCCAGTTGCCAGCAAGACTGTGTTCCGGTGTGGGGCGACTGGAAGCATATGGCCCAGAGTGAGTACGCAGTCCATTTTTTTGTCCCATTTCCTGGCTGGACCTTGCATTCTTATGTCAGGTTTTTGCTGAAGTGCATTTATGGAAAGTTGATCTCTCATTGTCTCTCTGATACCTTCTGTTTCATTAGTAATGAGTAATTGGTCTCCCTGGGCTATATTGAGATCTGGGGTACATTTGGTTTAGGTTTTGTTAATCTTATAACTGTAATTACATACAGTAAAACGCACAGACTTTAAGTGCATGTGCACACCAACCCTGGGCACATTTGCATCCTGCTTCCTGTTCTTTCTCATCACCAGGAGTGGTGGTAGCTAAGGTTCTGAGCATCTCACCTCTAGCATTGTACATTTAGATAACATTGCAGATGTTGCATCCTTTTCAGTGGTTTGATTCTATTTCAGTATGCAGTTTCATAAATCATTTTGTTTACTTTTTGAGATATAATTTACTTCCTATTTATTTTTAAGCCCTATTTATGATAGTTTTGACAATGGTTAAAATTAGTTTTTATTGGAGTATAAAATATAGAAACTACACAGATCATACTTTTACAGTTTGATGTTTCCATACAGCTCCACAGATGGAGCAAGGAGCATGTTGTCAGCATCCCAGGGACTGTTCTCTAATGCTTGTCCAGGATTAATAATTCAGACACTGCCCCATAAATTGATCTTACCCATTTTCGACTTACAATAGGCGGTCCTACAGACCTTGGGTTTTGTGTGTTCACTCAGCATTTTCTATCTAGAGACACTGTCGCCTGAATTTGCAGATTGTCGGCACTCATCGCTGGCAGGGTTCCATGTGGACACACCATGCTTCCTTACCCAGGTTTGTGCTGTTGGACTCTGTGCCTCTGTGAGCATGCATGTAGATAGCACCCAGGGTGGGTACTGGCATTTTCCGTGTTAAATTCTGGCCTTTCTGATCTGTGTGTCCTAGTCGCCATCCTGGTGCTAGTTTGCATTTCCCTGTGGACCTTTCCTGTGTTGACTGCCTATTTGGAAACCCTCTTTTGTGAGGAGCCTGTTCAGGACCTTTACCTTTTTTTCTGTGGGGTGTCCACTTTTTTCTTCCTGATGTGTCAGAGTTATTGATATATTCTGGACGTGGATCTTCCTGCCCTCCAGCAATAATTCTGACACTGGTGCAGCAGAAGGAGCTGGTGTGAGAGGGTAGGGATGGCCCAGAGTCCCAGCTGTGCTTCTGCCCAGGATAGCTGAGCATGATAGCTGACAGCTTGACATGGCCCCGGCCTCTTGGACCCTTAGTTTCTTCCTCCATAAAATGGGAACCAGAATTCTCCTGAGAACTTTGAGCTAGGCATTAAGTGAAATAATAGATTTAAGGAAAGTTATAAGAGTGGTAGCTATTATTGTTACTAATATTAATCTTTTTTTAAATGGGAGGAGACCTTACACCTACTAGGACGGGTAAAATCAAAAGACCAACAATAACAAGTGTTGATGAGGCTGTGGAGAAATCAAAACTCACACTGGAATGGAAAATGATACGCTACTTTGGCAAACAGTTTGGCAGTTCCTCAAAGTGTCAGACATAGAATTACCATGTATATGTACCATCGGTTCACTCCTACATATATACCCATGGAAATGAAAATATGTGTCCACACAACAACTTGTATGTAAGTGTTCACAGCAGCATTATTCATAACAACCCCAAAGTGGAAACAACACAAATGTCCATCAACTGATGAATGGATAAATAAATGTGGTCCATCCACATTTATTGTATTGTAATGCTATACAATGGGATGGTATTTGACAATAAAAAGAAGTGAAGTGCTGGTACACGCTACAACATGGATGAACCTTGAAAGCATTATGCTCAATGAGAGAGGCCAGTCACAGAAGATAACATGTTGTGTGGTTCCCTTTATATGAAATATCCTGAATAGTCTAAGCCATAGAGACAGAAAGTACATTGGTGGTTCTTAGGGTCTGGGGGAGGGGAGCTGGGGAGTGAATGCTAATGGGGAATGAAAATGTGGATTATGAAAATGTGAAATTAGATGGTGGTGATGGTTGCTCAACCCTGTGAATCTACTAAAAACCACTGAATTGTACATGTTAAATGGGTGAATGTTATAGTATGTGAATTATAGCTTAATTGTTTTTTCATTGGAGGCAAAGGGGAGAGTCTCTTTGCTAAATCATCTGGATAAATTGCACTATTGCTCTCAAGTAATCCTAGAGGATTTGGGGCAGCTTCCTTCAGCCTTATAGCTGTGGTGTCCCAGACACATGAGCTCCAAGTGACAACTCAGGCACCTTACCCTTTTAGATTCAGCCCTTCTTGTTAGCTTATTTATCATTTTCTTTGAATATCATTTTCTGGTTAAATTTATATTCAAGGTTAATGTTTTTTGATGTTGAGATTATAAATGTAATTGTTTTCTTTAAAGTATGTTTTCCTAGCCTAATTTAACTCGGGAGGATTGGAGATTTCTAAATGACCTTTTTGGAGGTGTTTCTTAGCGCATTTTCTGGAGAAAATCAGACAATCAGACCTGCAGACAATATGGAATTAATATATCCTTTCTTCTGTTTCTTTCTTCCAGTCTCTGAAGTGTGGTGAGAGGTTATCTTGCCTTGTCCTTTTAAGTGGAGTGACTCTAGTGCTTGTCCATTACTTATTAACGCGTTCTGTTCCTTGTTAAGTTGGCTCTCATTTTAAATCTGTCTAGGTAGATTTACTACAGCTATAGGTGCTCTTTCTATGAAATTAAGAAAGAAAGTTACTATATCCATTTTTCTAAAACTTCAGTTGAGGAGTGAATTGAAAGCATCTTAGTGCAGATGACATTCTTACATCCTTTCGAAACATTAGTTTGTCTGTAACAGGGATGTTGATAGTTCACCTTCTGACAGCACTACATGGTTTACTTACTGTGCTTGCTTATCCTGATCCTGGACAGGCGCCAAAGCAATATTTTTAAATTGAATTAAATCAGTGCCGCTGGTTTTGTGTTCCTGGGGCAGGTGACTTATTCTCAAGGTGAACTGTTGGCTTCTGTTTGCTGAGGTCTCACCCAAATTTTTGCATGCACAGTCAGCCCAGGTGTCCTCGGACACCCCCACCCCCACCCCCGCCACCGGCTTTTGAAGGAAGGATTTGTGGAGCTCCTCTGTGTGTTACAGGATGTCCGTTGAGCCTGTGATGACTGCCCCTCCCTCCCCTCCCCCCATCCTGTCTTGTGCTGTGAGTGGACATGGAAGTGGACAGAGAAGTCCCAGGTTCCAGTCCTGCAACACAGTTCAAAGTTACAGAGAGTGGGATGGCAGGGCGGAGGGGACTGGCTTGCAGATCCCTGTTTTAGGGGCATGTGCTTTTCCTATGGATGTAATCATCACCAGCTTGAGAAAATCCGCTAACTGAGTGGCTTTTTTTTTCTTTTGTTTTGGGTTTTTGTTGTGTCACTTCCCCTTTGTGAGACCTTTGCCTCATTACTTTGTTCAGTTTCTGTTTCTTTTTATCATTAATATGTATTTTTAGTGTAACCCCTCCCCGCAGCACAGTACTGCTTTGGCAGTGATCCCCAAGTTCTGATATGCGATGTTTCTATTTTTTGTTTATTTGGCTTCCTGTTGTTTGTTCTGTATGCCCTCCCTGGTCCAGACATTATTTAAGAGATCAATTTCCATGTGTTTGGGTGTGAACTGATTTTATTTACTAGCTTTTATTTTCTAGAACAGTTTTAGATTGACAGAAAACTTTTTGAAATATATTTTAAATTGTTTCTTCTACAATGATGCACACGTACATGTAGTTATCTTCCCTTTGTCAGATTACTGTGATATCACTGTCCCATTGTGATACCATTTCCTTAGGAAAAAGCTTGAAAGGAAGCGTGTGTCCTTCATCCTTCTGTTGAGTCTTCTTTACGTTGATGCTAATTCTGACTCATTTGAACCCCAGTCAAGTTCTTTGCCAGTTGACACATTCTTGCATGTCTACCATTATACAGTATTTTGTACCAGGCTGTTTTGGCCAGTGAATTAAGTGTTGATAGGTTTAATCAACCTTTGAGAGACTGTAATCTCCTAATGCTATAAAATCTTTATCTCATAATGTTATAGAGCTTGTTATCTGTGTCCAGTTCATAAGCCTCAGGCCCATTTTGAGGTTAATGAGGCTCACGTGGTTTCTTGGGGCTGACAACCTCGCACAGAGAGTGTGTGGCCCCATATCACAGGTCCCCCCATCATGTCTTCTTCCTGTTTCTCAGAGTTGCCAGATCCCCCTTGACTCAACCGAGTGGTGAAGCCCTGTGGTTTGCATGTACTAGTTTTGGGGTAGGGGAAATCCATCAGCGTCAGTATCTGCTGAACAACTTCTGCGGCAGTCTGCACTGAACTTGAGTTACTGGTTCCTCTTCCTTACCTAGCTCCCTGCGTAAGGATTGGGAGGGAGGCCAGCTCCCAAGGCTGCTCCTTCCTGCCTCGGGGCAGAAGCAGACAACGACAGCTTTCTACTGATTAGTAAGTGCTCTGTGCTCCAGGTGGGGCTGAGCCCGGGCCGCCAGGTCCAGCAGGCACAAGTGTGCCAGCAGATGGTGACCATGTGGAGTGACGACTGGAGGGAGTCCTCCCTCCCTGAGCACCAGCTGCCATGTGGCCCAGCTCTGCCCCAGGCTGGTGCCCTGCACCTTGGGGTTCTCAGCACACATTTGCTCTGAGGAGCTGCTTCCCAGGGTGAGGTTCTGGTAGGGACACCACTTAGAACCAGAAAAGAAGTGAGGGTCACTTTAGGGACTTCTCATTCTGGTTGGGGGATAGAGAGAGGCTGTGGTGCTGACTGGGTATAGTAATCAAGACCATTTGTGAGCTGAGGGTGGGTGGTGTTTCTGTCCATTCAAGTGGTTCCCCAGGATGCCAGGCTTTGGAGTCCCAGCTGGGATAGAATTGGGTCCTGAGGGCCTGACAAGTGTTGGCTCTCCTGGTACCACTGGCACCCACCTGAGGCCAGACACTCAGTAAGCATGCTCTTGCTAAAGGCGAACTGAATGCTACCTGGAAAGGTCCTTGTGAAGCTAGCCGGTGGGGTTTCCTATAAGCCTGCACAGGAAGACAATGTGGGGTGGGTACATAATGACCATCCCCAGCCCCTGGTCCCAGGAACAGGATTAGGCAGGAAACCCAACAGAGGGGCCTGGATGGGCAGCTGATAGGAGTCGGGAATTTCCGGGATGCCCACACCCTGCTTGGTAGCCCTTCAGGAAGAGGTGGGAACTGCTGTGAGTGGATGGGACTGGGTCAGCCCAGGAATTCCAGCAAGGAAGTTGAGAATCCCAAATCCCAAGCTTCATTGTGAAAACTGCTCCCTGGAAGCACGCCTTACCTCCTAGAAATGCTTATTAGTCCGGTTCTCCTCGTTTGGCATGTATTGTGCCTGCTGTATCAGATCATCACCCGAAAAACTGGTTCACCTCTTGGTGGATATCGAGCCAAAAGACACGACCAAGCCAAAGAGCAGGAGGAGGAAGTGTTTATTACTTGGCAGCAAGTAAGGAGAACACCAGGGATCTTTCCCAGAGCAGTGTCTCCCCACACATCAAAATTGGGGAGGTTTTTTGTTTTTTTCTTTTCTTATTCAATATTGTTTTTACTTTATTACTCAAGGATATTTCTGAGCTGGATAGTGTGGCAGAACCCCTATCGGATTTGTCAGTGAAAAGAGACAAGAGGAAATGTAATTCTGCCAGCAATATAATAAAGATACAGTTTTAAAGAAAAAGGGCAAAGAAAATGTAAATTTGGTCTGTCTTCTTACCTATAAAGAAGGTAGGCACAAGAGTAAATTATTTTTTTATGTTACATTTATTTCTAAAGGTTTATAAGATATGATTTTAAAATGGGTGTATTTTATGGTTTTTATATTAATTGATACAAACATAGCAAAATACCTATGTGTATAAACTATTTGGCCAGTATCCGCTCACTTCATACCTTTAAGAAAGAGAATATAAGGTCATTTTCAATAATAATTAACTAGTTAATAAAAGCAAGCTAAGATAATTTTTAAAGAATGTTGAACTGAAAAAGTGTAGTGATTCTCAGTGTAGGCATTCCTATGTGGAACAAATTAATGTGTGAATTACAATACAGTTTAAAAGTACACATGCATGTAACTATCCTCTAAAGAGCCTTATAATTTTTGAAGATAAATCTACCACATTTCTGAATAATGTGTTTCAGTCCATAATAATCATCAAAAAACGATCAAGGCTGCCTTCCACATAAGGCGCCCTCTGCCGGACAATATGGGGAAATGAAGAGCTCCATCAAAATGACGCTTTGCCATCTGCATTGTGAGATTATGCTGCACAGAAAAAAGTTCAGTTCCTAAGTGATGTTACACTGTATTGAACAAATATAGAGATTCAACAATCATAAAATTCCCTCAAAAATTGAGGAAGTTTTGGGCTTCCCTGGTGGCGCAGTGGTTAAGAATCTGCCTGCCAATTCAGGGGACACAGGTTCGAGCCCTGGTCCGGGAAGATCCCATGTGCTGCGGAGCAGCTAAGCCCATGCGCCGCAACTACTGAACCTGCGCTCTAGAGCTCGCGAGCCACAACTACTGAGCCCATGCGCCGCATCTCCTGAAGCCCGTGCGCTCTAGAGCCTGTGCTCCACAACAAGAGAAGCCACCGCAGTGAGAAGCCTGCACACTGCAAACGAAGAGGGGCTTTGGCCCCTCTTCCCACCACATTTGGCTTTGAAATCTTAGCCCTGGCACCCTGCAACTCCCCTTCCTGGGCTGAAGCTTGCCCTTGGCCCCCTCCCCATTTGGCACATGCAGCCTCCCCCACAATGTCTGGTTCTGGCTCCAGGTGTCCACATGAATGTGGATGTACTTGAAGCAAGGCCCGGCGTGACCTCACAGCTGAGCTCACTGGGCCTGGGAAGCTTCGGAGCAGTGGGCTGGGTATGGGCTGCAATCCTGTGTCAGGAACGGCGTCAGCCGGCTCACAGCTGGAGCAGCCCTGAGGGGACATCACAAAGGCACTGCCACCACCGCCTCAGAGTCCAAACAGGCACACTGTGGTCCAGGAGGTCATTGCCTTTCTTCCCCAGAGTGGCCAGGGAATTTTGCGGACAGACCTGGGATGGAGGCCAAAGCTGGGCCCCTGAGCTGCCTAGGAACTTTTGGAGGCCCTCCAGTAGGCACTGGCCTGGGAAGTGTGCAGTGAGGCGAGGACAAGCATATCCGCAGCTGGACACCCCAATCAGAGGGTAAATGGTGCTGCTCTGAGCGCTTCCTGGGATAGGGAGGCAGGTTTTGAGATAGACTCAAGCCTGCACAGGATGGTGCAAGGTGGGAGTAAGGATGCTTTGGTCAGAAGAAATTCAGACAGGTGGGCTGAGTGACCAGGGGCATAGATAGTCTCCACTTCTCCCAACTTCAGCCTCCTGGCCTGTGAGCTGGGGCAGAGGGCATACGGGTGAGGTCTCCAGGTTGATAATTCAAAGACATCCATGTTGTTGTCTTAGCTTTATTGAAGTATAAGTGAAATACAATAAATTGCATATATTTAAAGTATTTAATTTGATACGTTTTCATATAGGTGTATACTCATGAGGTCCACAGTGTGATCGAGATAATGAAGGTATTCATCATCCCCACATGTTTCCTCATCCCCATTTGTAACTTCTTTCCTCCTCATCCCCAGGCGACCATGACATATACATTTGTTTGCACTTTCTAGTTTTAAACAAATGGAATCATACAACACATATGATTTTTTTTTTGGTCTGGCATAATTTTTAGATGTACCTTTGTTAATGTGCATATCAATAGCTATTCCTTTTTGATTGCTGAGTGGTATTCCATTGTGTGGCTACTCCACACTTTTTAAAATCTGTTTTCCTATTGATGGTCATTGGGTTGTTTTGAGTTTTTTGTTTTGCTTTGGCTGTTACAGATACACACATTCCTGTATGAGTCTTTGTATAGACATATGCTTTCATTGCTCTTGGGTAAATACCTAAGAGTGGATGGCTATGCCGTATGTCAGATGTATGCTTAACTTTTTAGGAATCTGCCAGATTCTTTGCCAAAGTGGTTGTACCATTTTACTCTCTCCAGCAGCAGTGTAGGAGAGTTCTAATTGTTCCACCCTCATGCCAACCTTGGTAGGGTCAGGCTTTTTTTTTTTTTTTGTGGTACGCGGGCCTCTCACTGTTGTGGCCTCTCCCATTGCGGAGCACAGGCTCCAGACGCGCAGGCCCAGCGGCCATGGCTCACGGGCCCAGCCGCTCCGTGGCACGTGGGATCTTCCCGGACTGGGGCACGAACCCGTGTCCCCTGCATCGGCAGGCGGACTCTCAACCACTGCGCCAGCAGGGAAGCCCAGGGTCAGACGTTTTAATATTCAGTGTTCTAGTAGATATGTAGTGGTAACTCATTGTAGTTATCATTTCCATTTCCCTTGTCACTTAATATGTTGCGCACCTTTTCATGTGATTCCTTCTCATATATATACCTTCTCAGGTGAAGTATCTGTTCAGTTCTTCTGCCCATTTTTTATTGGGTTATTTTTCTTACTGAGTTTTGAGAGTTCTTATATTCTAGATACAAATCCTTTATCAAATGTGTGATTTACAAACATCTTTTTCCCAGTCTCTGACTTCTCATTCTCTTAACTTGCCTAACAGCATAAACTGTAGTTTTGGAGTCCAGATTACCAGTTTCTCCTTCTGTGGGTCGTGTCCAAAGTCACAAACATTTTGTCTTGTTTTCTCCTGGAAGTCTTATACTTTCAACGTTTAAGCCTATGATCCATTTTAAATTACTTTTCATATATGCTGTAAGGTACGGATTGTAGCTCATTTTTTTATATAAGGATATTCATTTATTCCATCATCATTTGTTAAAAGATTATCCCTTCTCCACCAAATTGCCTTTGTACCTTTGTCAAGTCCGTTGGCCATACGTATGGGTCTATTTCTGGATTCTCTGTTCTGTTCAGTACCTCTGTTTGTCCATCTTTATGCCGATAGTATGCTCTCTTAATTACTATAACTTTATAATATTGAAATCAGTTAGTGTTAGTCCTACTCCTTTGTTGTTCTTTTTCAAAGTCATTTTGATTGTTCTAGGTCCTTTGAATTTCCATATGAATTTTAGAATGAGATGTTCAATTTCTACCAAAACAAATACTGGGATTTTGATTGGCATTGTGATGAATTAAAAGCTCCACTTGTGGGGCTTCCCTGGTGGTGCAGTTGTTGAGAGTCCGCCTGCCAATGCAGGGGACACGGGTTCGTGCCCCGGTCCGTGAAGATCCCACATGCCACGGAGCAGCTGGACCCGTGAGCCATGGCCGCTGAGCCTGTGCGTCCGGAGCCTGTGCTCCTCAACGGGAGAGGCCACAACAGTGAGAGGCCCGCGTACCACAAAAAAAAAAAAGATCCACTTGTGGAGAATTGACATCTTAACAATATTGAGTCTTTTGGCCCATGAATAGGTATATCTCTCCATTATTTAATTTCTCTCAGCAATATTCTGTGGCTTTTAATGTATAGATCTTGCACATCTTCTGTCAGATTTAAGCATAAGCATTTAATATTTTTAATGCTATTGTAAATAACATTAAAATTTTCTTCACTTTCTGATTATTCAATCCTAGCATATAGAAATAAGCTTGATTTTTGTATATTAATCTCGTGTCTTGCAGCCTAGCTGAACTCACTTATTAGTTCTAGTGGCTTCTTTGTAGATTTCTTTGGATTTTCTATACAGACTGTTGTGTGATGTGTAAATAAAGACAGTTTTACTTCCTCCTTTCCAATCTAGCTGCCTTTGGTTTTTCTTGTTTCATTGCACTGTAGGCTGGGAACTCCAGTGCAAGGTTGAACAGAAGTAGGGAGACTCAGTTTTTCATCATTAAACAATATTAGCTGACAGGTGTTTAGAAGATGCCCTTTATCAGGTTGAGGATGCTCCCTTCTGTTTGCTGAGAGTGCTTATCAGGGATGAATGTCGAATTTTGTCAGGTTTTCCTGCATCTTTTGAGATGATCCCATAGATTTTCTTTTTTTGTCTTAATATACTGAATTACATTGATTTTTTTTTTCTAGTGATTGCTAATCAACACTACATTCTTTGGATAAACCCCTCTGGATCATGGTTCCTTATCCTTTTTATATATTGGTAGATTTTTGTACTGTCTTTGGTTTTGGTTACAGGGTAATGCTGGTCTCATAAAATTAGGTGGAAAGTATTCCCTGCTTTTCAGTTTTCTGAAAGAATCTGTGTACAGTTGGATTTATGTCGTTCTTAAATGTTTGGTAGACTTCACCAGTGAAGCCATCTGAGCCCAGAATGTTCTTTTTGAGGATTTTAACTACGCATTCAATTGCTTTAGTAGATATAGGACTATTCTGATAATCTATTTCTTGAGTGAGCTTTGGTAGTTTTTGTCTTTCAAGGAATTTGTCCATTTCATCTAAGTTGTCATGTTTGTTGGCATAAAGCTGCTCATGATATTCCCTTATTATGCTTTCTAATGTTTGTGGTGCTCCTTACCCCCACCTCAGTTATTCTGGCTAGAGATTTATCAATTTGATTAATCTTTTCAAAGCACTTGCTTTTTTTTTTTTTTTTTTTGCTGTACGCGGGCCTCTCACTGCTGTGGCCTCTCCCGTTGCGGAGCACAGGCTCCGGACACACAGGCTCCGCAGCCATGGCTCGCGGGCCCAGCCGCTCCGCGGCATGTGGGATCCTCCGGGATCGGGGCACGAACCCGTGAAAGCACTTGCTTTTGAATTAATTTATTTTATCTATATTTTTTTCTATTTCATTCATTTCTACTCTGATCATTATTACTTCCTTTTTTTCTTTGAATTTCATGTGCTCTTCTGGTTTTTTGTTTCTGTTTTTACTTTTTATCGAGGAAAAACATATAGAGCACAAAGCGTAAGTGTGAATTTCCAGATGCTGAACACACCCATATAACAAGCACCCAGATGAAGAATCAGAACATCTCCAGCCCCAGAAGCCTCTTTCAGGGGCCCTCCCCCAACCCAACGGTCACCACTGCCCTCATACCAGCAGAGGTTAGTTTTACTTATTCTTGGAACTGTATATATAAATGGAATCATGCAGTATATCTCTTTTGTGTCTGGCTTCTTTCACCCAATATTATATGAGATTTGTCTCTGTTGTCTAAATAGCAGTAATTTACTCATTTTCATTTCTGTGTAGTATTTCGTCATGTGACTATATCATAATTTTTCCTTCTGTTGACAAAACTTGGGAACTTTCTGGGTTTTGTAAATAATGCTCCTGTAAACCCGCAGGGTCAGAGAACAGGTGTGTGCTTAGTGTTAGTAGATAATAGTTTTCCTAAGTGGTTGTACCAGTTACACTCCCACCACCAGAGGATAAGAGGTCATGAGGGCTTTAGGCATAACAATATGTGTCCTAGTCCACCATCCTGCTGAGCAACTGACTGAATACACAAGCGCACAGCTGAAAAGAGAGACAGTTCTGAGTGGGGCTGGCTGAACTCTCATCACATACCATGTGGGCCCAAAGACTAGCCGTAAACAAGAAACAGCTCCTCCCCTAAGTAATACACAGTCTGTAAGGAGGGTTTAAAACCATGCTTCCAGTGGGGTTTATAGGGTCTGTGTTTAGTACAGAATTTGTGTCTGGGACATAGAGGTGAGGAACATGGCAGCCACCAAGCAGGACTTGAAGGCCTTCATCCCTAGGTCTGTAGAAGGCCCAGAGAACGTTTGGGCTAAGGCCTGGAGGAGTGTTGTCTGGAGAAGACCAAGCACGGTGAGCTGGGGTGAACATGGGGCTCTTAGGAGCTTTGCACCTGGGGCCTAGGCTCTTAGCCTTGTGAGCCTCAGTTGTCTCATCTGTTAAAAGGGCTTAACCGCACAGGGCTTTTAGCTATACCTTGAGCTTTGTGTCCATTACCTGGTCTAGTTTTTAAGATGGAAGTGAGGTTATTGATTGGATTGGTATTTGGTTTTTGTTTTTTTGGTTTTTTTTCCCCGTAACATAGTCATTTAGTGCTATAAATATCCTCCTAAGTCCTTGCTGTAGTGGCATCCCACAAATTCTCACATTCATTTCATTTTCATTTACTTAAAAATACTTTCTATGGGCTTCCCTGGTGGCGCAGTGGTTGAGAGTCCGCCTGCCCATGCAGGGGATACCAGTTCGTGCCCCGGTCCGGGAAGATCCCACATGCCGCGGAGCGGCTGGGCCCGTGAGCCATAGATGCTGAGCCTGTGCGTCCGGAGCCTGTTGCTCCACAACAGTGAGAGGCCTGCATACCGCAAAAAAACAAAAACAAAACCAAAAAACTTTCTAGTTTCACTTTTGATTTCTTCTTTGACCCATGTGTTGGTTAGGTGCCAAATACTTGAGGATTTTCTAGAGAGCTTTACATTATTGATTTCTCATTTAATTCCCTGTGGTTAGAGCAAATTCTCTGTATGGCCTGAATCCTTTTGGGGCATATTTAATGGCCCAGAATATGGTTTGTCTGGGTAAGTGTGTCCTTGAAAAGAATGTGTGTGCTGCTGCTGTCGGGTGGGAGATTCTACACATGCCAATTAGGTCAACCTAGTTAATAGTGTTGTTCATGTCTTCTGTGTCCTTACTGATGTTCTGTCTACTTGTCCTATGAAATCTTGAGAGAAATATGAAGAGTTGGATGTTGAACTCTCCCAACTATAATTTTGGATTTATCTATTTCTCCTTGCAATTCTATCAGTTTTTGCTTCATAGAATTGTAAGGTTCTCTTTGTGACTTAGACTCCTTTTTTTGTTTTTTTGGCTGTGTTGGGTCTTTGTTGCTGCACGCAGGCTTTCTCTAGTTGTGGCAAGTGGGGGCTGCTCTTTGTTGCAGTGCATGGGCTTCTCATTGCAGTGGCTTCTCTTGTTGCAGAGCACGGGGTCTAGGTGCGTGGGCTTCAGTAGTTGTAGCACGTGGGCTCAGTTGTTGTGGCTCACGGGTGCCAGAGAGCAGGCTCAGTAGTTTAGTTGCTCCGTGGCATGTGGGATCTTCCCGGACCAGGGGTCGAACCCGTGTCCCCTGCACTGGCAGGCAGAGTCTTAACCACTGCGCCACCAGGGAAGTCCCTAGACTCCTTATTATTATGAAATGACCCTCTTTGTTGCTGGTGATATTCTTTGCTTTGAAATCTACTTTATCTGATATTAATAGAGCCATTCCAGCTTTCTTTTGATAAGTGTTAGTGTGGTTTATCTTTTTTCATTCTTTAACTTCTTTGAACAACTTTAACGGCTTTATTTATTAATATAATTCACTTACCATACAATTCACTCATGTAAAATGTATGGTTCATTGGCTTTTATATTCAAAGTTGTGCATCTATCACCACAACCAATTTTAGCACATTTTCATTAGCCCCAAAAGATACCCCCTTCACTGTCACCCACTCCAACCTCCCAACTCCACCCCCCACCATGGGCAACCGTTGATATGCTTTCTACCTCTATAGATTTGCCTGTTTTGGACATTTCATATAAATGGAATCATAAAATATGTGGACCTTTGTGACTAGCTCTTTTCACATAGCAGAATATTTTCACATAGCAGAATATTGTACCATGTATCAGTAATTCATTTCTTTTTATTAGCAAATAATACGCTATTGTATGGATAGACCACATTTTATTTATCCCTTCATCGATTGCTGGACATTTGGGCTGTTTCCACTTACTGGCTGTTATGAACATTTGTGTACAAGTTTTAGTGTGGATATATATTTTCTTTTTTAGTTTTTTCCTTTTTTTTTTTTTTGAGTCTATACCTAGGAGTGGAATTGCAGAATCATATGGTAATTCTATGTTTAACTTTCTGAGGATCTGCCAGGCTGTTTTCCAGAACAGCTGCACCATTTTACATTCCCACTAGCAATGTATGAGGGGTCCAGTTTTTCCATACCTTCACCAGCACTTGTTATTTTTCTTTTTTTTTAATTTTATTTTTCAATTATATCCATCCTAGTGGGTGTGAGGTGATATCTCATTGTGGTTTTGACTTGCATTTCCCTAATGTCTGCTGATGTTGAGCATCTTTTTATGAGCTGATTGGCCTTTTTTTTTTTTTTTTAATCTTTGGAGAAATGTCTATTCAAGTCCTTTGTACACTTTTTAAGTTGGTTGTTTATCTTTTTATTGTTGAGTTATAGGAGTTCTTTATATGTTCTGGATACTAGACCCTTATCAAATACAAAATTTAAAAATATTTTCTACTGTTGTATAGGTTGTTTTTTCACTTAATAGTGTCCTTTAATACACAGATTTTTAAATTTTGATGAAGTACAGTTTATCTATTTTTTCTTTTGTTACTCATGCTTTTGGTGTCACATGGAAGAACCCATTGCCAACTAGGTCATGAGGATTTATCCCTATTTTCTTCTGAGAGTCGTAGTTTTAGGTCTTCCATTTAGGTCTCTGATCCATTTTGAGTTAATTGTTATATATGATGTAAGGAAGAGATCCAGGTTCATTCTTTTGCATGTGGATTTCCATCTGTCCTAGCACCATTTGTTGAAAAACTATTCTTTCATCACTGAATTATTTTTGCACCCTTCTCAAAAATCAATTGACCACATATGTGAGGGTTTATTTCTGGACTCTTCTGTTCTGTTGGTCTATATTGTCTGTCCTTATGCCAATACCACACTGTTTTGATCACTGTAGCCTCATATTAAGTTTTGAAATCTTAAGTTTGAGAATTTCAAAACTTAATATGAGTCCTCCCACTGTGTTTTTTTTCAATATTGTTTTAGCTCTTCTGGGCCCCTTTCAGTTCTGTATAAATTTTCATTTCTGCAAAAGAAGGTCATTGGAATTTTGATAGAGATTGCATTGAATCTCTTAATTATCTTTTAAAGGGATTTACATAAGAAGAAGAACAAGCCTTTCATATTTACTCATGTAGTCACCATTTCTGCTGCTTTTAACTCCTTGTAAATCTAGATTTCCATCTGGTATTGTTTTTCTTCTCCTGAAGAATTTTATTTAGCACTTCGTAATGCGTATCTGCTGGTGATAAATTCTTACAGCTTTTGTATATCTGGAGTCTTTATTTCACCTCTGTTTTTGAACAGTTTTCACTGGGTATGGCGCTACAGTTAATAAGTTTTTTGTTTTGATTTTTCAAGATGTTGCTCCACTGTCTCCAGGCTTGTCAGAGAAATCCTGTGTCATCCTTACGCTTCCTTCTCTATAAGTAGTGTATCCTTTTTCCTCTGGCTGATTTTAGTATTTTTTTCCTGCATCACTGGTTTTAAACAACTTTGTGATATGTTTAGTGCAGTTTTCTTCTTATTTCTTGTGCTTGGAGGTTGATGAGCTGCTAAGATTTGTGGATTTATAGTTTCCATCAAATTTGGAAAAATTTCAGTCATTATTTCTTGAAGTTTTTTTTTTATCTGCATCTCTTCCTCTCCCGTAGGGGCTCTTAACTACCCGTGTGTTGGGCTCCTTGAAGTTATCCCACAGCTCGCTCACACTGTGTTTGGTGTTTTCGTCTTTTTTTTTTGTCTATGTGTTTTATTTTGTGTCGTCTTATTGCTGTTTCTTCAAGTTTACTAATCTGTGTTGTGCAGTTTTCCGTTAGTCCCATCCAGTGCCCCTTTCATCTCACACCTTGTAAGTCCATCTCCTCTATCTTCTCTGGTTGCTGCTTGGCATGGCTCAGTGTACCTGAGCCTGTAGAAATCAGTCCTGCCCCGTCTCCCGGCTCTGTCACTGTGTCACTCTGTCCTCTCCTTTCCTCGTGGACTGGCTTCTCTGTCCCTTTGCAGGCCCAGTCACCAGTGATTGGGTGCCAGGTTCTGGGTTTCACTGTGTTGGGAGATGGTGCGGTTATTCCTGTGTGTGTTCGTGGGCTTTATTCTGGGATATAGTTTGATCCTTTCAAGTTTTGCCCTTAAGCTTTGTTGGTCGGGACCAGAGAGCATTTCCCCAGCTCCACTTTGTCCTGACCTGCAAGGGCTCTACCTGCTGCCTGTGGGTTAGGGCTTCCCTCTTGCTGGTAGGAGCAAGTGCTGCTTACAGCCTCTGTCCCTATGGGTGACCGTTTCCTGGCTTCGGTGGCTTCCTCACAGGCTTGCACTGACTGTCCCCTGCGAGGACTGAGGGCCCCTCTGTTCAAAGGTCTACTGCCTTCACTGCCTTGTCCACTCACTCTCTTCCAGTACCACCGCCTTCTCTCAGTCCTGCCAGGCCTCGGTTTCTTTCTGCACCGTGGCTGAAGTTCCTTCCGGGAGGAGTGGGGGGTGTCATGGAGCTTACCTGTGCCCTGCCTCTCACTATCTGGTGTTCAGTGACTTGAAAACTATTGCTTAGTCACATAAACTTCCCAGTTGTTTTTAGTTTTCCACATGGGAGGGAGATCCAGACTCTGTGAGTGTCTTGTCCTGTCAGGAGGTGTAAGTCTCCAGCTCCATTGTCTTTGAAAAGCTGCCTGGGTGCTCATGGGCCCCAGGCTGGGAGCTGGGTGGAGGTGAAGATTCAGGCCAAGGTGTGAATGTGTGTGTGCAGGCGTGTTTAGCCATCCCACCTCAGGATAGCCTCTGATGATGACATGGTGCCTCAGGAGATGCAGGTGCTCCAGCTCGAGATTCAAGGGCGTGTTCTGCTCTGTTTACCCCGTTGTCTGGAGCTTTGGAGAGACACCCATGACCTGGCTGATGCTTTCCAGTACACCTGCCCCATGGGTTGGGTTCTTCCTGCACTTCTAGCAAGTTCTGGTTCGCCCAGGGCTGGTGTGCAGCCGGGGGTTGGGGTTGCCACCCAGGATACGGCAGGTCCTACGTAGACACAGATTTGTGCTTTAGTCTTTCCCTGGGACCAGGATGGAGGAGGTGGAGGACAGCAACAGAAATCATAGAGCTGAGCTGACTTGATTTAAAGAGGAGCCTGTGTCTTCACAGAGCGGGTTCTCAGTGGCTGAGAGCAAATGAACAAGACTCACTCTTGGGAGGGAGAGCAGTTACCCTGACCATACCCTACCCTACTTTATTTAGCCAATCCCCTGCCGACAGAGAAACAAGACACTTTCTACATTTTGATTTTTTATATTACAAACAGTCCTGCTCAGTAACATCCTTATACATGGCGTTGCACGTTTTCCCAGTTGTTTTCTTGGACTAAATTCCTAGACTTCATATTAAATCATAAATGAATGAAAATGTTTCTGTTTCTCTCAAGAGATAAAAGCATCATTTTCTTTGCTCTTTAGGAGCCCTCTCTCTTTTGATTTTCTTCTGTGAGCCAGGAGCCCTGTAAAGAGACAAGGTCTCCCCTCAGAGGTCTGCATGGGCTGGCCAGTGGGCAGGGGGCCCCTGGGGAGGACACACACTACAGGTCTATGTGGGTCACGTCCTGGCTACTGTGATGGTGCAGGGTGAGAGGGAAAGAGAAGCAAAAGTGCTTACTAGGGGCCGTGACACCTGGGGGGACACGACACGATGGCAGGTCCGAGCCGGCCGGGACCTGGGGCATGGACTTGGGCAGGCCAGCACCAATCTTGGTAGTACTTGCCCGTGGGGGCTCCTCCCTGAGCCAGCCACATGCTCCTCTGCCTCTTACAGCCCAAAGCCCTTGCTGGGTCTGGGGATGGTGGGTCCTCTCCCCTCTGGTATTTTTATCTCTGTGCTCAGGCCCTGGACAGGTGGGCAGGGTCTCCTGACTAGGACACACATGGGGTCCTGTTGGCTGATTCTGAGAGTTCTGGTTCACACTCCTGTCCCCTCACTTGTGCCAGGCTTGGGCTTCCACCTTCCCAGGCCTCCCCAGGCACAGGTGTCTTCCAGGATGAGTGAATCAGGATCAGGTAGGGGAAGGGCACTTCCCTGAGTCTCGGTTTCCATATCTGGAGGGAGACCTCAGACCCACCCTGGTTCTGGGGGCTTCCCTCCTGGCCCTGGAGTGGGGCCAGTCTGCTGATGGGGGCCACACTGGCAGAGATGGTGGCTGGGGCCTCCTATCCCTGCCTCGCCCCAGTTCCTCCAGCCCGTCTCTCTATCCCATCCCACCAGGGCTCCTCATTAGCTCCACTCCCAGCTCTTCTGTAACCTCACAGCCCTCGTGTAGCCCTTAGGTAGCCTGCTCCTCCTGTGCCCCCCTCTTCCCCCACGTGTGTGGCCACAGGGTTGCCTCCAGGCTCCCTCTCAAGAGCATCTCATCTCCTGCAGGCATTTGGTCAGGCCCACACGAACCATAAGAAGGTGGCTGCAGACGGTGAGAGCCGGGAAGAGAGTCTGATCCAGGAGTCAGCTTCCAAGGAGCAGTACTACGTGCGCAAGGTGCTGGAGCTGCAGACAGAGCTGAAGCAGCTGCGCAACGTGCTTGCCAACACCCAGTCAGAGAACGAGCGCCTGGCCTCAGTGGCCCAGGAGCTGAAGGAGGTAAGCAGCAGAACTAGGGTGGTCTGCTTGACTGTGGGTGGGTGGGAAAACGAGCCAGTGCTTCCTGGGGGCAGGGCCACCCACAAGTTGTTCCACTCCCAGCCCAGTTTTATGTGGTTCATGGTGGTCCAGGAAGGGCTGAGGGTGGCAGGATCCCAGCTCTGCCCTTGGGCTGATGTGAATCCTGGGTTCCTCACGTGAACAACAGAATTATAGTGTCCACCTGCCAGCTCGTGACAACAAAATCAGAAGGGACCACCACAGGTAGCTCCTGGGATCAGCTCGGCCCCTGACAGGGGCCTGGCCATGAGAGGCCTGGGCCGGTGGAGAGGGGAGGGCAGGCATCCAGTGCCCTCTGAGAGAGGTGGGAGGGTGGGCCACCATTCGCAAGATGGGGTGGGACGGCATCAGGGGAGCAGGCATAACCAGAAGTCTACATGAGCTGCAGTCCTGGCTGTGGCCTTGGGGGGCTCGCTGGTTGTTAGAGCCCACAAGTTCTCATTAGGAAGGGCAAGAGGCCTTGTTCTGGGCTGTGGGAAGACCCACTCTCTGGCCTCTATTCTCCTGGGGGGGAGGTGGGGGAGCCGTGACAGGTGACCAGAACAGCAGATGGTTCTGAGCGGTGGGCAGCTCTGAGGTCGACACCTCAGATGTGAGGGTGTATGGCAGTCAAGGTCCCACAGGGCTGGGAGGGGACACTGGCAAGGTTTGGGGCAGAGCCCAGGATCCGGCAACAGTGGGGGGTAGTGACCCACCCTGGTTTGGGATCAGAGATCCCCAAGGCTTGTGGGCCTGGGAGGAACTTGGCTGGATCCACGGGAAGTGCATGATCTCATTTCCTCCCACAGGAGCATTCTAGTCAGGGTGGGGAGAAGGGGCCATCGGAGCTGTAGATTTGACCACCCAAGTTGGAGACTAGACTCTTTGCTGGCTACGCACCCTTTTCCGGAAGAGCCAGTAAAGATGCTCTGCCCAGCCCAGACTCATTCTGCTCCTTCCCTCTTCCAGAAGGGGGCAGTCAGGAGCGTGGCGGGGGACTTGCTGACTACTGGCTTTGGTGTCAGGAAGTGAGCTCAGCCAGTCCCACACACTGCTATTAAAGAACAGGTCTGGTTGGGCCAGGATTCCTGCTGTTTCCTGTTAGTGCTTCAGGAGGAAGCTTTCTACTCCCCACCCCCATACATCCTCAGTTCATCTTTCTCCTGAGGCCCCACCTGTGCCCCTGATCACTGTAGGAGCTATGTAGGATCACTGTGGAGCCATGCCAGGTTCTTGGTTGGCGTGGAGGCTCTGCATCACTGCCTACTCAGACTAGAACCCTGGTCAGTGTCCCCATCATTGCTGGCTCTGTTTGTACTCCGCTCCCATTACACTCAAGTTACTCTTCTTCTGGTCCTGGCCCTGCTGCTTCTGCCTGAGCTGCTCTGCTGAGCTCCTCCATGGCCGTCCCCCATCCTACAGGAGGCTTGCACCAAGGCTCGGGCCTGGCTGAGAAGCCTGGATCATGAGGGCACAACACCAAGCACTGTCCCTGATAAGCACCAACCTGTACCTGTCTTGGTGTGACCCAGCCGAGGAGGCTTTGCACAGTCGCCATAGGAGATGCCCCTTCCACAGGAGGTCATTTCCCTCCCTGTGCCTCGTCCTGCTGCCGTCCACTGACTGATGGGCCAGCTGTGCTGTGCCCTCTGACCCCCACCCCCACCCCCATCCTTCCACCCTGCGATGACTGGCTTAGGGGTTCATTCCTCCATGCCCAACTCTCCAAGAGGAACTTGTGGCCTCCATCCTGTGACATGTGTAGCAAACATGCTCAGCATGTGGGACAGTTCCAGCTACCCCATAACTTGTCCTCTCAGTGACCCTGTGGGCATCCACTTACTTCCCTCATCTCACAACTTGGGAAACCAAGGTGCAGAAGGTTTGGCTGCATGCCTAAAGTCAGTGGGTCCTGACCTCTGCACTGTGAATGGACGGGCCCTGCCGACTTCTGTCTTGGGACATGGCCTCAGGCCCCATTTTGCAGATGGAGAAGCAGAGACCCAAGGATCTGGGCACGGCCGCAGCTGGCTGGAGGCAGAGTCAGGTCCTTTGCACATGCCGAGGCCTTCCACGGATTTGCCTTGGGAATGGAGGAGTGAGGGCTTCCTGGCGAAGCAGGACTGTGAGTTGTGGAGGGGTCAGCAGCATCTGCCAATTGGGACGCCCCCCTAGGAAAAAGCTTTCTGTCCCATTGGACCCTGGCCTTGCTGTCCTGGTGGACTCTGCACATGTCAGGCCCTGCACAGGCCCAGGTGTAAGTGACAAAGATGTCCCAGCAGAAGTCATGTCGGTTGTCATCTCCCCTGTCCTGGCTAGGAGCCAGGAAAGGGCTTATTTCCTGCTGTGGTGGCATCTGGGCCACCAGGAGCTGCTGGAAGAAAGCAAGGTGTTTGGCCACAAAAGTTAGGTGGTGGGTATGGGTCAGGAGCAGCAGCCCCATGCTCCAGCGTGGAGTGGACAGGCTTGGACAGAAGGACACCTGGCTCCAGAGCCAGGGCATGGAGTTGTCACATGGGCAGACAACCCAGACGTTGCTAACCATCCAAATTCCTCGCTTACTAATTCTGCTTTCCACCCAGCTCTGGTGCTCAGCCTGGTTTTCTACCACTTCACAGCAAGGACAGCCTTTCCACTGTTTCTTGTTCCCCACTAAGGCCTTACTGGGAGCACTTCTAACTAACATTCATACCTCTTCTAGTGTTATTTTGTGATGGTACATGCATTCCCTAAGGCAACTGAAGATTTCTCTGTGACTGTTCTCTGAGCCTCACCAGAGTCACCTGAAACAATTACATTTCTACCAATAGTCTCAAGGTAGTCTGGCCTTTTCCTGTCCTCCTCAAAGCTCTTCTAGCTTCTGGCCATCCCCACCTCCACGGCCACTTCCACATATTCAGGTATTTGTTACAGCAATGTCTTTTTCCTGGTATTAAACCTATATTTATATATTTGTTTTTTCGGGCCACCATAATAGATTGCCACAAACTACTGGCTTAAAACCACAGAATTTTATTCTCTAAGATTTTCTGTATCTGAAATGAAGGTGCTGGCAGGACCGTGTTCCATGTGGAGCCTCTCCAGCTTTTGGGTGCCGGCAACCCTCAGTGTTCCTTGTCTTGTGTTCACATTGCTCCGGTCTCTGCCTCTGTCTTCACCTTCTCCCTGTGCAGGCTCCACAGCTCTGACGGGGCTGGGACATCCCTCCCACCTCCACCCTGGCCTTACATGGGGCCACAGGCCTTTCCTGGGGCTTGGGCTATGGCCTCCTGGCTAAACATCTTGCCCTTTCCTCTGAGGGAAAAATACTGACCAGCTTTGGAGCACTCCTGTGCAGGGCGGTGCTCCCTCCCTGTGCCTTAGCTCCAGCTGTGCCGTGATGGGGCTTCTGCAACATGGGGTACTGGCTGCTCTGCATTCCAGACTCCCAGACCTGACTTCAGTACAACACCCCTCCTCACCTACTCAGGGCCTCACTCAGCAGCAGTTGACACCAGTTGGCAATGTGTGTGCTGTGCGTGGGCGACTATACACGTGCCTCAGTGAACAAGACAGAGCCTAGAGCAGCACCTAGCACAGTTGGTACTCAGTAGTGAAGGAGTGGGTGATGCCCCTCGGGGCGGTCGAGCACCAAGTGCAGTGCCGGTATGGAGACAGCGCCAGTGAAAGGTTTTCTGAGCCACACAGAGAGGCCACATGTTGTCCAGGTCCGTTTCTGTGAACGTCAAGAGAAGGCAAATCCACAGACTGAAAGCAGATTGGTGGTTGCTAACTGGTGTGTGGTTTCTTTTTAGGGTGATGAAAATGTTCCAGAACAGGTAATGGTGCACAACTCTGAATAAGCTATAACCACTGAATTGTATACTTTCAGTGGGTGAACTTCATGGTATATGAATCATATCTCAATAAAAAAACAAAGACGATTCCTGTGCAGGAAGACTGTGCAAGGCTTCAGCTCAGCAGAGGTTTCTGGTGCAACCTGGGCACATAGGCTCTGGGGTGCGGAGGGCTTTGGCCTAGGCCATCAGGCTGGCCTGTGGTCTTAGCTCTTTCTGTCTTTCTGTCCACCTCAGGATCACTTGTTTTATTGAGGGGAGTTGTTAAATTTTAAATAAAGCCCATTTACATTGTTCGTGACCAACAGCTGCCCCTGCCCGCTGCCCCTGTCTCACCATCTTACCTCCTGTGTCCTCCCATACTGAGAGTGGACAGGTGGTCTCAGCAGGTGCATCAGGCTAGGGTGGGCTGAACCACAACAGGTGGGGAGCAACCAACTTGCCTTACACACAGTGGATGCAGCAAGCATGGTTCTTATATAGCAATCATTGTGTTAGTGAGGACTCTCCAGAGAAGCAGACCAGTAGGGGTGTGTGTGTGTAGAGAGAGAGATTCATTGTAAGGGGTTGGCTCACTCAGCTGTGGGAGCTGGCAGATCCAAAACCTGCGGGTTGTGCCAGCTGGCTGGAGACCCAGGGAAGAACTGATGTTGCAGCTTGAGTCTGAAGGCTGTCTTTTTCTTTTTCTCAAGGCCTTCAACTGACTGGATAAGGCCCACCCACATTATGGCGCGTGATCTGCTTTACTCAGTGGGTCTACTAATTTAAATGTTAATCTCATCTAAAAGATACCTGAATGGCATCTAGACTGGTGTTTGACCAAATATCTGGATGCCAGGACCTAGACAAGTTGACACTAAGATTAACCATAACAGTCAGTTGGGTGGTAAACAAGGGAAATGGCCAGAGTCGAGGTATATGCAGAACTTTGTTAGGAAGCAGGTAAGTATATGTTTCCTCCCATTGCGACTCACACTGTTATTTTGTTTATTTTTGCCTAATAGGAGTTTTGCTTTCCGGGGGCCTTGCATTTCTCCAGTCAGTAACTTGGTGTCTGTTTTTTCTGGTGTTGACTCTTGGGTACCTCTTTGGATCACTTATTGAGAAGAATGCCTCAGTCCATTTACTGGAGATTTTGGTACTGAGCGTTTGTCAGGAGTGCTTGATACACACAATGACTCACTCCCCTCTCTGTTGCTTTCTTGAACTTTTTTTCTTATTGGCCCTATTTCATTGTACCAATACAACATTGCTGTTCCGTGTGTACCTATATGGAATCTTAGTGTATGCACGGATGTGATCACAGGAAACCTCAGCACCAGCAGAGAGGCCAGTGTGCTGGGTGAGGAGGACAGAGTGAGCTGTGGGGCCCAGTGGGTGATGGCGCTTCTAGCCGAGGGTCCAGGTGGGGTGGTGTTGGCCTGGGGGGGGTTAGATCTTTGCAGGCATGTGGGTGAAGCTGCTTGGAGCATTGGGAACAGGGATGTGGGGAGAGATGGAGAGTTTGTCTAGGGGATGATTCTGCCCCCATGGCACACTGGCCGTGTCTGGAGGCAGTGTCAATGGTCACAACAGGGGTGGGGGCTGCATCCAGTAGGCAGGGCTCAGGTTGCTGCTAAGCATCCTACAGTATACAAGATGGCCCCAGAATGTGGGCCAAGGGACCCAGGTCCTGGCACACGGCGGGCGCATAGTAGCAGCCAGTTGAGAATTCCCACCAGTCTTTACTTTTTTGTGTGTGGTACGCAGGCCTCTCACTGCTGTGGCCTCTCCTGCTGCGGAGCACAGGCTCCGGACATGCAGGCTCAGCGGCCATGGCTCACGGGCCCAGGCGCTCCGCGGCATGTGGAATCTTCCCGGACCGGGGCACGAACCCGTGTCCCCTGCATCGGCAGGCGGACTCCCAACCACTGCGCCACCAGGGAAGCCCCTCTCACCAGTCTTGATTGCACAGTTACTGCCAGGTCTGCACTGGCCTCTCTCCGTGCATGATATTTGAATCCTTAAGGCACCTCGGAGGCAGGAACTCTTTTTTTAACAACTTTATTGAGATAATTCATATCCCTTACAACTCACCCACTTAAAGTGTACAGTCAGTGGATTTTAGTATATTTACAGATTTATGCACCATCCCAAATCAATTCTAGAATATTACATCATTCCAAGAAGAAACCCCATTAGCAGTCACTCTCCATCCCATCTTCTCCTTGCCCCCCAGCGACCACACATCTGCTTTCTATCTCTGTGGATTTGCCTATTCTGGACATTTCACGTAAGTGGAATCATACAATACAATACATGACCACTAACACCTTTTACTCACGTTGTTTTCAAGATTTATTTGTGTTACAGCGTGTTTTTCTCATCAATTGGTGGACATTTGAGTTGTTTCCACCTTTGCTATTGTGAATAGTGTCTGAACATTTGTGCACAAGATTTTGGTGGACATGTGTTTTCCTTTCTCTCGAGTGCATGCCGAGGAGGGGCATTGATGGGTCAGATGTTAACTCTGTGCTGAACCGTTCGAGTAGCTGCAGACGGTTTCCACAGCACTGCACCACTGTACGTGCTACCAGCAGCATGTGACCGAGGAACTACTTTGAACCCCATTTTACAGATGAAGAAACCAAGGGTCAGAGCAGGCTGAGACCCTGCATTGTTCACTGCCGTACCTCACAGCCCAGGGCCCCAGCTCCTCGCCCGGTGGCCACATCGGGCACCATAGCAGGCCTGGGATTCCAAGTCCCAGCTGCATGGCCACTGTGGTGGGCCCGGCTGCACTGAGCTCCTTCTGCCCCAGGGGTGGTGAGACCAGCTAGGGCAGGCTGCTCACACCTGCCTTCCTCCTGGCAGATCAACCAAAATGTAGAGATTCAGCGTGGCCGCCTGCGGGATGACATCAAGGAGTACAAGTTCCGGGAGGCCCGCCTGCTGCAGGACTACTCGGAGTTGGAGGAGGAGAACATCAGTCTGCAAAAGCAGGTGTCTGTGCTCAGGCAGAACCAGGCAAGTATCTGGGCTGGGCAGGTGGGACAGGTAGGTTGGCTCTGGGCCACGGCCCTGGCCTCACCCTCACTTTGCTGTCTCCGTGGTCAGAAGGCATTTCACCCTCCTTCCACACACTCAAGCTGAGGGCCGCGTGCCACTGTGGACCAGGGGTGTGGCAGCAAGGCCCAGCCCCTCCAAGATCAGAAAAACAAGGCCTTTGGCTGTATTGTTGGCTGGCACTTGGGCTAGACAAGGTGTTCCAGCCAGCTAAGATGAAAAAAAAAGGGGGGGTGTGATAAAGAACCCCAGAGTCTGGGTGTCCAGCTTTGTCTCCTCTCAGGTGCTGACAGGAGACCAGAGATGTCCCTATGCCCCGTGGGACCCTAGAGCTGTCAGCACACCCAGTTCTCCCACTGTCTCAGGTTTGCCAGCCCCTTTTGACCCCCATGTGGTCCTGGACCTTGGGGTGAAGCCAGCTGGGCCTTGAACAGTGTGGAGATGTCCAAGCTGTCATATCATGCGCTCGAGTAACACCGCAATGGGTGGCATGAGTAGGATCACTTCCACCTGGGACAGGACAGGGCAGGAGGGTCACCTCTACCCACCCGTGACAGGATGGGGACAGAAGGATCATCTCCACCTATGAGAGGACAGGGGCAGGAGGGTCGCCTCCACCAGCGAGAGGACAGAGACAGGCAGGTCACCTCCACTTGTGATGGGACGAGAGGGTCACTTCCATCTGTGACAGGACACCCAGGGGGTCTTGGGCACTCAGGCCCCTCAAGACCTGACCCTACCACCTAACTCTCCAAGAACCACAGCTCTACAGGGCGGAGACTGGGGGGACCTTTATTCCAGGAACCCTAAACAGCAGGGGCCTGAGTATTTCAATTCTGCATAGGAAAGTGTGGGCCCATGTGCTTATGCTGACAGCAGAACCTCTGTGACTGTTACAACCAGCAGGGAGTGGATCTCCTCCCAGGAACACAAGCACAGGAGCTCCTTCCCTAGCTGCATAGCAGGCCCTCTGTGCTGCTGTGCTCATCTGCAGTCACACACAAGCATCCTGAGGAGGGGGAAAACAGGCCCTGGGCAGCACATGGTAGAGTCTGGCCCCTCCCTGGGGTTCCCCTGCCCCAGGCCTTGACCCACAGAGACCCCCTTGGTCCTGCCTCTGAGTGGTTTATTCCTTGTTTCTTGCACACATATTGCAGAATAATAAATTTTTTTTTAAGTTGCCCATAGATCCTGAGTACCCACATCAAGCATTGGTTTCTGTCTGCTCTTTCCTTATCCACCTGCAAATTTTGTTTCAACAGGCGTGGCCTTGGATTCTGCCTCTCTCACTCCCACTCCCACTCGGGCCTCAGTCTGGGTAGTATGTGCAGCTGAGGCGCATCCCACTTCAGTGGGAGTTTTAGTTCCTTCATTTTGAAATAGGATTAGAAGTAGTGGTCATATTGCACATCTAGATACATGTTTTACGTATCTTAAAATATTTAATCAACTCTTAGTGCTATTTAAGTAGTTTTAGAATTTAAAGTCAATATACACTTGGCAACATTTTAAGTCACCTGACAAATTGGCAGTGTGGATGTGTTCTGATTTCCACGGCATCTCTGGTGATGAGCAAGTCTCATGCTTCTGCACTGTTCGTACCACGTGCACGTGTGTCCCAGGCGTGGGCCGACCATTTCCTGTGTGCACCTCATGCCTGTAACCCTCTAGGCATCCATGTCTTCCTAGCTGTGTAGTCAGCACAGTGGTGCTTCTTCCCCGTTCCTCAGGCATGGAAGAGTGTTGATCTCTTTCACAGGTGGAGTTTGAGGGCCTCAAGCATGAGATCAAGCGTCTGGAGGAGGAGACTGAGTATCTCAACAGCCAGCTGGAGGACGCCATTCGGCTCAAGGAGATCTCGGAGCGGCAGCTGGAGGAGGCGCTGGAGACGCTGAAGACAGAGCGGGAGCAGAAGAACAGTCTGCGCAAGGAGCTGTCGCACTACATGAGCATCAATGACTCCCTCTACACCAGCCACCTGCACGTCTCCCTGGACGGCCTGAAGCTTGGTGATGACGCCGAAGCCCTGGCCAACGGCTTCGAGCACGGTGGCCTGGCCAAGCTGCCACTGGACAACAAGACCTCCACGCCCACCAAGGACGGCCTTGCTCCACCTTCCCCCAGCCTCGTTTCTGACCTCCTCAGTGAGCTCAACATCTCTGAGATCCAGAAGCTTAAGCAGCAGCTAATGCAGGTGAGCGGGTGGGTAGCCCCACCCCCGCCGGGTCTTGTCACAGCCCCGGGCCTTGGGCCCACATGCACCATTCCCACCTCCACTCCTGTCCCCCGTGGTGTTGGCCAGACCTGCTCGTCACCAGGACAGCCCTTTCCTGACACTTTGTCAATGCTATGCACCTTCTTTTACTTACATTTCTTTTACATAGGTAATTCTGTATTGTTAACCTAAGTGGAATTGCAGCATTAGAGGTGGAAGGTGCCCAGAGAATTCAGTTTCTGGTTACAAGTTTGGGCACCACCAGAGGTTTTCTTACGTCCCTCTGAGGTCCCTGCGTGTAGTTTCCCATGCTGTGTCCTGTAGACACGTCACGTCAGGGTTTCCTGCCCCGACTGCACAGAATCCCAGGGTCTGCACCGCAGCCCCTTGGTTCACGGCGTGTCTCTGAGGAGGGACTCACCAAGCCCCGCAAGCATCTGGGCAGGGGGAAGAGCCATCATAGCCCCACACGTGACACCTCCGCCCGAATTTATCACAGAGAGGCTAGCAGGGTGATGGTCATGGCATGGATGGGGTCACTCCTGGGACTGTCCAGGGGTCCTCTGAGCGCAAGTACTCCTGTGGGCTGTTGACGGGCCCTTTCTGTGCCTTCGCAGATGGAGCGGGAGAAGGTGGGCCTGCTGGCAACGCTGCAGGACACACAGAAGCAGCTGGAGCAGGCCCGAGGGGCCCTGTCGGAGCGGCACGAGGAGGTGAGCCGCCTCACAGAGACCCTGGGTGCTCTGCGGCGCCTGCAGGCCAGCAAGGAGCGGCGGACGGCCCTGGACAGCGAGAAGGAGCGAGACAGCCACGAGGATGGTGACTACTATGAGGTGGACATCAATGGGCCTGAGATCCTGGCCTGCAAGTACCGTGTGGCCCTGGCAGAGGCTGGTGAGCTTCGGGAGCAGCTGAAGGCGCTGCGCAGTGCCCACGAGACCAGCGAGGCCCAGCACACCGAGGAGAAGGGCCGGCATGAGGCCGAAAGCCAGGCGCTCACTGAGAAGGTCTCCCTGTTGGAGAAGGCCAGCCGCCAGGACCGCGAGCTCCTGTCCCGGCTGCAGATGGAGCTGAAGAAGGTGAGCGACGTCGCAGGCGAGACACAAGGCAGCCTGAGCGTGGCCCAGGACGAGCTGGTGACCTTCAGTGAGGAGCTGGCCAACCTCTACCACCACGTGTGCATGTGCAACAACGAGACGCCCACCCGTGTGGTGCTGGACTACTACCGAGAGGGCCCGGCTGGCGCCGGCAGCGGCAGCCCTGAGGCCCGCGGGCGTCGCTCACCTGTCCTGCCCAAGGGGCCGCCTGCCGCAGAGGGTAGGGCCAGGGACAGCAGCCCCTCACCTGGCTCCTCACTGCCCTCGCCCCTGAGTGACCCGCGCCGGGAGCCCATGAACATCTACAACCTGATCGCCATCATCCGTGACCAGATCCGGCACCTGCAGGCCGCCGTGGACCGCACCACAGAGCTGTCGCGGCAGCGCCTGGCCTCACAGGAGCTGGGCCCAGCTGCAGACAAGGACCGGGAGGCACTCATGGAGGAGATCCTGAAGCTGAAGTCGCTGCTCAGCACCAAGCGGGAGCAGATCACCACGCTGCGCACGGTCCTCAAGGCCAACAAGCAGGTGTGCATGGCGCTCGGCTCCGGCAGGGGTGGGCACGTGGGCGGGGTGTTCTCACCCTCCCTGGCCTCCCGTCCCGTGCTTTTCCTGCTACTGAAGGAAAGACGTGCGAAAACCTCACCTCAATGCTGTGGGGAGGGGCTGAGGCCTTGGAGAGGCCCCAGGGCTGGCTGGGGCCTTGGTCTGGGGCACCGAGGCGGCAGACCCCTCCTGACGCCCCTCACCTGCCCGTCTTTTGCATCCCTGACCCCCTAGACGGCAGAGGTGGCCCTCGCCAACCTAAAGAGCAAGTACGAGAACGAGAAGGCCATGGTGACCGAGACCATGATGAAGCTGCGCAATGAGCTCAAGGCCCTCAAGGAGGACGCGGCCACCTTCTCCTCACTGCGTGCCATGTTTGCCACCAGGTAACGCTTACTGTCCCTTTCGCTGCTCAGCAGCCCAGGAGCCTGGCCCTGCGGGTGATTCCATTTCTGCTGTGTGAAAACCCAGGGGCCCAGTTTTATCTCCACTCTACACCTAAGATGAGAAAGTTGGAAGCAGAAAGCTAAAAGAGTGGGTCCTTATGGCCAGCCTGGAGGCATGAGCTTCGAAGGAGAAACAGGCAAGTGGGCAAGCCAGTGATAACAAATGAGTTTGCCCCCAGAACTTGGTGGGAAGGTCGTGTATTTAGAAGGAAGGTTCCCCTCCCAGCAGGGGCGGGGTCCCAGTGCTGCCCCTCTGACCCTACCAGTTAGAGTTTGTGGTGGTGGCGGGCGGCGTCTTTCTTTAGGCCAGTCCTGTGGTCAGGAAGCCGGGCAGGTGCAGAGCTGGAGGCTGCTTTTGGGGCCTGCTTCTGGGTGTTTCCCTATTCAAAGAGGCTTGGCGCCATCTGCTGGCCAGTGTCAGTCAGGGTTGGGAGTCTGAGGCTCTGGGTTAATAAACAGGGTTGAAACTGAGCTCAGGGCCTACTTTGCCTTGTGCCAGGGTGCTGGGCACTCCCTGCATTTCAGCGATGTGGGAGGAGGGGGCAAAGACAAAGAAAGAAGCTTCCAGGCCTCTCTGGAAGCTTTCTTTCCTCCTGGGCAAAGTGCTTGGGAAAGATCTCACAGTCCTCAGCACATAGTATGTTGACCCTTGCTTCCTCAACTTGTTTTATTTAAAAGCCTGACTTCTCAGTGGTGCCAAGATCACAAACCTCGGGGTAAGGGTTAAAACTTGCTGATGGTCCTTGGCCTTGGTGGATGGGGGTGTAGGGTGGGTGTGCCCACCATCCCCGTCACCCAGGCCGCACTCCCTCCCTCAGGGACAGACCCAGGATGGGCATTTCTCTCCCAGCTCCTTACCTAGGTGGGGAGCATGTGTCACAGCTCAGCAGATACTAAAATAGGGCTGTTTCTGACATCCACATGTGCTTTTCCCAGGCTCTGGTTAGCCATTTGTTCTAGACTTACTAAGCACCTACTGTGTGCCTGGGCTGTTCGGGGAACAAGCCAATTCCTGCCCTCGGGTTTATCCCCACATCCTGAGAGCCAAGTGATATCACACCTCCAGCCCGCTGCCCCTGAGCCACCTGGAGGCCTTGAAAGGCAGCCACCACCACCTTTAGTGAAAACTGGCTTCAGAGAGTCCCTCCCAGAGAAAGCCGAACCTTAGAGGGGCACATCCTCTTCGTTTCTAGCCCAGTGAGCAGACGGGGTCTGCTCACCTTCTGGAGCCCTCAGTACGGGAGCCGTGATCACACATGCCACTGGCTCTCCCAGGTCCTTCAGCCACGCTCTCGCCTCTTGTGTTCCCGCAGGTGTGATGAGTACATCACACAGTTGGATGAGATGCAGCGGCAGCTGGCAGCTGCTGAGGACGAGAAGAAGACACTCAACTCGCTGCTGCGCATGGCCATCCAGCAGAAGCTGGCGCTGACCCAGCGGCTGGAGCTGCTTGAGCTGGACCATGAGCAGACCCGGCGAAGCCGCGCCAAGGCCACCCCCAAGGCCAAGCCTGGCACCCCGAGCGTAAGTCACACCTGCGCCTGCGCTAGTGACAGGGCTGAGGGTGCTGGGCTGGCTGCCCAGGTGCTCTGTGGCGAAAAATATAACGTTTACTGCGATTAGGGCCGCAAGGGTACACGCTGCAGCTAACCTGCCGCATATCACCTGTCTGCTTCACCTCAACTAACCTGGCAGCAGTGGGACCATGGTGCTAGGCTGCTCTTAACTGTGACTAATGCACAGAGGGAAGAATTTAGCAGAGGCAGCCTGCTGCTCCACCTGGACACCGCAAGCTTTGTGTCTGTTTCTCACCCCTCGGGACCACCCTTCACAGCAGCTGCTCTCTTGGAGGGGTGGTCAAGGTGGGGTTGGAGCCATGTGTCCTCGCAAAAATGTGGCTTCCCAGGGCCCGGGTGCCATTGGCTCTCACTGGGAGGGGCAGAACTTGCATTGAAACTTGCATGTTCCCTGCATGTGTCTAATGCAGTCGTACTGCCCCGGCACCCAGAAACCAGTGTTAGAGGTTCCAGCCTGAATCCCAGGTGCAGCCTCGGAGGACACTCTGTGCTTGGTACAGATTACGGAGAGAATTATTCTGTAGTTTGTGCGGCATCTTGTTACAGTTTATATTTGGGTCAGAATTACAGAATTCCTTCCCCTAAACCCCGAGGAAGAGCAGCCCTGTGGCCCACGTCCTCCAGCCCAGGCGTACATGTGCACTGGGCACCACCGGTCATGCTCAAGAGGCACAGGCATACCTAGCCACACCCCAGACCAGAGCTCAGCAGCCTCAGCTTCTCTTTCTGAGATTTGTATGCTTGTCTGGTGGCCTGCAAGGTGACAAATTGGCAGGCCAAAGGCTTGGGTTTTTTCCAATGAGAAAAACTTGCCAAGTGCCTGGCCAGACCTCTGTCCTCACAGGAAGCCCATCCTTTTGTACTTAGAGTGTCCCCAGCTTCCAGTTGGATTTTTTTTTCACTCTCTGCCCATTATCAGGCCTTCCTCTCAGGGGGCTTCAGACTACAAGAAACAGGGCCATGGAAACCCCCAACCTGAGCTTGAGTTACCAGCAGGCCAGGCTGAAATGAGGGACTGGGTCCCACACCTATTAACTGAAGCCCGGCCTGGTGTGGGAAGGGAACCTTGAATGGACCCAGGGCTAGTTTCCGGATTCACAGTAGGAGGAATATGGTTCTTGATCATCAGTGCAATTCCAGAGGTGGTGACAGGCAGGAAAGGCAGCCACAGTACTCCCCCATGCTCAGAAGCTGCACCCACACCAAGAGCTTTGGCAGCCGAACTTCTCTCAGTGTTTCCCTCCATGTCATCCATGGGGCCCACCAGCCATGAAGCTGCAGTCTCCCTGAATAGCTCTTTGCCTCCTCTCTCTGGGGCCCAGAGGGCGAATTTTCATTGTCCCTACACGCAGGTATCTGCCCCCATTCCACTCTTTCCCTTAATTCCCAAGCATGTCTCAGTTCCCACCAGATGCCAGGTGCTACCCAGACCAACTTGGATTTGGCAGACTGCGGAGTGAAGATATACAGGATGGACCATACCTGTCCCTTCTGTGTGCCTATACCCAGCTCCAGGCTGTTCTGCAGATGGGATGTCAGGTCTTGGATTCCCCTCCCACTTGAGAAGATGTCAGGTCATCTCCCCTCTGCAAGCAGGACTTCCAGGGGTATGGCTGCCCGCTGGCGCCGCATACTGCTTCTGCCTCCTTGCCAAGCCTGGCACACAGCTTCTCTCCATACCTGTAAAGTAAAGGGTCTTCATGAGGTACTCGGGGACAGCGGCGCCCCCTAACACATGCAGGTCTTCTCTGCTGCCAACTAACACACCCACGCCCTCACAGCTCGGTGAGAGCTTTAGCTGTCCGACGGGTGACCGGTTCTAACGTTGTCTTGTTTTCTCCCATTTTCAGCTGTAGAGTAGCTGCTGGGAGGACTCGGCCGCCGGCCCTGTCACACTGCAGCCCCCTCCCCTCCTCTCCCATGGGCCCACGCAGAGGAAGGAAAGGCAGCCTAAAAGTCCACTTAGAAACGGTTTTGGATTCTTTTCAAAATAGCATTCCCCAAGGTTTTAATGGCAGAGGAAATAAGAGCTTTAATGTTGAGAATGCCGCCAGCTGCTGCTTGGAAAGGCCTTTGTACAGGCGCTGAAGAACCTGCTTGGACAGCGACCACCAGGCTTGCTTAGGAACCCTCTAGAAACACTCACCACTGGGGTCTCCCTAATTACAGATACTCCTTTTTTACCCAATCCACCTGTGCACTTTTGATACTTTGATATTATATTTGCTTCCTTCATCCCTGGCGTAGAGACGGTCTCAGATGCCGTAGTCTGTCTCGTGGTCCTGTAGCTCCCAACGGTGTGTTGATCTGTTATCAGCACATGGCACAGATGTGTCCTCCTAGCGTGTAGCTCTAGACTGTTTAGGTGAAGGCTTCAACTTGGTAAGGAGCCCGGCTAAATGTATCCGTGCTGTGGTTCAGCAGCCTTTTAATTATACGGCATTGTGGTTCATGTTTGAAATTACAGATTTTAAATGCCATGTTCATTAAGAAATCCAGGGTATTCGGATTCTGGGGTTTTTCATATTGTATTATTATTATTCTTAGGAATAGTTCAATGTAACAAGAAGAAAACTTGACCTTTGCTCTGGTTAAACAGTAAAAGGCACTTGAAAACAAAAAGATAAATTATTGAATGAGTAGTATTACCTACAAATTCCAGAATTTTCTGGGTTTTAGGACATTGTGAAGCATGACTGATTAACAGAATTTTATACAACTGTACCAGTGAAATTCCAAATTGGAATTGTTTTGTTACTCCGGTGGTTGTGCCAAATTGTGGTACACTTAGAAAATTCTACAGTCGTCGATTTTTAGGGTGTTATATTTCAACGCCTTTTTGTTAGTAATCATTGCCAGTAGTGCCTTCATCAGTTTAGGGAGGTGTCCCAGCGTAGTTTATTCTCTAAAATGGACAGTGAAGAGCTAGTTGGGAATGTTGAAGGCCAGTGTGGACCAATCAGTGTGAACAGGTGCACACCTTCTAACCTGACCCTGGGCATCTTCACTGAGGGAAAGAAAACAGCAATTGTGCAAAATTCTGTTAGTCAGTGATTCTTTACTGTGCAGATCCTTGCAAATTCAGGGGCTGAGAAAACGAAAGTGAACACAAACCTTGAGTGTGCTTTGGGAACCAAATGGACTTTATGGGACAAGCTAAGCAAGCTATGTGAACAACACGCCACGTTTGTGAAGAGTGGGGCGGGTGGCAGGGGAGCCGGCACCGTCGGCCCCGTGCATTGGGGTGAGGGCTAGCCATAGTATTCTTTGCAAATGTGAGAGAGAGACATTATATATTCTCTTGCTTGGTGTTAACTAATCACTGTTAATTTCAGGAAACAGAAGTCACTAAAGCTCCTTAGCAAACCAGATCTGTGTCCTGTCCTGATTTGCTGAGTGAGGTTGTGCAAGTGGTCAAATTGGTACTCAAGGAGGAGGAAGAAGAAAAGGTGTCCTCTCTCCTCCAAAATACAGGACAAATTATAATAATATAAGGAGCAAGAAGAGAAGAATTCTGTTTCCTGGAATAAGCATTTTTATTCCTAGTTGTAGGGACCCCTATTTTTACCTTCTCTTACAGTGTTGATTCATAAGAAATAATGTTACATTTACAAAAACTTCATCTGTACGGGGTATTTATTTGCAATGATGTCTGTGTACTGTATATTTTCTGTGCATTACCTTAGTGTCAGAATGTTGTCTTTATTTTAAGATCATATGCATGTTCTCCTGCCAAGGAACCTTTACACAGACCCAAACAAACAAAAATGCCTTCAGATTCTGAGAAAATGAGGCACAGCATGGAAAAGGAATAGGAAGGAGAAATCAGTCACAACTTGGGACACAGGCATATGGCACAAATGTCTGTAAAGCCAGTGCACATAGGAACAGTGGGCCTGGGTAAAGGGTCACGTTGGTAGGACCAGTAAATAAAGAATAATAAAAAGACAAAGCACAAGACTTGTTCTCTGTGGCTGCTCTGACCCCCTGCTCCGATGACTTGTGGGTCCAGCAATGCACTATAATTCCAGCACCTAAAACAAGAAAACCAGCCTATCATTAACCCTGGTGGTGGAGACTGGAACCAACCTGGAGCCCATCTCAGGAGGCGTTGGGGGAAGGGGAGACGGGGTGCCCCCCGTGACGGGCGTCAGGTGTCGTGAGCACCCAGCAGCGTGGCAGCGAGAGCACATTGCCTTTGCATTGTACTGACCAGGAAGCCAAGAGATTTGCATGACGAGGGATCCTTTGCCCTCCAAACTCTTGCTCTTTGTACCCAGGAATGAATAGGTGCAGGCAACAAGAGTTACTTGTTTGTGAGCACAAAACCATGTTCACCTGCAGGAATGTGTTCAAGGCACACTGAGCCCGTCCCAGTGATTGCTTGTGAGTGTGAGCATAGGGTACAAATCATGTCTGAGGGAACAGGAAGTCTTAGGGACAGTTTGCCACCTCTCCTTCTGATGGTCTCAGTCAGGCCTGAGTGATTTCACCCAAATCTCAGGGCTTCCCTTGGGGAGGCTGTCTGAGGTCAGGGTCCTGCTACCCTGGCATCTCCCCAGGACCCCTCCCTCCACCCGGAGTCTCCCTTGGCTTCATGGTCACTGAGAGGCCCCCTCCTTCTGACGATCCCCACCCGTCCCACTTTAGTAGCGTGGACCCATGTTCGGTTTGAAACTTTCTTTCCAAAGAAAATTGTTTTTCTAACTCAGGAGCTAGAAGGAGTCTTCTTTCCCTACTGGCCTGTCATCCCAACAGTTCCCTGGAAGAAGTTGGGAAGAGAGCCTGCGACAGATCTGGAGGAGACCCCCAGGAGGAGGGGGCATTGGCAGTGAGCTGAGCAGGGCCGGCTCTTTTTCAGGTGGGGATACCACCCGGTTCTTGGCCCAGTCCTGCTTTTTGGGGTGTTTGATTTGCACAAGCACATATGCTGAGGCCTTCCCTACCCCTCAGTGTGCTTCAGGCCCTTGAACATGTGCTTCTTCAGGAGTGGCAGGCTCCTGAGTGGGTGGGGTCCTGGGGAGCCCATGGGAGGGGTCAGTTAGAGCTGAAAGGCTTTCCACTTGGTCTTCCTTTCCGAGAGGGAGTGTCCCCATTCCTGCCACCTCCTCCATCTCTCTGCAGTGGTTTTCACCCCCACACACCCAAGCAGGTTACCAGAGCTGGAAACAACAGCGCCAGCTTGGAGACACTGCCTCCTGCCTTTGGGAGCCTCCTGGGAAAACAGATATGCCTCCAGTCTGACATCACCTGGTGTGGAATTTTGGCAGGGATCAGATGCCATCAGGTTTGCCTCTGTTCTCACCTTTCATTTGTGCCCAAACAGAGCTGGAAGAGCGATGTGTTATCATTTTGTCAGATTTCTTGTGGGAAAGCACACTGGCTCTTGTGAGCTCACCTCAGTCATCCATGAACTTGCCTTGGTAAGCCTAGGTCCCTGGAGCGGAGGCTCCCTCCTCCCCGCCCCCCCCCCACACAGGGCTCCTCCTCCTAAGCAAATGGCAGTGCCACAGTACCTTACCCACAGAAAAGGCCTCCCTGCCTGGATAGTATGAGCACACCCCCTCGTGGGCCTCCATGAGAACAATAGGAATCAATGGTCACACACACACACCAGGATCCATTTTGTTCATCTCTTTTTTTTTTTTTTTTTTTCTTTTTGCGGTATGCGGGCCTCTCACTGTTGTGGCCTCTCCCGTTGCGGAGCACAGGCTCCGGATGCGCAGGCCCAGCGGCCATGGCTCACGGGCCCAGCCGCTCCGCGGCATGTGGGATCCTCCCAGACCGGGGCACGAACCCGTATCCCCTGCATCGGCAGGCGGACTCTTAACCACTGCGCCACCAGGGAGGCCCCATTTTGTTCATCTCTTAAGGAATCAAGATTTGTTTTATTTACCCTAAAGTGTTTGTGAAGTATAGCACACATACATAGGAGTGCAAGCAAATGTCCAGTGGCTGTATATTTGCAAAATGGACACACTCTGCAGCCACCATCCAGATGAGAAAGCAGGTGGAGGCAGGCAGCCCCCCAAAGCCCTCGTGCTTTCTGCACCCACTCCCTTTCAGGGATAAGTCCCTGAGTCTGTCAGTTCAGGCCACTTGTGCCTTTTTCTGTACTTTATATAAATGGAAGCATACAGTAGAGACCCAGACCTATAATAGATTTGCTTACCAAACTGCATTGATTTCTCACACCTTCATCGAACTATGGGTGTCTCACTTTTGTTTCAAAGACATAAATCAATTGAATGTAAAATAATGGGAAAAGATATTCCATGCAAACAGTATCCAGAAGAGAACAGGAGTGACTCTACTAATATTAGACAAAATAGACTAATTAAGTCAAAAATTGTTACAAGAGACAAAGAGGAACATTATATAATGATAAAAAAGTCAATTCACCAATAAGATATAACAATTATATGCAACAGACAACCGAGCCCCTGATAATACAAATTACTGAATACAAAAGAATAGACAAATAGATGGATGGAACAGATTAAAGAATGGTACTGGAACACCTGGACATCCACATGCAAAAAGTTAATCTAGACTCAGACCGTAAACGCTTCAGAAAAACTAACTAAAATGGATTGTAGATTTATACTTAAAACTCAAAATTGTAAAACTTCTAGAAGAAAACATAGGAGAAAATCTAGATGACCTTGGGTTTGGCTTTTTAGATACAACACCAAAGGCATGATCCATGAAAGAAATAATTGATAAGCTAGGCTTCATTGCAATTAAAAACTTCTCCTCTGCAAAAGACATTGTCAAGAGAATGAGAAGACGGCTGTCTTCTGGAAAGAAGCTATTTGCAAAAAACATAAACTTTTCATTTTGGATAAAATAAAAGGGAATACTCTTACACTGTTGATGAGAATGTAAATTGGTGCAGCCACTATAGAAAATGGTTTGGAGGTTCCTTAAAAAACTAAATACAGAGTTACCATATGATCCAGCAATCCCACTCCTGGACATATATCTGGAAAAGACAAAACTCTAATTTGAAAAGATACATGCATCCCAGTGTTCATAGCAGGACTACAGTAGCCAAGACATGGAAGCAGCCTAAGTGTTCATCAACAGATGAATGGATAAAGATGTGGTGTATATATATGCAATGGACTATTACTCAGTATAAGAATGAAATAATGCCATTTGCAGCAACATGGATGGACCTAGACATTATCATACTAAGTAAAGTAAGTCAGATAGAGAAAGACAAATAATATATATCACTTGTATGTGGAATCTAAAAATTACTATAAATAAACTTATTTACAAAACAGAAACAGACATAGAAAACAAGCTTATGGTTACCAAAGGGATAGGGGAGTGTGTGTGTGTGTGTGTGTGTGTGTGTGTGTGTGTGTATTCTAATCACTTTGCTGTAAACCTGAAACTAACATGGTATTGTAGGTCAGCTATACTTCAATAAAAATAAATTCAAAAAAATTTCAGAATACCTTAGTACTGTAATGGTAGTGTGTAAATCACTTAACTCTAGTATAACAGCTAAAAGACAAAATTTAGCCACAATAATTTGTTAATGGTACACAATATAAAAATATGTAAATTGTGTGATCAGAAACATAAAATGGGGAGTGTAAAGCGGTACAGTTTTTATATATGATCAAAGTTAAATTATCAATTAAAAATAACTTTTATGTAAGCCTCATGGAAACCACAAAGCAAAAACCTATAGTAGACACACAAAAGATAAAGAGAAAGGAATCAAAGCACAACATTACAGACATTATCAAATCACAAATGAAAATAGGAAGAAAGGAACACAGGAATTACAAACCAGTCAAAACATTTAGCAACATGGAAATAGTCCTTACCTATTAATAATTACTAGTGTAATTACTAGTGTAAATGGATTAAGTTTTTTAATCAAAAGATACAGAGAGGCTGACTGGGTTAATACTGAAGGAAAAAAAATAAGACCCAACACCCTACAAGATTCTGCCTATAATCAGTCCAGCTTTAATGCCAGTTGTAGGCTGAAAGCAAAGGTATGGAAAAAGATATTCTACGCAAATGGAAACCAAAAGAGAGCAGGCGTAGATATACTTCTGGCGGACAATATAGACTTTAAGTAAAAAAATGTGACAAGAGACAAGGTCATAAATAATGAAATAATGATAAAGGGGTCATTAAGAAGATATAACAATTGTAAATAGGTATGCACCCAACATTGCAGCTCCTGAATATATAAAGCAAATATTAACATGTGAAGGGAGAAATAGATAGCAATGCAATAATAATAGGAGGCCTTAATATCCCACTTTCAACAATAGAGCATCCAGACAGGAAATCAGTAAGGAAACATTGGACTTGAACTGCATTTTAGACCAAATGGACCTAACAGATATATACAAAACATGCCATCCAACAACAGAAGATATACGTTGTTCTTAAACACACATGGAACATTCTCCAGAATATATCATACCTTGGGTTACAAAACATATCTTAACAAATTTAGGAAAACTGAAATCATAACAAGTATCATTTCTGACTGTAATGGCATGAAACTGGAAATGATTGACAGGAAATTTCACACACACAAAAAGGGACATTAACACACACCTGAACAACCAGTGGGTCAAAGAAGAAATCAGAAGGAACATCAAAAAGTGTCTTGAAACAAATGGGAAAAAAACGTACCAAACTTATGGGATGCAGAAAAAGCAGTTCTGAGTAGGAAGTTTGTAGTGATAAGTGTGTACATTAAATAAACAACCTAGGACTTCCCTGGTGGTCCAGTGGGTCAGACTCTGTGCTCCCAATGCAGGGGGCTCGGGTTGGATCCCTGGTTGGGGAACTAGACCCTGCATGCGTGCTGTAACTAAGAAGTCTACATGCTGCAACTAAAAGCCAGTGTGGCCTAAATAAATAAATAAATAAATATTTTTAAAAAATGACCTAACCTTACATGTCAAGGAACTAGAAAAAGAAAAAGCCCAGCATTAACAGAAGGAAGGAAATAGCAATTATAAGAGTAAAAATAAATGAAATGGAGATTAGAAAACAATAGAAAAGGTGAACAAAGCCAAGAGCTGTTTTTTGAAAAAATAAAATTGACAAACCTTTAGCAAACTTACTTTAAAAAGAGAGAAGATGCAACCAAAGTCAGGAATGAAAGAGGAGGCACTACAACTGATACCACAGAAATACAAGAATCATAAAATACTACTATGAACAAATTATATGCCAACAAATTGGATAGCCTAGAAGACAGATATAAATTTCTAGAAACAACCTACCAAGACTGAATTGTGAAGAAATAAAAAATCTGAACAGACCAGTAACAAATAAGGAGACTGAATCATAATGAAAAACACCCCAACAAAGAAAAGTTCTGTACCTAAGGTTTCACTGGTGAATTCTACCAAACCTGTCAAGAATTAATACCAATCTGTCTCGAGCTCTTTCAAAAAATTGAAGAAGAGAAGGGAACACTCCCTAACTCATTCTATAAAGCTAGCATTACGCTGATACCAAAGCCCAACAGGGACACTATAAAAGAAAATTACAAGCCAATACCTCTGATAAACATAGATGCAAAAATCCTCAACAAAGTCCTAGCAAACCAAATTCAACAGCACATTAAAAGTTCATCAAGATGGGGCCTCCCTGGTGGCGCAAGTGGTTGAGAGTCCGCCTGCCGATGCAGGGGATACGGGTTCGTGCCCCGGTCTGGGAGGATCCCATATGCCGCGGAGTGGCTGGGCCCGTGAGCCATGGCCGCTGAGCCTGCGCGTCCGGAGCCTGCGCGTCCGGAGCCTGTGCTCCGCAATGGGGGAGGCCACAACAGTGAGAGGCCCGCATACCGCAAAAAAAAAAAAAAAAAAAAAAAAAAGTTCATCAAGATGAATTGGGATTTATCCCTGGGATGCAAGAACAGTTCAACTTACATAATAAATGTAATATACAACATTAACAGAATGAAGGAAAACACATGATCATCTCAATTGAGGCAGAAAAAGGGACTTCCCTGGCAGTCCAGTGGTTAAGACTCTGTGCTTCCACTACAGGGGACGTGGGTTCAATCCCTGCTTGGGGAACTAAGATCCCACATGCTGCACAGCATGGCCAAAAAATAAATAAAAAATAAAGATAGAGGCAGAAAAGGCATTTGACAAAATTCAGTATCCTTTCACAATAAAAATAGCCAACTAGGAACAGGAGGAAACTACCTCACCATAATAAAAGCCATATATGAAAAAGCGACAGCAAATATCAGATTCAGTGGTGTAAGACTTGAAAGCTTTTCCTCTAAGAGCAGGAACAAGGCAAGGATGCCCACTTTCACCACTTTTATTCTACAGAACTGGAAGTTCTAGCCAGAGTAATTAGGCAAGAAAAAAATAAAAAAGTCATCCAAATTGGAAAGGATGGATTAAAATTTTCTCTGTTTGCAGATGATATAATCTCATATGTAAAAAAACTGAAACGTTTGCATAGAAAATACTGTTATAATTAATGAATTCAGCAAAGTAGAAGAATACAAAGTCAATACACAAAAATCAGTTTTGTTTCTATACACTAACAATGAATAATCTGAAAAGGAAATTGAGAGAGCAATCCCATTTACAATAGCATCAAAAATAATAAATACTTAGGAATAAATTTAACCAAGGAGGTGAAAGACCTGTACACTGAAAATTATAAATCACTGATGAAAGAAGTTGAAGAAGGCACAAACAAATGGAAGGAAAATCCTGTGTTTATGATTGCAAGAATAATTATTATTAAAGTATCCATACTACTCAGGGCAACCTATAGATTCAGTGAAATCTCTTATGAAAATTCTAATCCATTTTTCACTGAAAAAAAATCCTAAAATTTGTATTGAACCACAATAGACCTTGTGTACCCAAAGCATTTTTTTGTTTGTTTTTCTTTTTGCGGTATGCGGGCCTCTCACTGTTGTGGCCTCTCCCGTTGCGGAGCACAGGCTCCGGACGCGCAGGCCCAGCGGCCATGGCTCACGGGCCCAGCCGCTCCGCGGCATATGGGATCCTCCCAGACCGGGGCACAAACCCGTATCCCCTGCATCGGCAGGCGGACTCTCAACCACTGCGCCACCAGGGAGGCCCCCCAAAGCATTTTTGAGAAAGAAGAACAAAGCTAGAGGACTAACACTTCCTAATTACAAAGATATAATAATATCATACTGGGACTTCCCTGGCAGTTCAGTGGTTAAGACTCCATGCTTCCACTGTGGTGGGGCACAGGTTCAATCCCTGGTCAGGGAACTAAGATCCCGCATACCACATGGTGCAGCCAAAACAAACAAACAATATACTGTCATATAAAGACATGCTGACCAGAGAACTCAGTTCCATTAGAAAGTCCATAAACCCACACATATATCATCAACTAACCTTCAACAAGGGCACCACGAACACACAATGGGGAAACGATAGTCTCTTCAATAAATGGTGTTGGGGAAACTGGATACTCACTACAAAAGAATGAAACAGGACACATATCTTTCATTATTTGAAAAAAATCAACTTGAGAGGGATTAAAGACTTAAATGTAAGTAAGTCCTGAAACCATAAAACCATAAAAAAAGCTCCTTGACATTCATCTTGACAGTCATTTCTTGGATATGACACCAAAAGAACAGACAACAAAAACAAGTGAGATTACATTAAACTAAAAAGCTTCTTCACAGCAAAGGAAACGGTCAACAAAATAAAAAGGCAACCTACATAATGGGAGAAAATGTTTGCAAACTATATATCTGATAAGGAGTAATATTCAAAATATGTAGGGAATTCAATGGGGAAAAAAAGTAACCTGATTAAAAAGTGGGCAAAGGACCTGAATAGACACTTTTCCAAGGAAGACATAGCTATGCCATTAGGTACATGAAAAGTTGCTCAACATCACTAGTCATTAGGGAAATTCACATCAAAACCACAATGAGATATCACCTCACACCCATTAGGATGGCTATTTTAAAAAGACAACAGATAACAAGTGTTGTTGAGGATGTAGAAAAAAGGAAACCTTTGTACACTGTTGATAGGAATGTAAATTGGTACAGCCATTAGGGAAAATGGTACGAAAATTCCATAAAATTAAAAACAAAACTGCCATATGATCCAGTAATCTCTCTTCTGGGCTTTTATCCAAGGGAAACAAAATCAGTATCACATAGAGATTTGCAGTCCTGTGTTTATTACAGTATTTTTCACAACAGCCAAGATATGGAAACAAGTTAAGTGTACCTTGACAGATGAATGAAGGTAATGTGGTATATACATACAATGGAATATTATTGAGGCATAAAAAGAAGGAAAGCCTGCCATTTGCAATGACATGGATGAACCTGGCAGGCATTATACTAAGTGAAATAAGCCAGGCAGAGAAAGATAAATGCTGTGTGCTGTCATTCATATGTGGAATCTTAAAAAAAAAAAGTCTCATAGAAGCAGAGTAGAATAGTGGTTGCCAGGGGCTGGGGCTGGGGAAAATGGGGAGATATTGGACAAAGGGTACAAACTTTCATTTATAAGATGAATAAATTCTGGGGATCTAATGTACAGTATGCAAATTAAATATGTAAAGCTGTATATAATCAGGTCAGCATATAGTATAGATTACTATAGTTAGGACTATTGTATATATAAAATTTGCTAAGACAGTAGATTTGAAGCTTTCTCACCACACACACACACACACACACACACACACACACACACACACACACAGGCACAAAAGGCAACTGTGAGGTAATGGATGTGTTAATGGTAATCTTTTTACAATGTATTTGTATATCAAATCATTGCATTGTACACTTTAGATATATACAATTTGACTTGTCAATTATACCTCAATAAAGCTGAAAAATAAAATGACTGAAAGGGGAGAGGATAGAGGTGTAAAAGGAGCAGGCTTTTTTTTATGTTATTGCAGTTAAGATGGTATAAATTCAGATTAGAATGGTATAACTTTAGGATGTTAAATGTGATCTTCTGGTAAACGTTAAAGAAAATATCTGTAGAATATACACAAAAGGAAATTAGAATGAAATTTAAAGATTTTACTACCAAAAAATCAACTAAACACAAAAAAAGACAAAAACACAGAAAATGAGGACGAAAAGGTTATAGGGCATAAAAACAAACAAGCAAACAAAAAATGCAATGACAGAAGGAAGTCCCTTTTTAATTACTCATTAATTACACTTAATGAGTAATTAAGTGTAAATGGATTAAACTCTCCAATCAAAAGACAGATATTTGGCAGAATGGATTTTTAAAATGATCTGACTATATGCTGTCTATGAACAACTCAATTGAGATCTAAAGACACAAAAAGAAAAGGATATATGCAACAACATAGAAGGATCTCGAAGTCATTATACTAAGTAAAATAAGCCATTTACAAAACGATAAAAATACTGTATGATTCTGCTTACATGAGGTACTTAGAGTAATCAAAATCATAGAGATAGAAAGTAGAATGGTATTGCCAGGGGTTGGGAGGAGTGGGCAAAGGGGAGTTATTGTTTAATGGGTACAAAGTTTAAGTTTTATGAGATGAAAAGAGTTCTGGAGATGGATGGGGTTGATGGTTGCAAAACATGAATGTACTTAATGCCTTTCTACTGTACACTTAAAAAAGGTTAAGATGGTAAATTTTAGGTTATGTGTATTTTACCACATTTTAAAAATTGGGGAAAAAAAGATGCTCAACATCATTAATCTTGGGAAAATGCAAATCAAAACTACAGTGAGATACAATCTCATACCCATTATGATGCCTACTATCCAAAAAAAAGGAAAATAATGTATTGATAAAGATGTGCAGAAATTGGAACCCTTGTGCACAGTTGGTGGGAATGTAAAATGGTATAATCAATGTGAAAAACAGTATGGTGGATACTCAAAAAATTAAAAATGGAAATACCATATGATCCAGAAATTTCACTTTTGGGTGTATATACTCAGAATAATTAAAAGCAATATCTTATGAAGATATTTGTACACCAATGTTCATAGCAACATTATTCACAGTAGCTAAAATGTGGAAACAACTCATGTCCCTTGATGGATGAATGGTTATGCAAAATGTGGTGTATGCATACAATGGAATACTATTCAGCCTTAAAGGTAAGGACATTCTGGCATTCTGGATTAAACTTAAGGACATTATACTAAGTGAAATAAGCCAATCACAAAAAGACAAATACTGTATGATTCCACTTAGGAGGTACTCAGAGGAATCAAAATCATAGAGACAGAAATAGAATGGTGGTTGCCAGGAGGCTGTGGGTTGGGAAAGATGGAGAATTCTTGTTTAATGGGTATAGAGTTTCAGTTTTACAAGATGAAAAGAGTTCTGGAGGTGGGTGATGGTGTGGTACATAACAGTCTTAATATACTTAACACCACTGAATTGTACAATTAAAAATATTTAAGATAGTATATTTAATGTTATGTGTATCTTACCACAATAAACCACTTTCAGTAATTGAAAGAACAACTAGGCAGCTAATTAGAAAGGATAAAGAAGATTTGTACAACACTTGTCAAGCAACTTGACCCTAGCTGACACTTATAAAACACCCAACTGTAGAGTACATATTCTTTTCAAGTATTCATGGAACATTCTTCAGTGTAGTCCGTATTTTGAGACACAAAACAAGTGTTATAAGGTTGAAGAAGATAGAAATTATACAAGGAATGCTCTCTGACACAATAGAATTAAAATAGAGGTCCATAACAGACAGTAATATGAGAAAGCTCAGAATATTTGGAAATCAAAAAACACACTTCTTAATACCCTGTGTCCAAAGAAGAAATTAGAAGGAAATTTTAAAAATATTTCTAACTGAAAGAAAAGAAAAAAGCAACAAATCAAAATATAGGGGATGCGGGCTTCCGTGGTGGCGCAGTGGTTGGGAGTCCGCCTGCCGATGCAGGGGACACGGGTTCGTGCCCCGGTCCAGGAAGATCCCACATGCCGCGGAGCAGCTGGGCCCGTGAGCCATGGCCCCTGAGCCTGCGCGTCCGGAGCCTGTGCTCCGCAACGGGAGAGGCCACAACAGTAAGAGGCCCGTGTACCGCAAAAAAAAAAAAAAAGAAAAAAAAGAAAAAAAAAATATAGGGGATGCAGCTAAAGAAGTGCTTAGGGAAGTGCTTTAAACACTTAAGTCAAAAAGAAAAAAAGGTATGTCAAACTAACAATTGCTTAAGTTGTTAAGAAAGTATAAAAAGAAGTATAGAGAATTCCCTGGAGGTCCAGTGGTTAGGACTCTGCGCTTTCACTGACGTTCAATACCAGGTCAGGGGGACTAAGATCCGACAAGCTGCATAGCAAAAAAAAAAAAAAAAAAATTATCATAACGCAAATAGAATGAAGGAAATTATAAAGATCAAAAGCATAGGGAGAGATCAAGATGGTGGAATACAAGGACATGGAGCTCACCTTCCATAAATACATCAAAAATATATCTACATGTGGAACAATTCTTACAGAATACTGGATGCTGGCAGAACTCATACAACCAAAGCTGCAAGAAGGATCACCACATAACCAGGTAGAGCAAAAGAAAAAAAAAGGAATCAGGAGGAGACCTGCACCCCTGGGAGGGAGCTGTGAAAGTGGAAACATTCCCTCACCCCGGGAACACCCTTCCCCTGCTGGGAGGTCAGCCGGGACAAAAAGGGAGCTTCAGAGGCTCAGAGGAGAGTGCAGCAACTGGCTTGCAGCAGGCAGAACAGAAAGAGACCAGCACAGACAGTCCTGGCCACCTGGCTGCATGCTGCAGCCTGAGACGTGCATCTGCTGTTGCATGCAGGGGCTGGTTCCTGAAACGCAGGCTTCAGCAGACAAACCTGGAGAAAAGACGAGTTGGCTGCATGGAGACAGCCTGAAGGGGCTGGAGTGTGGCTCAGGCCATAACTGGGGGTGTGCACAGGATGAAGCCCAAATCCCCCATAGAAACCCCATTGTTAACACACATGAAGGGAGGGGCAGGGCCCCACCATAGCAGTCTCATTTTCTGCATGCTCACAGCAGGCACAGCTCCACCTCTGTGAACTCTGGGAGCATGCCCATGGTTGCCCACACATGGAAGCGGGGCTGAAATCAGCCGTGTCTGGTGGCTTTGCAACTTTGACTGATTTATGCTGCTGGTGCCTTTGTAAGCTCAGTGCGTGCAGGACATCTTAGCGAATTACTGGTACTCCCATGGCTGTGGGAAGGCCAGAGTTAGCAGCTTCAGGCTTTGTGGGTGTATGTACGCAGAGGCGGGGCCAGGGTCTATGCTGATTCTGTAGCACCTGTGGTGGGTCCAGATGTGCGACTGTGCATGACTACAGTGGGTCCCAGTGCCTGACTTCAGTTCTGCGCTGGTGGATTTAAGAACACAGTGCCTGAGAGACATCTGGTCAATTGCCTACATTCCCACGGCTGAGGTGGGGCCAAGGGCAGTGCCAAAAACAGTGTACTTTGTGAACGTGCACAATGGGTAAGAGATGACACAACAGAGTGCACTTCCCAGTGGAAAGCTCCTGTGGAGGAATGCTCAGTGGCTTCTCTCCCAGTGGAAGTGCTCCAGTTCCACCTACTTCACACTGCAGCTCAGAAACAGATCTGTGGCTTCTACTCCAACAACTAGGGAGCAGACCCTGTTCCTGACAAGGCTATAACAGCCAAAGAGCAAAGAGAAGGCCCTACTCAACATCCAGTGCAGGCTCTATTCAACATAACACCAGTCACACCCCCTATCAAGGGGATAATGGCCAGCACACACTGAGAAAAGATGTGGCAGGCAACCATACCTAAAACAACCCTCACGCCAAAAATGTTAGATTCATGCAGCCTACACAGGGACACTCCCACTTAAAAACGGGCCTTCAAGACCACAGTAGTTAATTGTTTCTCCTAAACTCAGAGAATCAGAGAAATATAAGTAAAATGAAGAAGCAAAGGAGCCACTCCCAATTAAAAGAACAGGAGAAATCCCCTGAGAGAACAAAGAAAGAGACCTTTCCAGTCTACTAGATCCCAAGATCAAAAAGGAAGTAATAAAAATACTGAAGGAATTAAGAAAGGCTATCGATAGAAATGTAGATCACCGTAAGAAGGAAATAGAAAGTATAAAGAGGAACTAAGTACAATTAGAAAACTCATTTGCTGAGATGAAAGCTGAGCTAAAGACAATAAATAACAAACTAATGTCGAAGAACAAATAAGTGATCTGGAAGATGGAATAATAGGAATCGCCCAGTCAGAACAGCAGACAGAAAGACAAATGAAAAAAAAGAAAGAAAGCAATATACGAGATCTATGGTATGATATAAAGTGAGCCAATCTACGCATAATAGGGATCCCAGAAGAAGAAAGAGAATAGGGGATCAAAAAGTATTTGAAGAAATTATAGCTGAAAACTTCCCAAACCTAAGGAAGGAAATAGATATCTGGGTACTGGAAACAGAGGGTCCCAAACAAGATGAACCCAAACAGACCTACACCAAAACATTATAATTAAAATGGCAAAAGTTTAAGATAAAGAGAGGATTCTAAAGGGAGCAAGAGAAAAACAAAGAGTCAGTTACAAGGGAACCCCCATAAGGCTATTAACTGATTTTGCTACAGAAATGTTGCAGGCCAGCAGGGGGTGGTGAGATATATTCAAAGTCCTGAAAAGGAAAAAAACTTTCAATCTAGGATACTCTACAAAGCAAGATTGTCATTTAGAATAGAAAGGGAGATAAAGAATTTCTCAGACAAGCAAAAACTAAAAGAATATAGCAATACTAACCCTATCTTAAAAGATATATTGAAAAGTCTTCTCTAAATAGAAAAGAAGCCAGAATCTATAGGAAAGAGAAAATCACAGCTGGAAAATAAATCACTTAAATAAGCCACTACATAGAATTAAAAAAAAATAAATTTTGAAAACAATGATAACTACAATGAACAGCAAAAGGATAAACATGAAGATGTAAAAGAGGACATTAAAACAACAGAATGTGGGGGAGAGGAGTAGGAAAGTGTAGGTTTTTTTAAAAGAATGTGTTTGAGCCTATATGACTACCAGTCTAAAGCAAGTAGATATAGTAATTTGTTAATATACTCAAAAAACAGCGTAGCCACAAATGAAAACCATACAATAGACACATGAAAACCAAAAATAAATGAGAGAACTCAAGCATAATACAAAAAGTAATCAAACACAAAAAGAAGAAAAAAAGAAAGGAACAAAAAAGAAATACAAAATCAACTGGAAAACAAGGTTTAAAATGGCAATAAAACACATCTATCAATAATTACCTTAAATGTCAATGGTTTTAATGCTCGAATCAAAAGACATAGAGTGGCAAATTGGATAATAAAACAAGAACCTACATATGCTGCCTATAAGAGACCCACTTTAGGGCAAAGGACACACATAGACTGAAAATGAGGGGATAGAAAAAAGGTATTTCATGCAAACGGAAATGACAAGAAAGCCAGGGTAGCAATACTCATATCAGGCATAATAGACTTTTAAAAAAGAGGCCATAAAGAAAGATAAAGAAGGACACTATATAATGATAAAAGGATCAAGAAGAGGATATTACACTCATTAACAGATGCAGCCAATATAGGAGCACCTAAATACATAAAACAAAGAGTAACAGCCATAAAGGGAGAAATCGAGAGGAATACAATAATAGATTTTAACACCCCACTGACCTCAATGGACATATCTTCCAGACAGAAAATTTGTAAGGCTAGAGATCCCAATTGAAACAATAGAATAATTGGACTTAATTGATATCTTCAGGACATTACATTTAAAAAAAATGAAAATACACATTCTTCTCAATGCACATGGAACATTCCCTAGGATAGACCACATACTAGGACACAACAGCAAGCCTCAACAGATTTAAGAGGATAGAAATTATTTCAATCATCTTCTCTGACCACAATTGCATGAAACTAGAAATCAACCACAGAAAGAGAAACAAACAAAAAAAACACTTATATGGAGACTAAACAACATACTACTGAAAAACCAATAGGCCAATGATGAAATCAAAGAGGAAATTTAAAAATACCTTGAGACAAATGACAATGAAAACACAACCATACAAAAATCTATGGGATGCAACAAAAGCAGGAACAAAAGAGGGAAATTCATAGCCATACAGGCCTTCCTGAAAGAGCAAGAAAAATCTCAAATAACAATCTAACCTACCACCTAAAAAAATTAGAAAAAAAAGCACAAACAAAAGTCAGCAGAAGAGAGGAAATAATAAAGATCGGAGAGGAAATAAATAAAATAGAGATTAAAAATAGAACAAATTAATAAAACCAAGAGCTGATTTTTTGAAAGGGTAAACAAAATCAACAAACCTCTGGCTGGCCAGGTTCACCAAGAAGAAAAGAGAGAGGACCCAAATAGACAAAATAAGAAATGAAAGAGGATAAATAACGACTGATACCACAGAAACACAAAAAAAACCATAAGAGAGGGGCTTCCCTGGTGGCGCAGTGGTTGGGAGTCCGCCTGCTGATGCAGGGGACGTGGGTTCGTGCCCTGGTCCGGGAGGATCCTGCATGCCGTGGAGCGGCTGGGCCCATGGGCCGTGGCTACTGAGCCTGCACGTCTGGAGCCTGTGCTCCACGACGGGAGAGGCCACAACGGTGAGAGGCCTGCGTACTGCAAAAATAAATAAATAAATAAGAGAATACTATGAAAAATTATACGCCAACAAATTGCATAACCTAGAAGAAATGGAAGAGTCTCTAGAAACATATAGCCCACCAAAACTGAATCAAGAAGAAATAGATAATTCAAACAGACCAGTTACTAGAAGTGAAATAGAATCTGTAATTTTAAAAACTCCCTGCAAACAAAAGTTCAGGACCAGATGGCTTCACTGGGTAATTCTACCAAACATAACAAAGAAGAATTTATACCGATCTTTCTCAAACTCCTCCAAAAGATTGAAGAGGAGCGAACACTCCCAAAGCCATTCTCTGAACCCACCATAACCTTTATACCAAAACCAGACAAAGACACTACAGAAAGAAAGAAGGAAGGAAGGAAGGAAGGAGGGAGGGAGGGAGGGAAGGAAGGAAGGAAGGAAGGAAGGAAGGAAGGAAGGAAGAAAAAGAAAAGAAAGAGAGAGAGAGAAAGAAAGAAAAAGAAAGAAAGAAAGAAAGAAAGAAAACATAAATTACAGACCAATATCTTAGATGCAAAAATTCTCAACAAAATATTAGGAAACCAAATCCAACAGCACATAAAAAGGATCATACACCATGATCAAGTTGGATTCACCCCAAGGTTACAGGGATAGTTCAACATATGCAAATCAATGATATGCCACATCAACAAAAGACAAAAACCATATGATCATCTCACTAGATACAGAAAAAGCATTTGATAAAATTCAACATCGATTCATGACAAAAACTGTTACCAAAGTGGGTATAAAGGGAACATATCTCAACATAATAAAAGCTATTTATGGCAAACCCACAGCCAACATAATAATAGTGAAAAGATGAAAGCCTTTCCACTAAAATGTGAACAACACAAGGATACCCACTCTCACCACTTCTCTTCAACATAGTATTGGAAGTCCTAGCCACAGCAGTCAGACAAGAAAAAGAAATAAAAGGTATCCAAATTGGGGGGGAAGAGGTAAAATTGTCATTATATGCAGAATGACATGATATTATATATAGAAAACCCTAAAGACTCCACACAAAAACTACTAGAACTGATAAGCAAATTCAGCAAGGTAGCAGGATACAAGATTAACAGACAGAAATCTCTTGCATTTCTTTACACTAACAATGAAATATCAGAAAGGGGAAGTAAAAAACAATCCCTCTTAAAAATTGCATCCAAAAAAAAAAACAAAACAAAACTTTGGAATAAAACTGACCAAGAAGGTGAAAGACTTACATGCTGAGAACTATAAAACATTGATAAAAGAAATTGAAAATGATTCAAAGAAATTGAAAGATAGCCCATGTTCTTGGATTAGAAGAATTAATATTGCTAAAATGGCCATACTACTCAAAGCAATCTACAGACTTAATTCAATCCCTATCAAATTACCCATGACATTTTTTACAGAACTAGAACAAATAATCCCAAAATTTATATGGAACCATAAAAGATCCAGAATTGCCAAAGCCATCCTGAGGAAAAAGAACAAAGCTGGAGGCATAACCCTCCCAGACTTCAGGCAATACTACAAAGCTACAGTAATCAAAACAGCATGGTAGGGCCTCCCTGGTGGCGCAGTGGTTGAGAGTCCGCCTGCCGATGCAGGGGATACGGGTTCGTGCCCCGGTCTGGGAGGATCCCATATGCCGCGGAGCGGCTGGGCCCGTGAGCCATGGCCGCTGGGCCTGCGCATCCGGAGCCTGCGCTCCGCAACGGGAGGGGCCACAGCAGTGAGAGGCCCGCATACCGCAAAAAAAAAAAAAAAAAAAAACCAGCATGGTATTGGCACAAAAACAGACATGGATCAATGGAACAGAATAGAGAGCTCAGAAATAAACCCACATACTCACAGTCAATTAATCTTCAACAAAGGAGGCAAGAATATACAATGGAGAAAAGATAGTCTCTTCAACAAGTAGTGCTGGGAAAGCTGGACAGCTGCATATAAATCAATGAGGGTAGAACAGTCCCTCACACCATACACAAAAATAAACTCAAAATGCCTTAAAGACTTAAATATAAGACATGTCACCATAAAACTCCTAGAAGAGAACATAGGCAAAACATTTTCTGACATAAATTGTACCAATGTTTTCTCAGGTTATTTACCCAAGGCAATGGAATAGAATAGAGAGCGCAGAAATAAAACCTCACATATATAGTCAAGTGATTTTTGACAAGGGTGCCAAAGATCTTTGATGGGAAAAAGACAGTATTTTCAACAAATTGTGCTGGGAAAACCCAGCACATGCAAGAGAATGAAGCTGGACCCTTACTAATGCCATATACAAAAATTAACTAGGAAGAGGATTCTGGGAAGATGGTGGAGTAGGAAGAACCAAGAATCTGTCTCCTCACCTGGACAACAGTTGCAGTGGCAGAATCTGTCTGATATTACTATATGGGACCTCTGAAGTCTGTTGAAGGATTGCAACTTCCAGGAGAAGGCTTAGATCATAAATTGCCATCAATTTCAGCTCTTAGCATAGTAGCAGCTACCCATCAACCACCCACAGCCACATGGCAAGCAACTGTACACATGTTTCTAGAGCAGATTGCACACAGTATGTGGGAGCAAGGATGGGTAAAAGAGACCCTGTCTTCCAAATATTGGAGATCTGTGTTCTGATTGCTGCTTCTGATCATAAACTGCAAAGATGTGGGCAACCATTGTTGTTCCATCTCCTCCCATTGTTGCAATTTCCTCCTCCTCTGGCTTAACTGACTTCCAGAGATTTAAAGGGCTAGCACCCTTCCTCCTGCCCCTTCTTCTTTTTTCTTTTTCTTTTTCTTTTCCCCTTTCAGGAACCAGACTTTCAAGACTAGGACATTCGAAAACAACTGCATATGTGAGGAAAATTACAATAGAAAGTGACTGTGCATGCCCAAGGAAAGGCTCAGAAAAGACCTAAAAAAACCCATTAAGTTTACACCTCAGACTGATCCTCAGCACAGAGACAGCCTACAAGAATAAAAATAATAATAACAGAAAGTGGCAAACTCTGGGAAAGGGGGAAATCTCATTTAGCACATTTTTAGATTCAAGTGTTCAGTGTTCAACCAAAAAAAAAAAGTCACAAGATATACAATGAAACAGGAAAATATGACCCATTGAAGTAAAAAAAAAATTAATTTAACAGTCTGTTCCTGAAAAAGACTTAATGGCTGAGGGACTTCCCTGGTGGTCCAGTGGGTAAGACTCTGTGGTCCCAATGCAGGGGACCTGGGTTCATTCCCTGGTCGAGGAACTAGATCCTATGTGCATGCCACGACTAAGTCCACATGCTGCAACTACAAAGGTCCCTCATGCCACAACTGAGACCCGGTGCAGCCTAAATAATAAAATAATTAAAAAAATTTTTTTAATTTAAAGAAAGACATAATGGTTGATATTATAGGCAAAGACTTTGAAGCAACTGTCTTAAAGATGTTCAAAGAACTAAAGGAAGATGTGGAGAAAGTTTTTAAAATTGTGAACAAAATGGAATTATCAATAAAAAGATTTTAAAAACTGAAAAGAAACCTAAAAGAAATTCTGGAGCTAAGTGAAAAAGAAAAATTCACTAGAGAGATTTAAAGGCAGATTTGAACTGGCAGAAGGAAGAATCCATGAACTTGAAGATAGGACAATGGAAATTATTGAGACAGGAACAGAAAGAAAAAATGATTAAAGTGAACAAAACCTAAGGGAGTCCTGCAAGTTGAAAGGACACTAGATAGCAACTCAAAGCAGTGTGGAGAAATAAAGTTCTCAATAAAGGTGAATACATGGGCAATTATAAAATCTAGTATTATTGTAACATGGTTTGTAACTATACTTCTTGTGTTCTACATGATTTGAGACTAATACATTTAAAGAAAATAAACAATTATTAGTGTAAAAGCTAGTATTACTGTAACTTTGGCTTAAAACTCCAAATCTTGTTTTCTAAATAATTAAGGAGACTAATGCATTTAAAAGAATTATTAGTTTATGATTGGGGGCACACAATGTATACAGATGTAAATTGGTGACATCACAACTGAAAAGGATGGGGACAGAACTGTAAAGGAGCAGAATTTTGTATGTTATTTATGTTGCTATAAATTCAAATTAAAATGTTATAACTTTAGGATATTATATGTAATCCCCATGGTGACCACAAAGAAAATAGCTAAGAAATATGCACAAAAGAAAATAAGAATGGAATTTAAACATTTCACTGCAAAAAAACCCACTAAACACAAAAGAACACAGGAATACAGGAAATGAGGGACAAAAATAGCCATAGGACTATAGAAAACAGCACAATGACAGAAGTCTCTCCTTGTCAGTAATTACTTTAAATGAAAAGGGGTTAAACCTTCCAATCAAAAGATAGAGATTGGCAGAATTTATAAAAACACATGTTCCAACTATATGCTTCTATAAGAGACTCACTTGAGATCTAAAGACACAGACAGGATGGAACGTGAAAGAATGGGAAAGATATTACGTGCAAATAGTAACCAAAAGAGAGCAGGAGTGACTATACCAATATCAGACACAATAGACTTTAAATCAAAAAAGATTACAAGAGACAAAAGAATCTTAACAAAATACTAACAAATGTAATTCAGCAGTATATTAAAGAATTTATACACCATGACCAAGTGAGATATATTCTTGGAATGTAAAGATGGTTCAGTGTATGAAACCTGATGAATGTAATGCACCACATCAACAAAATGAAGGGGAAAAGTGTGTGATCATCTCATTGAAGAAAAAGCAATTGACAAAATTCAACATCATTTCATGATAAAAACACTCAAAAAGTAGAAATATAAGGAAACTATGTCCACATCGTAAAAGCCATATATGAAAAATCCACAGCAAACATAACACAATAGTGAAAAGTCTTTCCCTCTAAGATCATAACAAGGCAACAATGCCTGCTTTTATTACTTCTATTCAATATAGTACTGGAAGTTCTAGCCAGAGAAGTCAGGCGAGAAAAAGAAATAAAAGGCATTCAAATGGAAAGAAAGAAGTAAAATTATCTCTTTTTGCAGATGATATGAACTTAGGTGCAGAAAATCCTAAAGAACCCACAAAAAAGATCTGATAAAATGAGCAAAATTTTAGGATACAAAATCAATGCACAAAATTCAGTTGCTTTTCTGTACAAAAACAATGAACAATCTGAAAAGGAAATTACAAAAGCCATTTCATTTATAATAACAACGAAGGAGGTAAAAGACTCCTTCATTGCTATTATAATTTAATGAAGGAGGTAAAAGACTTGATCAACAAAAACTACAAAACATTGCTGAAAGAAATTAAAGAAGACATAAATAAATGGAAACACATCCCATGTTTATGTATTGGAAAACTTAATATTGTTAAAATGTCAATATTACCCAAATCAATCTACAGATTCAATGCAATCTCTATCAAAATCTCAATGACGTTTTTTGAAGAAATAGAAAAACCCACCCTAAAATTCACATGGAACTTTAAGGGACCCCAAATAGCCAAAACAATCTGGAAAAGAAGGATAAATAAAAACCTAAACATTTAGGTAAAACCTAAAACATTAAACTGTTAAAAGAAAACATAGGAGAAAACTTCCTGACATTGGATTTGGCAATGATTTCTTGGATATGACACCAAAGGCACAGGCAACAAAAGAAAAAATAGACAAATTGGATTTAATTTAAAAAATTTTTTAATTTGTATATCAAAAGTCTTTATCCACAAAATGGGAGAAAATATTTACCAATCATATATCTGATAAAGGATTAACACCCAGAACATAAAAAGAACTCCTAAAACAAAAACAAAAAACCAAACAACCCATTTGAAAAATAGAGAAAGGACTTGAGTAGACACTTCTCCAAAGAAGATATTCCAATGGCCAATAAGCCCATGAAAATATGCTCAACATCACTAATCATCAGGGAAAAGCAAATCAATACTATGAGATACCAGCTCACACCCATTAGGATGACTACTATCAAAAAACAGAAAAAAAAAAAAAAAACCACACAAGTGTTGGCAAGGCTGTGGAGAAATTGGAACCCTGTGCACTGTTGGTAGGGATATAAATGGTACACCAACTGTGGAAAACAGCATGGAAAATGAAAAATTAAAAATAGAATTACCATATGACCCACCAATTCTATTTCTGGGTATATATATCCAAAGGATTTGAAAGGTTCTCAAAGAGATATTTGTACACCCGTGTTCATAGCAGCATTATTCACAATAGCTGAAATGTGGAAGCAACCCAAGTGTCCACCACTGGATGAGAGGATAAACAAAATGTGGTATATACATATACTTAGCCTTAAAAAGAAAGGAAATTCTGACACATGCTTCAACATGGATGAACCATGAGGACATTACTGAGTGAAACAAGCCAGACACAAAAGGACAAATATTATGATTCCACTTATATGAGGTACCTGGAGTGGTCAAATCATAGGGACAGAAAGTAGATAAGTGGTTGCCAGGGGCTGGAGGAGGAGAGAATGAGGAGTTATCATTTAATATGTACAGAGTTTCCCTTTCATAAGATGAAAAGAGTTACGGGGATGGATGGTGGTGATGGCTGCACAACAATGTGAATGTGTTTTTGGGGGGGGGGTTTGTTGGTTTTTTTTTTTGCAGTATGTGGGCCTCTCACTGTTGTGGCCTCTCCCGTTGTGGAACACAGGCTCAGGACGCGAAAGCTCAACGGCCACGGCTCACGGGCCCAGCCGCTCCGCGGCATGTGGGATCTTCCCGGACCGGAACACGAACCCGTGTCCCCTGCATCGGCAGGCGGACTCTCAACCACTGCACCACCAGGGAAGCCCGTGAACGTGTTTAATACCATTGAATTGTACACTTAAAATGGTTAAGATGCTAAATTTTATATTATGTGTATTTTGCCATAATAATTTAAAACTAAGAAAAGAAAAAGTACATTGAATCATGTCACTCCCGTCTAAAAATTCTTCCACAGTAGCGGGGTAGGTTGTGTGTGTTTGGAACACATGGGAACGCTGTACTTTCTGCTCAGTTTTTCTGTAAACCTAAAACTGCTCTAAAAAATAAAGCTTATTAATTAAAAAAAAATTCTTCCATGACTTCTTAGTGCACTTAAACAAAGACCCCGCCTCCTCATCCTGCCTTCCTTTGCCCTTCCCGCCTAACTTCAGTCCTGCTGGCCTTCAGTCCCCTGAGCAGGCTTCTCCCTGGATCACTTCTCACATCCCTACTGTCGATCTGATACCCCCCCTCCCCCGTTATAGCTCTCATTCCTCTCTGCTCTGGGGTGACTTGCACAATGCCCCACCATGGGCCTCAGACAAACCAGTGGTATTTTCCTTCCTGGGAATGTATGTACAGTGGTCAGTCTCAGGAGAGCAATTTCCACCCAGGGGGCATTTGGCAGTATTTGGAGACATTTTTGGTTTGGAGAGTGTGTTACTGCCCCCTATCAAAATCCAGCTCTTTTTCATTACTGCCTACAAGCACTTGCATTATCCAAAGATTCAAGGAAGTTCCATTGTGCTTTGGACCTTCTCCCCAAGTCCCCAAAACCTCCTCCCTCAACGACCCCTGCAGGGGCTGGTTCTGGTGACCCACCTGCTTCTTATACTATCCTGGCGAGGGCTCCTGGGCATCTTCTGCTCCCCCTTCAGTCTCTTGGGGACTTTGCTCTGTTCCTTCCCTTCAGGCACCACTAGGTCAAGCTGAGTTCTGAACCCAAGTCTCGACTGTGTATGTTCTCTGACACCAGGTGTTCATCCTCACTGCTTCAAGTGTGGGTCTTCACTCCACCCTGGTCCACTGCTCTCTGTGGCCCAGGCGAGGGCCAGTTGCAATCCTGCTGAACCACAGGCAGGCTGAGATGTTTCCTGACCTTCTCTCGGCTATAGAGTTGCTCACCCACAGTGCGCATTGGCAGGGAACACAAAGTCCAGGGCACCCTGCTGGACACGTGAGGCTCTTCCCTCCTTCACTTTTGCTAAATCAGGTACATGAGCCAACACCCTCAGCCCAGTCTTCAGGCCACCATGTATCCCCAAGGATGGCCTTTGTCTCTGCCTTTCACAGTCCCCCCAGAACAGACACCGCCTCCTTCTCCTGGTCTTGTGCCATAGTCCTCTACCACGCTCATTCTCCTTGCTCATCACTTCTTAGTCACTGACTGCCTGGAGCACTCCTGAGAAACACCATGCACACTCGGCGTGGCAAAGCGGCGGTGTTACATGCATGTCCCAAGGGGAGAGAGAGAAGAGTTTGGTTTCATTCACTCATTCATTCATCCATTCACTGGCCAGGTATTTATTGAGTGCTTACTGAGAGCTAGGCATGGCTGGACACTGGAACACACGGGCACCGCAGTGGCTGAGCAGTTATGGGGTTAAGGTCCAGTGTAGGATGGGGGCAGACATTGAAGAAACATACAAACAAAAAATGAACTTGTGTGGTGGTAGATATATACATCCTCCCCATCCCCTGGTAACCACCATTTTATTCCTTTTTTTTTTACAGCTTTGATTTTTTTAAATTTTAATTTTATATTGGAGTATAGTTTATTAACAATGTTGTGTTAGTTTCATGTGTACAGCAAAGTGATTCAGTTATACATATACATGTATCTATCCTTTTTCAAATTCTTTTCCCACTTAGGTTATTACAGAATAACCAAGAAGGACCTACTGTGTTATACAGTAGGTCCTTGTTGGTTATCTATTTTAAATATAGCAGTGTGTATATGTCAATCCTAAACTCCCAATCTATCCCTCCCCCACCCTTCTGCCCTGGTAACTATAAGTTCATTCTCTAAGTCTGTGAGTCTGATTCTGTTCTGTAAATAAGTTCATTTGTATCATTTTAGATTCCACATATAAGCAATATCATATATTTGTCTTTCTCTGTCTAACTCCACTTAGTATGATAATCTCCACATCCATCCATGTTGCTTCAAATGACATTATTTCATTCTTTTTAATGGCTGAGTAACATTCCACTGTATATATGTACCTCATCTTTGTTATCTATTCATCTGTCAATAGACATTTATGATTTTTTTAAAGATTCCACATACAAGTGATATCATATAGTACTTGTCTTTCTTTGCCTGATTTATCTCGCTTAGCATGATGTGATCAAAGTCCATCCATGTTGTTGCAAATGGAAGGATGTTTTCCTTTCTCATGGCTGAATAATATTCCATTGTGTATATATATTATACCGTATCTTTTTATCCATTCATCCATTGATGGGCATTTGGGTTGTTGTCATATCTTGGCTATTGTGAATAATGTTGCAATATACATGGGTGTGCATATATCTCATCGAAATTCTGTTTTCATTTCCTTTGAGTGTATACCCAGAAGTGGAATTGGTGGATCATATGGGAGATCTATTTTAATTTTTTGAGGAACCACTATACTGTTTTCCATAGTGGTTGGACTAATTTACCTTCCCACCAACAGTATATAAGGGTGCCCTTTTCACCACATCCTCTCCAGCACCTGTTGTCTCTTGTCTTCTTGGGCATAGCCATTTTAACAGGTGTGAGGTGATATCACATTATGGTTTTGATTTTCATTTCCCTGATGATTAGTGATGTTGCACATCTTTTCATGTGCTTGTTGTCCATTTTTGCCCGTTTTAAATTGGGTTTTTTGTTTTTGTTAAGTTGTGTTAGTTCTTTGTGTATTTATATATATTTATGTATTTTGGATACTAACCCCTTATCTGATATTTGGTTTACAAAAATATTCTCCCATTCTGTAGGCTTCCGTTTCATTTTGTTGATTGTTTTTCTTGCTGTGCAGAAGCTTTTGAGCTTGATGTAGTCCCATTTGGTGATTTTTGCTTTTGTTGTTTGGCATCATGTCCAAAAAATATCATTGCCAAGACCAATGTCAGTGAGTTTCTTTCCTTTTTTTTTTAATGTTTTATTCTAAGAGTTTTACGGTATCAGGCCTTTGTTTCTATGTTTAAGTCTTTGATTCGTTTTGAGTTAATTTTTCTGAGTGACATGAGATAGGGATTCAGTATCATTGTTCAGCATATGTTTCTCCAGTTTTCCCAGCACAATTTGTTGAAGAGACTATCCTTCCCATATTGGGTGTTCTTGGCTCCTTTGTCAAATATTAGTTGACCATAAATGCTGGGATTTAATTCTAGGCTCTTTATTTTGTTCCACTGGTCTATGTGGCTATTTTGTGCCAGGACTCTATTGTTTTTATTAGTATGGCTTTGTAGTATAATTTGTAATCAGGAAGTATATTACCTATGGCTTTGTTATTTTTCCTCAGGATTGCTTTAGCTATTTGCGATTGTCTGTGGTTCTACACACATTTTAGCATTGTTTCTTCTATTTCTGTGAATGCATTTGTTATTTTGGTGGGAATTGTATTGAATCTGTAGATGGCTTTGGGTAATATAGTCACTTTAGCAATATTTATTCTTATGATCCATGAACACAGGCTGTCTTTCCACTTGTTTGTGTCTTTGATTTCTCTTTTCTTTTTAAAATATTTATTTATTTATTTATTTATTTATTTATTTGGCTACACTGGGTCTTAGATGCAGCATATGGGATCTTTCTTGTGGCATGTGAGCTCTTAGTTGTGGAATGTGGGATCTAGTTCCCTGACCAGGGATAGAACCTGGGCCCCCTGCACTGGGAGTGCAGAGTCTTAACCACTGGGCCACCAGGGAAGTCCCGTATCTTTGATTTCTTTCTGCAAAGTCTTGTGGTTTTCATTGTATTGATCTTTCACTTCCTTGGTTAAATTTATTCCTAGGTATTTTTTAATGCTGTTTGAATGGGATGGTTTTCTTTCTTTTCCTGATTTAGTGTAAAGAAATGCTACTGATTTCTGTAAGTTGACTTTGTAACCTGCCACTTTACTGAAATCATTGATTAATTCCAACAGTTTTTTCATTGACTTTTTTGGGATTTTATATATAAGATCATCAGCAAACAGCAACAATTTTACTTCTTCCTGCCTCATTTGGATGAATTTTATTTCTTTTTCTTGCCTGATTTCTCTATCTAGGGCTTCCAGTACTATATTGAATAGGAGTCGTAGGAGTGGGCAACCTTGTCTTGTACCTCATCTCAGAGGAAACCCTTTCAATTTTTCTCCATTGATTATAATGTTAGCAGTGAGTTTATCATATATAGCCTTTATTATGTTAAAGTATGTTCCTTCTATACCCAGTCTGTTAAGGGTTTTTATCATGAAAGAATGTTGTATTTTGTGAAGTGCTTATTCTGCATCTATTGAGATGATCATGTGATTTTTAGCTTTCAGTCTATTAATGTAATGGATTATGTTTATTCATTTGCCTATGTTGAATCCTCCTTGCATTCCAGTGATAAATCCTACTTGGTCATGGTGTGTAATCTGTTTTAATGTATTCTTGATTCTGTTTTCTAATATTTTGTTGAGAAATTTTACGTCTATATTCATCAGGGATATTGGTCTATATTCATCTATATTTTTTTCTTGTGATATCCTTGTATGATTTTGTTATCAAGGTAATGCTGGCATTGTAGAATGAGTTTGGAAAGGTTCCCTCTTCCTCAGTATTTTGGAAGAGTTTGAGGGGGACTGGTATAAATTTTTCTTTACATGTTTGGTAGGATTTATTTGTAAGGTTGTCTGGTCCTTGAGTTTTTTGTTTTGGGAGTTGTCTTTTTTTTCAACGGACTCAATCTCTTGACTCGTTATTGGTATGTTCTGATTTTCTATTTCTTCCTGATTCAGTCTTGGTAGGCTGTGCATTTCTAAAATGAATCCTTTTCTTCTAGGTTGTGTAATTTGTTAGCATATAATTTTTCATAGTAGTCTCTTACAATTCTCTGTATTTCTATAATATCGGTTGTAATGTTTCCTCTTTCATTTCTTTGTTTTTTTCATTTCTAATATTATTTACTTGAGTCTTCTCTCTTTTTTTCCTTAGTCTAGTGAAAGGTATGTCAATTTTGTATCTCTTTTAGAAGAACCAGTTTTTAGTCTGGTTGATGCTATCTACTGTCTTTCTGGTCTCTATTTTATTTCCACTCTGATTTTTATTATTTCCTTCCTTCTGCTAACTTTGGGCTTAATTTGTTTTTTCTCCCTAGTTCCTTAAGGTTTAAGCATAGGTTATTTATTTGGGATCTTTCTAATTTCTTAAAATATGCATTTATTGCTATAAACTTTCCTCTCAGAAGTGCTTTTGCTGCATCTCACACAATTTGATATGTTATATTTTTATTTTCATTTGTTTGGGGATAATTTTTTATTTCCCTTTTGATTTTTTAAATCTATTGGTTGTTTAGAAGTATGTTGTTTAGTTTCCACATATTTGAATATCTACTCACCTTCCTCTTGTGTTGATTTCTAATTTCATGTGATTGTGGTCAGAGAGGATAGTTGGTATGATTTTAATCTTAGATTTGCTGAGTTTAGTTTTGTAGCCTATGATATGATCTATCCTGGAGTATGTTCCATGCGCATTTGAAAAGAATGTGTATTCTTCTGCTGTTGGATAGAATGCTCTATATATGTCTGCTAAGTCCATTTGTTCTAAAGTGTGGTTCAATCCCAATGTTTCCTTGTTTATTTTCTGTCTGGATGATCTATCCATTGCTGATAGTGACGTACTAAAGTCCCCTACTTTTACTGTGTCATTGCCTATTTCTCCTTTAAGATCTGTTAGTATTGGCTTAATATCTTTTGGTGCTTAGATATTGGAGGAGTATATATTTATGGTTGTTATACCTTCTGAAATACTGACTCCTTTATCCTTATATAACATTTTTAGCTTGAAGTCTATTTTGCCTAATACAACTACCAGCTACACCTGCTTTCTTTTGGTTACCATTTGCTTGGAATATTATCTTCTACCCCTTCACTTTGAGCCTATGTTTGTCTTTGGAGCTGAAATGAGTACCTTAAAGACAGCAGATAGTTCAGTCTTGTTTTTTAATCCATCCAGCCCCTCTGTGCCCTTTGATTGGTAAGTTCAAACCATTTACATTTATGGTGATCGTTGATCTATGAGGACTTACTACTGCCATTTAATCTTTGGTTTTCTGGTTGTTTTGTATCTCTATTGTTTCTTTTTCCTTGTGCTTCTGTCTACCTTTTTAAGTTGGTGGTTTTCCATAATGATTTGCTCAGTTTCCCCTTTTTAAATGCTTCATGTTTTTTCTCTAGATTTTTGTTATGTGGTTACCATGAGGTTTGTATAAAATGTCTCATAGATAAAATAGTCCTTTTCTGCTGAAAGCAACTTGTCTTCATTTGCCCACACAAATTGCATTCTTTTTCCTCCTCCTACTTTATATTTTTATTATCACAAATTATTCCTTTTTATGCTGTGCCTTGCTTGCCAAATTGTAGTAGCTATAGCTATTTTTAATGCTTTTTTCTTTAACCTTTATGATATAATTAAGTGTTCAACACTCTATTCTAAAATAAAGTTACAGTTTTCTGATCCTGTCTGTTTATCACCTTACTCAAAGTTTTTTGTACTTTTGTCTTTTCATTTCAGGTAGAAGAGCTCCTTTCAAAATTTCTTGTAAGGCAGGTCTAGTGGTAATGAACTCCCTCAGCTTTTTTTTTTTTTTTTTTTTTTTTTTTTGCGGTACGCGGGCCTCTCACTGTTGCGGCCTCTCCTGTTGCAGAGCACAGGCTCTGGACGCGCAGGCTCAGCAGCCATGGCTCACGGGCCCAGCCACTCCACGGCATGTGGGATCTTCCCGGACTGGGGCACGAACCCGTGTACCCTGCATCGGGAGGCGGACTCTCAACCACTGCGCCACCAGGGAAGCCCACTCCCTCAGCTTTTGTTTCTCTGAGAAAGCCTTTATTTCTCCTTCATATATGAATGATAACTGCTGGTTAGCGTATTCTTGGCTGGCAAATTCTATCTTTCAGTACTTTGAATGTATGGTTGCACCCTCTCTTGGCCTGTAGAGTTTCTGTTCAGAAGTCTGCTGATAGTCTAATGGGGGGGCTCCTTGTAGGTTACTTTCTTTTTTCCCTGGATGCTTTTAAAATTCTTTCTTTATTATTGACTTTTGACAGTATCATTATAATGTGCTTTGGAGGGCATCTTTTTGCACTGAGATAGTAAGATGATCTTTTAGCTCCATGGACTTGTATGTCTGGTTCTTTTCCCAGGTTTGGGAAGTTCTTAGCTATTATTTCTTTAAATAATCTCTCTGCCCCCTTCTTTTCCTTCAGGTATACCCATTAATCTTATGTTGGCTCTCCTAATGGAGTCTGATAGCTCTCCTAGTGTTTCTTCACTTTTAAAAAGTCTTAGTTCTCTCTCCCATTCCACCTGAATCATTTCTAGATACCTATATTCCAGATCACTTATTCCCTCTTCCATCTGATCTGCTCTATCTCCAATGCTTTCTAATGTAGTCTTCATCTCCTTTATTGAGTTTTTCAGCCCCAGAATTTATTTGATTCTTTTTTTTAGAATTTCAACAACTTCTGTTTATTAATTTTATTTCTGAGTTCACTGAATTGCTTTCTGAGTTTTCTAATCATTCACTGAATTTCTTCATAACAACTATTTTGAATTCTCTATCAGGAAGATTCCAATCTCCTGTGACATTGACTTTGGTTGTTGGAAAATTGTCATTTTCCTTTTGTGATACCATATTATCATGATTTTTCACGGTGTTTGATGAAATATGCCTTTGCTGCAACCTTTGAAGTACCAAACCCCTTTCTTATTTTGAAAAGATTTTACTTACTTTGATTTTAACAGTTCAATGGGTTGGCAATTAGAGGCCTTTCTTTTGTTTGACAGCAGGTGGCACTATAGCAAAAGTTTTTGGTTTCTCTTACCTGTGCCGCCTCTTGGCTGTATTTGGAGCACATGTTCCACCCTCTACCTCTTCCGCAAGAGGAGTTGCTGGCACCCGCATTGCTGCTTGACAACCAAGGTCACTAGTGACCTATCCAGTTCTGGAGTAGTTGGGGTTGTAGGTCCCCCACCACAGGGTCTCCGGGGGTCTCAGGCATTGCTGCAGGGGAGGAGGGTTGTGGGGGCGTTAAAAATTTTTTTAAGTAACTTCCATTCTGATTTCCATAGTGGCTGCACCAGTTTACATTCCCACCAACAGTGTACAAGGGTTCCCTTTTCTCCACACCCTTCCCAGCATTTGTTATCTCTTGTCTTTTTGAGAATAGCCCTTTAACAGGTGGAGGTGATATCTCATAGTGGTTTTGAATTGCATTTCTCTGATAATTAGTGATGTTGAGCACTTTTTCGTGTAGCTGATGGCAATTATAATATCTTCTTTGGAAAAATGTCTATTCAGGTCCTTTGCCCATTTTTAAATTGGATTATTTGGTTATTTTGCTAATGAGTTGTATATTTTGGATACTAACCCCTTATCAGATATAAGGTTTGTAAGTATTTTCTCCCATTCCAAAGGTTGCTTTTTCATTTTGTTGATTATTTCTTTTGCTGTTCAGAAGCTTTTTAGTTTAACGTAGTACCACATGTTAATTTTCGCTTTTTATTGCTGTGCTTTTGATGACATCCAAAAATCCATTTCGAAAGAACAGTGTCAAGGAGCTTTTTCCTTATGTCGTCTTGTAGGAGTTTTATGGTTTCAGGTCTTGTATTTAGTTTTAGATTATTGATTTTAGATTTAGATTATTGATTTTAGTTTTTTCTTTTTTCTGCTATATGCATTCACTGCTATAAATATGCATCTAAATATTCATCCCACAAATTTTGGTAAGTTGTACTTTCATTTTTTTCAAAATATTTAAAAAATTTCTCTTGAGATGTCTTCTTTGATTCATGTGTTATTTAAAGTTTGTTTTTTAATCTTAGTTCACTCATGCTGCTGTAACAAAAATACATAACAACAGAAATTTATTTCTCATAGTTCTGGGGGCTGGGAAACCCAAGATGAAGGTGCCAGCAGATTCAGTGTCTGGTGAGAACCTGCTTTTGGCTGTGTTCTCACATGGCAGAGAGCTCACAAGGGAGCTCTCTGGGGCCTCTTTTTTAAAGGCACAAATCCCATTCATGAGAACTCTACCCTCATGACGTAATTACTTCCTTAAGACCTTCACCTCCAAATGCCATCACGATATTCAGGATTAAGTTTAAAATTATGAATTTTGGAGGGTCACAAACATTCAGCCTAAAGCAAATCCGCATGTATTTTGGGATTTTTCAGCTATCTCCTATAATTGAATCTAGTTAAATTTCACTGTGGCCTGAGAGTGTACATTGTATGATTCTATTCTTTTAAATTTCTTAATGTGTTTTGGCGCCCAGAATGTAGTCTATCTTGGTGAATATTCCATGTGAGCTTCAGAAGAATATGTATTCTGTTGTTGTTGGATGAAGTAGTCTACAGTTGTTAATTACACTCAGTAGATTGATGGTGCTGTTGAGTTCAACCATGTCCTTAATGATTTTTTACCTGCTGGATCTGTCCATTTCTGTTAGAAGGGTGTTCAAATCCCCAACTATAATAGTGAATTCATCTATTTCTTCTTGCAATTCTATCAGTTTTTGCCTCGTATAGGCTGATACGCTGTTGTTAGGGGACCTCACATTAAGGACTGTTATAACTTCCTGGGAAATTGCCCCCTTTATCATTATGTAATCACTTCTTTATCCCTGATAACTTTCCTTGCTCTGAAGTTTGCTGTGTCTGAAATTAATATAGCTATACTCACTTTTGATTAGTGTTAGCATGCTATCCCTTTACTTTCTCCATCCCTTTATTGTTCTCTTAAATAATATAGAAAACAAAAAGTACAGTTACAAGAGACTGTTATAACAATATTAGATTTTAGAATTGCCCATGTATTTACCTTTATTGACATCTTTATTTCTTCATATGGCTTTGAGTTTTGTCTCCGGTTCTTTCCTTTCAATCTGCAGGACTCCCTTAAGCATTTCTTTTCTTTCTTTCTTTTTTTTTTTTTCGGTATGCGGGCCTCTCACTGTTGTGGCCTCTCCCATTGTGGAGCACAGGCTCCAGACGTGCAGGCTCAGCAGCCATGGCTCACGGGCCCAGTCACTCCGCAGCATGTGGGATCTTCCCAGACCGGGGCACAAACCCGTCTCCCCTGCATCGGCAGGCGGACGCTCAACCACTGTGCCACCAGGGAAGCCCCCTTAAGCATTTCTGTAGGACAGGTCTAGTGATCATAAACTCCCTTAGCTTTTGTTTATCTGAGAGTGTCTTTTTTTATTGATTAAATTTTATTGTAAGGAATAAAAAACAATGTAATAAATATATCACCAATCAAGTACATATACTGTAATATATACATAGTCATAATTCCTTTTTAACTAATATGTTTGATATAAATGATATTTCTACTGTGCTTAAAACCATCTTTTTTAAGTTTAAAGTTTTTCTTTGCTATCTTTTTCATTTGTTGGGATTTTCTTTTTTAAATATATATATATTTTTAATAATCACAGTGTACATGTGATTTTTAAAATTTTATTTATTTATTTATTATTTATTTTTGGCTGCTCTGGGTCTTTGTTGCTGCATGCGAGCTTTCTCTAGTTGCAGCGAGTGAGGGCTACTCTTTGTTGCAGTGCAGTCTTCTCATTGCGGTGGCTTCTCTTGTTGTGGAGCATGGGCTCTAGGTGCGTGGGCTTCAGTAGTTGTGGCATGTGGGCTCATTAGTTGTAGTTCATGGGCTCTAGAGTGCAAGCTTTGTAGTTGTGGTACATGGGTTTTGTTGCTCCGCAGCATGTGGGATCTTCCCAGACCAGAGCTTGAACCTGTGTCCCCAGCATTAGCAGGCAGATTCTTAACCACTGTGGGAAGTCACAGTCTGTGTCTTTTGGTTGGAACATTTAATCTGTTTACATAAGGTAATTATTAATATGTATGTTCTTACTGCCATTTTGTTAATCGTTTTGGATTTGCTTTTGTAGGTCTTTTTACTTCCTTTCCTCTTTTGTTCTCTTCTCTTGTGATTTGATAACTTTCTTTAGTGTTGTAGATTCCATTTTCTTATTTGTGTGTATATCTATTATAGATATTTGGTTTGTGGTTACCATGATTTTTTGATATAGCAGTCTATATATATATATACATAATTGTTTTAGGTTGCTGATCTCTTAGTTTCAAATACATTTCAAATATCCTGCATTTGTACTCTCCTCCTCTCATGATTATTGGTTTAAGATATCATATTTGTGTGTGGATAATTTCCTACATTTACTGTATGTTTGCCTTTATTGGCAAGCTTTCCCATTTTGTAATTTTCTTGTTTCTAATTGTGGCCATTTCTTTTCCACCTAGAGAAGTTCCTTTAGCATTTGTTGTAAAGCTGGTTTGGTGGTGCTGAATTCTTTTAGCTTTTGCTTGTCTGTAAAGCTTTTGATTTTTTTGTTGAATCTGAATGAGAACCTTGCTGGGTAGAGTATTCTTGGTTGTAGGTTTTCCCCTTTCATCACTTTAAATATATTGTGCCACTCCCTTCTGGCCTGCAGAGTTTCTCCTGAAACATCAGCTAATAACCTGATGGGGATTCCCTTGTATGTTATTTGTTGCTTTGCCTTTGTTGCTTTCAATATTTTCTCTTTATCTTTAATTTTTGTCAATTTGATTACTATGTTTCTCAGCATGTTCCTCCTTGGGTTGATCCTGTGTGGTACTCTCTTCGCTTCCTGAACTTGGGTGACTGCTTCTTCTCCCATATTAGTGAAGTTTTCAGCTATTAGTTCTTCAAATATCCTCTCAGGCCCTTTCTCTCTCTCTTCTCCTTCTGGGACTTCTATAATGCGAATATTGGTGCATTTGACGCTGTCCATTTACATTTAAGGAAAATTTTTTAAAATATAGATTCCATTTTTTAAAAAGTATTTATTATTTATTTATTTATTTGGCTGTGTCAGGTGTTAGTTTTGGCACACAGGCTCTTCGCTGTGGCATGCAGTCTCTCTAGTTGTGGTGCATGGGCTCCAGAGTGTGCAGGCTCAGTAGTTGTTGCACAAGGGCTCCAGAGCACATGGGCTCAGTAGTTATGGCACACAGGCTCTCTAGTTGTGGCATGTGGGCTCTAGAGTGTGCAGACTCAGTAGTGGCGGCACGCAGGCTTAGTTTCCCTGCAGCGTGTGGCATCTTAGTTCCCCGACCAGGGGTTGAACCCACGTCCACTGCATTGGAAGGTGGATTCTTAACCACTGGACTGCCAGAGAAGTCCCCATTTAAGGTAATTATTGATATGTATGTTCTTATTGCCATTTTGTTAATTGTTTTGCATTTGTTTTTGTAGGTCTTTTTTCTCCCTTTCTTCTTCTTTCATTCTCTTGTGATTTGATGATTATCTTTACTTTTATGTTTGGATTCCTTTTTCTTTTTTTGTGTGTGTATATCTTTCACAGATTTTTGGTTTGCAGTTACCAAGTGGATTTTGTATAGCCATATATATATTAAGTTGCTGATCTCTTAATTTCAAATGCATTTTAAAAACCCTGCATTAGTTCTCTCCTCCCTTCATGACTGCTTTGTATGTTATCATATTTTGCATCTAATTGTTTTATGTATCCCTTAACTGCTTATTGTGGATATATATGATTTTTCTACTTTTGTCTTTTCACCTCCCTACTAGCTTTGGTGTGGATGATTTCCTACCTTTACTGTATGCTTGCCTTTACCAGTGAGCTTTTTCATTTTGCAATTTTCTTGTTTCTAGTTGTTGCCTTTTGCTTTTTGCCCAGAGGAGCTTCTTTAACATTTCTTGTTAAGCTGGTTCGGTGGTTCTGAACTCTTTTAGCTTTTGCTTGTCTATAAAGCTTTCGATTTCTCCATCAAATCTGAATGAGGGCCTTGCTGTGTAGAGTTTTCTTGGTTATAGGTTTTTCCCTTTCATCACTTTAAATATATTGTGCCACTTCCTTCTGGCCTGCAGAGTTTCTGCTGAAAAGTCAGCTGATAGCTTTATGGGAGTTCCTTTGTATGTTATTTGCTGCTTTTCCCTTGCTGGTTTAATATTCTCTCTTTATTTTTAATTTTTGTCATTTTAATTACAATGTGTCTTGGCATGTTCCTGTTTAGGTTCATCTTGTATGGGACTCTCTGCACTTCCTGGACTTGAGTGATTGTTGTTGTTTTCCCCCAGGTTAGGGAAGTTCTCTGCTATTATGTCTTCAAACATACTCTCAGGCCCTTTCTCTCTCTTCTCCTTCTGGGACTCCCATAATGCAACTATTAGTGCATTTGATATTGTCCCAGAGGTCTCTTAAACTGTTCTCATTTCTTTTCATTCATTTTTCTGTTCAGCGGCAGTGATTTCCACTACTCTCTCTTCAATTCACTGCTTGTCCCAGAGTAAGGTCTGGCCTGCTGTGGGCACACTGGTTCTGCAGGCTGTGGGATTGTGGTTTTCTTGCATTTGGTGTCTGCCCCCTCAAGGGTGAGGCTGGTTTAGAGGCTAGTGCAACCTTCCTGGAGGGCCAGTGCCTGCCCCCTCATAGTTGAGCTGGGTCTTGGCCTGGTGGGCAGGGCAGTGTCTAGGGGCATGTCTAGAGGCACATGAGATTTTGTCTGTGCCCTTTAAGAATGAAGTCTGTATTTTCCCCAGTACTGTGGGGCTTCTGATAGTAAAGCCAAATGCTCTTGGGTCTTGTTTTCCTGGCACATGATCCCAGGGCTGGGGAGCCTGACATGGGGCTCAGAACTCTCACTCTTATGGGAGAATCTGTTCAATATAATTATTATCCAGTTTGTGGGTTGCCCACCTGGGGGTATGGGACTTGATTGTATCACAAGTCCACTGCTCCTACCTGTCTTGTTGTGGTTCCTTCTTTATGTCTTTGGTTGTAGAAGATCTTTTCTGGTAGGTTCTGTCTTTTTCATTAATGGTTGTTCTGCAGATAGCTGTGATTTTGGTGTGCTCCTGAGAGGAGGTGAGCTCAGGGTCTTTCTACTCCACCATCTTGGCTGATCTGTATCAGAGAGTGTCTTAATTTCTCCCTTACTTTTTCAGGACAGCTTTGCTGAGATATAAGATTTTTGGTTGACAAGTTTTTTTTTTTCTATCACTTTGATATATTGGTCCACTGTCTTCTGGCATCCAGAGTTTCTGATAGCAAATCTGCTGATATTGAGGATCGATTGTATGTGACAAATGACTTCTCTCTTGCTGCTTGCAAGATTCACTCTGTCTTTGTCATTTGACAGTTTGATTATGTGTCTTGGTGTGGGTTTGAGTTCATTTTACTTGGAGTTGGTTGAAATCTTTGGATATTTATGTTCATGTATTCCATCAAATTTGGAACACTTGCAGCCACAGTTTCTTCAAACATTCTCTGTGTCCCTTTTGCTCTCTTTTCTCCTTCTGGTACTCTCTCAATGCATATGTTGTTCTGGGAGATGGTATCCCACGGGTCCCTTAGGTTCTGTTCATTTTTCTTGAATCTTTTTTCTTTCTGTTTTTCAGCTTCAATAATTACCATTGTCTTGTGTTTAAGTTCACTGATTGATTCTATCTTCTGTCTGCTCAATTCTGCTTCTAGTAGTTTTTTCATTTCAATTATTGTAATTGAACTAAAATTATTTTAATTATTATAATTGAACTAAAAGTTCTTGAATTGCTTTTTAGCTTCTCTATCTCTTTATTGTTCTTCCCATTTTATTCATACATCATTTTCTTGACTTTCTCTACATTTTCCTTTAATTCTTTGAGCATTTTTAAGAGTTGTTTTAAAGTCTTTTTCTAGTATGTCTGCCAGCTGGTCTTTTTTCAGAACAGTTTCTGTTGGTTTATTTTTCTCCTTTGAATGGGCCATACTTACTGCTTCCTTATATGATTTTGTCAAACACTGGACATGTGAATCTAATAATGTGGTAACTCTGAAAATCAGATTCTCCCCCTTCCCAGGGTTTGCTTTGTTATTATTTTTGTTTTTTAGATTGTTGTAGGTCGGTTTTTGTGCTAAGAATTAGCCTGAGGTATAAACTTAAGGTCTTATCTCAGATTGTGTCTTTCCTTGGGCTTACACAGTGACTTTCTAATTTCTAGTATACACAGTTGCTATTGAATGTCCTAGTCTTTAATATGTTTCTCCCAAAAGGGGCAAAAGAAAAAAAACTTTTACTCCCTTAAAAGTCATTTCAGCAGAAGGGGGAAGGGCTTACAACAATGAGGAGGTGTAAAAATAATGGCCACCCACCTCTTTGTACCTCTGTGATCAGAGGCAGCAATTAGTGATCAGAGCACAGATCCCAAATATTTGGATAACATGGTCCTTATTGCCCAATCTGACTTTCTGGAACAAATGTATGGCTGTCTGCTATGAGTCAGAGGCTGGGGGATGGGTAGCTACTACTGTGCTAAGAGCTGAAATTGACCAAAATTAACTGCAATTTACCATTCAAGTTTGCAATAGACTCTAAAGTTACCAGATAGTTACATCAGACAGATTCTGCTAGTGTAACTGTTGTTTGCGGGGAGATAGATTCCTGGTCCTTTCTACTCCCATCTTCCTAGAATCTTCTTTCTCTCCTTCACTTTTTTTTTTTTTTGTGGTATGTGGGCCTCTCACTGTTGTGGCCTCTCCCGTTGCGGAGCACAGGCTCTGGACGCGCAGACTCAGTGGCCATGGCTCACGGGCCCAGCCGCTCTGCAGCTTGTGGGATCTTCCCAGACCGGGACACGAACCCATGTCCCCTGCATCGGCAGGCGGACTCTCAACCACTGCACCACCAGGGAAGCCCTCTCCTTCACTTTTGAAGCTAATTTTGCAGAATACAGACTTCTTGGTTGATGGGGTTTTTCTCTCAACACCTTAAATATTTCACTCCATTCACTTCTTGCATTGTTTCTGAGGAGGAGTCAGATATCAGTCTTACCTTTCCTCCTCTACAGGTAAGCAATTTTTCCCTCTGGTGTCTTTCAGGATTCTCTGTTTTTAGTTCTCTGAAGTTGAATATTATATGCCTAGGTGTAGTTTTATTTTGGCATTTAACCTGGTTGGTGTCCTCTGAGCTTTCTGGATCTGTGGTTTGACGTCTGACATTAATTTGGGGAAATTCTCAGTCATTACTGCTTCAACTTTTGCTTTTCTTCCTTTTGATCTTTCTTTACTTTCTGGTATTCCCATTATACATATGTTACACCTTTTGTAGTTGTCTTGTGTATTTTTTTTCCAGACTTTTTACTCTTCACTCTTCAGTTTTGGAATTTTCTCTTGACATATCCTCATGCTTAGAGATTTTTTCCTCAGCTGTATCCAGTCTACTAATGAGTCAATCAAAGATATTCTTTCTCTGTTACAGTGTTTTTGATCTCTAGCATTTTCAAAATTCTTTCTTAGATTTTCCATCTCTCCATTTACTTTGTCTACTTTACCTATCTGTTCTTACATGTTGTCTACCTTTTTCATCAGTGCCTTTAGTATGTTAATCATTGTTATTTTAAATTCCTGGTCTGGTAATTCCAACATTCCTGCCATGTCTAAGTCTGATTCTGATACTTGCTCTGTCTCTTCAGACTATGTTTTTGCCTTTATTATACCTTGTTTTTGTTGAAAGGCAGACATGGTGTACTGGGTAAAAGGAACTAAATAGGTCTTTAGTGGTATAATATAAAATGTGGAAGTGGAGGAAGTCTTCAACAGTCCTATGATTAGGTCTCAGTTTTTTGTGGGCATGTTGACCTGGGATCCGATCTTCATAAGTAGCTCTCAGTTTTTTCCCCAACTTAGGTAGGACAGGATGTTTGGAGGGGGTTGAGAGTGGGGTAGTTCCCTCCTCCACATGGAAAGCTAGAAGGGGTTGAATTTGGATATTACCATTTCCCCAGGTTGGTTAGACTCTGATAGAACCCAAATAGGTTAGGCTCTGGTAAAACAGTTTCTCCTGAAGGCAGACCTTTTAGGAAGTACAGAATGCTCTGTGTGTTTCAAAATGATTACTTTTCTCCTCCTCCTGCTGGAAGCACAAGGGGATTTTTCTCCAACATTCACTGTGAGAAACCTCCTAGTGCTCCTGGAGGTAAACTTACAAAAAGTGTGGAGGTCCCCAGTGAATGGGGCCTATGGAGTTTTTAATCTCTCATACTTGTCCACACTGAGCCTCCAGCAATTAGTCAATTACAATTCAGGTTTTCCTACCCAACATTGGTTCCTGCAGATGTCTCTGCCTGAGGGTTTCTACTCCAGGAAACTGATTCTCTGTATCTGCCTGTCTCCCCAGTTTTTGTGGCAGTAATTTGCCCTGTGACCTCACTTCTTCAACAGAGCTAAGATTTGTTGATTTTCAGTTTGTTCATCTGTTTACTTGTTAAGATAGAGTGACAGTTTCCAAGGTTTTTACACGTCAGACCAGAAACTAGAAGTCCTATTTTTAATAGGCAGCACATACATATGTACAAAATTTAAAAAGGAAAAAAGGTTACACAGAGTATGCAAGGATTTTTTTTTTTTGCTAGCATCACATTTTACTCCTAGTATGTAACTGTTACCAATTTCTTGTATCCCTTCAGAGATACCCTATGCTTATGGAAATATTTGGCTGATTAGATATGTATGTTTGTGTTGTATATTTTTATATGAGTGGTGTCATAATGTACACAGTATCTTAAGATTTACCTATCTCATTTAACAACGTATCTTGCAGACATTCTTCCTTTGTAATAGCTGCATAGTATGTCTTTGATGGATAATTTAGATGTTTCCAACTTCCTTTTTTTAAAAATCTGCTATGTGCATTGCAGTTTTGTGACTTTTGTTGTGCTGAGATTTTCTTTTTAGTGGTATTATGTACATCCATAATGTACATTCACCACCCTCCATCTCCAGAACTTTTTCCTCTACCCAAACTGAAACTCTGTAGCTTTTAAACACTAATTCCCTGTTACCCCTCTCCCCAGTCCCTCGAAACCACCATTCTACTTTTGCCTCCATGAATTTGACTACTCTAGTTATTGATACCTCAATATTTTAATTTTTAATGTAGACAAAGTTATCAACCTTTTGTTTGATGGATTGTACTTTTCTGTGTTGTCTAAGATGATAATGATGCCCTGGGATGCCCTTTTTGGAAGGGTTGGGCCTCCTTAGTCATGCTGTGGCACCATCACCCTTTCCCCTGGACTTTCCTGGAGTGTAAAAGCTGGAGAAAGGAGGTGGATGGGGAGCAGAAATTCTGGGCATCAGACCCCAGGGGAGTGACTAATTCAGGTAATAGCATGCCCAACATCATATCCCTGTGTGGAAAGAGGCCAAGTTCCCTCCAACGACTCTTGACTCACCTTCCAGTCAGGATACCTTGGAGTTGGTGGGATTACCTGAGGTCAACAGTTCAGGTGGCCTGAATATCCTGGAGTCCACACTCAAGAACACCTGCCTAATTCTATGTAGTTGAGCATCCTGAGGCCACTGCATGCAGAGCTTTATTATTTTTTTCTAATTACAAAGATAACTCATACCTTGTATGCAAAATTCAAATGTTACAGACACATGTAGTGTAGTCAGTGCACATCACCTGTGATCCCATCCCCAAAGAAAATCTCAGTACACAGCAAGGCACCTATTTCTTTTTTTTTTTTTTAGGTTTGTTTGTTTATGTATTGATTTTGGCTGTGCCAGGTCTTAGTTGTGGTTTGTTTGTTTGTTTATTGATTTATTTATTTATGTAGGCTGCGCCGGGTCTTAGTTGCAGTAAGTCGGATCTTCGTTGCAGCATCTTTTGGTTGCTGCATGCGGGATCTTTAGTTGCGGTATGTGGGCTTCTTAGTCACAGCATGCATGTGGGATCTAGTTCCCCGTTGAGGGATCCAACACGGGCCCCCTGCATTGGGACTGCGGACTCTTACTCACTGGACCACTAGGGAAGTCCCAGGCACCTATTTCTTGATTGTTTTTCTTTTCCATTCAAAAACAAACACCTATTTCTGTATTAAACATATCATGGCCATCTTTCCATATTCATACATAGTGATAGATCTATCTAATTTAAAAAGTATTAAGAATGTATTCATTTAAATTTTTATTACAGAAGTGTTACATGAATACATACTCTGAGTCAACAACATACAAATATAAGAGGAAAGTAATATTCTTCTTTCGTTTCTCCTGCTCTCCTCTTCCCAGATGGGAAAATTTCCTTTCCCTTTTCTTTGCATTTACACACAGACACAACACATACACACGCACTTGTTTCACTTAACCATAGACCTTGAACATCTTTCATGTCAGTACAGATCTAACTCATTTCCTTACTGCCTGTATAATTTTCAAGTATACCATAATTCAGTGGTTCTGGGATTCATGTGGGGAAGTTGTTAGAACACGGGTTGCTAAGCCCCCCTGCAAGTCTTCTGCTGGGGTGCACTGGTGCAGCCTGAGGCTGTCCTGAGGTGCCCACATTGGTAACCAAGTCCTGTCCATCACTCTTGTGTTTGTACAAACATCCTGTACATATCTCTGAGCACTGGAGGGAGGGTTTTGTAGGGTAATTTGTAGGCATGGAAATGGGTCAAAGGGGATTAGCTATAGCTACAATACTTTTAATGATATGGCCAAACTGGGCTCCAACAATGCAGACCCTCTCCTCCACAGTGCACATGTCCTGCCTGTCCCTTGTATACCACCCATATCAAACACTGTGCAAAATTGCTTTTATTTTGCCAGTTTGATATATATTTTAAGATATATACTTATTTTAATTATTTAATTATGAAAGAAGCTGAACAATGAACGCCTTCCTTTTTGTGAACTTTTAATTTTGGATTTTAGATTTATAGAAATGTTGCAAGATAGTACCAAGTTCCCAAATGCCCTATCCCAACTTCCCTCCATGTTAACATACCTAACTATGGTACATTTCCCAGAACAAAGAAATTAACAGTGATCCATTACTATTAACTAAACTCCAGATTTTATTTGGATTTTACCAGTGTTCCCACCAATGTCCTTTTCTGTTCCAGCATCCCATGTTGCATTTAGGTGTCTTGTCTCCTTAGGCTCCTCTGGTCTGTCCATGTCTCCTATGACCTGGGCAGGTACAAAGACTTTTGGTCAGTTATTCTGCCAAATTTCTCGCAATTTGGGTCTGTCTGATGTTTTTCTAATGATTAGACAGGGATTATAGGTTTAGGGGTGAGGGGAATACCACAGAGGTGAAGTGCCTTTCTCATCATGTCATGTCATGTCATATCAAGGGGTACATGATATCGCATGCTTCCTTCAAAAATAAAAACTGTTTAGTAAGGAAAATTCCAGACACACATAAAAATAGGAAGAATAGAGTAAGTACTCATCACTGGACTCCCAGTCACTAGTGTTTTGCCACTTTGGTTCTGGATGGCTTTTCAGTGTGGTTGGAAGATGAGTTTCCCATCTCATCTTTCTTCCTTTTCTCTTCTCCTCTTTCCTTGCTTCCTCTATTTCCTTTTTCAAACAGAAAGGTGACACTGATTAACTGTGGTGGGAATCTTGCTGGGACCTAGATGGAGGAGCACAAAGAATCTAGACAAAATGTCCTTATGTAGGAATCCCAGCTAATGATGGCCCTTTGGTCTTTGCTTCACTTCTAGCTTTTTGTTGAAGAGGTGACTGGTCCAGCCCAGGGTACCCTTATTATTAGCTTGGACTCTAGGATCTGAGTGAAAGGAACCCAACTCAAATTGTGCAAGCAAAAGATAGAATTCACTAGCTCAGAAAATTAACATCAACTGAGTTGGACTCGATCCTCTGGCTCACTTTGTGTCCCCTTTCTTGCCACTTTCCAGCTGTTTCCCCTCTGTTGCTGCCACCTGTGGTGCCTGGATCACTGCTGACAGCGTGTGGTGACCACCCCCCACCCAGCTTCTCAGCTGAGGTTGATTCTCCCCACAGTCATTTCAGTGCAAGCCAAAGGCATGCGCTTCGTTGGATAAACCTGGATTACTTCCCTGCGCTTCCTGAACCAACCACTGGGAATGTAATTCTTGATTGCACAGCCTTGAGGCTAAAATCAAGTTCATTTAAGTCAGACCACATGGGTTAAATAAAGGAAAAGCTACTTCCCCTAATAAAAACTGGGTTGATGCTATAAAAAAGAAGGGAGTGTGGATCCAGGGTATGAAAAACAACTGATAAACCCTGTTTATCTGGGACACCTTTCTCATGTCTTTCTTTTCCAGCCTTTCCTTCTCCCAACCCCTGCAGATGAGCCCACTCTCCTTTGTGTCCCTCACTGTTTACCCCACCATGATTCTTTCAAAGCATTTGTCCCTTTGATAAGGTGGGTGTGGTCCACCCTAGGAGCATCTGTGGAGAATTTTTAAACAATCATAAAATCAAGATTTAATCTTTTAAATAACCATACACTAGTAATTCTAAACAGTGTCAGTGATAAAATGTTCCTTGGAAAAAAATCCCAACAAACCAAGATACAGAACATTTCCAGCACCACAGAGGCTTTCTTAAGGAAATGTTTTAATACTTAACAATCTGATCTGAATTCTGCATTCACAGATGCTGAGAAAATCTCAGAAATGTTTAGGGTCCCCTGGCCTTGTGGGGGTGTAAGAAGGCCTTCTCACCCTTTGTGAGTGTCCCCCCCCCCAAGTAATCCCCCAATCCCCTTGGGGATTACTTACCGCCAGGAGTGGGCTGTTTCTGCCCCCATTTCTCGACCATCCCTGGAGTGGCACCTGAGCCTACATGGGCCAGTCCTTTGGGGCCCAGGGTGGGGGAGATGTTCAAAGCTATCAGCTCATTTTCCTGACTCACTAGCTTCATTTCACTACTATTCCTAAGGCCTTGCCAGGTGCTCTAAGCTGTTCTCAGAGTAGGGTCTGCAGGTCTTTCCTTGTTGAACCACATACCTGAGGCTGGGTTTTCTTCATATACTTCAACCCTAGCAATATATTGCATCAGATTCAATGCAGAAGCAGATGTAAGACTCCAGCTATCTTCTATGAAGCCAGACTTTAAAAGAGATTTGCAAAAATGTGAAACATTTGCCACTCTTCTCTATATTTTGGGGAATTATAGCTACTTTTTAAAAAAGGGTAATGTTTATATTAAAATGAAAGTAATTTTTAAAAATTTGTTTTAATTTATAATATGGTAAACATGGAAAGATATAACCCATATTAGCAAAAGCTTTTTGAGGCCCTCAATCTTTTTTATTTTTGCCACACCACACGGCTTGAGGGATTTTAGTTCCCCGACCAGGGATTGAACTTGGGCCCTTGGCAGTAAAAGCATGGAGTCCCAACCACTGCACTGCCAGGGAACTTCCGTCAATCATTTTTAAAGAGTATAAAATGGTCTTGAGAGTAAGAGTCTGAGAATCACTAATCTAATTTAATCCTCATAGCAGCTCTATGAGGTAGTATCATTAGTCCCACATCAACAGTGAATAAATTGAGGCCCAGAGAATGGAAGAGATCTGCCCTTTGCTTCACTGCCACACTGCCATTAAGTGGCAAGGGCAGAATTCAGACCCCCTGCTCAAGGTACATCCCTCAAGATTCAACAAAACCTACTCCTCCTGTAGGCAGATCCGGGTAGGGGAGGTCCCTGGAGAAAGAAATCCAGGCATGGCTTTCTTTTTTTTTTTTATACATGGACTCCTGTATTTTTTTATTTTATTTTATTTTTATTTATTTTTGGCTGTGTTGGGTCTTCGTTTCTGTGCGAGGGGGCTTTCTCTAGTTGTGGCAAGTGGTGGCCACTCTTCATCGTGGTGCGCGGGCCTCTCACTATCGCGGCTTCTCTTGCTGCGGAGCACAGGCTCCAAACACGCAGGCTCAGTAGTTGTGGCTCACGGGCCCAGTTGCTCCGCGGCATGTGGGATCTTCCCAGACCAGGGCTCAAACCCATGTCCCCTGCACTGGCAGGCAGATTCTCAACCACTGCGCCACCAGGGAAGCCCCTGGGCATGGCTTTCTTGACATAAGAAAAGCCATTTTTGGCTTAAGTCATTTTAAGCCTGGCCACAACGCTTGCCCTTCAACAGGTCTCAGTAATGATCTTAAGAGAAAAAAAGAACAAACTGTTATCAGGCAAGAGAAGTAACAGTAGCAAAGGTAATATATCAGTAGTAAAGACTCTCAATTCTGTTTCAGTGGTAAAGAGTAGTCTGAAGTGCTCAACTACCAGATCAGTTGGGACCTAAGGGATGATGTAGACCTTTTCTGACCCTCATGACTTCATTCAACTAAAGCTTGGACTCTGACTGCCCAAGCCCTTTATGAATACGCATGTTCCCTTAGCTTAAAACTTCCTCAATTTTGCTATTTGGGGAGACACTGCTTTGGGAAAAAGCCGCAGCATTCTCCTTACTTGTTGCAAGTAATAAATCCTCCCTTCTCCCACTCTTTGTCTTCTGGCCTGACACCCACCAAAAGGCAAAGCTAGTTTTTCAGGTAACTCTCCGACAAGAGCGCCATTTAGGAGTCCACTTGCCTCTTTGAGCTACGTATCCTCATTTGTAAGTTGTGGACCACAATGTTTCTACTTCCTGGGACTACTGGGGTGATTCTGCATCAGGTAAAGAGCAAACGAGGATATTAATAACCCGATGAGTGAGAAATGTATCCCATTCTACAGAAAAGAAGGCTGAGGCCCCATGACTAAGCGGGCTCCAGCTCTAGAGACCACCCGCCCCCGGCCCGCCTGGACCGTCCCCTTCCAAGCTCTCGGCTTGCCTGGACGTCCCCCGCCCCCAGCCCCACTGGGACCCCGTGGCTCCTAGCGCGCTGGTACCACTCCAACCCCAGCCCGCCTGGACTCATGCTCCCCAGCAGGCCAGCCCTGGTCGCCGGGTGGCAGACGGCTCCTCCCGCTTGCCTCACTTCCGGCGCCCAGGCCGGAAGCCTCTCTTCCGGTTCTCAAGATCGCGCTCCGGAAGTGAGTCACTGTGCCAGCACCGAAGATGGCCGCCAGTCCATCCACCACCGTGGTCAACAGAGGAGAAGCGGGCACGAACCCGGAAGTTGCCCGGCTCGGCCATGGGAGATGTTGGGGGCGTGGCTTCCGGCGGCCAGCGCCTGCGAGTGCGGGCGGCTGGGTCTAGCTGAGGCGGCGGCTGACAGGAGCTCCTCCCCGGTCGGCTGCGGCTGGTGCCTAGGCGAACCAGCGGCCCTCAGCTCGTGGCCCCGCGAGGCTCCAGGGCCGCACCGTGGGATGGACGAGGGGAAGATGGACGAGAATGAATGGGGGTACCACGGTGAAGGCAACAAGAGCCTAGTGGTGGCCCACGCACAGGTGAGCGGTTGACTGTCGGCGCGGTTCAGGGCCCTTACCCTACTCCCAGTGTGTTCCGCGTCCCCCAAGCGCCCCCTCCGCTCAGGTCGGTTCTGCATCCCCTCAGGACCCACTACCCCCGGATCGGTTCCCCAGCAGCCCTCCTTCCGGTCGGTTGCGCGTTCCCCCAGTGTCACTGCCCCGCAATAAGTTTCGCGTCCCCCCACCATCACCCCTCCCCGGCGGGTCAGTTCCGCGTCCCGCTGGTGTCACCGCCTTCCCCCAGTTCAGTTCCGCGTCCCCCCAGCGCTCTCCTCCTCCTAGGTTGGTGCCATGTCTCCCCAGCACTCCCCTCCCTCCAGATCGGTTCACTGTTCCCCCAGTGTCACCTTCCCACCCACCCCCCACCCCCCGGTTTGTTCCGCGTCCTTCCAACGCTCCCCATCCCGGCCTCACACGGTGCCGCCTCCGACTGCCCAGCTGCGGTGAGGCCGTCCGGAGTAACCTTAGGGAAGATACAGGGTACGGGCAAGGTCAGGAGAAAGAAGCAAAGTGCTTGCGGAGCTGTTACCTCCCTGAGATGCAGGGAATTGCTGTTCTCCTGCTGCTGTTGTTAATACTAGTGGAGCATTGTCTACAGGTTCTTCTCCAGAATCTTTTAGAATTTAAAGAATTTCCCTTTCTTAATTCAGTAAGGAAGAGAGTTTCAGAGAGTGCAGTGAGGACTCCCAGTGAGTTGAATCCGGGAAGAGAAGCTTGTGGATTTGTGTGAAGGCCCAGATCTCTCTGACATCTTGCTGTCTAATACAACCAGGCAGGAATGTGGTGGGCTGGGGGAGGAGTGATAGGTGTCACTGAGGGCTTAAGAGTATGGGAGTTGCAGTTACACAGAGCTGGGCAGAATCCCAGTTCTACCACTGCCTGGCTCAGGCTCAGTTTCTGCATTTGCAAAGTGGAACTAGTAACAGAATCCCCTTTGCGGAATTGCTAGAAAGATGAGGAGCTGGACAAGTTATGCAAGTGATAACTATCATCCACCTTGGACTTGGCGGTTAAAAGCTCTGACCCAGCCCAACAGCTCCTATGGGGAGCTCATCTTCCAATTCCTCAGTAAGATTGCATGGTATATCATCATTTTATGTAAAGCCAATTAAGGCTTCTTTTGGCTAATGTACTGAGTTTCAAAAGTAGCATCAGATGAAGTAGCAAGTTCCAGACTCAGCGTAAAAGAACACCAGGCCTTGGGCACTCAGATGCCTTCTCCATTGTCCCTGACAAGCATGTGTCTACCCTCCAGGGCAACTGGCCCCTTCCCTTGTTGCACAGCCCCAGGTGTTAGGGTCATGTTTCCTTTTCCTTTTTTCCCTCCCCTTTTAAACTGAGTCATCAGGCTATCCTGTACCTGTTCTCTTCATTCTTTATTTTAAATCTAAATTTGCTTTACTATGCTCATTCCTGCTTGGTGGTTGTTAGCTCATCATTTGAATTTGAAGATTATCATCACGAGTAGTCTCGTAAGAAAAGGTTCCCACCAAGTGAAGGCGCTGAGTAAAGGGAGAACTCTGCCCCTTGGGTGTGGAGAAACGTTTGTGCTTTGCCTGGGCCTTGAGGGAGGGCAGAGCCCTGGAAGGCAGCTTTCGGGACCCTGCTGTGCCCAAGGAGAGCGTGTGTGTGTGTGAGTGGGATAGAAGAAGGTGGGTGAGCACCAAGTATTTCTGCTCCCATGGGTGGACTCTCCAGACCCACCTCGTTCATTCTGAAGTAGAGGGTGACCCTCACCAGGTTTCTTTCAGATCGGGAGATGGTCTCTTTCTCAGAGGGGTCATCGTCTACTTTCAGCATGGAAAGGTCCTTAAAAAGTAATGAGTCTGTGTCCCCTCTCCTTTCCAGTGTCAGAACCCGACATACCTTCAGCCAGCCAGTCCAGAGGCCTGGCATCTGCACTGAAGGAACATGGGATAAGACACAGACAGACAGCCTTCCAGGCTGGTGGGTTGGGAGGCTTCCAGGAGCACAGGACTTGTAGAAAATGGGGCCTGGATATGGAGGAGCTAAGTGCAGGCCGAAGGAGGCCATAGTGTGGTGTGTGCTCAGGGTTGGGCAGTAAGAGATGACAGTGTGAGACCTGTACCGTATGCCAGTTCTTGACAGGTTGCTGTCAGTTTTCCTGTGTGGCCCAGTGCTCAGCATCCTTGGGTCCAGCTGTGCAATTTAACCCTTGCCCAGGCACTGGCCCTTGGCCCCGGCACTGACCCTCTGAGGTGCTCTAAGGCTGTAGCCACCCTGGCACTGTACTCTAGTGGGTGCCTGGAGTCCCCGGCACTGACCCTGTGGGGGGTCTTGGGCGAGGGCATTTCCCTTGTGGGCATGTACTTTCCTTTCCTTACTGTAGCCCGAGGGTGCTGTCACTTGTTCTGGTGGCTGTGCCATCCTTGTGTTCATGCTGAGCTGTGGTCACGAAGCCTGGCGCTGCCCTCAAGTGCGCTGCTGCCAAGTGGGATTTCTCTCCGTGTGGTGGTGGTGCTTTTACGTCTGCAGTGACCCTTCTTTACCTTGGTCTTGTTCGCTTTGGCTTAGCATCCTGTCTTGTGACGGTCACTGTAAGTCTGGTTTGTCATTTGATCTCGTACGTGCCTTCAGTGGGGGGAGTCACCCAGGGCAGGCCAGGCAGAGACTCCTCCCCAGGCACTGAGCTGCCTTCCAGCTGCCCTCGTCTCTAGGGTGCAGGGCAAACAGGGGCCCAATCCCTTTATCACACTAAGCTGTTGTGACGTTTTCCTCCTTATTGACAGAGATAACATGAAAGAGCCGCCAACCAAGATCTTTTATCAAAAGTTTGTTCCTGATCTTTCAGGTTTTATAGCCTTTCTAAGATTCTGATCGGGCTTCAGATCCTTTCTGCAATTGTTTTGATGCCCTGGGGTGTTTGTCCTGAAGATATGGGGTTCAGGCAGTCAGGAGCTGTGTGTTTCTCTTCTCTTGTGTTTTAGGATTTGTAGATCATACTTCTTAATGGAGCTGTTGGAAGCAAATGAGTTGTTCTCTTTTTTTTTTTCTTTCTTTCTTTTTTTAATGGCGTATTCCCAAGTCCTGGGCTTAATTTTCTCCTGAATCTAGTAGAAAGAGTCTTAACGTTCTGTTGCCTGTAGTATATATTTTTTTAACAAGTAACTTATTCTGCATTTGAGATTTTTAATGATATTCATACAGGTTGATACAGCTGTTGTGACTTCTTGGTGATGTCTTATTGGAGAGCTGCGCGTGTAGCCCTGTCTTTATTCCTGGGATCACCTGTAGTTGAATGGTTAGGATTTGTTGTTTCCAAAATATATTCCCTTTGGTGGTTTCCAGTCCTGGCCTTGGTGAGTGCTGAGCTCTGCCTTTCTAGCATGTGGGGGTCTGCTGGTCTAGGTCTGGTATCCTAAGGTGGCATGGTCGCTTCCCCCGCCCCGACAATACCTTCTTCCTCCGCTGCAGAAGGACGAGACCACAGCACTGGGTCACCTACCTCTTGGTTTGTTTGGACACCTGCTCTGTGGCCATCTTGTGGCCTTGGAGAACCTGGGGTCCTTGAAGGCTCCACTCTACGACACCCTCACTGTGCGTTCCATGCATTTGTGGTGTGTCTTTATAAAACATTCTGATTCTCTTGTGGCTGTTGGATTTTCCATCCTTTAGGGACCATCTGAACACCTCTTCTGCTGCAGCCCCTGAGTGTCCTGCCCCCAAATGTCACCTGGGCTTACACCTCCACTGTCCTGTCCCCCACCTCACAACTTGCATCTGTGTCTGCTTCAGTCCTGAGGCAGCTGTGGGTCCATACAGGCAGGTGAAACTTGGGAAGGAAAACGTCCTGCCCATTCCAGACACCTGCTGTCCCCACCTGTGGTCTCCACCTCCCGTCTGGCCTCCCTTCGGAGTCCTTGGCTCCCCTCTGTGACAGGGGTTCCCAGCCCCCGGGCTGTGGACCGGTATGGGTCCGAGGCCTGTTAGGAGCCAGGCCGCACAGCAGGAGGCGCGTGGCGGGCAAGCGAGCGCAGCTTCATCTGCCGCTCTGCATCGCTGACATTACTGCCTGGACCACCCTCCCCCCCACCCCCGGCCCCCGCCGTGGAAAAATTGTCTTCCACAAAACTGGTCCCTGGTGCCAAAAAGGTTGGGGACGGTTGCTCTCTGAGATGTCTCGAGTCACCCTCCATCTGTTCTGTCTGAGGCTGTCAGCCCAGCCATGCGTCTCACACCTTGTCCCTCTTATCTTTCTGTGGGCCCTGGGGTGTGTTTCTGGTTGCCTCTGGTCAGCAGAGGCAAGTGACTTGGCTTGGTATTCTGTCACGGGTGTTCTGATGGAAGACCTGGGCTGTGCCCGAGTGGGGTGTCTGTGGGTGGTGGCCTCACTGAGAAGCAGGGCTGAGCCATTTTGGGACGCCTGGGGCAGCACCCTGAGGGTCGATTCCTTCTGTTGTTGTGTTTATCTGTCTCCCTTTCCCTTGAAAGTTGCCTGATCTCTGCTTCCCTGGGGTCTTCCTGGGGCCCCGTCCTGGGTTATATCCTCACTCTGGTGGAAGACCTGACGCGGGCTTGTCCTCCAGCAGTGAGGCTTCAGTGACTGATCACTTCACACCTTGTCTTTGCCAAGAGGCCCTGGAGTCTTAATTCCACCCACAAGTTTCCTTCCTTGGGCTTCACATGGGCAGGTGACCCTTTTATATATTGTTTTTGTGGTCTTTTATTTTTATTTAATACCAGTCATTTGTTCCTCTCTCTGCCCCAGAAAATACAGAATACCAGAAGGAAGAAAGTAAAAAGCATCCAATGTCTCCCTACTAAGAAAATAATTTTTGTTAATACTTGGTGCACTGCCTTCTATTATATGCTTTTATTGGGTACTTAAGCATCCTATCTGTCTGTTTTTGTTTTCTGCTTTTTCACTCAACCCTACGGCATAAATATGTAGATAATTCTTCACACAAGTTTTCAAGGCTGCAGAGCGCTTAGGGAGCCAGAGTTCTGGGCTGTCAGACATTCACATTGTTGTGCTTTTAGAGCTGTTGTGAGCCAGGCTTTGCTGATGTCTTGGTGTTCTGAGGACTTGGGTGGGTTCTCAGAGCGGATCGAAGGAACATCTCCTAGGCCTCCTGGCACGTGACATGCCAGTACTCCCCCACCCCCGCCATGGCCTGGGACCCTCACAGCACTGAATGCTTTCTACTCCTTTTATAAGTGGCGTGTTGTACGTTTTGAGGTGGTTTAATGTGTATGTGTTTATAGGTGTCATTTCTCCATTCATGGACTTTTTCAGCTTGTTAAAATCTTTGATTTTCATCTAGTGCTCCACAGTATGAGAGCACACCATGATTTTCTGTCCTCAAGGACAGAAAAGGTGTGGCCCTGGCCTAAGGTTCCCTGTCCTGCTTTGGAACGGGGAAGAGCTGCTTCTGCCCCAGACTGTGCAGAAACTCTCGTTAAGCCCCTCTTCTTAGTCTCACCCCTTTCCCTTCACGTTCTTAGCATTTTAGCCTAGACACTATGAAGAGGGTATGTTTTAAAATCGGTTTCAGATATTTAGTGTAAAAGGAAAGGAGTTGTTTCCTTCACAACTGGTTAAGACCTTGTGAGCTGGCAGGGCCCTGGTGCTTACCAGATTATGTGTTGATTTCGGCTCCTTCATGGGAATCTCCCCGTGGGTGGCTGGATCAGTCCCACTCCATGCCATGGGTGGCCCTTGGACTAACTGCGTCTTTGTGCCAACCAGGACTGGTGAGGTTGATTTCTCACCTTTTCTCTGTTGTCCACTTGAATAGGTGTTGTCTGGTCCCATGGCCAGCCTCGTGGCATGTAACAGGGCCCCCAGTCCAGCCCAGTCAGACCTTTACAAGGGGCAGTTAGCACCCGCCGTCCAGAACAGGTGTGCCCACTGAGGGCTTGTGTTTGTGGAGCCTGGACTTCAAGGCTGACACTGCAGCTCTTATGGGGCAGGTGGGCAGTTTCTGGCGACGGGTTTAAATGGGTCCCTAGAGAAAGCAGTTTTCCTTGAAGCAGACACAACATGACACTCAGAATTTCTTAGCAGGTCTTGAGAAACAGTGAAGTCCAGGTGAGAAGTGAGTGTGCTTTTAGGGGGGCTGAGTTTCTGGAAAGTTGCCTAGCATTAGGGTTTCTGCATATCAGCTTTTGTTTCTCCTTGAATTTTGATGGACTCCTTGGCCAGTTGATGCCCATGATCGAATATTGATGCCTGCCTGGATTTGGGAGGGGTTAGAGCCATGTGCATGTCCTCGACCTTTGCTTCCCCAAGTCTGAGCTTGGGGCTCAGGGAGGTGATGGATGTCTGGGGTTTTGAGAGGAGTGTGCGTCATCTGAGTGGGGCAGGAAGTGCCGGGGGGCTGTGGGCTAGGGAAACGGATCTCGTCTCTATGGGCCTTCCTTGCTCTCAGCCATGTTTTGGGTTCTAAAGCTGCACTTTCTGAGCCTCTTCAATCACCAGCTCCTCCCACCCCGCCTAGATCCCAGTGCTCCAGACAGTGCCTGAGCCCCTGCACCTCTGCTGTCCTCCTCCTGCTCACTGCTTCTCCCTGGGCACAGTCCAGGTTCCCGACCCAAGCCCTTCTGCCTGGAACTCCCTGTCTCCATGGGAGTGGTTTCCAAAGTTGTCCACAAGGAATTATCTCCCCCATTACCAAGACTCCGCAACACATCCAGGTTATTTCCTTGGAGAATGGCATTTCAAAGGCTGTACTGGTTTAAAAGGTTATTTTTTTCCATTTTTTAAACCTTTTTAAAAAACATTTTTGTAATGTATGTTATATGAGCATTGTAAAAAATTGGAAAACCCAAATAAACAGAACTTTAAAAAATAAGTTCCCAGGGGCTTCCCTGGTGGCGCAGTGGTTGAGCGTCCGCCTGCCAATGCCGGACACACGGGTTCGGGCCCTGGTCTGGGAAGATCCCACATGCCACGGAGCAGCTGGCCCCGTGAGCCACAATTACTGAGCCTGCGCGTCTGGAGCCTGTGCTCCGCAACGAGAGAGGCCGCGACAGTGAGAGGCCCGCGCACCGCGATGAGGAGTGGCCCCCACTTGCCACAACTAGAGAAAGCCCTCGCATAGAAACGAAGACCCAACACAGCCATAAATTAAAAAAAAAAAAAAAAAAAAAAAAAAGTTCCCAGTTGGTGCTACCTGGACACGCGGTTACCTATTCTGAAGGCCTTTCAGACAGTTCATACAAACTCAGCATGCACATACGTTATTTAAAATTTATTGTTTTACAAACTTTAAAAAATGAAGAGTAATAAATCTACAGAAAAGCGGTCAGATCATATGCGTATATTACAGCTTGATTATGACAAAATACATGGACCCGTATTCTCATGACCAGCCCCTTCTAGAGCTTTTCTTAGGGACCATCCCACCTGCCAGAGATCTTAGTCTTACCTGCTTTTGAGCTTTACATAAATAGAACTATACCCATACATCATTCTCTAATACATACACACACAACACACACACACACACACACACACACGTGTATGTACATATTTATAAAGATAGTTTCATTCTATAAGCCCTATTCTGTAATCTTTTTTTTTTATCAGTAGATGATGACTGTACCTTTGTGTCTGTAAATATGGATCTTCCTTATTTTCTTGTAAATGATGGCATAGTATTTCATGGTCTGGAATATGTCCCTCTGTATTTAACCATCCTACTATTGTTGGATGTTTAGGTTGTTTCCATTTTATTTGGAATTATAAACAGTACTTTTATATGCAGTAGCTAAAATCTTCTGTGCATCTTTAATTAAGATAAATTACTGGGAGTGGGCTGGCTAGGTCAGAGAGCACAGGTTTTCCTGGTTGCTCTGTGTCTTCAGACGTGTGGCCCATTACTGGCCCCCACCTCCTCCCCAGGGCACTGGCTGCCTGTGGGGCCTCCAGCATCTGCACTGCTGAGGATGGCTCCTTATCCACAGCCACCCACCCTTATCCCCGGGCTTTGGGTGGGTACTAACCAGACTTTGTTTTATTTTCCAATAGCGTTGTGTGGTGCTTCGTTTTCTGAAGTTTCCTCCTAATAGGAAGAAGGTAAGATCAGTGGATTTGCCACCCAATCATTAAAATAATTATTTAAGAAAACTTTGATTTTTTTCTGATGCAGAAGTTTTAATGCTAACTTTAGAAATTTGAATATGATACAAGCATTCAATGCTGAAAGCAGTGTGTCCATCTTTTGTGCTGGATTCAGCACTTTGACCTGCTGGGGTCACTGTGGGTCATCATGGTTAGTCCCTGGGTACTGAGCCAGGAGCCTCCCTGACTAGTTCAGAGAGCTCTGCTTATGGCTGGGGAACCCAGGGCCAGGTCTTGGCTTTGCCTTGGCGATTTCCTTACACCCTGCTGCCTAAGTTTCCTCATCTGTGGAATTGTATCAATGAAAATGAAATCTGTGATGCTATAGTAGACAGTCAGTGTTACAAGTCACAACAGGCAGTTCAGGTGGAGCCTTGTGTTTCTATTCACTGAGTCAACCAGGCAGAGTACCGTGGACACCCTCAGAAAGCCATTGTTGTGCTGTTGTATGCCTGCTGACCACTGAGTTTCAGTGTCTCTCTACATTGAGGCGGGATGTCATTGTGGTGTTTATCTAAGTGGTCTCAGCGGTCAATGTGGCATAGCCCTGTGGGAGCCTTTACTCTTTCATGGCCTGGGGGGAAGGAGGGAGGTCCAGAGGGGCTAGGTGTGAGCATAGGCTCTTATCTTAAAAGGGCAGAAGAGGCAGGAGCTGCAGGTCACACCCACACAGTGGGGGCAGGGCTGGTGGTTGTTGGGCGGTGAGTAGAAATTGGGCTCAAGATCAGGGTGTAGGAGACATGAGTCACCACCTCACCTCGTCTGAGTTATGGAGAAACAGCCAGAAAAGAAGGTGAGGTGGATGGCTGATGGGTATCCGTGGTGGCTGATTGTGCAAATGAGGGGCGCGCTTGCAGGTTGGCTTCATAGAAAGAAAAGTGGGGACTGTGGGAGAAAGCTGGGGGCTGCCATCCCAGTGGGGCTGCAGTGAGATCTGGGGACAGTGTGGTTAGTGCAGAGAAAGATGGCACAGGATGGGAGGGTGCAGCTGCTGAAGAGAATTGTGCAGGGTGGTTCTGTTTCTGTGGAATCCAGGTGGAAACTAGAAACATCTCGGAGGCTGCCTCTAGCCCCCCTCCCCTCCCCTCTGTCCCCACTCAGGGTCTACAGAGCCTAGCCTCGGTGAAGGGCCAGCGTTCTCTGGATGCCTCTATTTTCAGTTTTTCCTGTTTACATTTATTGAGGCGATGTCTTCCAAGGTAACAATTCGCCTTTCTTTATCATATAAATGGCACTGTGTGATGCCAGCTGCATTATTTGTGGGGACTTGTGTGTGTGAATTCTGTCAATAAGAAGAGCTTTTTGTCAGAAGCCCTGTGTCCACAGCTCTACGTATGGAGGCCACTGGGCGTGTTCTGGGTTTTTTTGGTCAGGCTTCGTTCTAATACAGTAGTCCCCTGGAATGCAGACTGTGGTCTGCCTGTTGTATGGTGCCTGGGTGGCAGCTCCGAGTGAGACCTCCCCAGAGCCTGAGCCACGTGTCGGGCACCTCCCAGCCTGCGGTTGAAGAAGACAGCCTGGCACTCCTGAGCGAGACCTGTGATCAACCCTCTGTACTTCTCGCCTTGGGTCAGAGTGAGGGATACAGGGATGATTTCCTGTCTCACCTAAATCTCACAGCTTATTGATTCTTTAAGAACCTCTGAGGAGAAAATCTTTTATTTCTACATCTAGAAGCTGAAGAATAAAATCTAAATATCTACTGATTTTTGTATGGGACAGATGTTTAGAGTCGAATTCCTCAGAAGGTGTGCACGGGCTGCTGGCGGGATCCACGTGTGTTCCCGGTGGGGAGGAAGGCAGGGCACAGATACGGTTCTCAAACATATGGTTTCACAATCACGTGGGGCCCTGAGTACACACAGAGGTGGGCCTGGGGGCCCCGTGGGACAGAAGCTCCAGTGAGTGTGGCAGTCTTCATGGTGAGGCTCACCTTCCTCCAGGTCCAGGGCCACTGGTGGCTTTTTGTGGCCACATCCATGGCAGCCCTGTATGTGACAGGGGCTTGTGGTGGTGTCAGAGTCTAGGAGTTCCCGGTCGTTGAGGTCTTCTTGTCCTTCTCTTTTGCAGACCTCGGAAGAAATATTTCAGCACCTACAGAACATAGTGGACTTTGGCAAACATGTCATGAAAGAGTTTTTGGGAGAGAACTATGTTCATTGTGGGGTAAGTGATTTTTTTTTTTAATGTAGTCTAAATTCATGGGCCTGTTCTGTATCAAAGTACCAACTTCTCAATTATAGTTTGGAAGTTGCTTAATGATACCCCCCCCCCCCACACACACACTGTGTTAGTTACAAAGTTTCCAAGTGCTTTTCTCATTTGTTGCACTGTGAAATAGCAGAGCAGATAGTGTTATTCCCATTTTCTAGCATGAGGTTCAGAGATACTTTGTCAGACCTTCACTTGCTGAGACTCCTGGTCTTCACCATCTTGCCCTCATGGAGGCATTTGGTTTGGTGAGAGCTCTCTAGTGAGGTCCAGGCAGCAACACTGACCTTCAGTGGGCACCTTTGAGCAAGTTAGGGAGAAAAGGGGACCCCCATGCTGGGAGGTGTGACCTGGTCTCGTGGGAGAACCCAGCTGAAGCCCATGTGGGGTGATGGCCTCCACCTACCTGCAGGTGGTCTGCGTTGCTGGCTTTTTCTGGTCTCAGTGACCGAGAGGAGTGCCTGTTACAGGCAAGGTCTGCTGTTCAGACACTCATGGAGAGGGCAGCGTAAGAAGCCACAGTGGACTGGCCCTGTGATCCTGGCAATCCTCAGAGCCACTGGCCTTGGTCCATGCCTGGGACAGCCATTCTTCTGTCTCCACTTTGATCACTGCTGCTTCTCTGCTTACACTGGCCTGACTGCTTGTCTTAGATCAGAGCCCTGAACAGACTAGCAGGTTTGTCATTTTGAACAGAGAGAGCACTGCCTCTGTTTTGTAAATTCTGTACCTTGTGTCCATCCTGAGAAAAATGATGCCAAGAAGGTTGAGTAAAAGTTTCTTTGAAGCTTCAGGATTGCCTAGCAAAGTAGAATTTAAATGGCTCTGACAGCAAAACATCCTCCAAGGAGGGTCGTCCTTTGACAGCTTAGGAAGTACTGTGGGTGGTGTTGCTTTGGGTCCCTTAGGGCTGTAGTCTAATCTGTAGGCTGGGACTAAGGATCCTCTTCCAGGGTGGCCCAGAGCCGTGGAGCTGGCAGTGTGGTGCTGACTGTTGACTGGGGGCCTGAGCACCTCCCAATGTGGACTCTCTGAAGGGCTCTGAGCATCCTTGTGACTTGGCCCTGACTCCCCCAGTACCCCATCTGAGGGATGACCTGTTCGGGAGTTGTGTCCGTTGTTTCCACGGCATCCTGGGGCCTTCACGGGTCAGCCCTAGGCAGTGTGGGACTACACAGGGGCAGAGGTCACTGGGGCCATCCTGGGGCTGGCACCACCCCTAGTGAGGTCCCCAGCTGTCCTGCTGAATTGTGAAAGCCTGAAACCCACCACCCGTGAGAGCCTGAGTCTCTGAGCTATCTGCGTGCTGGGTGCCACCTACTTCTTGGCCTGGACGGTGTGTGAGTGAATGCAGGTGTGCCAACTACCAGTGTCCTTCTTGGGGAGAGAGCATGCTCATCTGGCCAAGTGGGAGTGTTTCTCTGTCTCACAGCACTTGGGGGCTCTAGACCTTTCTTCCAGGAGGGGCCAGCAGTGAAGGAGAATGGGGAGGAGCTTGGGGTTCCAGCCAATGGCAGCCCGGCAGGTGGGAATAGCATTGGGGTGTCCCCCCAGGGCCCAGGGCATGCTCTAGCTCCAGGTTTGAGTCTGTTTGTCCACAGTGCACAAGGCTCTGGGCATATGAGGTGAGCCCACCAGGTCACCTGTCGGGAATATTCATCCCGTTGACATACCTCCTTCGCGTGAAGACACTGCCAGAGTGAAACACAACCTGCTTTTCCTCCAGGTGGTTGTAGTATCAAGAGAGGACTGCCACTCAGGCCCAGCACTGTTGAAATGTGGGATACAGGGCACATCTCTGGCCCGAACAAGACCATGTTCAGGCGAAATCAGCATCTGTAAAGGATGCTGTTTCCTCTGACTGATGGCACGAGCTAGGTTAAAGTGGAGCCCTGGGGAGCGTGTTTCCCTCTTTTGTGTCCCGGGATGAGACGTGACTAGCACAGTGGTGAGAGAGCAAAGGCTCAGAGTGACAGACACGCCCTTGTGTCCGTGCTGGCTCCGGCCCTGCCTGGCTGGTCTGGGGACTGGTCTAGGCCTGTCTTCATGTGAGCTGGAGGTTAGGTGGGACAGGGCATGATGGAGAAGGTGTGGCATGTAAGTGGACAGGATCCCAGCATTCTCATCCTAGGCAGGTATCTCGCGTCCCCTTGGGATTCCTTTAGAAGTCAGAATTCTGCCACCCTGGAAACATGGGGAAGATGATGAGCAACGTGGATTAAATAGAAGCTCTTAGTTTGGGAGACGGCAAGAAATAGTAGAGAGTAGTTGCTCCTTTGTTTTTTTTGCCCCAAAGCACCAAATATTGGCCACCCTGAGTCCTGTGGCCGATGGGCGCCCAGGACATCTCACCCAGAGATTAATATTTGATCAGACCCTGTTCCTTGAGCTGCTTCTCAGATGGAAATGTGAGGAGCCTCAGGTTGTCTGAGGAGATAGCTGGTGAGGAACTTCTTGCAGGCAGAGAACTACCTCCGGCCCCTGCTCTGCCGTCCACAGACACTGAGAATGAGGCTGAGGTCGCCATGAGAACAGAGGAGTGGGTGAGGAACACTCTTTGGAGACTGACTAGGTGACGCGGGGCACGCTTCTGGCCACCAGCGCTGTGGACACCAGCTGCTCCGAGGAGGGCCTGTTCCGCTTAGTGCACAGAAACTTCAGCATCTCTGTTTAATCTGGACATGTCCTTAAAGTAACAGAGCAGCTTTTATTCCTAAAACCCACATACTGAGTATTTTTTTTAATGTGGTAACATATACATAACATAAAACTTACCATTTTCACCATTTTTAAGTGTGTGGTTCTGTGGCATGACGTCTGTTCACATTGCTGTGCATTCCACGCTGAGTATGTCTTATTTGTTCTTACAGGAAGTTGTTCAGCTGCCTTTAGATTTTGTGAAACAGCTTTGTTTAAAGATACAGTGTGAAAGACCAGGTAAGGGTTTCTAACTTACGAATTGATAATATTCCATTTGAAATGTGTTTGACATTACTACTCATCTTAGGTAGATACAGATGTAGTTTTTAACTTTACTATCAGGGGTAGAAACCCTAGGAGCTCATGAATACACTTCTGGGCATCAGATTTGCAGATCACTGCAGGGAATATATGACCAAGAACAAACTGATAAAAATAAAAATGCATTTGGGAGCCAAGAGGGAGCTGAAGGAGTTCAGGGGAGACTTAGGGAAGGGAAGGTGGGCTCCAGGGGGGGCCTGGAGGAGTCCAAAGGAAAACCGGGGTAGACCTGAGCCATGGAGGGTGGGCTAGGCCCTAGAGGGTGGCAGTCCTGGAAACCTTCTCCCAGAAGCTGGCACCACCCAACCTGCTCGTCCTCTTGAGCTAAGGTGGGAGACTTGAATTTTTGTACCTCCCCGCTTCACCTCATGTACTTCCCCACCATCACCATACATACCCCACCCCCCATCGCCACACATGCTTTGCACCCATCACTACACATACCTTCTCCTAGTCACCTCCCAGACCTTCTCCCATCACCTCCCGTACCTTCCCCAGTCACCACAAATACGTTCCCCCATCATCTCCCAGACCTTCCCCCATTACCTCCCATATCTTCCCCCCATCACCACACGTACTTTCCCCCCGTCACCCCCCAAACCTTGCCCCCCTTTACCTCCCACACCTCTCCCGCATCACCACACATACCCTCACCCATCACCTCACGTACCCTCCCCGCAGTCACCTCACGTACCGCCCCACGTCGCCTCACGTATTTTCCCCTCAGTACCTCATGTCCCTTCCCTACACTTCCTCGTGGCGGTAATGACAGTAACCATGTCAAAGCTTTTCCTGTCACAGTCAGAGGCAAAGACGTAAAATCTATGTTGTTGAGGAGTGAAATGTCTCCTCCTGAAGCACAGCCAGGCCGTCAGGGTGTGCAGCGAGTCAATATAAAATCCTTTTCGTATTTGATTAGGAAAATGAAAGAAAACAGGATAGTGTGCCCTGGAGCCCTCAGTCCGGGGAGCAGTGAGGAGCGGGGCTTCACGGGGGAGAGGACCAACGAAGCGCGAGGAGGGAGCAGCTTCGTTCGAAGCCTGGGCTGTGTCTCGGCTCTGTTCCCATCGAGACAAAGACAGACCGAGGCCTGCTGTGGCTCTGCCATCTACGTACTCGTGCCACACAGCATCAGTAGTCTTATAACTGGCAGTTATACGACTGAACAGTAATAAGACCGTCCCCTGCTGTAATAAGGACGCATAGTCAGCCTTGTTATGTGGAAGGAGGAAAGCTGACTTCTCCTGGGACCAAGAGGCCATATCTTATGTGACTGTCTACAATATAGCTTCTAGGGGTCAGAGCTGAGGAAATACTGGTGTTTGCGTATTCTGAAGGAAGCTTTAAAAGGAAGGTAGTGGCTGTTGCCTCCTTCCTCTCTGAGCTCCTGGGTTAAGGGAGTCACAGAATTGGGGAGCAGTTCCCAAGATCACCCTCATTCATGACAGCTGCATGTTTGGGGGTCCCCAGGACCAATCTCAGGTCTGCTAATTTGCTAGAAGGACCCACAGAACTCACTGTTATCCTCATGGTTATGGCTTATTACAGCTACGGGACACAGATTAAAACCAGCTGAGATAAGAAGGGTTAGGGTTTTTGCTGGGGCTTGGGCATATAGACACAGCTGACCACCTGTGTGGCTGCCCTCAGCCTCCAGCCCCTCTGGAGGTCAAGCTGATACTACAGGGCCCAAACTCCTACCACAGATCGCAGCATTATACTCATGTGACTCTAGGTCCCCAGGTAAACTCCTCAGGCAAGACATCCCGAGGCTTAGAGGTGACCTCTCAAGAGTGGAGGCCAAGGGCAGCCCTCTCTTGGGCAAGGCTGATCCTTCCCCAACAGGAGTCCGAGTTGCCATGGAGTCCTCCTGTCTCTCTTGCACTGATCCTCACGTGTTTCCCCTGCTCTGTTTTCCAGAATCTCGCTGTGACAAGGACCTGGACACTCTCAGTGGTTATGCTCTGTGCCTTCCCAATTTAGCCAGACTTCAGACCTACCATTTTGCAGAACACCGGCCGATTCTGTGTGTAGAGATCAAGGTGAACTTCTGTCAAGGGGGAACTGGTGTGGGGGAAAAGGGAAAGGTGGGTCCAGACTGTAAATCCACGAGTCATCTGCCTGGAGTGCACTTTGCCCATGCTGGGCCCCACGACCTAGGCAGCCCCCCAACTCCCAGAGAGTAGGCTTACTTCTTGCTCCTTCTGTGTGTGCCTCTTGCACCGTGCTATTCTGGTTCCTTGCCCTGGCCAGACCTGAGGGGCATGGCTTCCCAGACCCCCAGATTTAGGCTCGTTCTCAGGTGTCATAACAGGGAGTCAGCCAGGGACAAGCCCTAGCCGATGGCCACCAGAAGGAAGCATGGGTTCCACTCTGCTTATTTTCCTTGGAGGGTGCAGCTTGCCAGGGCCTCTCTTGACCTCATTCCCAGCTGTGCCTACTTGGCTGCTTGGTGACACTGCATGCCATGCTCCAAGAGCTCAGCTTGAGGACCACCCTTTAGACTGGGTGACACTCTGTTCCTTTGCTTCTCAGGAGAATGCTCAGGAGAGACCTCCAGGAGGCATAGCAGCCTTTGTGTCTCTCAAGGCCCTGGTTTGTCGTGGCAGGGATCCTCAGGAGGAGGCGACAAAGGATGTCGCTTGTCTAGTGCAGGGCAGTGATTGCTGGATAAGGGCCAGGCCCCTGCTTCAGCTCTGTGGCTCAGTGTCCAGAGTGGCCACCTGAGTCTCCCTCAAGAAGCCTGCCAGATATCTTGTTATTTGTTTCCTTCCTCCAAACCTTTGGTGGTGACTTGTGGGTCATGCTCTTGGCCCTGAGCATTCACATCCCTGGGTGTTCAGTGTGGACTGATGTTCTGCTTCTCCAAGCAGAGGGTGAGTGTCTCAGGCGTCACAAATGATGGGCAGCGTGACCTTCAGTGCCCCGATGCTAGGCAGTGGTCTTTCATATTGTATGTGCCTAGAAATCATGGCTTTTAAAAGGCAACTAGAGTTTCAGATGTTCTGGGAGCCCAGCAACCATCATATGGGCACCTTCCCCTTCACACAGTCTGATCAGAGGGACCAAGGGTTCTTCTTCTTGGAGCTGGAGTGTGTGGCAGATCTGCACTCCTAGTCTTTCCAGTCTTGTTCTACGATGAAAACACACAGCTACTCTTTGTTGTCAAGCTAGCAATTGAGGCATCACTGTTCTTCCCCAGTGAGAGTTCTGGCTTTGGATTCTCTAGCGGCAAAGAGATATTTATGTGATGCAGTGGGGGAGGCATCAGCTCCCACTGGGGACTGAAGATAAAAGCACCTTTGGGGAATGTTTATATCTAACACTTGCTGATTCTCCTGGGAGCTGCACTTCATTATCCTGTAGCTATATGTCTACCTAAAGGTATGTGTTTTCTCCCTAAGCTTTTTTTCTTCCTTACTTGTTTATTTTGCAGCCAAAATGTGGGTTTATTCCTTTCTCCGGTGATGTTACGCATGAGATGAAGCATAAGGTGTGTCGTTACTGCATGCACCAGCACCTCAAGGTGAGAAGAGTTGACCAGCTGGGTTCCCTTCCTGCACAGAGCCTTGTGATGAATGGCTGGGCCACCTAGAGTTTTCAGAGGAGTAAAATAAAACATAGATATTATTTACTTTTTATTTCAAAAGTACTTCACGTTCATCTTTTTCTTAATTGAGATACTTGCATATCCTAAGATTTGCACTTTTAAGATATATAATCCAGTGGATTTTAGTTTATTCATAAGGTTGTGCAACCATCACCACTATCTAATTCCAAAACATTTCATCACCTCGAAAAGAAGTCCTGTGCCCATTAGCAGTCACTCCCTGTCCTGCCAACCCCTGGCAACCACCTGTCTCTGTGGATTTGCCTATTCTGGACATTTCCTATAAATGGAATCACACAAATTATGGCTTTTTGTGACTCTCTTCTTTTACTTAGCATAATATTTTTGAGGTTCATACACATTGTAGCATTTATCAGCACTTCATTTCTTTTATGGCTGAATAATACTCCATTGTATGGGAACATTTTGTTTATCCATTCATCTATTGATGGACATGTGGGTTTTTTCCTTTTGGCTGTTGTGAATAATGTTGCTATAAATGTGCGTGTACATGTACATGTTTGAGTCACTGTTTTCAGTTCTCTTGGGTATATTCCTAGGAGTGGCATTGCTGGGTCTTAGGGAAATTCTGTTTAACTTTTGGAGGAAATGGCAGATTGTTTTCTACAGCCATAGCACCATTCTGTATCCCCACCAGCAATGTATGAGGGCTCCAGTTTCTCCACATCCTCGCTTGCACTTGTTATTGTCCCTGTTTGTGATTTTTTTTTTTTTTTTGCAGTACGTGGGCCTCTCACTGTTGTGGCCTCTCCCGTAGCGGAGCACAGGCTCCGGACGCGCAGGCTCAGCGGCCATGGCTCATGGGCCTAGCTGCTCCGCGGCATGTGGGATCTTCCCGGACCGGGGCACGAACCCGTGTCCCCTGCATCGGCAGGTGGATTCTCAACCACTGTGCCACCAGGGAAGCCCCCTGTTTGTGATTATAGTCATCCTAATGGATATGAAGTAGTATCTCATGTGATTTTCATTTGCATTTCTCTAACGGTTAGTGATGTTGAGCATCTGTTCATGTGCTTATTGGCTATTTGTATATCTTCTTTGGAGAAATGTCTATTCAAATGCTTTACCTGTTTTTGAAATGAGTTGTTTGTTTTTGAGTTGTTTTAGGGGTTCTCTGTTAATTTTGGATGTTAATTTCTTTATCAGATACATGATTTGCAAATATTTTCTCCCATTCTGTTGGTTGCCATTTTACTCTGTTGATAGTGTCCCTTGTTGCACAAAAGTTTTAAATTTTGATAAAGTCTCATTTGTCTTTTTTTTCTTTCGTTGCCTATGCCTTTGGTGTCCTATCCAAGAAATGTTTACCTAAACCAAGGTCATGGTGCTTTTCCCGTATGTTTTCTTCTAAGAGTTTTGTAGTATTAGCTCTTATGTTTAGGTCTTTGATCCATTTTGAGTTAGTTTATGTGTTTGATGTTCGGTAAGGGCCCAACTTCATGTGATGTACAGTTTTCCCAGGACCACTGTGAAAAGACCGTCATTTCTCCATTGAATGGTCTTGGCTCCTTTATCAAAGATCTATTGGCCATATATGTGAGGGCTTATTTCTGGCCTTCTGTTGTATTCTATTGGTCTGTACGTCTGTCCTTATGCCAGTGCCACACTCTTGATGGCTGTAGCTTTGTAGTAAGTTTTGAAATCAGGAAGTGTTAGTCTTCTAGCTTTGTTCTTCTTTTTCAAGATTGATTGTTCACGATTGTTTTGGCTATTTGAGGCCCCTTACGATTACATGTGAATTTGAGAATTGGATTTTTCATAGCTGCAAAAAAAGACTTTGGAATTTTGACAGAAATTTCAGGAATCTGTAGGTCACTTTGGGTAGTACTGCCATGTTAACAATACTAAGTTTTATAATCCATGAACACAGGCTCTCTTTCCACTTACTTAGGTTTTCTTTAATTTCCTTTCAACAGTATTTTATAGTTTTCAGTGTACAAGTCTTTCACCACTTTGGTTAAATTTATTTCTAGGTATTTTATTATTTTGGAATATTGTAAATGTGGTTATAAATAGGATTGCTTCCTTAATTTCCTTTTTGGTTTGTTTATTGCTAGGGTATAGAAACACAACTAATTTTTGTGTGTTGATCTGGTACCCTACAACTTTGCTGAATTCATTTATTAGCTCTGATAGCGTTCTTTTAGATTCTTTGGAATTTTCTATGTACAGGATCATGTCATCTGTGAATAGAGTTTTACTTCTTCTTTTCCAATTTAGATGTCTTTAAGCTTCACGATTTCCAAGACAGCAGCTGGGATTTTTGATAAGGATTCCAATGTATTGCAGATTAGTATGGGAAGTATTGCCACCTTAACAGTATTAATACTCTGTGAACACAGGATGTTTTTCCATTTATTTAGGTCTTTAATTTCTTCCAGCGATGTGATAAAGTTTTCAGCCTATAAATCGGTGTGTCTTTTGTTGAACTTATTCCTAAATTTTTTATTTTTGGGGATGCCATTGTAAATGGAATTTTTAGAAATTTCATTTTCAGATTGTTTATTGCATAGAAATACAACTGATTTTTTAATATATATATTTAATTGTGATGAAATACACATGACATAAAATTTACCATCTTAACCATTAGGTGTACAGTTCACTGACATTAAGTACATTTACATCGTTTTGCAACTGTCACCATCATCCATCTCCAGAACATTTTTCATCTTGTAAGACTGAAACTCTGCATCCATTAAACAACTCTACATTTCTTCCTTTCTCAAACCCCTGGCAACCACCATTGTAGTTTCTATCTCTATGAACTTGACTACTGTAGGGACCTCATATATGAGGAATCACAGAGTATTTGTCCTTTTGTGACTGGTTTACTTCACTTACCATAATGTCCTCAAGGTTCATCCATACTGTAGGTTGTGTGAGAACTTCCTTCCTTTTTAAGGCTGAATAATATCCCATTGAATGTATATACCATATTTTGTTTATCCATCCATCCATTGATGGGCACTTGGGCTGCTCCCATTTCTTGGCTATTGTGGATAACACTTCTGTGAATGTGGGTGTACAAATATTTCTTTGAGACTCTGCTTTCAACTCTTTGGGGTATATACCCAGAAGTTGAACTGCTGGATCATATGGTAATTCTGTTTTTAATTATGAGTACAATATTGTATAGAAATAGTAAGAGTGGGCATCCTTATCTTGTTCCTGATATTAGGGGTAAAGCTTTCAGAATTTCACTGTTGAATGTAATGTTTTCACTGTGAGTTTGTGAAAGATATTCTTTTAAGAGTTTTTTTGTTTTGTTTTTATTAATCATGAAAGAATGTTAGATTTTGTCAAATGCTTGTCCTGCATCTGTTGAGATGGTCATGAGTTGTTTTCCTCTTTCTATTAATATGGTGTATTACATTGATTGATTTTCATATGTTGAACCACGCTTGTATTTGATTGATAAATCCCATTTGATGATAGGTGTGTAATCTCTTTAATATGCTGCTAATGTGGTTTGTTAGTTTTTGTTGAGGATTTTTTCTTGAGGGATATTTGTCTGTAGTCTTCTTTTCTAGTGATGCTTTTGTCTAGTTTTGGTACCACGGTAATAACTGGCTTCATAGAATGAATTAGGAAGTGTTTTCCATCTTTTACTCTTCAGTTTTTTGGAAGAGTTTGAGTATTGGTGTTGATTCTTCTTTAAACATTTGATAGCATTCAGTAGCAAAGATGGACCAGATGGTCCTGGGGTTTTCTTTGTTGAAAGATTTTTTTAAAGTCTTTATTGAATTTGTTACAATATTGCTTCTGTTTTTTATGTTTTGTTTTTTTGGCCCCAAGGCATGTGGGAATCTTAGCTCCCCGATCAGTGTTTGAACCCGCACCCCCTGCACTGGAAGGTGAAGTCTTAACCATTGGACTGCCAGGGAAGTCCCCGTTGAAAGATTTTTGATTACTGATTCATCCTTTTGTTATGTCTGTTTAGATTCTCTATTTCTTCTTGAGTCAGTTTTGGTAGCTGTATGTTTCTAAGAATTTGTTCATTTCATCTAATTTGTTGGCATATAATTGTTCATAGCATTCCTCTAAAATTCTTTTTATTTCTGCAAGGTTGGTAGTAATGTCTTTTCTTTCATTCTTGGTTTTAGTCATTTGAGTCCTGTCTTTTTTTTTTCTTGATCTAGCCAAAGGATTGCCATATTTGTTGATCTTTTCAAAGAAACAACTTTTGGTTTTGTTACTTTTCTCAAATTTTCCCTTTCTATACTCTGTTTCATCTGTCTCTGCTCTAATCTACTACTTCTTTTTCTCTGTTTGCATTGGATTTAGTTTGGTCTCTAGTTTTTTAGGGTAGAAAATTAGGTTATTGATTTGAGATCTTTCTTCCTGTTAATATAGGTGTTTACAAGTATAAATTTCTCTCTAAACATTGCTTTCTCTGCCTCCTATAAATTTTGTTATGTTGTATTTTCATTTTCATTTATCTCAATTTACTTTCTGACTGCTCTTTCGATTTCTTATTTGACTCATTGATGATTAGGAATGTGTTTAGTTTTCATGTATTTGTGAGTTTCTCAAATTTCCTTTTAGTATTTGTTTCTAGTTTCATTCCACTGAGTTTGCAGAGTCATATCCTTTTAAATTAATTGAGACTTGTTTTGTGGTTTAACATATGGTTTCTCCTTGAGAATGTTTCATGTTTACTTGATTAGAACATACTCTGCTGTTGTTGAGTGGAGTGTTGTATAGATACTTGTTAAGTCTAGTTGGTTTATAATGTTGTGCAAGTCTTCTACTTCCTTGTTGGTTTTCTGTCTAGTTGTTCTGCCTATTGATTTAACATCTTAACCTAAACAATCTAACTCAATAACAATTCAACTTCAGTAGTATACATAGACCCTGCTCCTCTATAGCTTTGTTGCCTTCCCCCTCTGCTGTGCTGTTATTGTCATACAAATTACATCGTTATGCATTGTATGCTTGTCAATACAGATTTGTAATAATTGCCTTATGCAGTTATAATAATTGCCTTATGCCATGCAGGGGACATTCTGTCTTTTGAACCAGGTAGAAGAAAAAAGTTACAAACAAAATATATTTATATTATCCTTTATACCTACCTATGTAGTTCCTTTACCCACTGCCCTTTATTTCTTCATGTGGATCTGAGTTACTGTCTAGTGCCCTTTTAGTTCAGCCTGAAGATTTCCCTTTATTGTTTCTTGTAGGGCAGGTTTTCTAGCAACACATTTTTTAAGTTATTGTTTATCTGGCAATGTCTTAATTATTGCTTCATTTGAAAGGATAATTTTATAGGCAAGACTTCTTGGTTGATAGTCTTTTTTCTTTCAGCACTGTGTGTGCCATCCCAGTGCCTCTGGCCTCCATGGTTTTCAGTGAGAAATCAACTGTTAATCTTATGGAGGATCCTACATCATGAGTCACTTCTCTCTTGCTGCTTTCAAGATTCTCTCTCTCTTTGTCTTTGGACAGTTTTATTATGATGTGTCTAGGTGTGGAGCTCTTGGACTTTATCCTAAAATCCACTGATGGTTTCTTCTGCCTACTCAGATCTGCTGTTGAGCCCTTCTTGTGACTTTTTCATTTTAGTTATTGTATTTTTCAATGACAGAATTTCTATTTGGTTCCTTTTTATAATTTCTATCCTTATTAATATCCCCTGTTTGTTAATACATTGTTCTCCTTGTCTCCTTCAGTTCTTTGTCCTTGGTTTCCTTTAGCTTAAAGCTGATTTAAAATAGTTGAGTTAAAGTCTTTGTCAAGTAAGTCCAATGTATGAATTTCTCAGGGACAGCCTATTGATTGTTTCTTTCCTGGGTATGGACCATACGTTTTTGTTTCTTTGCATGTCTTGTAATTATTTGTTGAAAACAGGCATTTTAAGTAATATAACGTAACCACTCTGGAAATCAGTTTCTACAACCTTTCTAGGATTTGTTGTTGCTGCTTGTTGTAATTGTTATTGTTTTGTGATTTTTCTTTGCCAAGTTTGAGAAGTCTGTTCTTTGTTGTTTGTGGCCTCTGATGCTCCATTAGCTTAGGTGAGCAGCTAATGGTTTAACAAGAGATTTCTTAAATGCCTGAGACCATTAAGTCTCCCAGGCTTTACTGAGGGGCTCTGTGTGTGTACTGGGGCCTGCCATCAACACTTAGCAGGGCGGTTGCAACTCTGCCTTAGCCTTCACTTCTGCAGAGCCTCAGATCACCAGGAGGTGGTGGCCTTTTCAGGTCTTTCTGGAGCTTGTGCATGGCCTCCTAGATGCCCAGGATATACTGGAGCTTTTCAAAGCCCTGTGTACATGTTGTTCCTCTGCTTTTTCTTTTTAGTTTTAGGTTAGCCTATTGTTTGCCACAACTGTTAACCAGTATCTCAGGAAGTCATGAATTTAAACAGTTGCCTCTGAATATTTTTCACAAATGTCCCTCGGGGAAAATGCCCCCCCCCCTTTTTTTTTTGCGGTACGCGGGCCTCTCACTTTTGTGGCCTCTCCCATTGTGGAGCACAGGCTCTGGACGCGCAGGCTCAGTGGCCATGGCTCACGGGCCCAGCTGCTCCGCGGCATGTGGCATCTTCCCGGACCGGGGCACAAACCCGTGTCCCCTTCATCGGCAGGCGGACTCTCAACCACTGTGCCACCAGGGAAGCCCGAAAATGCCCCTTTTGTAATTGGTTAGCTCTGAGTCAAGTCAATGAAGACAGGAAACCAAGAGACAGGTCAAATAATGACCACTCCCTGGGAATGAGGCTTTGGAGAAGCTCCTACACCATTTAGCCTTCTCCAGTGGCTGCCACACTTCTGTCTTCACTGTGATTGGGGGTGTTGGTTTTTAGGGTTCCCTTGGTGCTAGACAGAAGGGGTAAGAATAAGGCATTAAAAATGCCACATAGCTCACTGTTCTTATTTAGATATGGCCATTTTTCTTGTATAATACCTTCCAGATTGTTGTAAGCCTTTGGTTAATTTTCTGATCTCTGAAAATTTTGATCCTGACTGTTTTTTGCCAGTTTTCTCCTTGCCCTTATGGGGGAGAGAATTTCTAGAGGTCCTTAGTCCATCTTTTCTTTGTGGTGTTATAACTTTCTAGGCTCTTAGGAAAAAGAAGGTATGGGAGCCATTCCCTTTAGGAGATGGTTTTCATTGTTACCATTCATTTTCAACATATATGATGGATTTTTAAGAACTGTTTTTTAAATTTTTGCTATGAAATAGTACCTGCTTGTTTAATTGATAAAATATGTAATTTTATGAATTAGGTCTCCTGCCTTCCCAGAGGCAACTCATGTTGTCAGTTTGCATGTCCTCCCAGACTTCTTCCTGTGCCAACAAAAATATACGTGTTATTCAAGTGGAAGTGAGGTGATGCCTTTCCGTACACATATTCTCATGTGTGCTCACACGTGCATGTGTGCACACATACACTTTTATAAAGCAAATATGGAGTCTTGCCATAAGTTATTCTGCTCATTGCTTTTTTCACTTAAATAATCCTTGGAGATTGATTGTTGTGTATCCTTCAGGGCTTTTTCAATGCATATTTGGATACATGCATGTATAGATGCACATATCCTTTTTTTTTTTTTTGAAGCGAAAGTGATTTCATATGCGTTATTCTGCCAGTTGCTTTTCTCCTTGAATAAATATTGGTGATTTTGAGCTCTACCTCTTTCTGTTAGCGGCTGCATATTATTTATTCGTTTCTTCATTCAACATGTGGCTTGCTGTGTCCTGGCCCATACGAGCAGATGTCCTTTGATTTATTTAGTTGTTTCTAGGTCTTGCTGTCGCAGTTAGGTCGCAGTGAATCCTTGACCCAGCGATTCCTCATACATTTGCCAAATCGGGGGGCACGCACGTTAAAAATTTTGATGGAAACCAGCAAGTTGCCTTTCAAAAGGTTGTACCAATTTATCTTCTCGCTGACAACATGAAATTGCTAGTTGGGTGCCCCCTCCCCTTCCTGGATATTGTAATTGTAAAGATTTGTTCATCTGATTACCAAAGTTCAGCCGTGTCATCTTAGAAAGCGCTTGCTGCCCTCTCTCTGCTCATGTGGAGGGGCTGGCAGCTACGTGAGGCTCTCAGAGGAGGGCCCAAGTTTCCTGGGGTCACACTCAAGCCCCCTGCCCCAGCTAGTGATGTGCACTTGGAGGTGGTGTCAACTGCTGGGCCCTTCAGCTGCCTTGGTCATCTCACAGTCACTTGGGCTGTTTTGTGTGTTGGAGTTGGAGTGCTCCCCCAGTCCACTCATGGACACCCTGTGGTGGTTTCTTAACAGGTAGCAACTGGGAAGTGGAAGCAGATAAGTAAATATTGTCCCCTTGATCTCTACTCAGGGTAAGCGAACACTTCTCCTTTGTCCCTCGTGCTGCCTTTCTTGGTGGGGGGTGGCATTCTGTGCAGTGGGGGGTGGGAGTGGGCCACATTCTGTGAGGTGGGGGCTACTTGACTGCAGATGGCCAGGGCCCTGGGCAGGGCCAGGGTTCTTGCCTACGGTCAGTGTTGCCTCCGTAGGTTCCTGCAGATGACCTGTGGGAGCCAGTGGCTGGGGAGGGATTGCCAGAGGAAGGGGCAGAGAGCAGGGTGGGGATCAGGGGCAGGGATGGGGGTCCCTCTGTGAGCAGGGCTGGGGAGAATGCAGCTCCTTAATCTGCAAAGCTCAGGGACCTCGAGTGGCAGCTCTTGGGCATGTCCCCTGAGCCACGGGCAGGTGAATGCAAAGTCGGCTTTAATTCTGTCAATAATACTTTCTCTTTTTAGAAATAAACAGAGAATGTACTTTGCTTTGAAAAGCTTGTTACAGGAGGCACAGAACAACTTAAAGATCTTTAAGGTAAGAGCTGCTTCTGTCTTATGGCACTCTTAGGGTGGGGCCTGTTGGTGTCTGAACTGAGCTGGATGAACCCATGGTGCTTTGGTCCCTGACAGGGCTCTGTGACCTTGCAGACGAGGGCATCTGGGCTGGGGCTGGCTTAGCATGATACTTTGGGTCCTTTTTCCAAGCCTCATTTCATGGGCATGTCATCCTGGGACTCCTGGGATGTGTGACGGTGACTCCTTGACCACTGGGTGGCCTCCGGCTCCTTTGACACATAGACCCTGACTCTGGTTCTTGGAGAAAGATGGCCCTGACTGCGTCCCAGGAGTCCTGTGTGGTTGAGATGGGAGCAGGAGCTGGGGCAGGGCATCCTAGAGGGTGGCCACACTTGTGCCTTTCCTCCCAAGTAACTGAGGGAACTTATAATTTGGGGATCTCCTTGTCAGTTAGTGAGTTCTCAGAGTCCTGCATCCTGATCGTGGGAACGGTTCTGCATGCAGAATATTCACCATCTGGCACTGGCACCTTCTGTTTCCTCATTGCCACCTGCTGCCGGCACCCTGACCAGACTTGCTGAGGCCCTGTGGTCCCCTGGCCTGCTGCTAGTGGGAGGAGGAGGAGAGGCTGAGGGGCAGGAGTGTGGAGAGAGGGGTGTGGGGAGAGGGGAGGAGGGCTGGCCCAGATCTGGAGGAGGGCTTGGTGTGGCCTGTGTTGGAAATGTGTCCCCTGGGATCCCCCTTGTCACCTCCTTTTCTGCTTACCGCTGACTGCCCCTAGTACTGGTTATCTTCTTATTAAGTATGACATATAAGCGAGAGTTTGTGACAGGCTCCAGGTTCACAGGCTCTGGGTCTGTGTGGAGTAGCAGGGCTGTTGGGTGTGGACAGCCTTGTGCCCTCTGTGTCCTGCTCCGTGTGGATAGTGCTGTTCTGCACACTGGATGCCCCTCAGAAGTGGGCTCAGAGAAGTTGGGAGGGAAGCCTATTCTTGCCTGGCTTCCCCCCATGGTTCAAAAAACTGGTCAGAGTGAATCAACTTTACCTTGTCTGCCTCCACCTTCCCAAATCTAGAAAAAGAGGACATTTTAAAATCAGTTTTTATTTCTAAATCTTATAAAGACTTCAGGAATTGTATATTTAAATCCTGAAGATAAGTTCCCTTTCATCTGGGGATTTATTTGGAACCTATAATGAGGCTGGCATTTTGTCCTAAATGGACCCTTTTCTGACTGCCCCCGCCTAGGCTGGCCTGTCAGGGCCACACGTAAGCTGAGTGGTTAGTCTGGCTTGGCCCCTGGGTGAGCTGACTTGTCCTGGGTCCTGGGACCTGGGACCTGGGACTGAGAACCCTGGCTATCTGCTGCTTCTGTTGAACTCAGCTGGGGGAAGAAAATCCAGAGGTTGAGATAATAGTTTCAAAAGAGATGGATTAAAAGAAGTGACATGGAATGGCTTTTTAAAATCATACCCGGAGCAAGTCAGTACCTCATTGCAAGTGCCAGCCCCTCTCAGGAGCAAGCTCTCTGGTTCTGAAGCTCACGCCTTCCCTTGTTGTGAAATTCCATGTGTGGAGAAGTTCCCTGGGCCACGGTCGGTGCTGCCAGCGTGCTGTCTGTCGTTGGAGACTTCTCCTTGTCTGTCCGAGTGTTGGTCACAGACTCCAAGTCTGTGGCTCTGTCCACTAATACTGGACACTTGTGAGATGTGGTGGGGGACATGCGGGGTTGTCCCAGAGCCCAAGACGATAGCTCTCTGCCAAGTGTCACATGAGGTGCTTGAGCAACCATATTTGTATATGTAAGATGCCCATCTACCTGGATTCCAGACACTGGGGAGAAGAGGCCTTCTATTGTCCAGGGGTCACTCAACTGCTTATGGGCCTGGAGGAGAGAGTTTCACAGTAGGCCAAGGCTGCCCTTGCACTGGACCGCAAGCCAAACTCTGGCCCTACCTCCTGGTTGCAACCCATGTTGACTGGTTTTGGCTTGGTACTTCATCTTGGCCTGCTTTCCTCCTGGGAGCTCCTGCTTTTCCTTTGCCTGGCGCGCCCTCCTCCCTCTGTAAGGCCATCTCAAGGGTCAGCATCTCTTGTTGGTTTCTCCTGATCCTTTGGCCAGCAGTGGCCACAGTTGTGTTCCCATCTCCTTGGACACCCACATCTGTGAACTCTGATGGTGCTAACAGGGGGCTCCCAGGGGAGGCACCATGCTGCTGAATCCCGGGAACTTGCTGAGGGAGGAATGTCCAGTCCACCCTTCTCACTGGGTTGAATTGAGCCCCACCTGCCACCTGGGGGCAGAGCAGGGATCGTCCTCATCGTATTATCTACTACTGCATAACAGCCACTTACCATCTCAGTTCTTGTGGCCAGGAGTTAAGGAGCAGCATAGCTGGTTCTGGCTCAGGGTCCCTCTGGAGGCTGCATCCCATATGAAGGCTCAGCTGGGGCCGGGGCTCTGCTCCTAGGATGGCGCCGCCACAGCCACTGGCAGAAGGCCTTAGTTCCTGGCCACGGGGGACTCCGTGGGGCTGCTCGGTGCGGCTGCTGTGATCTGAGAAGAGAGTCATCAGGACAGAATCCGCAGCATCTTTTATAACTTACTCTTGCTGGGGGTATGCTATTGCTCTGCTCGTATTCTGTCAGTCACACAGACCAGACCTCCACAGTGCAGAGAGGACTACAGAGTATGAGTGTCAAGGGATGGGGGCCATTGGGGACCTACCTGGAGGCTGCTGACCACACTGTCTCACAGACAAGGAAACTAGGGGCAAGGGATTCATCACGCCCCTGGGATTGGCTGATGCTCAGGGGTGTGGGGACCAGGATTCCCTTAGGGGTTTTCCTCCTAGATACCACGGACCCCTGTAAAAGTCACAGGGTTGCACCCACTGAGCATCCTTTCATGTAGCCCTGGGAACATTGGTGCCATAAGGAGTTTCTTTGCTGGACTTGGTTTTAGAAGGCAGGATGGCCTCAAAGATGAAGATTTCTATACCAGTGATGCTGTTGGCCTTACCCACCCTGGCTGGAGCCTGGCTTAGTCTTTCGCAGAGGACAGAAGCCCTCTGGGACCCTGGCGGCCGATGTCCACACTGGCCGAGAAGTTTGCTCAGGGTCAGATGACACCGTGTGTCCCTCAGTAGCACAGTAGTGTCACTTGGCCTCTTGTGTAACAGGCTAGGGCCTTTGGGAGTTTGTGCTTTGGGCCGAGTTTGCTTGAGGTTGCTAACATCCCAGGTGTTCTGGTCTGAGGGTTTATATCTCAGGCCCAGGGCTCTGATCTTTGGTTCTTGAGAACTTTTCTCCTTTTTCATGTTCCAGTGGGATTTTTCTCTTGTTCAGTGACATGGTACATGAGGGTGGGTTTCCCCAGAGGGCTGCAGTATGCAGAGACCCCAAATGGGGGCATGTAAAATGTCCGGTCCTTTGGCCTGTCTAGTGGATGGGGACGGAGGTGTCTTCCTACTGGCCTGTTGGAGTTGACGTTTCCCTGTTTCTTTCCCTTCCTGAAGAATGGTGAGCTGATTTATGGTTGTAAAGATGCCCGCAGCCCTGTGGCTGACTGGAGTGAACTTGCACACCACCTGAAGCCATTCTTCTTCCCATCCAATGGCCTGGCCAGTGGGCCCCACTGCACAAGGGCCGTGATCCGGGAGCTGGTGCGTGTCATCACACGGGTGCTACTGAGTGGCTCGGACAAGGGCCGGGTGGGCGCCCTCAGGTCGGGGCCTGGGCTGCGGGGCCCACCCGTCTGTGAAGCCAGCCCTTTCAGCAGGAGCCTGCGCTGCCAAGGTAGGCCTGGTGGGTGGGCTGGGTGCAGGGGGAGCGGAGCCTGTGGCATGGCCTGCGAGGGTCCTGCCTGGCCTCACGGAGCTTCTGTGGGAGCAGCCTCAGTCTCGTCAGGGCTCCCCAAAGCTGGGCCTCCCTGTCTCTCAGCCCCAGGTGGGGATACTGCCTTTCTCATCTCTTATCTGGGTTTATAAGTTGCAGCATACATTTGGGCTATAGGGTTTTCCCTAAATATCGTCCCACCCATCTGTGCATCCTCTGTGGTTTGCTGAGTGTTTTCGCTACATCGTCCTGTTCCATCTCATTGCAACCCTGGGGATAGGTTTTCCTTGGCCTTTTTCTTCGATGGGAAGAATTGAGGCCCGGAATGTTGCAGTCCCACAGTGCAAGGCCCTTTAGGGCAGGTGGGTGGCCTCAGTGGGTGGCAGTTTGCAGACAAGTTGTGAACACAGACGTGAGGGACCTGTGGCTCTGGGTGCCTCCTTCTCAGGGCCCCATTCCTCACAGACTCGCTGTGGGCTGACTTTGACTCAGTGGGCATCCAGACGTCAGGGCGATCCGGTGACTGATTTGGGTTTTTGCCATGAATGTTCACGGACGGCCTCCTCGTTTGCCACCTTTATCGTCTGCTGGCGGGCTCCACAGCACACTCAAGTATGTGGCGTGCGGAGCCATAGCCAGGGACTTCTTTTGAGGGGCCAGCTAGGAAGATTCAGATGGTTCCGTTTTTGTGCTGATGATCCCTGTGGGCTCTCAGAGCCTCTGCGGATGGCCGTGGGGGTGTGACATAGGACGATGGTGGCCCTGCTCCTGCGCGGATTCTAGGTGCTACGGTTTTACCGTACAGCTTCCTAAGCACAGGTCACCCTTCTTCTGTGCCCCATTTCACATTTTTCTTAGTACAAATGAATTCTGTGGGTATTTTTCTTGTTGCAAAAGTGATACCTAGTCATTTCAGACAATTTTGGTAAACGTATGCCCATATTTGGGTACTTAATTGCTTTTAAGTAGATGGAACGTGTTTGGAAGGACACACAGGTGGACACTGGTCCCTAGGCACTGTTGACACCTGTGGGCTTCTCTTGCAGACCCTCCCTGCATGTGGACACAGACGTAAACCTGACCCGTGGGGTGTGCAATGTGTTCTGCATACTATTTTGTAACCTGGTATTTTTGCCTGATTAGTGTAAGTCGGTATCTATATCAGCAATTGTATTTTTTGAAATTTTATTGACCATAAGGTAGATACTCCACTGTATGAATAGCCTATAATTTTAACAAATCCCTTCTAGCTGGGCCTATGCACTTTCACTCTGTCTTACATGACTGAGCATGTTAGGTGGGGGAGGTCAGAGGTCAGAGGGTCAGAACTGCACATGCCTGTGACTCGGACCCATACTCATATATTTGTTTGTTCATAGAACGTGGCTGTTTCTTTGAAAGTTGGGATCAATGGGCTGGGACTCTGTCTCCCCAGCCCTCGAGGCCCCCGGTGCATGGCAGGGGCCCGAGAATGCTCGAGTGTGGAATGGACCTTGTTTCCGCACCATCCCTGCCATGACAGCTCCCTGCTCAGTGTGGTCACTTGCCTCTCAGCACGGGCTGTGGCTCTGGGCTCCGCAGATGCAGTCTTGCAGTTTTGGAGATGTCAACATGGTCGTTTTAAATTTTGTGTCTTGTCTTATTTAGACTGAGGGTCATCTCTCTAAACTCAGATCTGGGCTGGTGTGATGGAGGTTGAAGGATGTTGAGAGGAAGGAGAGGCACAGAGTGAGGTGTGGGTCACCTGCCTTTCTTCTGTGCCTGGTCCTGAACGTCCGCTTGTCCCAGCCCCAGCAGCTCCGTGAGGCAGGGTGCGGCCTGTGCCCGCCACCTTCTTTAGTCCTTGACAGTAAACCTCTCATTTTCCCCTGATGTTCTTGGTAGGAAAAAACACCCCGGAGCGCTCAGGGTTACCGAAGGGCTGTCTTCTGTACAAAACCCTCCAGGTGCAGATGTTGGACCTGCTGGACATCGAAGGCCTCTACCCTCTGTACCGGCGGGTTGAGCGGTACCTGGAGGAGTTTCCTGAGGAGAGGTGAGGCCCAGGTCCAGGGCTCCCCTGCCCTTTCTGGGCTCACATGGGGCCCCAAGCAGCCCTGAGGGCAAGATGGGGATGAGGGGAGCAGGTCGCCGCAGTGGGAGGAAAGCATTGGCCTCCCAGGAGGATGACTCACCCCAGCTACCTCCCCTCCCTGACCCCAGATGCCAGGCTCGGCCCAGAGATTCAGTGCCACGTGAAGGAGGACCAGGGTCCTGTCAGATCAGTGGTCACTTGCCCATTTCTAGAAAGGAAAGCACATCTTGTGAACCAGACAACCCTGCCTTAGGCAGTTCCACGTCCTGAGTTGGAGCTGAGCCTGCAGGGGGCAGTGCTGCTCCACAGCCAGTGAGCCGTGCTCACCCGGCCGCCGCTGGGCTTTGGCCTTCAGGCACTGCCCTGTCCATCTCCTGGCCGCCTTGATGGGGGTTGCTAGGGTCCACACCTGTGGCACGTGGTGGAGGCTGGGGCCATTGCCCCGGCCTGGCTTCGCTTCCTCCCTAGCACCCCTTCACTGGCATCTCTTACCTGGACACCATTTGTCATAAACAAGAGACGTTCAGCCTTGGCTCTCCTGGTTCTGGTCTTGCAAGATGCTTCATAACGAAGTTTAGCATTAGGAAGAGATGAATCCATGAATGTTCTTTAAAACCAGATGTATGATTCTTAAACTGCTAACAGTTTAACAAACGATTTCCAGGCAGCTTTGTTATCCTGTTGTTTTTGTGCTTTGTCCTTCAGAAAAACATTGCAAATAGATGGGCCTTATGATGAAGCATTTTACCAGAGGCTGCTTGATCTGTCCACCGAGGATGATGGCACGGTGGCCTTTGCGCTGACAAAGGTGGGTGGATCCTTCCAGAAACACACTGCGTGCTTCTTAGGCCCTTAACGCTAAGTCGGGGTTTTCCTAAGAAGTGTTTCCCCGTACCTACCCCTGATGGTTAATGCAGAAAAATTGGGGATTCAAAAAACGTGGCTAAAGTTTCCCCCAGATGGACTGGGCTGGGTGGTAATAACGTTACTTTAGGTTCTAGGAAGGATCTCCCTTTGTTCACTTGGCTCCAGGCCACCCTGGGCCCAGCCCTCTCTCCACCCTCCCTGTACTGGGGTCCAGGACCTGAGGCCACTGCTCTGTGCTTCCTCCTTAGCAGCCTTAGAACAGGCTAGCGCCAACCATTCCTCTCCTTACAGCCCTCAGTGGGACTCTAGGCCCGGACCCCACCTGTGGTTGTGTGTGGCTGGCTTCCTTCCTCCCCATACCTCAGGCCAAGGGGCACCCTGGGAGAATCTCTTAGGGAAGAGGCCTGATCCTATTCTTTCCGGTTCTGTAAAATCGGAATCCAGGGGCTTCATGAACTTGGATAGGAAAAAAATTACATCTTTGTTTTCACTAACCTCTGATTGAAATTAGTGTTTCCTTCCATTACGAATGCGGCAACAACCACTGTGTGGTCAGCATGACCCCCAACTTTGCCATTTAGAGAAATCACACCTTTTAATTTCACACTGGAGTTGCTACAGATATCTCATGATACCTTTATATTCTTCACTCCTGAGATTTTGTTATGTAATACTACATAATATATTTGTTTTAAAAAATAGTTCGGTATTTGACATGGTCAAGCCTCTATTTTTTATTTTCTGCATTTAAAAATGTTATTCTGAGAGGGATCCATAGGCTTCATTGGGCTGTCAAAGGTTTTGCTAAAATGGCTAAGGAACACTGTTCTAGTGGGAGCAAAGTGACAAAAAGGTAGGAACAAAACAGAGTGACCTCCTTCTCTACATCCTCTGGGCAGCTGCCATGGAGCCCTTAGTTTAACTGTCCTGGTCCTGACAATGGGTCTGTGGTTCTCACTTGTTAAGAGTCCTCACTCTTGTCCTTGGCTGGGTGCTCCCTCCCTCCCAGGCTGGGTGCTCCCTCTTCTGCAGCTGTTGGGCTTTTGAGGAGGTCCCCTCCAAAGCCAAGGGCCCTGAAGGAATTAGCTGAGGTGCTTGGGGATAGAGCTGTCCTCAAGGTGGGGAGAGACCCAAAAGGGAGCCTCTATCAGAATAAGGTGACGGACTGCCCTGCATTGTCTGCAACTTGGGTACATTGATGCAGGAATAAGTATCAGTATTCTATTTTTCAAGAGAAGAAGCATAGGACTTTACTTCCTTTTTTACACATTTCTATATTTTTCAAAATTGTAATAAATAAGCATGGATTACTTTTTAATTTTATTGCAATTTTTAAACCTCATATGTAAACATAATCTTGTAAGAGATTCAAGCAATCATTACACAACTATCAGAATGACTAAAATAGTAACATTGAAATAACACTGAATGCTGGTGCAGAGAAACTAGATTTGCAGAGCTAAACATGCATGTGCCCTATAACCCAGCACCTGCACTCCTGGGCATTTGTCACAGAGAAGGGAAGACTCAGGCTTACCCAAAACCCTGTACAGGAGTGTTCATAGCAGCTTTATTTGTGATAGCTAGAAACTGGGCACAACTCAAGTGTCTGTCAACAGGTGGCCTACAACAGGTTACGTAAACTGGAACTGCTGAGCAGTAAAAAGGAACGAAATCTCAGTACACACAACAACCTGGGTGAATCTTCAGAGAAATGTGCTGAGTGACAAAAGCCAGTCCCAAAAGATCACACACTATGATTCTGTTTAAATGACATTCTTGAAATGACAAAGATGAGTGGTTGCTGTGGGATGGGGAGGAGGTGGAAGGAAGGGGGTGAGGTTATAAAAGGTCAACAAAGAGGGATCTTCTGGTGAGGGAACTGCTCCGTATTTTAACTGTGGTGGTAGATGCATGAACCTACATGTGTGATAAAATACACGTACACAACACACAGGACGACATGTAAAACTTAGGAGATTGGAATAAGATCATGGAGTGTATCAGTGTCACTATCCTGGCTGTGATATTATATAGTTTTGCAAGATGTCACTATTGGGGGAGACTGGGTAAAGGGCACTCAGGATCACCTGCATGTGAACCTACAGTTATCTCAAAACAAATAATTTAATGAAAAAGATTCAAGCAGTGAGTATATTGTATAAAATGTGATGTTAGGGCTTCCCTGGTGGCGCAGTGGCCTCTCACTGTTGTGGCCTCTCCCGTTGCGGAGCACAGGCTCCGGACGCGCAGGCTCAGCGGCCATGGCTCACGGACCCAGCCGCTCCGTGGCATGTGGGATCTTCCCGGACCAGGGCATGAACCCGTGTCCCCTGCATTGGCAGGCGGACTCTCAACCACTGTGCCACCAGGGAAGCCCCTGTAATATAGTTTTAACTGTAATATAAATGGGGAGAAAAAAAAAGGAAAGTATTTTGTCATAAAATAACATGTATTTAAATTAAAAAAAAAAGGCAGGGGTGGCAGAGAGTAAATGCTTCAGGCTTTGGCCATCTGGTCTCTGTTGTAGCTACTCAGCTCTGCCATTATAGCTCAGAAGAAGCCAGAGACAAATATAAATGAGCATGGCTGCGTTCTAGTAAACCTTTATTTACAAAAACAGGTGGCAGGCTGGATTTTGCCCCTGGCCTGTAGTTTGCTGACTTCTGTTCACTTTTGCTTGTTAGTTTTTATATTCATTTTTTTCTCTGTTGGTTTGAAAGTTAGACATTCTGCTACTGTCATTTTTCTGGTTACTTGTCCAATTTGACCATGCATATTTAAAGACTAAAATTAATAATTTAACCCCCACTCCCACCCCAACACCTGCCACACAAACACATAATATTGGGTTGGCCAAAAAGTTCATCTGGGATATTTTAATTCCAGTTATTGCTCCCAACTTATATGCAGTTATTGTCATATAAGTTTTTGTCATACAACTTTTCTTGGGCATATACCTAGGAGTGGAGCTGCTGGGTCAAGTGGTAACCTATGTTTAACTTTTTCAGGAACTGCCAGACTGTTTTCCAAAATGGCTGTACCATTTTACATTCCCACCAGCAGTGTACAGGGTTCCAGTTTCTCCATATCTTTTACAGCACTTGTTACCTGCCCTCTATTTGTCTTATTCTGTTAAAAAAAAATCGCAATTTACAGTATTATTTTATACAGGTGTTTGTTTAGATCTACCACGTTTACCCATATCTTTGCTTAACATTCTTACATCTCAGATCTTTCCTCTTTTTCCTATAAAAGTTTTATTGTGATATGTTACATACCATACAATTTACCTGCTTAAAGTATGCAATTTGGTGGCTTTTACTATATTCACAGATATGTGTAAGCAGCATCACAGTCAATTTTAGAACATTTTCATCACCTAAAAAAAATTCTATACCCTTTAGCCATCATCTCCTTATCTCCTCATCCCCAACAGCCCTAAGCAACTACTAATCTACTTTAAAAAAAAATAATTTATTTATTTTTGGCTGCATTGGGTCTTTGTTGCTGTGCGCGGGCTTTCTCTAGTTGGGGCGAGCGGGGGCTACTCTTTCTTTTCTTTTCTTTTTTTTTTTTGAGGTACGCAGACCTCTCACCGCTGTGACCTCTCCCGTTGCGGAGCACAGGCTCCGGACGTGCAGGCTCAGCGGCCATGGCTCACGGGCCCAGCCGCTCCGCGGCATGTGGGATCCTCCTGGACCAGGGCACGAACCCGTGTCCCCTGCACCGGCAGGCAGACTCGCAACCACTGCACCACCAGGGAGGGGGCTACTCTTTGTTGTGGTGCACAGGCTTCTCATTGTGGTGGCTTCTCTTGCTGCAGATCATGGGCTCTAGGAGCGCAGGTTTCAGTATTTGTGGTGCGTGGGCTCAGTAGTTGTGGCTCGCAGGCTCTAGAGCACAGGCTCAGTAGTTGTGGCACATGGGCTTAGTTGCTTTGCAGCATGTGGCATCTTCCTGGACCAGGGCTAGAACCCACGTCCCCTGCATTGGCAGGCAGATTCTTAACCACTGCGCCACCAGGGAAGCCCCCAATCTACTTTTTATCTCTATAGATTTGCCTATTCCAGATATTGCATATGAATGGAATCATTCAATAGGTGGTCCTTTATTACTGGCTTCTTGCACTTTAGCATAATATTTGCAAGGTTCATGTGTATTGTAGCAGGTATCAATACTTCATTTCTTTTTATGACTGAATAATATTCCATTGTATAGATATACTGTATTTTGTTTATCCTTTCATCAGTTTGATGAGCATTTGGGTTGTTTTCACTTTTTGGCTATTATGAATAATGTTGCTATAAATATGTGTATAAATTTTTCTGTGGACACATTTTTACTTTTCTTGGGCATATACTTAGGAGTGGAGCTCAGGAGCTCAGGAATTTCAGGAACTGCCAGACTGTTTTCCAAATGGCTGTACCATTTTACATTCCCACCAGCAGTGTACAGGTTTCCAGTTTCTCCATATCTTTGACAACACTTGTTACCTGCCCTTTTGTTTTTAGCCATCCTGGTGGGTATGAAATGGTATCTCATTGTGGTTTTGATTTGCATTTCTGTGAAGACTAAGAGCATTTTTAAATGTGCTTATTGTCCATTTGTATATTTTCTTTGGAGAAATACCTATTCAGGTCCTTTGATCACTTTTTAATTATGTTATTTGTTTCATTGTTGAGTTGTAGGGATTCTGTATATTGTGGATAGTAAGCCCTTAGCAGATATATGATTTGCAAATATATTCTGTCAGACACCTTTTCACTTTTTTGATAATGTTCTTTGTTTTAAAATATTTGCAATTTAAAAACTTTATGTGTTCATTTGAAATATAGTTGATGTACAATATTATGTTAGTTTCAGGTATACTACATAGTGATTTGACATTTGCATACACTATGATATGATTACCATGATAAGTCTAGTAACCATCTGTCCCCATACACAAAAAAGCTTTTAACTTTGATGAGGTCCAGTTTGTCTGTTTTTCTTTTGTTGTTTGTGCTTTTGGTGTCATATCTAAGAATTCATTGCTAAATCCAAAGTCATGAATATTTTCCCCTGTTTCTTCAAAGAGTTTTAGCTCTTAAATTTAGTTCTTTGATCCATTTTGAGTTAATTTTTATATATGATTTGAGGTAGAGATCCAACTTCATTCTTTGTATGTGGATATTTAGTTTTCCCAGCACCATTTGTTGAAGAGACTATTTTTTCCCCATAAATGTATGGGTTTATTTCTGGGTAGTCAATTGTGTGCCATTGATATATATGTCTATACTTATGCTTGTACCCTGCCTTGATTATTGTTGCTTTTTAGTAAGTTTTGAAATTGTTCTTTTGCAAGATTGTTTTGGCTATTAGGAGCCCCTTGTAATTTCATTATGAATTTTAGAATCAGCTTGCCAAGTGCTACAAAGAAGCCAGCAGAGATTGTGATAGGGATTGTGGTGAATCTGCAGATGGCTTGCATATGGCCATCTTTATAATAGTAAGTCTTCCAGTTTGTTAACATGGGATGCTGTTCCATTTATTCAGATCTTTGTTTTTCTTTCAGCAGTCTTTTCAGAGATACATTTTGTACTTTGTTAAGTTTATCCCTGGGTGTTTTCTTTTTGCTGTTGTAAATGAAGTTGTTTTCTTAATTCCATTTTTAGATTGATCATTGCAAGTGTATAGAAATACAATTTGTTTTTGTATATTGATCTTATAGCTTACAACCTTGCTGAATTTATTAGTTCTAATAGTTTTTTAGTGAATTCCTTAGGATTTTCTCTATGTAAGATCATTTAGAGATAGTTTTACTTCTTCCTTTCCAGTTTGGTTGCCTTTTATGTCTTTTTCTTGCATAACAGCCCTTGGCTGAACCTTTAGTGCAGTGCTAAATGCAAGAACAGACCTGTCTGATTTGTTCCCGGTCCTATTGGGACAGCATTCAGTCTTTCATCATTATGTGTAATGTTAGCTTTGGGCTTTTCGTAGATACCCTTTATTGGGTTGAAGAAGTTCCCTTCTTTTCTTAAATTGTTGAATGTTTTTATCATGAAAGGATGTTGGATTTTGTCAAATGTCTTTTCTGCATCAATTGATATTATCATGTGTTTTGTTTTTCTATAGATATGACATATTAATTTATTTTTGGATGTTAAAACCAACCTTGCATTCCTGGGATAAACCCCACTTGGTCATGGCATATGATTCTTCTTATATATTGCTGGATTCAATTTGCTATAATTTTGTTGAGGCTTTTTGTGTCCATTCTCATAAGATGTATTGGTCTGTAATACTGGCCTTGTCAAATGATTTGGCAAGTATTTCAGCCTCTTTTTTTTGGAAAGGTTTGAGAAGCATTGATGGTAATTCTTCTTTAAATATTGATATTTGATAGAATTCACCAGTGAAGCCATCTGGGTCTGAGCTTTTCTTTGTAGGTAGTGTTTTGATACCCAGTTGAGTCTCTTTACTTGGTATAGAAAATTGTGCTATTTCTTCTTGAGTCAGTTTTTGTAGTTTGTACCTTTTTAGGAATTTCTCCATTTTATCTAAGTTGTCTAATTTATTGGCCTACAGTTGTTTACAGTTTTCCTCTTCTTCTTGAAGTATATCTTTTAGAAGTTACTTTAGTGAATGTCTTTTGGTAAATTCTCTTTGTATCTGTTTATCTGGATATATTTATATTTTGTCATAGTTTTGAAAGGTAATTTTTTTTAGGTACAAAGAAGTGGTTGATTATTTTTCTATTAGCATTTAACCATTTTATGCAACATTATCTGACTGTGCATGTTCCTGCTGAGATGTTTTCTGTCAGTCTAACTGTCCTTCCTCAGGAGTTGATTATTTTCTCTATGGTTGCTTTTAAAGTCTCCTCTTTTTAAATTTGACATTTTAGTGCAATGTGATTAGGTGTGGTGTACTTTTAATTTATTCTGCTTGGTGTATGTTGTGCTTTCTCTATTTGTGGATGTGTCTTTTATTAGTTCTGGAAAATCCTGAACCATTTTCTCTTCACATATTTTCTCTTCTCCATTATCCTATTCTCTTCTTCTGGGACTCTAATGAGATATATATATATATCAGACCTCATTTTTATCATTTTCTTCAGTTCTACCTTCCCATTCACTGATTCTTTCTTCACCTGTGTCTAATCTGTTCATTCATTTGTTCAATGAGTTTTCCATTTCATTAGTTATATTTTTAATTTCTCAAAGTTCCATGTGGCTCATTTTCATATCTGCTTGGTATTTTTGATAGTTCCTTGTTGCTTGCCCTCTTTTAAATTCCATCTTTTATTTCTTTAAACAATTTATGAATAGTTATTTTATATTCTGTATCTAAGATACAGTAAAATTTTGGAGGTAAAAAATCTCGTTATTTTGCTGACTCATCCTTGCTGCTTTGTTTGCTTGGGTTTTTAATTATGTATGATTGTGAGCTCATATTTGTTTGATTTTGATCTGTGAGAATCTTGGGGACCTAAACAGGGGATGCTTTCCTCCAGAGAAAATATGGATCCTTGACTTAAGGGAGAAGTCTCAGGTTTAGACCCTGTACTCCATGGCTTATTCCTAGAAACCATGCCTGCACTGACATTGCCTACAGGGCAGCTTAGCCTTCCAATTGCTCCTTGCTCAAAACTCTTAGTTTCAGCTCCTGTGGGAGTGAAGTGTGAGAAGAGGGGATTGGGTTGGGGATTTCCTTTACCTTCTGCAAGCCTAGCAATGCATTAAAAGTGTTAACAGGGATATCATTGTTTTGTAGGAGGTGCCTTGGAAGTTCTCCATACACCTAAAAGTGTTGTTCTCTTTAGTATGGTCATATAATTAATTGTCATTTATTTGGGTGTTATCTTTAATTTGTTACTGTTAAAAATGTTTACATTCACATTTTTGTACTTTAACCCTTGTGCACTTAAGCATATCTTCCAGAGTGATTCTTAGAAGTTAAATTGCTAGATTTATTTTTTATAGATTCTGTCATATTGCCCTCCTGAAAAGATTTTGCCAATATACATTCCTTCTTGTAACAGTTGAGGGTCCTGTTTCCCACATGCCCTCCAAATTACTTGATATTTCTAGTATTTAAACGTTTAATTTTAATTTTCTAAGCTTTTGTTTCATTAACCATTTGTAATGTGAAATAGAGCACATATAGAAAAGTGCACAAAAAAAAGAGGTAAAGCTCAATGATTTGTCATAAAGAACTCTTGGAGAACTACTAGTTAGGTCTGAATATGGAACACTGGCAGCTAATTAGAATCCCTATTGGTTTCCTGTACAGTTATTCCTCTTGCCTTTCTCCCTCAAGTTAACTATTGTATTGACTTACATACCTATAGTTTAGTTCTGTTTTTGAACTTCATTATTACAGAATCATGCATATATCTTGTGTCTTGTTTTTTTTTATATTCTATATAACATGTATAAGATTTACTCATGTTATTGCATGCATTTCCATATTTTCAGTGCTTTGTAGTGATCTATTTAAATGGATATGCTACAATTCACCCATTCTACTGTTGATGGATATTTGAGTTGCTCCCAGTTTTGACTGTTATGAATAAAGTTTCTGCAAAACATTCTTGTACAGATCTCTTAGTGTACATGCACATACGTTTCTCTTGGGTATATTCCTAGGAGTGGAATTTCTGGGTCAGAGGTGTGAGCATATTTAGCTTTAGTAGGTACTATGAAATAGTTTTACCTGATATTCCCTACAACAGGCTAGGGTAGTTCGACAGACTAGGGGGCTCCTGTGGCCCTATACCCTCTCTGCCACCGGGTTGTGGGTCTTTTTAATTTTAGCCATTCTAGTGAGTGTGTAATGGTAGCTTATTGTGGTAATGAGATTCAGCACCTTTTCATATGTTTATTTATATTTTCTTTTCCATGAGGCACCTATTTAAGTCTCTTGCCCAGTTTTTTGTATGGTTGTCTATCTTTTTCTTATTGGTTTGAAGGAAATCTTTATGTATTCTGGATAGATGCTCATTGTCAGATATGTGTGCTACAGATAACTTCTTCCACTTGTCATTTTACTCTCTTAATAAAGTCATTTTCAGAAGGGAAGGTCATAATTTTAAGGTCATTTAATTTACATCTCTTTCCTTCTTTAGCAGTCTTTATGTTTTATCTACCTTAAAGTCCCACAGATATTTTAGAAACTTTGTTTTGCCTTTCACATTTGGTGGGTACCTTCTGCAATTGATTTTTGGTATGGCATGAGGTAAGGTTTTATTTTCATATGCAGTTGTCCTAGAATCATAGGAATTGTTCTGATCACTCTAGAGTCATAATGAATCTTGATACCCAGTAGAGTAAATCCTTCTACTTTCTTCAGGAATGTCTTTCTTTTAATTAATGCCTTGGCTCTTCTTGACCTTTTGCTTATCTATATAAATCTTAGAATCAACTTGTTCAATAAAAGAAACAGACTCACAGATACAGAGAATAAATGAGTGGTTATCACTGGGGAGAGGGATGAGGGAGAGGCAAGATAGGGGTTGGGGATTAAGAGGTACAAATTACTATGTATAAAATAAATAAGCTACAAGGGTGTATTGTACAACACAGGGAATATAGCCAATAGTTTATAATAGTTATAAATGGTGTATAACTTAAAAAAGTTGTGACTCACTGTGTTGTACACCTGAAGCTTATATAATATCGTACATCAATATACCTAAAAAATTTTTTTTTAAAAGAATGAACTTTGTTCAGTTCTACAAGGAAAAACAACAACAGACCTTTTGGGATTTTGACTGATTTGGCATTAAAATGATGACAAGAGTTGACATCCATACAATATTAAGGCTTCCAACATGGGTGTTTTCTTTTTATTAGGTGTTATTTAAAGTCTGATAAAACACTTTATGATTTTCTTTAGAGAGATCTTATATTTTATTAGATATATTAGATATATTCCTAGATATTTGATGGTTTTAGATATAGATGGTATCTATGTGGATATATAGGAATGTAATTGATTTTTCTACTTTGACCTCTATCTGTCAACCTTGTTGAAGTCACTTACTAATTCTAACAATCTATAGCTTCTGTTGGATTTTCATTATATATAGTATATAATATATATATATATGATTATATATAATCATATTGTTTGTGAATTTTTCTTTCTGATCCTTATACTTTTCACTTATTTATTTTGTTTTGCCTAACTGCATATAGTTAATTTTTGTTCCCACTCTCAAAGAGAAAGTATTTACCATTAAGTAAATTGTTTGCTGTAGGTTTTTTTGGGTGTTGCTTGGTTTATTTTTAAAATAAATAACCATTATCAAATTAAGGAAGTTCCCTTCTATTCCTGATTTGTTAAGGGTTTTTATCAGGAGTGGGTGTTGAGTTTTTCAATGCTTTTTCTGTTCCTGTTGAGAAGATCATGTGACTTTTCTCCTGTTTTCTTTTCATGTGATTACAGGTGTACCTCAGAGATATTGTGGGTTTGGTTCCAGACCACCACAATAAAGCAAATATCTTAATAAAGCGAGTTACATGAATTTTTTGGTTTCCCAGTGCATATCAAAGTTATGTTTACACTATATTAAGTGCACAATAGTATTATGTCTTAAAAAATGTATATACATTAATTAAAAAATACTTCATTGCTAAAAAATGCTGACCATCACCTGAGCCTTCAGCAAGTAATCTTTTTGCTGGCAGAGGGTCTTGCCTCGATGTTCAGGGTAGTGGTCAGGGTGGTGGCTGCTGGAGGTTGGGGTGGCCGTGGCAATTTCTTAAAATAAGACACCAGTGACGTTTAACACATTGGTTGACTCTTCCTTCCATGAATGATTTATCTGAAGCATGAAATGCTCTTTGAAAGCACTTTACCCACAGCAGAACTTCTTTCAAAATTGGAGTCAGTCCCCTCAAACTCTGCTGCTGCTTTATCAACTAAGTTTACATCATATTCTCAATTCTCTGTCATTACAGCAATCTTAGCAGCATCTTCACTAGTAGATTCCATCTCAAGAAACCACTTTCATTTTGCTCATCCAGAAGAAGCAAGTCCTCATCCAGTAAAATTTGCTCGTAAGATTGCAGCAATTCAGTCACATCTTCGACTTCAGAGTCGAAACACCTGGGTTTGAGTCTAGCCTAGCAGTGCCGAGTGGACAGGTCGTTCTGTGTCTGTTTCCTTATCCATAAACGGGGACACTAGCAGTACCTGCCTGTGGGGTCGCTGTGGGGATGAAGTGAGTTAACACACAGTTGGTGATCCCTCTGTTTGCGGTGTCATTCGTGGAAGCTGCATGACATTCTAGTGTGCTGTGTCATCTGGGGACATTTTGGTGCTCTAAGCAGGGCCTTGGTGTGTGTCTGTGTGCCACTGTCTTGAGGTATAGAGTGATACGCTCAGTGCTGTCAGTGTGGGTAGCCCATCAATAGCTGACGCCACTTACTGCTTCTTCTTCCAAGGTGGGCTGTGATTGTCTTGCCGAAGACAAGTCCTAGGTCCCAGGTTTTGGAACCAGGGCCCATACACTGCCTGCAGTGAGAGGTCAGAGGGCATCACTGGCCTCTAATGAGCTCTTTGGGACTGGGTCTTCCTAACGCACCCCCAGGTCTGGGACCAGTTCTTGGACCTCTCCAGTGGGGAAGGGTGTGTGTGGCGATGCCATGGAGCTGACCTCTCCTTCCCCTGCAGGTTCAGCAGTACCGGGTCGCCATGACTGCGAAAGACTGCTCTATCATGATCGCACTCTCTCCTTGCCTGCAGGATACAAGGTGAGGCACCTGCTACTGCGTCATGTGTCCTTGGTCTAGCAGGGTTTTGTGGATTGGCAAGAGAGTTGGTGTCCCTATATTTAGAGAGGCTCTGGCAGGATCATGTTTATTAACAGAGGCCGATTTCCAAGGCCTACTTGATATCATGGGGATTATTAACTCTTGCTCTTTAGAAGTTTGTAATACAGTCAAAAAGACATTATTGAGAATAATTTTAAAAGCTTGTTCATTCAAGTTTACTATTATTTTCTAAGAAAATATCTCAAGGGCTTGGATACTGTGGTCCAAATTCCTTTCTCTCAAAGAAAACCCCAAGCTACCATCATGGCTTAGAGGCAAGAAGCTGTAGGTTCCTGTAGGCCTTATTTTTCCTCCTTTTACCAGGTCCTGATGTGCCGACCTTTATAGTCATTTCAAAGCCTTTAAAACAACATTCCATTGTTCTGCTTCCTCTTTGCAGCATCTTCTCCTGGACATCATTATCCAGTCCCCTCTCTGACCTTTTTAGGAATTCAGGATGAACCTGATAATCTTCTCTCAGTGATTAGATGGCATCTTCAGCATTCATCTTCAGGGTGCCAAACCCCACACACAGTTTTGCAGAATGTTTCACAATCATCTGTCGTGTGTTCCTGGGTCGAGATGATCTCGTCACTGGCTGCCAGCCACCTGTTTTTCTGATGCTTTTGAACTAAACATTCCCAGGAGTCCTGCTTCTTGGCAGGCACAGAATTGTCCACTTTCTGATAGGAAACACAGAGGGACATTTATAGGGCATAACTGAAATATTAAAAAAAAAAAAAGTTGTTCTGTTTAGTTGAAAACTCTCATTATCCCCTTAGAAAATGCCCCCCGTGGTTAGTGACAGGAATCCATTTGGATTAAGCAGTGTTGTTAGATGAGAGAAAACCACACAGATGTGATTATCTATTTGCCCTTCCTGAAGCAAGGATGCAGTCAGGATACAGAAATGTGAGGGGCTGAGGGCCAGGAGTCCTGACACCCTTGACCAGCTGCTTGGCAGAAACCGACATGGTGGGAGAGGAGCGGGGACATGTGTCTAGAAACTTCTGAGCCATGTGATCCCCAGGGCAGAGAAGCATATCAGGTGTCAGGAACCTCAGGCCTGGGCTCACTGGGAGCTTGAGGTCAACAAACGGTCAGACTCTCCTCAGCAGTGGCTCTTGGGCCGTGCTCCCACCAGCCTCTGCGTGATGGACTCCTCTCTTTAGTCACGTCATCTTATTGGGTGTTGGTTCTGCTGTGACGTGAGGTATCCTATAAAATGTGCAGCCCTGTTGAGGGCCAGAGTTGTTCACTGTCCCAGCCCCGCTGTGTGGAGCTTGGGTTTCAGGCCCTGAGACTGAGACTCAGAAGCCAGACCTTAATTTGTATACATGTTCTCTGCTGTTCAGGAGGGAGTAGCTAAGACCCCAACAGCTGAGCCAGGGGTTCATTTTTCCTGTAAATAGTATTTCTGAGCAGGAATTGAGCTAGAGTCTAGGCCTTGATTAGGCTCATTAAATAGGAATGTTTTATCTGCCTTCCCTCTCCCAGGCAGGAGGTTTTGAAATTGGTATTTTGTTTGCTTGTTTTGTTTTTTTAATAATTTCGAAATCTAGAAGAGTAGTACACATGGAGAAACCAGGACTCCTGAATACTTCTCTCGGGCTAAACTGAGCTCATATAATGTATTTAACCAATCATTTGGATGCATACTATGTATCAAGCACTCTGAGAGCTAAGTGATATATATATAGCAATCTTAGTACAAAATTCAGAATTAGCCTGAAAGTGTTTTTTAAGTACAAGTAATTGTTCATATTTTGTTATAAGCATACAACTATTACAGTATTTAGAAAGACCACAGCTAAACCCTAAGAAACAAAATACCAAACACTGCAGATACAATTTGAGAATAAAACCTGAGACTAGATCTCTCTCTCCGAATGTGCAAAAGTATAAAGGAGCAAGAGTTTCTCACCAGACGCCAAAGGACACGAAAAGAGAAGTCTGTCCTCAACATTCTATCCATTTGGCTGTTGAATAGCCAGAGCTACTTTCCCCATTTTCTTAGGTTTTGTAATACTTGGCTCACGATAAAGTAACTTTCTTAGCATTCGTTTATACTACTGGGATACGGTGAATATCAATCGCGTGTTCTACATAATTGCTTTTCCATCTTCTGCACATTAACTCTCTCTTGTCTGGTGTGCTGGCGGGTATCACAGTAGGTGCCTCCCTTGCAGAAGCTTCTAGCACTAGTACATACAGTTGGCATAGACAGAGATGGAATGCATATTGATGCACAGAATGGGTGCTCTTTGTGAGTTGGGTTGAGAGGATTTGGGAGGTTTGTGTATTCTGAAATTGCTCTTTTGCTTCCAGCTCCGATCAAAGGCCCATTGTCCCTTCATCAAGATCCAGGTTTGCCTTCTCCGTGTCTGTGCTGGATCTTGACCTCAAGCCCTATGAGAGCATTCCTCATCAGTATAAACTGGATGGCAAGATAGTCAACTACTATTTAAAGACTGTACATGCCAAAGACGCCACCATGATGTCGACTAGGTTCAAGGAAAGCGAAGATTGCACATTAGTTCTCCATAAGGTCTAACTTTTTTCCTGTAGTGGTTTTGAAACTTGAACATAGAATGTGAAGGTTGAATGATAGAGTTTCTGTTGTGTTGGGTGACTTTTGGCTGTGAATGTTTTTGCTTTTCAACCCCTGTTCAGGTGGGCCTGCCTCTGGGAGACACAGAATGGAAGAGCACTAGAAACATCTTCCAGGACAAGGAATGTTGGACATGAGCCCGGCAGTGTGCTGTGTCCCAGGGGGCCCCTCTGGGCAGTTCTCCCTTTCCACGCAGGGCTCACGTCTAATCTCTAAAAAGCCTTATAAGACCCAAGGTTTGGATCTCCTACCACCAGAATCCTAACACAGAAAACTTGAATTGTCACATATACCTTAGAGTTTGGACCTTTAAGAAAACACAGATACTACTGGAACTTTCCCAGCTGAGTTACTTGGTCACTTTTCCAATGCAAGCCATGTGTCAGCGCAGGTTTAGTGGTTCCCTGCTGTGGAGAGCAATACGTTGTTGATATGGACATCAGTTTTGAGCAGTGGACTCGGAGTCCCTGTGGAGATGCCATACCCACCGCTCTGCACAGGGTCAGCAGGGAGCGTGGCACTCAGGGCGGGGGTTGACACCACTCGTGCGAGCACTGACTTTTTTTTTGTGCTGAATGATTTTATCCTCTTTAACTTTAGGGGAGACAAGGTGTGCTTTCCCACCTGAAATTGCTGCTGTGGGAGCTGGAAGCAGAGCTGCAACTCTGAGCTGCTGTGCCCGGCGTGGGTGTCACGGGGTGGCTGTGCGCCTGCCAGCTCTGGGTCCCTGGCATTTTTGGGTGTGTGGGAAACCTCAGCTGCTTCTGCCAGAGCCAGCATCGAGTTTGCCCTCCTTCCCCATACCTGTTCCTCCCTTGGGTTTCACTAAGGTGTGTGGTGTTCGTGGCCTTGAGTGGTGCTGGCCCACCTCCCCGTCGGGGCTGCCCAAAGCCCTGCTTCCGCAAGACTCCTGGCTGGCACTAAGAGGGTTCTTGTTGGGGTCACCCAAAGTGTGCCCAGCTGCTATGAAAACTGTTGGGAATCTTGGCTTCAGTTTTTTATTCTATGGTAGGTTGTATAGATTATTTATATCATCCTTTTGAGGGACTAATGAAGGCTTATTGTAATATAATATTAGTGAAACCATGGGATTGTATGAAAATACTACACAAAAAATGAGAATATTTTGCTGATTGTAAATTTTTGTGGGGAGTTTTGTGATAAATTGAGAATTATGCTTATTAGAATCAAGCCAGCTCTTCCAGAATTTATTCTCCAATTCTGTCCTATCATTTACTTCTTACGACCACTTACCACTTACCACTTACTTCTACACTCAGAGGTTCAAAAACATATTCAAATGACACACATCTCTCATTCATGTAGTGTGTTGGGGTACAGGGGCTTTGGAGATTCCACTCCTAGGGATGTGCATGGAGCCGCGTTCTCATGGGCAAGTTGCAGGCTCCAGAGTGCGTGGAAGTAGGCAGCTTCCAGAGTTGTTTTGGCCTGAGGTTCCTTGTTGCTGGCCTGGGGTGAGGATGGTCTTGGCCAGGGCGTGCAGAGGACCCTGAGTGCCTGTGTGCAGAGCTCTGGAACGCCAGCTCAAGGAGGTGGGCTGGGTAGCCTCCTGTTGCCTGTCCTGGCTGGTCTGGACTGTCTGAAAACCATCACCCTCTACTTGGGGGGAAGAGGTGACAGATGAGTGTCCCCTGCTAGAGGGTCTTGACCCAACCCTTTGCTCTTCTCACACTCCACCACGGCCCCTGCTCTGAGGCTTTCATTTGATTGAAACAATGTTTTCACCCATTCTACTTTAAACTGGCAACTCAGGTCAGTGCAGCACTTAGACTCTGGGGGACTTTAATGAAAACACTGTTTCTTCTGTGCGGAGGGACCAGGGTGCTAAGGTCCTGTGTGAAGGGACAGTGCCGTATTTGCTGTCTTACTGTGTTTTTTTATGCTAACCGCTCTACTTTTTTGTGGAAGACCAGGAAGAGTGAATGTCAGAGGACTTGCTGCTGAGAGGTGCTGTGAAAGCCTCCAAGTGCTGCTTTCCAGAGCCAGGAGGCGAGGAGGGTGGTGTGGCTCCCCAGGGGTTTCTGAGGAAATGCCTACGAGATGAGGCTGTGTTGGCAAGCCCTCCAAGAGTCCCTAGGTGGTGGGTAACAGGAGGAGGGCTGACCTTTGAGATGGGCTGGGGCCACCTCTGCCCTCATATTCATACCAAGTGGGGAGCACAGTGGCTCCCCACATCCCAGGGTGGACAGCCACTCCTGTACTTCCTCAGATGTTGAGTTTACTTTTAAAAATACACTATATGTGTCACTTGTTTGGTATTTTGAATTTAAATAACTGTATTTATTTTTCATGTCCTGACAACTTATATATAATGTGCCATAACTGCATAAACATGTCCTAGAAGTAAGGTTTCTAAGTGGAAAAGAGCAAATTTTTATATTCAATAAAATCACATGCCTCCAGGTGCAGCATCTTACTTCTACGTGTAGTTGTTCACTGTTCGGGAACTAGTTGCTTGCCTCTGTGTGAAGTGATTTAATCAGACTTTCCAGAGTGGCTTCAATGCCCAGCACGCCCAGTAGGGTTCGGAAGCTGAGAGGAGCAGTTTCTATGACTCTGTTCTTGTCCAGTTCCAGGGCTGTAAAGAAAAGAAATTGGGTAAGAAACTTCACCGAGACAATGCCCTCATTCTCTGCTGGCCACACTGAATGGGAAGGCAGGACGACTGAATCATGACCTTGAACAGAGCGCTTACCCAAATGCCTGAGGCAGAGACATTGAGCACTCAGCCTAGGAGGGCCCTGGGGGAGCAGTGCCCCTTGCCTGTGCTTTTTGAGTGATTATGGACAAAAATATTTTGAAAACTGATTTAAAAAGTACATTAATGAAGTTTTTGACTTTTGATTCTTGCCATATAAACCCAGATGAAATAAGTAGGTGTCTGTGTTGAGCATAGCGAGAAATCACCAGAACATCCCTACCTTGCAGCGGCACTTTGGTGAGAAGATCCAGCTTTGGCAAAACCTTCCCTTCTTCATCTATTTGTATCCTCCAAACAATGACTAGTTCAAACCTGAAAGAGGTAAGATGCATTGCTAAGTGCTCTTGAAGTCAGACTAAACTGTATGCAGCACCGGCCTCTCTCTCTAGAGGAGAGGATGCCCACCCAGGCAGGAGTGCTGCTCGCCTCCCAGCCATCCTTGGAGTTCCTGCCCTCCCCCGAGGCCGTGCTCGGACTCCCCTCATCTTAAAGACCCACAGATGAAAAGAGAGTATGGCCAGTTAAACATGAAGAGATGTTCAATATCATGAACAAACAGGAAAATGGGAACTAAGACCGCAGTAAGATACTGTTTTGTACCCACTGCACATTAGTGTGATCATACAAGTGAAGTACAGGATATAGAGCCATAAGAACTTAAAAATTACTGGTGGGAAACATAAATTGATAAACTACTTTGAAAGGAATTTGGCAGTGATAGCTGAGTCTACCCCATGACCCAGGAATTTCACTTCTAGGTATATGCCTAAGAGAAGCTGGTGTACTTGTGTGCCAGAGGACGTGAACAGGAATGTTAGAAATAGTGGAAAATGAATAACCCAAATGCCCAAGACCTGAAGAATGCAGAAATACATATATTCACCTAATGGAGTATAAGCACTGAAAATGCATGAACTACAGCTACATGCACCATCAGAGGTGAATTTTGGAAATAATGTTGAATAAGGCAAGTTCCAGAAGCTAACATAACTACAACACCATTTTTTTTTTTTTTTTTTCCTTTTTGCGGTATGCGGGCCTCTCACTGTTGTGGCCTCTCCCGTTGCGGAGCACAGGCTCTGGATGCGCAGGCCCAGCGGCCATGGCTCATGGGCCCAGCCGCTCCGCGGCATATGGGATCCTCCCAGACCGGGGCACGAACCCGTATCCCCTGCATCGGCAGGCGGACTCTTAACCACTGCGCCACCAGGGAGGCCCTACAACACCATTTTAAGGCTTGGAAACAAAACATCTTTAGGCACAGGGCACAGAAGCACATCCTGTCCATATGCACATAAAGGTGCCCATGGTGGGTGGAGGGAGACCCAGATGAGTCCTCCCCTCACTCAGTGCTTGCTGACGCCCCACATTTCTTGAAATAAGTTGGTGAAAATAGAGCTCCACCCCTCGTGGCCTCCCCTCCTTGGCCTCCTAAGGACCCCAGCAGTGAGACTGGCACCTTTTCCTTACAGACCCCGTCTGTGTTTACAGTCCCCACATGGTCTCCCTTGTGCTCTCCTGCCATTGGCTGCTTATCTGTTATGACTCCACAGACATTATCTCAAGATGTCAGTTGGGTGGTTTACATTTGTTTTCTATCTGTAATCCTCATTTTTAACAGGAAACAACCGTCTGGGTGTTGGGGAGGGACTGGGGGAGCCTGTGCACTCACCCTGGTCGGCTGGGGCTCCTGATGCCCATGCAGCTGGAGGAGGCCCCCTCTGAAAGGTGCACAGCCTCTGGGTACTTTTCCTGTGGGGAGAAGAAACGGTTAGAGAAATCTGTGGGGCGCAGGGACGCTGTTCCGGGTGACTGAAAAGAAGCAAGAAACCCTTTTCAGGTGTGTCTTGCATTCCCTGAAAGTCTTCAATTTTCAGGTGTGCCATTTTCTCATCCAGGCATCATGGCGTCCCGGCCATGGCCATCCCCACTCCTGCCTTCTGTGGTCATCAGCACTGCCTGTTCTAGATCTCCACTGACACACAGCCTCCAGGATTCCACACCATCAAGTGCCCAGTGTCAACAGGTTACACAGCTCCATTCTGATTTCACTGGCTTTTCTACCCAGGGCCCCACAGCGTTTGGCTGACCTGCTTCCTTTGTCTGTGTCTCGTGACCTGGACAGCTTGAGGAGGCTGGTCAGGCATGCCGGCCAGCTGACCCACCAAGGTGATGCTGATCCTGATGACTGAAGTGAGGTGCTGTCTGCCAGGTTTCTCATTGCAAAGCAAACGTTTTTCTCTAGAGTGCTAGCATTTGGCCTTAAAAGCCTTTCAAACTGAGGCCTGTGGGCTGGCCCCCAACATAGTGGATGCTTCCACCATCTGTCCTCACGCTTGCTGCCAAATGGCCCTAGCCTGCATATTGGTAACTGTGGGCACTTGGCTCCTGCACAGCCAGCGTGGGGCCACCTGGACTCTCCCAGTGACCTGTGTGTCTCCCCCAGGCATTGTGTCTGGCTATTCTGGATAATAGGGTTTCAGGGAGCATGCTCTGCTAAAAGTTAGCTTCATGATGAGATCGTGTACCATTTTAGAGTCAAAAGTATCCTCTCTAAAATGGAAATGAAGTCGAATTTCACAAGTTTCTAGGCTTGCAACTCTAAAGTAGGGTTGGCTTTTCCCTCCATGTAATGTAATAGTTCTGGAAATGTCTGCTTCTGTTATTTGTAGTGGGCTCTGGGAACCTCTAGTATTAGACTTGACTTGTAGATCATTAGAACAACAAAGCTTTGCAGGAATCTGAACAGAATGTTCGCAACAAATAGAGTAACGAGTGGCCCCATCTTCTCAATTCTTGGAAAAACGTATTTTTGCTTGTTCTTGTGAGAACAGATTGCGGGCTTGGGGTGATATGATAGAGACTAAAAGTAGGCTCCACAGTAAGATCCTAAGTTCCAAAAGGGTCAGCTTTTGAAAGACACATTTTCTTTCCCTCTTCTCACAGCTCCTGCTGTAGAAACGGACACCTGGACTGATGCTGAAATCACATGTAAGCCCGGCCATGTCCCAAATCCAAATCCAAACCCAAACCCAGCCATCGTGGCTGCCCCAAACCTCATGGAAGGAAAGTGTGGTGCGGCTTCCTCTGAGAAATGTCTGGTCTAGCAGCCAGTCAGAGAAACCCCTCGTCCTGCAAGACAAGGGGCAGGGCTGGAACTGTGGGTGAGCAGAACTTGCCTGCTTCAGAGGATGGGGCCTTCCTGAGGATGCAGGTACTTGATGGGCTGAAGAAAATCAGCTCCGTCAAATGAGGTCTTGTGGGGACAAAGATGTGTCATAACTTTTAAAGGGCCAGCCACATATCAGTGGGTTTGTTGCCAGTGTGTGAGGCCAGTGCTCTAAGACCCCTGTGTGAGAAAGATGCTGATGGAGCGAGAACACGTCCAAACACCAAGCCATTCTGACCAAAGGCTGGGTTGGGCCTGGTTTAAACTTAGATGATTTCTAATTTCAGCGAAATAGTTTTTATGAGAAAATGTATACCTACGTTTTTTAAATGGAAAAGAGTGCTGGGGGATTTTTAAACCTCAGCCTCTTCTAAATTAATAACAGCTGTATGAGGAATGTAAAGGACAACATGTGAATGTGGCAGTGTAACTCCCAGGCTGAGCTGGAAGCACGTGGCCTGGGCCAGCTCCAGCCTGAGGCTCAAGGGCTTGGTCTGCTTCCAAGCAGACCTCACAGCCTCTCTAGGCCTTCTCCTCATGAGCAAAAGGAGGGTTTAGATTAGAAACTTTCTCTAAAAAAAATAAAATTTACTCTGTTTAGTTTTTAAAATAAAAAACCAAAAGTAGAAACACTAACGTTAGGAAGAGATCAGGCATTTAGTATGTGTTTCTGGAGAGCTTTTAGGGGCTTGTGTGGGAAGTTCCCTTTTATATAAGTTAATAATATTGCCCTGTTTATCCAGCTTCATTCACTTGTCTGGTGACCTCAAATATTCAAAGCTGACAGAAAGAAAGCAACTAAAGGCTGAAGAGTAGCCCAGAGACGCAACATAAAAAGCACAGTCTAGATACCGTCAATGATAGTTAGAAATACAAAGGGTGGGTCTCATCCATGTGAGACATGTACAGGTGGCTTTGAGGGAGAAGACAGATAAGTTGTGAAAAGTGATACAACTCTAAATGCAAAGTGGACCTGAGGTCATAGCATAAGATCAGCATATTTCAATAGCAATTGAAAGTTTTACATATTACCATATTTGACATTCAGAAAAGCCAACTGAATCACCAAGAAAGGATTAAGATGATGTACTCTGATAAGGCAGCAATCTGGCCAATATATTTTAGAATATTTAACATGAAAAAATAGCTTCACACAAAAAAAGTTGACTGGAAAGTTATCAGCCTGACCTGGAAAGCACCTTAGATACTTCACACGCTGCCACTGGTGAAACTAAGGTTGAGGTCTGGTACGTAAAGGGAGCAAATGGGAGGCCTGTGCTTCCCAGTGTTGTTGGGAAGGCTGGGAACAGGCTGCATGGTGTGGGTCCTTTGCACACACTTGGCCTGTCAGCCTTCCACAGGAAGCTTGTCCTAAGCGGTGATTCAAAATGGGTGTTTATTCAGCTGCTTGCCATATGCCTGGACTTTGCAGTCAAGAACTCTCCTGGTGTTTATGATAGAAAAAATGGTAGCTGTGAGAAAGTTGCCAATTTGTTATTCATCCCAATTTTCTACCTGAGATCTACTTTGCTGTTGGAATGGCTGCTGGATGCTGGTCCAAAGGGAAGAGAATTTTAAACAGAACTTTAGAGAAAACCAGCCTTGTGTTACAGACCAGTCATACCATCCCGGTTCACCCCCCACCCCCACTTAAATGAATGGGAAACCTTGAGTCTTTAGTTTAAATGTGTCTTTAGTTTGAGTGTCCATAGATATACTAATTCATCTTGAGTTTAATATTTTCCCAAAGATTATGTCTGTCTGATTCAGTAATTTTTTCCCCTAAATTGAGGTATAATTCACATTAACAAAATCCACTCCTTTAAAGTGTATAATTCAGTGAGTTTTGGTATATTCACAAGGTTATGCAACCATCACCAGTTTCTAACTCCAGAACATTTTCATCCCCTCCCCCCCTCCCCCCGCCCCATAAAGAATCCCTGTTCCCTTTAGCTACTGTGCTGCTGGGGAGAGGCGGGCATGGGTAGGAAGATGTGGGGCTCCCAGCACAGGTCAGTCTGTGGAGGTGCCCATGAAGATGGCAGAGGTGGAGGCCAGGTGTGGGACAGGGAGCACAGGCAAGGCTCAGGGAGGAGGGAGTGGTTGACTAGGCGGCTCCATCTGTGGTGCTGGGACAGAGGTGTTGGTGGGGCCGTGAGGACTTGTGCTGGATTCTGGTGGAGGAAGAAGAATCCAGGGTGAGGAAGGACACAGACACAGGCTGTTCCACAAGGAGCCCTTGTTGCCAGGAGAAGCAGGGAAACAGTGGAGCTGCCGGTGAGGGATATGAGGTGCTGGAATTGGGTGTGTGCAGATGGGAATGGGTTCAAAGGATGGTGGCCAATCCTCAAATCATCGTGGCACTGGGACAGACTGAGGTGGATGGTGGCAGAGGCAGCTGGTAAAGTTAATTTGTAAATCAGGACCCATAAAATGGAAGTTACCCCCGAGGCCTGGCCCACGGCACACATCTAAAGCTAAGTCAGCCTGCATATCTGGACGACACCTAACCCCAATCGTAGTCCTCCAATTCAGCTTTAATGAGCTCACTACACCCTAGAAAATGGGATCTCCTAGCCAATCCTGCCTTGTTTTTGTGTGGGCTCTTTAACAAGTCTATAAAACTCCCTTGGGAACAGTGTTCCCCTGCTTGTGAGGCCCTGGACTTGCCCAATTCATGGATTGTTTCATCTGAATAAAGCATATCAAATTTGTTACTAAATTGTATTGCTTTTGTCATTGGACACAGTACACGGACTCCAAGTTGCTGGGTGTAGGAAGAGGAGGGAGAGCCCGTCTGCCTGCAGGCCTGGGTTGGGGCATCACCTGTAGCAGCTGTAGGCTGGGGGCCTGTGCAGCTCTGGGTGGGTGTGCGGCCAGAGTCAAGCTAGGCATCCACACTGTGCCCCACACCCGGAAATCCTGAGACAACCGTGCCAGTTGTTCCCAACGTCAGAAGGCTTAGAAATGCCTACAACATCTGCACTTAGAAGGCAATTTGCTCTTATTTTAAAGATGAAGCTAACAAACGTTAAGTGGTTCCTCTGTGCCAGTCACAGGCGCAGTTTCTTTTTTTTTTTTTTTAAACATCTTTCTTGGAGTATAGTTGCTTTACAATGGTGTGTTAGTTTCTGCTTTATAACAAAGTGAATCAGCTATACATATACATATATCCCCATATCCCCTACCTCTTGCGTCTCCCTCCCACCCTCCTGATCCCACCCCTCTAGGTGGACACAAAGCACCGAGCTGGTCTCCCTGTGCTATACGGCTGCTTCCCACTAGCTATCTATTTTACGTTTGGTAGCGTATACATGTCCATGCTACCTCTCATTTCGTCCCAGCTTACCCTTCCCCCTCCCTGTGTCCTCAAGTCCATTCTCTACGTCTGCGTCTTTATTCCTGTCCAGGTGCAGTTTCTTTACACACATTTTACATCTATATTCACAGATGTCACATAATGATATTATGGAGTGAACAAGTGTACTGTTTTGGGGGCTCTGAGGCCATTCTGCCCGGGTGGGACCCTCTGTTATCTCCCTGCAGGCTCACCCACAACCATTACACCCATAGTCAGTCGTCCTTTTCTAGAGCGAGCAGTAGATAAGATACCCGTCACCCCTGGATGCTCAGTGGGCATTTCCCCAAATGGGGCCATCTTCCTGCTTTACCAAAACATAACATTCCAACCAGAAAATTTCAGACGTCCCCAGCTCCCCTCTGTGCCCACCACAACCCCTGCCCCCACCCCCAATCTCCAGTCTGTCCCTGCTTCAAGTCTTGGCGGTTTGGAGAGTGAGACCTCTTGGGGCTGCAGATGGGCCTCAGTCCAGGTCTGAGGTCGCCTCATGATGCTACATCGGGAGTGCCACAGAAATGCTGCTGTGCTTCCGGGGTGACCCCAAAGTCACCCTTTTCCCTCTGTAACTGGTATTTTCCAAGGGGACATCATGAGCCCAGGCCACTGTCTGGCTCCTCAGTCAGATGTCCACTCACCAGCCTGGGCCTGCTGTTGCTTCCCAGCTGAGTCAACCCCAGGAGGGTTGCCAAAGGGTGACAGTCTGTCTCCATCATGCCTTCCACACTGACGAGAACATTTCCACCAGAAGAACGAGCTTTTACTCCTCCCTTATTTGTTTATTTTGTATCAGTATTGAGCCTAATTTATTCAACAGGTATCAGTGTTTCTCCGAGGAGCTAAGACCTGGGCTTATTGCTCCTGGGGCTTCAGTGCATCCAGGCCCTCTCAGGGGAAAGAGCTGGGTAAGACAGGTTGGTGTGACGCACGCACACACCATAGCCCCTTCGGAATCCTTCTGCACATGCATATTAACAAGCAGGAGATCACCCCAACACCTCGGTCCACCCCTCAGAATTCTCTAGCCTTCTTTCTTCTGTGGCTCTAAAATCACTCTATTCCTAGGAAGGAATAAAGTTTACACATATAATTCTTCTATAACTTCCCTGTTTAGAATGGAAAGGGGAAGGTTAGGCAAGCAAAATCAGTCATATATACAGCCAAGAAACATACACCATCCAATCAATCTGAAGGCAAGTGTACCCTTAAAAGATCAACCCCATTAAGATTACTAGACAGTAAGCATCACTTCAGGTGGGGATACAAGTCCAAACAGTAGTTCTGTTTTTAAGATTGTTTTTTTCATTCTAAGCTAATTGGGTAGCAATTGTATGCTTTTAAATGTAGTCTGTTCCCTCCTAGACTGATAATTAAAAAGGCAAGCCAAGTTGGTTTCTTTTAAAATAGTCAGAAATGATAATTAAGAAGCTGAACACACACACACATATAAACATAATTAATGCTAGAAACTCTTTAGAGGTAATTTCACAACTTTCTCTTCATAAAGTTTTTAATATGTAATTATGCAAGCAAAATAATGAAATGCAAGCAGATGATGAAAGTAATATTCCAGATATTCACTGACAATTGTATCATTACTAAGATTAAAACTCTCATTATTTCATAAATCTCAAAGTAATGTCCAAAGCATTGAAACTGATTATAATTTAAAGTAACTATGGTCTAATTTAAATTTTTTCATAGAATCACAGATTTTTTGAGTTTTTAAGGTGTTTAGTTTCTTTTTCAAAAGACAAATTACACACCCACACTGCCACACACAATTTATCAATCTCTTAACATTTGCAGGCCCTATGCGCTTGACATGCATTAGCTCATCAAATGTTCACAGCAGTCATATGAAACCATTGGTATAAGGCCCATTTAAATGAAACTGAGGGGACTTCCCTGGTGGCACAGTGGTTAAGAATCCGCTTGCCAATGCAGGGGACACGGGTTCAAGCCCTGATCAGGGAAGATCCCACACGCCGCGGAGCCCGTGCGAAACAACTACCGAGCCTGCACTCTAGAGCCCGCGAGCCACAACTACTGAGGTCGGCACGCCTAGAGCCCGTGCTCCCCAACAAGAGAAGCCACTATGCAATGAGAAGCCCACGCATCACAACAGAGAGTAGCCCCCACTCACTGCAACTAGAGAAAGCCTGCGTGCAGCAACGAAGAATCAACGCAGCCAAAAAAATAAGTAAATAAATAAATTTATTTAAAAAAATAAATAGGGGCTTCCCTGGTGGCGCAGTCGTTAAGAGTCCGCCTGCCGATGCAGGGGACACGGGTTCGTGCCCCGGTCTGGTAAGACCCCACATGCCGCAGAGTGGCTGGGCCCGTGAGCCATGGCCACTGAGCCTGCGCGTCAGGAGCCTGTGCTCCGCAACGGGAGAGGCCGCAACAGTGAGAGGCCCGTGTACCGCAAAAAACCAAAACAAAACAAAAACAAAACCCCCCCAAACAAACAAACAATAAATAAATGGAACTGAGGCTTGAAAAATTAAGATACTTGCTCAAGATTGCACAACTAGTAAATTGATTCAAACCTAAGGCAATCGGATTCCAAAACCTGAGCTCATAAACAATTCTACCATTTAACATTTCTAAATTCAAATATAGTTGTAATACACAGGTCAAGTGTGATTACAATCAACTTGTAACATAATTCATGCTGGCAACTGATGTTGATGGTAGCAACAGAAACATTTTTGTTGGGAAACATAATAGCCCCTACAGGTTTGTTCATATATTCCATGTGGTATAAGACTTAAGTCCCCAACAGTAAAGGGCTCCTGATCTAGTGAAGGCAATTTGTTGTGTCTATTTTTTTTGAGGGGGGGTTGGGGGTGGCCCACACCATGTGGCTTGTGGGATCTCAGTTCCCCAGCTAGGAACTGAATCCCGGCCATGGCAGTAAAAGCCCGGAATCCTAACCACTAGGCCACCAGGGAACACCCCTGTGCTTATTTTTATTAGAAGTCCACAGTTTTCTCTCCAGAGGAGTCAGGTTGCAGAGTCCAGGCCCTTTCTGGAGGTTCCTAGCTTTTTCACATAGGCCTTCTGTCAGGGTGAGGATGGACTGACTCTCATATAGACTTTCTACTAATTCTTCTCCCATCCATAATCCCTCTATCAGAGCTTCCACAGAACAAATCAACTTCCTTCAAGGGTTAGGTCTCAGCTTTCTCTGGTCCTCATCAAACAACACACTGTGATCTGCTTCCTGTATGTTACTGCTGCCTTCCTCTGGCCTATTCTTCATCCTTGTGCAGTATGTCTTTTAAAACACTCTCTACTGTGATTTCAGAAGGGGTTTAGCAGAGTGCCCAACAAAGGCAGTGTGTTTCAATTGTCCATTTTTGAGGCCTTTCATGTTTATATTTTCAGTTTTCCCTCATACTTGATGAATAGTTCGGGTATAGAATTTAAGGTTTAAATAATATTTAAATTACATTTTATATAGAGAACTAATGATATATGTCCAAACTTGTATTCTAGAGTCCTATGTTAAAATGCCTTCAGTTTTTAAAAATGGGAAGAAAATATATGAACCATGGTCAACTCATGTCCGTAGAAACAGAGGAAACTGCACCCGCCCCCCCACCTCTGGGACAAAATAAAATAGGGCACAAATAATTTATGTAAATAAAATTTTAAATGGTTGAAATTTTTGGGGCTTCCCTGGTGGCTCAGTGGTTAAGAATCCACCTGCCAATGCAGGGGACACGGGTTTGAGCCCTGGTCTGGGAAGATCCCACATGCCACGGAGCAACTAAGCCTGTGCGCCACAACTACTCAGCCTGTGCTCTAGAGCCCGTGAGCCACAACTACCGAGCTGGCGTGCCACAACTACTGAAGCCCACTTGCCTAGAGCCCGTGCTCCGCAACAAGAGAAGCCACCACAACGAGAAGCCCGCGCACCGCAATGAAGAGTAGCCCCCGCTCGCCACAACTAGAGAAAGCCCACGCACAGCAACAAAGACCCAACGCAGCCATAAATAAATAAATAAATAAATGGTCGAAATTTTCTATTACATCAAGTCCTGATGGTTTAAAGAAAAATAAAATAAAATGAATATTAGGCAAGAGAATTAAAACGTGAGAGGGAAAACAAACCTTGGTAAAATAGTCCAAAAGGACGATAATAATTTATTTTATTTGCACAATACTTCTAACTTTGCCAGGTCTTTACATATTTAATCACAGGATAACTTTATGAGGCAGGGATATAAACTTATGCCCATTTTAAAAATAAGAAAAAAAAAAAAGGCTCAGAGACTTGCAAGGCTGCTCCAATGACCCCAAGCCCAAAGTAAAGAAGCCAAACTGAGCTGGCCTCCTGATCCCAATGCCTTTCTCGAAGCAAATTTCAGGTGACCCACAGTCCGGCTCAGTGCTGATCAGAGTGAGGGAGGTCAGAGTGAATTCACCCTAAAACCAATAAGGCTTACGCTTCAGGGACCAACACCCCCCTCTTCATACATGGGCTCCTTCCAAGCCCCTCTACTGAATTTTTATTTTAAAAACAGTTTTAAACTGACAGAAGAACTGGGAAGACAGTACAGAGTTCCTATATCATTAACATCAAATATTGGTGTGGTATATTTGTTACAATTAATGAACCAATCTTGGGACATCACTTTTATAACTAAAGTCTATACTTTACTCAGCTATCTTAGTTTTTGCTTAATGTCCTTTTTCTCTGGATTCCCACCCAGGATCCCACATAACATTTGTGAGAGAGAGAGGAAAATTCACCTAGATCCTTACTCTATACACCTCCTTATGTCCTGCCATGGATGTAAGTATTTTGCTTATTATTATTATTATTTTTAATAAGGGGCTCCCATTTTTCCCTTAAAGACTCAAGAGAAAATGCATAGTTGTTTTTTGGGTCTTAGAATAACACACGTCTTATCATCTGGCCACAAACGATATAAGCATCCCCTTCAGGACTGGGCAGTAGGAAGGGGCCAGCTGATCCTGAGCTTGACTTGAGACTCAAAACAGGTAACAGGAGAGTAGCAAACACAGAAAATGCTTTCATTTATGCATTTCTCTACAGACCATCCATGAACTGGCAAAACGCATCATGTAACAGTTCAAATTTTCAGCATGGAATATCTCTTACATTGATTGAGGGCAGATGGATTTCCTTTGCTGCGTTGTCCTGAAACTGCTTTATTCTCCTAGAGGACCTCTTTATTTTGTTTTAAATGTTTGTTCATTTATTTATTTATTTAGGCTGCTCCGGGTCTTAGTTGCGGCATGCGAACTCTTAGCTGTGGCATGCACATGGGATCTAGTTTCCTGACCAGGGATCAAACCCGGGCCCCCTGCATTGGGAGCGTGAAGTCTTACCCATTGGGCCACCAGGGAGGTCCCCAGAGGGCCCCTTAAGTAAAAGTATTTCAAGTTCATCGTCTCATACATGATGAGGCCTACACACACAATGAATTTGGATTGACTAATTCCTTCACTCAGAATGATTTGCAGAGTGTCTACTGTGTAGAGCTATTGTGGACTGTCAGACCCGTTTTTCTTTGCCTGGGAAGCTTTCTTATTACCCCTCCTCTGGTAACAGACCTGTCCCTGTTCACAGGATTGGCTCAGGTCATCACAGATTGTCAGCTCCTCAAAAAACCCTACAGGGGTTGCTCAGCAGACAGCCTCTTCCAGGCTGTATGAGGCCCATGTGTTGTCCTGACAGAGAACCAGCAGAGAACCGTGAAGAGATGAGGGCCTCACAACGGCAGGGAAAATCCTCTTATCTTGGTGTGATCCCCAAACGCAGGCAACCTTTCTTTGATTGTCTGAACCACTCCAGCCCTCTACTACTACTGGAGTGACTAACTTTCCCTTTTTAAAAATATTTATTTAAAAAATAAATATTTATTTATTTATTTTTGGCTGTGTTGGGTCTTTGCTGCTGCGCGCGGGCTTTCTCTAGTTGCGGCGAGTGGGGGCTACTCTTTGTTGTGGTGCGTTGGCTTCTCATTGTGGTGTCTTCTCTTGTTGCGGAGCACGGGCTCTAGGCACGTGGGCTTCAGTAGCTGTGGCATGCCGGCCCAGTAGTTGTGGCTCACGGGCTCTAGAGCACAGGCTCAGTAGTTGTGGTGCACGGGCTTAGTTGCTCCACGGCATGTGGGATCTTCCCGGGCTAGGGCTCCAACCTGTGTCCCCTGCATGGGCAGGTGGATTCTTAACCAGTGCACCACCAGGGAAGTCCCTAAATTTCCTTTTTTGCTAAGCCAATGTGCGTTAAGATTCTGTCCCATCCTCTGTCACTTGCATTGAAAGAGCTCTAATAAAAACCATGGGCGGGCTTCCCTGGTGGCGTAGTGGTTGAGAATCTGCCTGCCAATTCAGGGGACACGGGTTCGAGTCCTGGTCTGGGAAGATCCCACATGCCGTGGAGCAACTGGGCTTGTGAGCCACAACTACTGAGCCTGCGCGCCTGGAGCCTGTGCTATGCAACAAGAGAGGCCGCGATAGTGAGAGGCCCGTGCACCGCGATGAAGAATGACCCCTGCTCGCCGCAACTAGAGAAAGCCCTCGCACAGAAACGAAGACCCAACATGGCTAAAAATAAATAAATAAATAAATTTATTTAAAAAAAAAAAAACAAAACACCATGGGCACTTTGTTAAATGCTGGGTATGTCCTGGTGAACAAAATAACACTGAGCATCAGGAAAGTATAAATAAAAACCACAATGGAATACCACAACATACACCCCTGAATGGCTACAAACAACTGACAAAACTAGTGTCGAAACTGAACTGAGCAACTGGAACCCTCACACCCTGCTGGTGAGAGTATAAATGGGCACAGTTACTTTGAAAAACTGGTTGGCAACACCTCAAAGCTGAACATACATCTACCCTAAGATTCAGCAACTCTACCCAACATAAACATGTACATGTGTCACTAAAAGACATGCACACAGCAGCACTATTTACAATTGCCAGGACCTGGAAGGGCCCAGGAACAGAATACTGGGTGAATGCTTTGTGGCTTATCCACAGGACGGAAGGCTACATGGCAACAAGGTGAATGCTCACCAGTTATACTCCACATGGACGGACCTCATAGGGACACCGTGTGCAGTGACAGGTGCCAACCCTGTCCTGTAGAGTCCTGTGGCAGGTGGGTGGGCCCTGGCCCTGGCGCTGTGGAAGAAATGACAGAAGGGAGCACAGGGACTCTGGGGGCTGCTCTTGCTCTGTTTCCTCTTCTGGCCGGTGGTTCTATGATTTTGTAAAAAATTATCCAACTGTATATTTATGATGTGTGCCCTTTTCTGTGTCTATATATTTCAACAAAAAGTTAAAATACAAAAGACAGCATCCCTGAGCCCATGAAGCATACGATCTGGTGGAGAAGACAGACACTAAACAAGTAAATACACGAATGCTTCCCCTCTGCCACTGCCATCCAGCGTGGAGAATGCTTTGTTCTTTTCTTCATCTGGAAGCTCTGTAGCCACCAAGATTACTTTGCTGTCTGTTTTGCGTCTTTTCCAACTCTGTCATGTCTGTCCTGAAGAGTAGCGACCATAAATGCATGAAATATTGTGTACAGATGTTCCAGGATTTGGGCCAAAGAACATAAAATCTATTTTCTTTTACCTGATCTTCCTAAGTTAAGACTAGCAATCTGCAAGCCTTTCTTGATGTACAAGTATCTGAAATACTGTTTTGGGATGCAGTCAATATGCCTTTTCTTGGGTCCCGATTAATAGCCAAGGGCACACCTTTTTGTTTTTTTTGGTTGCTGCGCAGCATGTGGGACCTTAGTTCCCTGACCAGGGATTGAGCCCGCGCCCCCTGCAGTGGAAGCTCGGAGTCTTAACCACTGGACCACCAGGGAAGTCCCCAAGAGCACATCTTTTGATAAGTATTTTCTGGATTTTTTTTTTCTTGAAGGTCTTATCTTATGCACAATAAATTATTACTTTTATGTGTGCTCTGGATAATGTTTTCAGTGCATTCCCACCCTCTGGGTATTTCAATGTGTGCATTCCCACCCTCTGGGTATTTCAATGTGTGGAAATGCTTAAAGTTATCTGAAAATATGGAGATCTTACTGTTGACTCCCTCTTGGGTCATTTACACAGAAGTGCAATTGTTTAACACTTCTCTATTCTGAAAATATGGTCACATGATTTTGTTCAACTGGAATTAGTTGAATCACATTTGAAATAAAAAAGGGCCAAAAGCTGCAGCTTAGAAATTTTTGTTACATGAAAATTTTACTTGAAAAGACATTTGTTTGAACGTTTATAAGCTTTCTACTTATGTTTCCTAATCTCCTTCTATTAAAGTTCAGCTAACTTGTACATTTAAATAATATTTGAAGAAACATACTAATTTCCAGAGGCTGAGGCTGACCAAAGAAATGGAAAAAGCCTGCACATACTTTAGCTTTATTTGCGAATAGAGAGACATCGTGTTGAAGGGCTGGAGGGGAACTCGGGCCCCAGGACCCCAGAGGCTTGCACAACTGTCCAATGTGGATTATGCGCCCCGCAATAAGAGAAAATGGAAACAGAGGATGTGGGCCAACAAAGTCAAGCTTTTTTTTTTTTTTTAAAGATTAAATAGCCAAAGGACAGATTCTAATTTCCTAAAGGTCATACTTTAGCCTCAGACAAACACATATTCCATGCTGTTTTAAATATCAAAAGCTGTAAGCAGAGCATTTACACACTTGTAACAGAAAGAGCATTCTTTATTTACAAGTGCCATAAGCACTGAATACTAACCAGATGTAGTTGACTGCCTCTTATAAAGAAGAAAACATACAGAGAAGAAACCAAAGTTTGAGCTTGAAAAAAATCTTAAAACAAGTGGTTAACAATTTGTTATACTAACAGAACTAGAGGAGTTGAAAGCCCTTTGCTGAAGCATGCCTCCACTGACACACTATTAGTGAACTTGCTTAAGCAGGGCCCTCTTGCTTCTTCCAAGAGCACTTGCAAATATATGGGCTTTTCTGCCCACACCTCTGGATGTGAAAGTGATGGTGTTCTGGTAGGATGTTCCTAAATGACTGGCCTGAAGACCCTGACTTATGCAAACATGGTTATGAATGTCTGAAATCATTTAATTAATTACAAGAGGAAGGTGATTACCTCAAACATGCTTTTCCGAAGTAACCAATCTTCAAGTTCTTGAGGCAGAAAATATAATCAGCCTTTTCTTTTGGGGGGTTGGGTGGGCAGTGATGGTGATACTGTGCAGTTAGTGTTTATCAGAAAAATACACTATTTTAAACATGTTAAAAACACTGTAATCAAAGATCGGATAAAGACTAATAGAGTCAGGAAATGTGAACATATGGTTATTTTCAATTTAAATTACAGCTAGACTTTGTAAGATAAGGTAGTTTAGAAAGGCATTCAACAACAATTTGAACTATCATAAATAGCTTGAAGTAAAATAGTTCAGTGTGAAAAATAGATCTGCAGGATGCTTAGTTTGAAATCTACCTTAAAACCATACAGAACCACTTCAGATCCACTAGAGTATCTATTATAAAAAAGACAGACAGTAGCAAGTGTTGGTGAGAATGGGGAAAGTGGAAGCCTCAGACATTGTTGGTGAGATGTAAAATGGCACAGCCACTTTGTAAAACAGTTTGACAGTTCCCTTTTTCCTCTTTTTTAAATGTCCTTTATAAATTCTGAGATGATATATTCACGTACAAAGTAAAGTTATAATTGTTCCTTTAAACCTAGTCCCTCTTTTCACACAGAATCCTGTCATTCAAATCTTCCTGCACTGGGACAAACAACTGAGGATATCTGAGAAGGTAACATTCTTCTCTTTAAATATAGCATCTATTTCATTCTCTCTGTCTGGAACTCTTATTAGATTACCCTGAACCACCTAATTCCATGCTTCTTAACTGAACTCATTTGTTTTCCATCTAATTATCTTTCTGTTGTTTGGGTGATTTCTCCAAATAAATCTTCTAATGTTCTCTTTAGTAATATTTAATGTGTTGTTTGACTTATCCACTAGTTGCTAAATTTTTAAAATTCTAATCACATTTAAAAAATTTAGAGTCAATTTGTTTCTTTTTCCAATAGGCTTCTGTAAAAAAATTGTCCTATATTTTAAATTAGATCTATTTGTTTAGTTATTACTTTGATATCTTAAACCTTGTACTTTGTAGTTTTTGTCCAGATTGTTCTATAATTCTCACTTAACAGAAGTTTGTTTTATACAACTAATGTATAATTTAAAAAAATATATTTTATTTATTTATTTGTTTGTTTGTTTGTTTATTTATTTTTGGGCTGCATTGTGTCTTAGCTGCGGCACGCAGGATCTTTTGTTGTGGCGCCCAGGCTCTTCGATGTGGCGCGTGGGCTTCTCTCCAGTCACGGCACGCAGGCTCTGTAGTTGCGGCGTGTGGGCTCTTTAACTGTGGTGCGCGGGCTCCAGAGTACATGGGCTCAGTAGTTGTGGTGCACGGGCTTAGTTGCCCTGCGGCATGTGGGATTTTAGTTCCCTGACCAGGTATCGAATCCACATCCCCTGCATTGGAAGGTGGATTCTTAACCACTGGATCACCAGGGAAGTCCCAATTAATGTATAGTTTTTTAATGTGCACTTGCTTCATCTGGGGTCATTTTTGTCTGTGACAGTTATGTATGTGTGAGAATTTCCCTCCAGGGAAGTTTCAGGGTGGCTTCTCTCAGAGCCCGGAGGAGTCCCTGTATCTACAATTTATATTCCTTTCCAGATTTGGGCTTCTACCTAGCCCACACATAGGCAAGGTAAACTGAGACCTTGTATATATCTATGTCAGGGATCCGAAGAGGTGAGTTTCTCCACCTGCCAAGTTCCCTGCAGCTTCTTTGGGGTGGCTGGCACTTTTTCCTCTTCCTCTTTCAACTGATGGAAGTCTTTGAGGCCACAAGCTCTGGGAGGAGGATCCACCCCAGCATCTGATGCAGCCCAGGCTGTCCTCCATCTCTGACCCAGGGCCCAGATCTGCTCTGAGATGCTGTGGGCTGGCCAACACCAGCTCCTGCTCTCGCTTTGATTTTTCTCCTTATTTCTGGCTCTCAGGACGTTTTTACTTCTTTCTTTTGAGCTTGACTATGTACTTAAAACATGTTGTACTTAATCCAGAATTTCTGTAAGATTAAAATGGCAGGGAAGGGTACATATGGTCATCTGGGCCTGCCATATTTCTTTTTTCTTTTTTTTTTTTTGGCTGTGCCATGAGGCATGAGGGATCTTAGTTCCCTGACCAGGGATCAAACCTGTGACCCCTGCAGTGAGAGTCTGGAGTCTTAACCACTGGACCACCAGGGAAGTCCCTGCCGTATTTCTTTAAGTCTCCTCTTGCTTTCTTTTTGGTGAGAAATATCACATTTTCATTTCTCTTTAATTATACAAGTAATTAACAAATGCATTCTCACTATAAAAATTAAATGGTTAAAGCTAAGTTAAACTCTTCTTTGATGTAAGCCCAATTCTAGTCTCCACCCCTCTCTCCCCAGATGAATATCTTGCAGATTCCTTCTCATATTACAGATCTCTGTGGACCCACAGCAAATAGGAAAGTTACACCTCAAATAAAAATACCTCAATAGAGAAAATTTAATAAATACAATCATACTACACCATATTGTTTTCACATTTCTTTCTTTCTTTTTTTAATTTTTTTGCAGTACGCGGGCCTCTCACTGTTGTGGCCTCTCCTGCTGTGGAGCACAGGCTCTGGACATGCAGGCTCAGCGGCCATGGCTCATGGGCCCAGCCGCTCCACAGCATGTGGGATCTTCCCGGACCGGGGCACAAACCTGTGTTCCCTGCATCGGCAGGCGGACTCTCAACCACTGTGCCACCAGGGAAGCCCCACATTTCTTTTCTTCACTCAACAATGTGTATTGAAGAGCTTTTCCGGTGAAGATAGAGTTGCTGTGTTCTTTTTAATGACTGTGTAGTATTCCACTGTGAATAATTTTTGAGGGTGTGTCAGCCTATGAGGGAAAAGTTTCTCAGAAGTTTTTCAGAAGAAGGAAGGGAAGGTATTGGGCACCAGACAACTGCTGTCCACCCTCTACTACCATGTCCTACCAGGCACTCATTGCTACATACTCTCACAGACCATGATGGACACCCCCCACCAAACTTGGGGTCAGATGTCGACATGGATGGTTCCACACATTGCAAGAGGGTGTGAAGTGATTTCTTACTCACATAATGAGGATTCTGGGAGGGAAGGGCAGCTAGTGTCCAGCTGTGGATGACAGTCATGAAATGAGCCAAGTTGGTACTGGGGGCGGGGGGCAGTGGAGTGGTAAGGGAGAGTCCCTGAGAAAATATGAGGAAGCAGGATTAATTACAGTGGTTTGATTCAGTCTTTGATTCCTATCTGACATGGAGCATAATGCTTGCATAGGGTTTGTGACGGTTGAAGAAACTGAACTACAGGCCTTCCCTGGTGGCACAGTGGTTGAGAGTCCGCCTGCCGATGCAGGGGACACGGGTTCGTGCCCCGGTCCGGGAAGATCCCACATGCCGCGGAGCGGCTGGGCCTGTGAGCCATGGCTGCTGAGCCTGTGTGTCTGGAACCTGTGCTCCCCAACGGGAGAGGGCACAACAGTGAGAGGCCCGCGTACTGCAAAAAAAAAAAAAAAAAAAGAAACTGAACTACGATGGATGGACTTGGAGGGCATTACACTAAGTGAAAGAAGTCAGACAGAGAAGACAAATACTATATGATATTACTTATATGTGGAATCTAAAAAATACAACAAACTAGTGAATATAACAAAAAAGAAGCAGACTCACAAATACAGAGAACAAATGAGCCGTTACCAGTGGGGGCATGGGGAGAAGGGTAATATAGGGGTGGTGGAGTGGGTGGTACAAATTTTGGGTGTAAGATAGGCTCAAGGATGTATTGTATAATACAGGGAATATAGCCAATATTTTGTAATAACTGTAAATGGAAAGTAACCTTTAAAAATTGTATTAAATAAATAAATAAACTGAACTAAGAAGAGTCATCAAATTGTAGACAGAAAACATGGTCACTGCTAAGTGCTTGATCATTGCTAATTCTTCCTTCCAAAGATGTAAATAAGCCATTTTCAGCATGAAAGCAGTTAAAATTTACTTTCACTGTTCTGAATTACAGATATCAAATGGCATACCAACATAAATAGATGATGTCATGGCTCCTCCTGCAATCGTGCTGGTGATTTTATAGTGAAAATATTGTTTGTTTCACTAAAGCCTGCTTGAAATTTGTCAGTTTAAAAGCAAAACAACTCTTAACCAGAGAGGAATTTGCTTTTTGTGTGTTATAACAAATGGTTTTTAACCACCTCTAAAAAAGAAAAAAAAAAACTCTCAGTAATTTAAGTATATATTCAGAAAAAAAGAAACAAAGCAACCACAGTCCTTGAACATTGTATATAATAATTAAAGGACAATTGTCATGAGAAAGAGCTAAAAGTTATATAAAATCTCAATAATCGGGACTTCCCTGGTAGCCTACCAATGCAGGGGACACGGGTTCGATCCCTGGTCCAGGAAGATCCCACATGCTGCAGAGCAACTAAGCCCGTGCAACACAACTACTGAGCCTGCGCTCTAGGGCCCGCATGCTGCAACTACTGAGCCCGCATGCTGCAACTACTGAAGCCTGCACACCTAGAGCCCATGCTCAGCAACAAGAGAAGCCACCTCAATGAGAAACCCACGCAACTCAATGAAGAGTACAGCCCCTGCTCGCCACAACTAGAGAAAGCCTGCACACAGCAACAAAGACCCAACGCAGCCAAAAATAAATTTTTTAAGAAAATCTCAATAATCACTTATAAGTATTATTGTAAATGAAACAAACTAAAAAGAAATAGTCAGTAAATATTTACTGACAGATTAATAGGCACAAAGCTTGCCTTAAGCTACACAATAGAGCACTCCAACAGTATAAAGATGTTCTCTTCAGGAAGTAAAGATAAATACATGCTGATTGAAGAAAGTTATATTAAATTTTAATAACTTTTCTCTTTCTTACAAAAGCTTTACCTGGGATTGTCTATGTGAAAATACTTTTGTTAAATATGTTTAACTCTGTACTATATTATATCACCAACACCCAGCCAAGCTTTTATGACCTGAACTTGCCCTAGAGATCATAGTTGATAGGAACAGGGGTGAACACATGACCCAAGCTGGCTAAATCAGGTTTTCTGGAAAAATCTGAAATTGAGGGCCATACCACCAATCTGGGAAGTTGCTTTAACTGAAGGTAAATAGGCTTGGGTTCTTTGAGATGGGCCATTGGCCACATGCCTGTCAACACAGTGGGAGCTGTCCTGCAGAAGGCAAGACCTACTGAGAGGAGAATGAAGTGAACATACAGAAAATGGTAGAGATGATTTAACTCAGAAAAAGAAAGCAAGATGAGAGTCCGTGAGGACTGCCTGGATCGTGAGGGTGACCTCATTCCTGGTCCCAGGCCCTTGGGAATCCCTAATGCCCTTCAATAAGAGGGTATTCTCAGTGTCCTTTCAATACAGCCATGTTGTACGTAGGCTTATTTGAAGTTTCTATTACTTGCAATCAAAATGTATTTACAAACAAAATGGTCATTTGAATTCCATTAGTGACAATAAAGAGTATGGGATGGATGAGGGAGATATTTTTGCAGAAAGACTATCTAGGTCATCATGAGTGAACATAGATATTAAAAGAGAGGCAGAATCAAGCTCTGAATTATTTGTTTGTTGCCTTTGGTCAATCTCCTCAGTCCTGAAACAGTTCTTTTTAAACAATTTTTCCAGCTTTACACTTATTTTCCTATGGAGAAGATTCAGTGACCTCTTCATTCTGCCATAGTTGGAAGTTCCACCACAAATGACTTAAATTTTATTTAAAATTTCTTTTATCTCTTTGCCTCTTTTTGATTAGCTTTTTAAAATTTTGCTTTTTCCCATATGTTAGTTGGGATGTCACATGCTCTATTTCTATATGTCAAATGGTTACCTTAGATATTTTATCATGCATACTCATCAAAGTCCAAATTAATCCATGTCTCAATCCTCCTCACAAACAAAGGACTTTACAGCATTTTAATTTCAGTCACACTTGTACTTTTCAAATTTTAGCTTAAAAAAAAAAAAGACTTCACTTGACATTATTATGACTTTATTATATGGTCACTGTTTGCTGTATTTACCATATTCTTTGCTCCTATTGCTTCTTACATCTCAAACCTTCTTAGATCATTTTCCCTCTCCCTGAAGAATATCCTTTAATTCTAACATGAACATCTGTTAGAGGTAAATTCTCTCAGTTTCTACTTGTATGACTTTCACTTTTATTTTTTCCAAATTTTATCGAGATATAATTGACATATAAGACTGTATTAGCTTAAGGTGTACCATGATTTGATATATGTATATATTGCAAACTGATCACTGCTGTGACATTTTTATGCATGTTTCTGTATATACATGTGCACACATTTCTTTCGAATATATACCTAGGAGTATGTGTATCTTCAACTTTTATAGATAATATCAAAGTGTTGGTACCAATTTACCATCAAACAGCAGTATATGAGAATAGCTATTGTTCCATATTCTAACAATTGGTACTATCAGTCTTTTTACTATTAATCATTGTGGTGAGTGTGCAGTGGTATCTGATAGCGATTTAAAATAGATTTTCCCTCATTTGACTAGTGGAGTTGAACATTTACATGCATTTGTTGGCCATTTGAATTTTGGGATCAGTCTGTTCAAATTGCTTGCCCGTTTTTCCCTATCAGTTTTTGGAGTTCTTTACAAATACTGCCTGGGATATACCAAATTCTCAATAAAACACACTTGCCATATAAACTACTTATGATTGCTTTTGCCATTTAATGTACCAAGATATATCCCATATCAGTAAACACAAATCTACTTTGTTATTTTTAAGGCAATAAGGCAAGCCATTGTATAGATATACAATATATTGTAATTTAACCAACTGTCTATTGATAATCTTTTAGGTTTGTTGTAATTTTTCACTATTTTATATACTACAATGAATATCCTTCTAAGATATTTTTGTACATTTGTAGAAGCAGAATGGCTTAATGTTGAGTAAAGGCTGATAAAATGACCTATATAAAAAAAAGCTGTCAATTTATATTTCTACCAACAATGTGTAAAAGTGCTTATTTTGGAAAGAGTTTGAAAATTCCCTTCTCTTAGTTCCTGTAATTCTTGTAAACCTTGCCCAAAGTCCTGGATAAAGCCTTTATTATATATAAATTGATATATATATATATATATATATAATATACATATTCTTTTTCATATTCTTTTCCATTATGGTTTATTACAGGATATTGAATATAGTTCCCTGTGCTATACAGTAGGATCTTGTTGTTTATCTATTTTATATATACTAGTTAGTAACTGCTAATCCCAAACTCCAAACTTATCCCTCCCATTTCCCTCTTGGTAACCATAATTTTGTTTTCTATGTCTGTGAGTCTGTTTCTGTTTTGTAAAAAAGTTCATCTGAATCATATTACTCAGCCATAAAAAAAACCAAAATTGAGTTATTTGTAGTGAGGTGGATGGACCTAGAGTCTGTCACACAGAGTGAAGTAAGTGAGAAAGAGAAAGACAAATACCGTATGCTAACACATATACATGGAATCTAAAAAAAAAAAGGTTCTGAAGAACCTAGGGGCAGGAGAGGAATAAAGACGCAGATGTAGAGAATGGACTTGAGGAAACGGGGAGGGGGAAGGGTAAGCTGGGACAAAGTGAGAGAGTGGTATGGACATATATACACTACCAAATGTAAAATAGATACCTAGTGGGAAGCAGCCACATAGCACAGGGAGATCAGCTCGGTGCTTTGTGACCACTTAGAGGGGTGGGATAGGGAGGATAGGAGGGAGACGAAAGAAAGAGGAGATACGGGGATATATGTATATGTATAGTTCATTCACTTTGTTATAAAGCAGAAACTAACACACTATTGTAAAGCAATTATACTCCAATAAACATGTTAAAAAAGGAATCATTTTTTAGATTCCACATTTAAGTGATATCGTATGGTATTTGTCTATCTCTTTCTGAATTACATCACTTACTATGATAATCTCTAGGTCCATCCACGTTGCTGTAAATGGCATTATTTCATTCTTTTTTTACAGCTGAGTAGTATTCTACTGTGTGTGTATGTGTGTGTGTATGTATGTGTGTATATATATATATACACTACATCCTCTTATTTTTACATCTTTATTGGAGTATAATTGCTTTACAATGGTGTGTTAGCTTCTGCTTTATAACAAAGTGAATCAGTTATACATATACATATGTTCCCATATCTCTTCCCTCTTGCGTCTCCCTCCCTCCCATCCTCCCTATCCCACCCCTGTAGGTGGTCACAAAGCACCGAGCTGATTTCCCTGTGCTATGCGGCTGCTTCCCACTAGCTATCTATTTTACGTTTGGTAGTGTATATATGTCCATGCCACTCTCTCACTTTGTCACAGCTTACCCTTCCCCCTCCCCATATCCTCAAGTCCATTCTCTAGTAGGTCTGTGTCTTTATTCCTGTCTTGCCCCTAGGTTCTTCATGACATTTTCCTTAAATTCCATACACATGTGTTAGCATACGGTATTTGTCTTTCACTTTCTGACTTACGTCACTCTGTATGACAGACTCTAGGTCCATCCACCTCACTACAAATAGCTCAATTTCGTTTCTTTTTATGGCTGAGTGATATTCCATTGTATATATGTGCCACATCTTCTTTATCCATTCATCCGATGATGGACACTTAGGTTGTTTCCATCTCCTGGCTATTGTAAATAGAGCTGCAATGAACATTTTGGTACATGACTCTCTTTGAATTATGGTTTTCTCAGGGTATATGTCCAGTAGTGGGATTGCTGGGTCATATGGTAGTTCTATTTGTAGTTTTTTAAGGAACCTCCATACCGTTCTCCATAGTGGCTGTACCAATTCACATTCCCACCAGCAGTGCAAGAGTGTTCCCTTTTCTCCACACCCTCTCTAGCATTTGTTGTTTCTAGAATTTTTTTTTCTATTTTTTTTATTAGTTTCTGCTTTACAACAAAGTGAATCAGTCACACATATACATCTGTTCCCACATCCCCTCCCTCATGCATCTCCCCCCCCCCACTCCCCATCCTCCCCCTCCAGGCAGTCACAAAGCACCGAGCTGATCTCCCCGTGCTCTGCGGCTGCCTCCCACTATCTATCTACCCCACGTTTGGCAGTGTATATATGTCCATGCCTCTCTCTCGCTCTGTCACAGCTTACCCCTCCCCCTCCCCATATCCTCAAGTCCATTCTCAAGTAGGACTGTGTCTTTATTCCCGTTTTACCCCTAGGTTCTTCATGACATTTTTTTTCTTATATTCCATATATATGTGTTAGCACACGGTATTTGTCTTTCTCTTTCTGACTTACTTCACTCTGTATGACAGACTCTAGGTCTATCCACCTCATTACAAATAGCTCAGTTTCGTTTCTTTTTATGGCTGAGTAATATTCCATTGTATATATGTGCCACATCTTCTTTATCCATTCATCCGATGATGGACACTTAGGTTGTTTCCAGCTCCGGGCTATTGTGAATAGAGCTGCAATGAACATTTTGGTACATGTCTCTTTTTGAATTATGGTTTTCTCAGGGTATATGCCTAGTAGTGGGATTGCTGGATCATATGGTAGTTCTATTTGTAGTTTTTTAAGGAACCTCCATACTGTTCTCCATAGTGGCTGTACCAATTCACATTCCCACCAGCAGTGCAAGAGTGTTCCCTTTTCTCCACACCCTCTCTAGCATTTGTTGTTTCTATAATTTTTGATGATGGCCATTCTGACTGGAGTGAGATGATATCTCTTTGTAGTTTTGATTTGCATTTCTCTAATGATTAATGATGTGGAGCATTCTTTCATGTGTTTGGTGGCAGTCTGTATATCTTCTTTGGAGAAATGTCTATTAAATCTCCTGCCCATGTTTGGATTGGGTTGTTTGTTTTTTTGTTATTGAGCTGCATGAGCTGCTTGTAAATTTTGGAGATTAACCCTTTGTCAGTTGCTTCATTTGCAAATATTTTCTCCCATTCTGAGGGTTGTCTTTTGGTCTTGTTTATGGTTTCCTTTGCTGGGCAAAATCTTTGCGGTTTCATTAGGTCCCATTTGTTTATTTTTGTTTTTATTTCCATTTCTCTAGGAGGTGGGTCAAAAAGGATCTTGCTGTGATTTATGTCATAGAGTGTTCTGCCTATGTTTTCCTCTAAGAGTCTGATAGTGTCTGGCCTTACATTTAGGTCTTTAATCCATTTAGAGCTTATTTTTGTGTATGGTGTTAGGGAGTGATCGAATCTCATACTTTTACATGTCCCTGTCCAGTTTTCCCAGCACCACTTACTGAAGAGGCTGTCCTTTCTCCTCTGTACATTCCTGCCTCCTTTATCAAAGATAAGGTGACCATATGTGCGTGGGTTTATCTCTGGGCTTTCTCTCCTGTTCCATTGATCTATATTTCTGTTTTTGTGCCAGTCTCATACTGTCTTGATTACTGTGGCTTTGTAGTATAGTCTGAAGTCAGGGAGCCTGATTCCTCCAGCTCCGTTTTTCGTTCTCAAGATTGCTTTGGCTATTCGGGGTCTTTTGTGTTTCCATACAAATTGTGAAATTTTTTGTTCTAGTTCTGTGAAAAATGCCAGTGGTGGTTTGATAGGGATTGCATTGAATCTGTAGATTGCTTTGGGTAGTAGAGTCATTTTCACAATGTCGATTCTTCCAATCCAAGAACATGGTATATCTCTCCATCTATCTGTATCATCTTTAACTGCTTTCATCAGTGTTTTATAATTTGCTGCATACAGGTCTTTTGTCTCCTTAAGTAGCTTTATTCCTAGATATTTTATTCTTTTTGTTGCAATGGTAAATGGGAGTGTTTTCTTGATTTCACTTTCAGATTTTTCATCATTAGTGTATAGGAATGCCAGAGATTTCTGTGCATTAATTTTGTATCCTGCTACTTTACCAAATTCATTGATTACCTCTAGTAGTTTTCTGGTAGCATCTTTAGGATTCTTTATGTATAGCATCATGTCATCTGCAAACAGTGACAGCTTTACTTCTTCTTTTCCGATTTGGATTCCTTTTATTTGCTTTTCTTCTCTGACTGTTGTGGCTAAAACTTCCAGAACTATGTTGTATAAGAGTGGTGAGACTGGGCAACCTTGTCTTGTTCCTGATCTTAGTGGAAATGGTTTCAGTTTTTTACCATTGAGGACGATGTTGGCTGTGGGTTTGTCATATATGGCCTTTATTATGTTGAGGAAAGTTCCCTCTATGCCTACTTTCTGCAGGGTTTTTATCATAAATGGGTGTTGAATTTTGTCGAAAGCTTTCTCAGCATCTATTGAGATGACCATATGGTTTTTCTCCTTCAGTTTGTTGATTGATTTGTGTATATTGAAGAATCCTTGCATTCCTGGAATAAACCCCACTTGATCATGATGTATGATCCTTTTAATGTGCTGTTGGATTCTGTTTGCTAGTATTTTGTTGAGGATTTTTGCATCTATGCTCATCAGTGATATTGGCCTGTAGTTTTCTTTTTTTGTGACATCCTTGTGTGGTTTTGGTATCAGGGTGATGGTGGCCTCGTAAAATGAGTTTGGGAGTGTTCCTCCCTCTGCTATATTTTGGAAGAGTTTGAGAAGGATAGGTGTTAGCTCTTCTCTAAATGTTTGACAGAATTCGCCTGTGAAGCCATCTGGTCCCGAGCTTTTGTTTGTTGGAAGATTTTTAATCAGTTTCAATTTCAGTGCTTGTAATTGGTCTGCTCATATTTTCTATTCTTCCTGATTCAGTCTTGGCAGGTTGTGCATTTCTAAGAATTTGTCCATTTCTTCCAGGTTGTCCATTTTATTGGCATAGAGTTGCTTGTAGTAATCTCTCATGATCTTTTGTATTTCTGCAGTGTCAGTTGTTACTTCTCCTTTTTCATTTCTAATTCTATAGATTTGAGTCTTCTCCCTTTTTTTCTTGATGAGTCTGGCTAATGGTTTGTCAATTTTGTTTATCTTCTCAAAGAACCAGCTTTTAGTTTTATTGACCTTTGCTCTCGTTTCCTTCATTTCTTTTTCATTTATTTCTGATCTGATCTTTATGATTTTTTCCCTTGTGCTACCTTTGGGGGTTTTTTGTTCTTGTTTCTCTAATTGCTTTAGGTGCAAGGTTAGGTTGTTTATTCGAGATGTTTCCTGTTTCTTAAGGTAGGATTGTATTGCTATATACTTACCTCTTAGAACTGCTTTTGCTGCATCCCATAGGTTTTGGGTCGTCGTGTCTCCACTGTCATTTGTTTCTAGGTATTTTTTGATTTCCTCTTTGATTTCTTCAGTGATGACTTCGTTATTAAGTAGTGTATTGTTTAGCCTCCATGTGTTTGTATTTTTTACAGATCTTTTCCTGTAATTGATATCTAGTCTCATAGTGTTGTGGTCGGAAAAGATACTTGATACAATTTCAATTTTCTTAAATTTACCAAGGCTTGATTTGTGACCCAAGATATGATCTATCCTGGAGAATGTTCCATGAGCACTTGAGAAAAATGTGTATTCTGTTGTTTTTGGATGGAATGGCCTATGAATATCAAGTAAGTCCATCTTGTTTAATGTATCATTTAAAGCTTGTGTTTCCTTATTTATTTTCATTTTGGATGATCTGTCCATTGGTGAAAGTGGGGTGTTAAAGTCCCCTACTATGATTGTGTTACTGTCGATTTCCCCTTTTCTGGCTGTTAGTATTTGCCTAATGTATTGAGGTGCTCCTATGTTGGGTGCATGAATATTTACAATTGTTATATCTTCTTCTTGGATCGATCCCTTGATCATTATGTAGTGTCCTTCTTTGTCTCTTCTAATAGTGTTTATTTTAAAGTCTATTTTGTCTGATATGAGAATTGTTACTCCAGCTTTCTTTTGGTTTCCATTTGCATGGAATATCTTTTTCCATCCCCTCACTTTCAGTCTGTATGTGTCTCTAGGTCTGAAGTGGGTCTCTTGTAGACAGCATATATATGGGTCTTGTTTTTGTATCCATTCAGCCAGTCTGTGTCTTTTGGTGGGAGCATTTAATCCATTTACATTTAAGGTAATTATTGATATATATGTTCCTATTCCCATTTTCTTAATTGTTTTGGTTTGTTATTATAGATCTTTTCCTTCTCTTGTGTTTCTTGCCTAGAGAAGATCCTTTAGCATTTGTTGTAAAGCTGGTTTGGTTGTGCTGAACTCTCTCAGCTTTTGCTTGTTTGTAAAGTTTTTAATTTCTCCATCAAATCTGAATGAGATCCTTGCTGGGTAGAGTAATCTTGGTTGTAGGATTTTCTCCTTCATCACTTTAAGTATGTCCTGCCAGTCCCTTCTGGCTTGCAGAGTTTCTGCTGAAAGATCAGCTGTTAACCTTATGGGGATTCCCTTGTGTGTTATTTGTTGTTTTTCCCTTGCTGCTTTTAATATGTTTTCTTTGTATTTAATTTTTGACAGTTTGATTAATTTGTGTCTTGGCGTGTTTCTCCTTGGATTTATCCTGTATGGGACTCTCTGTGCTTCCTGGACTTAACTATTTCCTTTCCCATATTAGGCAAGTTTTCAACTATAATCTCTTCAAATATTTTCTCACTCCCTTTCTTTTTCTCTTCTTCTTCTGGAACCCCTATAATTCGAATGTTGGTGCGTTTAATGGTGTCCCAGAGGTCTCTGAGACTGTCCTCAGTTCTTTTCAGTCTTTTTTCTTTATTCTGATCTGCAGTAGTTATTTCCACTATTTTATCTTCCAGGTCACTTATCCATTCTTCTGCCTCAGTTATTCTGCTATTGATCCCTTCTACAGTGTTTTTAATTTCATTTATTGTGTTGTTCATCGTTGCTTGTTTCATCTTTAGTTCTTCTATGTCCTGTTAAATGTTTCTTGCATTTTCTCTATTTCCAAGATTTTGGATCATCTTTATTATCATTATTCTGATTTCTTTTTCAGGTAGACTGCCTATTTCCTCTTCATTTGTTAGGTTTGGGGGTTTTTTATCTTGCTCCTTCATCTGCTGTGTGTTTTTCTGTCTTCTCATTTTGCTTATGTTACTGTGTTTGGGGTCTCCTTTTTGCAGGCTGCAGGTTCGTAGTTCCCGTTGTTTTTGGTGTCTGTCCCCAGTGGCTAAAGTTGTTTCAGTAGGTTGTGTAGGCTTTGGTGGAGGTGACTAGTGGCTTTGTTCTTGTGGATGAGGCTGGATCTTGTCTTTCTGGTGAGCAGTTCCACATATGGTGGTGTGTTTTCGGGCATCTCTGGACTTATTATGATTTTAGGCAGCCTCTCTGCTAATGGGTGAGGTTGTGTTCCTGTCTTGCTAGTTGTTTGGCATAGGGTGTCCAGCACTGTAGCTTGCTGGTCGTTGAGTGAAGCTGGGTGTTGGTGTTGAGATGGAGATCTCTGGGAGATTTTCACCATTTGATATTACATGGAGCTGGGAGGTCTCTTGTGGACCAGTGTCCTGAAGTTGGCTCTCCCACCTAAGAGGCACAGGACTGACTCCTGGCTGCATCACCAAGAGCCCTTCATCCACATGGCTCAGAATAAAAGGGAGAAAAAGTAGAAAGAAAGAAAGAGAATAAAAGGAAATAAAGTAAGGTAAAATACAATAAAGTTATTAAAATAAAAAAATAATTATTAAGAAAAAATTTTTTTCAGGTTAAAAAAAAAGGACAGACAGAACCCTAGGAGAAATGCTGAAAGCAAAGCTATACAGACAAAATCTCATACAGAAGCATACACATACACACTCACAAAAAGAGGAAAAGGGGAAAAAATAATAAATCTTGCTCTCAAAGTCCACCTCCTCAATTTGGGATTATTTGTTGTCTATTCAGGTATTCCACAGATGCAGGGTACATCAAGTTGATTGTGGAGATTTAATCCACTGCTCCTGAGGCTGCTGGGAGAGATTTCCCTTTCTCTTCTTTGTTCGCACAGCTCGCGGTGTTCAGCTTTGGATCTGGCCCCGCCTCTGCGTGCAGGTCGCCAGAGGGCGTCTGTTCTTCGCTCAAACAGGACGGGGTTAAAGGAGCAGCTGCTTCGGGGGTCTGGCTCACTCAGGCCGGCGGGAGGGAGGGGTACGGAGTGCGGGGCGAGCCTGCGGCAGCAGAGGCTGGCATGACGTTGCAGCAGCCTGAGGCGTGCCGTGTGTTCTCCCGGGGAAGTTGTCCCTGGATCCCGGGACCCTGGCAGTGCCGGGCTGCACAGGCTCCCTGGAAGGGAGGTGTGGACAGTGACCTGTGCTCGCACACAGGCTTCTTGGTGGCAGCAGCAGCCTTAGCGTCTCATGCCCGTCTCTGTGGTCTGTGCTGTTAGCCGTGGCTCCCGCCCGTCTCTGGAGCTCCTTTAAGCAGCGCTCTTAATCCCCTGTCCTCGCACACCAGGAAACAAAGAGGTAAGAAAAAGTCTCTTGCCTCTTCGGCAGGTGCAGACGTTTTCCCGGACTCCCTCCCGGCTAGCCGTGGTGCACTAACCCCTTCAGGCTGTGTTCACGCCATCAGTCCTCTCCCTGCGCTGCAACCCGAAGCCCGAGCCTCAGCTCCCAGCCCCGCCTGCCCCGGCAGGTGAGCAGACAAGCCTCTCCGGCTGGTGAGTGCTGGTTGGCATCAGTCCTCTGTGAGGGAATCTCTCCGCTTTGCCCTCCGCACCCCCGTGGCTGTGCTCTCCTCTGCGGCTCCGAAGCTCCCCACTCCGCCACCCGCAGTCTCCAGCCGCCAAGGGGCTTCTGGTGTGTGGAAACCTTTCCTCCTTCACGGCTCCCTCCCACTGGTGCAGGTCCCGTCCCTATTCTTTTGTCTCTGTTTATTCTTTTTTCTTTTGCCCTACCCAGGTACATGGGGGAGTTTCCTGCGTTTTGGGAGGTCTGAGGTCTTCTGCCAGCGTTCAGTAGGTGTTCTGTAGCAGTTGTTCCACGTGTAGATGTTTTTCTGGTGTATCTGTGGGGAGGAAGGTGATCTCCGCGTCTTACTCTTCCGCCATCTTCCCCCTCTCTCCTACACTACATCTTCTTTATCCATTCATCTTTCGATGGACATTTAGGTTGCTTCCATGTCTTGGCTACTGTAAACAGTGCTGTTATGAATACTGGGGTGTATGTATCTTTTCGAATTAGAGTTTTCTCTGCTTATGTGCACAGGAGTGGGATTGCCGGATCATATGGTAACTCTGTTTTTAGTTTTGTAAGAACCTCCATACTGTTTTCCATAGTGGCTGCACCAATTTACATTCCCACCGTGTAGGGGAGGGTTTCCTTTTCTCCACACCCTCTCCAGCATTTGTTATTTGTAGACTTTTTAGTGATGGCCATTCTGACTGGTGTGAGGTGATACCTCATTGTAACTTTGATTTGCATTTCTCTAATGATTAGCAATATTGAGCATCTTTTCATGTGCCTCTTGGCCATCTGTATGTCTTCTCTGGAGAATGTCTATTTAGGTCTTCTGCCCATTTTTTGATTGGGTTGTTTGTTTTTTTGTTATTGAGTTGTATGAGCTGATTGTAGATTTTGAAAATTAAGCCCTTGTGCATTACATCATTTGAGAATATTTTCTCCCAGTCCGTACATCATCTTTTCATTTTGTTTATGGTTTCCTTTGCCGTGCAAAAGCTTAGAAGTTTGATTAAGTCCCATTTGTTTATTTTTGCTTTTATTTCTATTGCCTTGGGAGACTGACCTAAGAAAACATTGCTATGATTTATGTCAGAGAATGCATCACCCAGATACCAAAACCAAAGATGCTACCAAAAAGAAAATTACAGGCCAATATCTCTAATGAATATAGATGCAAAAATTCCCAACGAAATATTAGCAAACTGAATCCAATAACACATAAAAAAGATCATACACTACAATCAAGCTGGATTCATCCCAGGGTCACGAGGATGGTTCAACATATGCAAATCAATCAATGCAATACACCATATTAACAAAAGAAAAGAAAAAAGCACAAAGGATCATCTCAATTGATGCAGAAAAAGCATCTCATAAAATTCAACATCCATTCACGATAAAAAATCTTACCAAAGTGGATACAGAGGGAACATATCTCAACATTGGGCCTCCCTGGTGGCGCAGTGGTTGAGAGTCCGCCTGCCGATGCAGGGGATACGGGTTCGTGCCCCGATCTGGGAGGATCCCATATGCCGCGGAGCGGCTGGGCCCGTGAGCCGTGGCCGCTGGGCCTGCGCGTCCGGAGCCTGTGCTCCGCAACGGGAGAGGCCACAACAGTGAGAGGCCCGCATACCGCAAAAAAAAAGGAAAAAAAAAAAACATAATAAAAGCTATTTATGACAAATCCACAGCCAACAAAATAGTGAACAGTGAAAAGCCTTCCCACTAAAATCTGGAACAAGACAAGGATGCCCAATCTCACCACTTCTATTCAACATAGTATTGGAAGTCCTAGCCACAGCAATCAGACAAGAGAAAGAAATAAACCAATCCCTTTTAAAATCACATCAAAAAAAACAAAAAACCACTTAGGAATACACCTGACCAAGGAGGTGAAATACTGAGAACTATAAAACATTATAAAGGAAACTGAAGATGATTCAAAGAAATGGAAAGATATACCATGCTCCTGAATTGGAAGACTTAATTTTGTTAAAATGGCCATTCTACCCAAAGTAATCTAGTGATTTAATGCGATCCCTATCAAATTACCCATGACATTTTTCACAGAGCTAGAACAAATAATCCTAAAATTTATATGGAACCATAAAGGACCAGAATTGCCAAAGCAATCCTGAGGGAAAAGAACAAAGTTGGAGGCATAACACTCCTAGACTTCAGACAATACTACGAAGCTACAATAACCAAAACAGTAGTATTGGCACAAAAACAGACACATGGATCAATGGAACAGAATAGAGAGCCCAGAAATAAACCCACACACCTATGGTCAATTAGTCTTCAACAAAGGAGGCAAGAATATAAAATGGGAAAAAGACAGTCTCTTCAACAAGTGGTGCTGGGAAAGTTGGACAGCTGCATGTAAATCAATGAAGTTATAACACACCTTCACACCATGCACAAAAATAAACTCAAAATGGCTTAAAGACTTAAACGTAAGACATGTCACCAGGAATTCCCTGGTGGTCCAGTGTTTAGGACTCTGCACTTCCAATGCAGGGGGTGCGGGTTTGATCCCTGGTCAGGGAACTAAGATCCCACATGCCGTGCAGCACAGCCAAAAAAAAAGAGAGACCGTAAAACTCCTAGAAGCAAACATTGGCAAAACATCCTCTAATTAGGTCTTGAAATACCCCCTACCCTCATAGAGAAATCTTCTCCCTCTCCTGAATTATTGTAATCGTTTCTTAAATGGAGCCCTGCCCCTAGACTTGATCCTTCCACTCACTTCATAAGCCAAACTACAGAGTTATCCATCTATTGATAAAATGCCAAACTGGTTATGCTCCTCTCCTGTGGCCTTTGGGTAAAGCTCCAAACCTCCAACACCCCTTTTAGAGCCCGTGGATATTTGGCTGCTTCTCTCCTGCACTCAGTCCTCCACACCTCACAATCACTTTCGCTTCCCAAAAGATGCCAGTTTCATCGGGCCTTTCTCCTACACTATCCCCTCTGGATAGAACATTCTCTCTTACCTTATCCCTCTGTATCCAAACTCTTATTTAACTTTTAAGTTTCAGTTTAAATATGTCTATAGTCATATTTAATCTTAGGTTTGAGGTGACTCCTAGACATTGAAACAGATATGTCAAGAAAGCAGCTAGAAATTTCCAGCATACAGATGGTAATACAGATGATCAAACTCACCTGGAGAGAAATTATAGCTAGAGAAGAGGTTTCAGGCCTGAGATCAAGTCGATGAAGAAGAGGAATCAGCAAAGGAGATTATTAAGTGAGGCAAAGGAGTTGGGCTGTAAAAACCAAGAGATATGAGTGTTGGAAAGAGGGGAAGAATCATTTGTGCTGAATGTTGCTAAAAACTGCTCTGACAGCTCCAGATGGGTATCTCCTGCATATTTCCAATAACACCCCACAACCCAGCCACAGAAGTGATCATACTGTTTAATACCAAGGCAGCCATTTGTCTGATCCCTTAGTAAGAACTGACTTTAATTGACTGTAAGCAAGAACTTTGTCAACCTTATTTATCATCATAGATTTCAGCAGTGAGCTCAAGATGCACTCAGTAAAAAAAAAACTTGTTGAATGACTTAATCACCAGCACACATACGTGTAAGTCCTCAAGGAATTTACATATATTTGGGGAAAACATATGGAAACCACTATTTATAATACAAAGCAGGGTGTAATCAGTGCTGGCAAAGTAGTACAGCCAGTGTGCAATGGCTGAACTGTGGAACGGGAGAAAGCTTCCTGGAGAAGATGATACTGAAGTTAGGGACTGAAGAAAAGAGCAGGCTATCAGAAAGTGGAGGTTTGAGGTTCTTTTTTTTTTAACATCTTTATTGGAGTATAATTGCTTTACAATGGTGTGTTAGTTTCTGCTTTATAACAAAGTGAATCAGTTATACATATACATGTGTCCCCATATCTCTGAGGCTTGAGTTTTTAAAACGATAAAAAATTGTTGTTAATTACCCCATTGTGGCAAGACAGAGATTATCTACATATGTGCCTGTGAGTGGCAACACTCAAACTCTTCACTCTGGCAGAAATGCAGGGTAAAGATGAGCATTGTATTTAAAAATACTATTATTTATGCATTAGTTATCTCAACAGGGTATGACCATGGATAATTTTAGTCTTCTTTACATTTTCTAGCAATTTCTAAATTTACTATTCTGCTGTAATTTGCAGAGAGGGGTTTAGTTTTATTCTTTTTAAGACCAGGGTTTCATCTGGGCAAATTGAGAAAAGAACTTAATTCAAAAACGATATCTTTGTACATAGACAAAGAAGTCAGTAATTTCCAGAATACTATTCATAAAAATTCCACACATCTTAGAAGAGTTTGAAAACTGCATTCACAAATCTGGCAGAATTAAAATTAAATTTCTGTTTAAAAATGGAAATACAACATAATAAATGAAGTTAACATTAATTGTTTTCCTACTCTTGGATGCTGAAAGATTCTAATGGAAATGAAAAAGATGAGATCACCCACCAGTAATGGGGAAAAAATGAGGCCATGGACAAACACACTATGTTTTGATTTATTAAACCGCAAGCAAGCTTCACTTTATCCCCCATGAGTGATGGCTTAACTGGTTGCCAAAGTCTTCTTGTCCACTAAATACCTTTGTAAATATTGTGGTTACTCTGATTTATAGCCGTCTCCTTCAGACAGTGTATCAGTAGAAAAGAATCCCTTTCCCAACAAAGGTTAAAACTACCATATGTGTAATCGTCTCACAAACCTCATGCTAAGCATGGGTTTCAGGGTTTGCAAGAGGAAAATTATAGGAAAAAACCAGTTCTGGAGGCTGTGTCTGTGGTGACTCATCCCAAAATGGGAACGCCATATCCAGAACGCCGGAGAGAAACACCTGAGTTGTCAACAGGGGACTTTTTAAAAGATAAGAACCTAGTCCCAGAGAAGGATGTGACTCACCCAGTCCTCCCTGGGAGGCAAGAGGCCAAGATGAATTCTAGCCCTGATGCCTCTGAAGTGACGTTTACCACGTCTGCTCTCCAAACACTCAGGCAATCTGGTTTGCATCTCGAAGGCGTCTGACTCCTATGGCTTTATGGGTGTGTGGAGCCATAATGGTGATGAGAGTCAGTTTCTGCTGATGTGGGCTGCAGAACATAGTTCTACCCATCCTTCCATTTCTGCTGGGGGAAGGAGCACTGCAGGGGCGAGCTGTAAAGTGACTCTAGGTTGACTGTTATGGAAAAAAAGAAATCAGACTAACTTGAAGTCACTCTTAGTTCTCCCATTTCTTAGCAAGTCAGGCAAATCATTTAACCCTGTGAAGCTTTAGTTTCCTCATTTAGCCTCTGTAATACTTCAGCTTTCTTCCTCTGTAAACTGGAGGATAACAAGGTACATCATTGGGTTGAAGGATTTATTGAGCACTGTGTCCAGCAGAGAACTAGGCATCTGGCACACAGTGGAACTAGTTAATGCTGCTGGTTCCTTTGTTTCTCTTCCATCCCCATCATGTTTAGGAACAGGAGAGGACCTGATGCTGCCAATGCACATACTAAAAATGTCTACTCCTGGGTTATTTTGCAACTCTACAAAACTATCTAAGTGTTATAATAACATGCATTATATTTTTAGCTTTGAATGCACACTCTTATGGCAAAAAATGACTTACTGTAGTTTTTAAGAATGGAAATTAAACCATAAATACCAAATGTGATTTTCTTTGCACAAAATTTCTCCTCTACAAAATTTAACCTAAACTCTCTTGAACTCTTGTCAGAATATTACAAGTGTGAAGACAAGTTAGTTTGGATAAGCAAAACAATATCCTGGCTATAGGGACATGATATAAACTCACATCTCCTTTCAAGCCTAAACTTAAATAAACATCTATAAAAAGCAGAGACAAAACCAAAATTTAAAACCCCTCTGAGCAGTAAAACCAGTAATAAGGTAAATCTTGCATTTCTGTATTTCCATGAGTTATCTACAATAAGGAATACAGGAGGAATAACAAGTTTTGGAGGGTAGATAGTATATCTTGTTCTTCTGGATGTGCTGATGCAATGTGTGGGAGAGATCTAAGCCAAGTTGAACAAATGGAAGTTGGCAATTTGAATATAAAGCTCAGGAAACAGTTTAGAGCTTAGAATAGATCTGTAGCTTATTGGTATATGTTAAAGCAATGTGATTACTGCTCGTTTATGTTTGCTTAGTGGACGAACAAGATCGTGAGGGAGAGCAAGGACAGATAGAGAAGAGGGCTATGGAGGATGGGGAACATCAATATTTACAATGTGTAAGTATGTGGGGTGAGGGCAGTAAAAGATGAGAAAGAAAGTAAGAAAGATAGAAGAACAGACTGACTTCCAAGAATAGGGCAATCAATAAGAAAATGACAAAAAAAAAAGAAGGCTGATTAGATAGCTTCTGGGGGCCACTGGACATTTGAGAGGACACTTTCACAACAACCATAAATGCCACAACAGAATCGCAGTAGTAGCAGAATTTGTTAAGGAACAAACGGGAAGTTGAATACATGGAGGCATTTCCTGTAGATATTCTTTTAAGAAATTAAGGAGAAAATGGGAAGATAAAATAGATGGCAGTTGGAGGACAGCCAGACAGGATATAGTAAGATTCTTTCTGGCTTACAGAAGCTGAATATATTAGTAGGTGAAGAAGAACAAATTATGATTATGCAAAATGCCATGCTACTGATTCAAGGACAGCAAGATTCCATTGAGACACAGTCACTGCCATCATTGAACACCTGGGCATGAATGTCACACTCTCGAGACAGTTGAGTCATTTAGGTTTAGGTCATGAATACAGAAGAATGGATACCTGGGAGGTGTGAATTCATACACAAGACCAGACTGGCAAATATTAAAGGGCTCCTCCCGATCCACAGATAAGTTTATGAAGATGCTCTCTTCAGTCATGTATGAGAACCTACTTGCTTCTCACACATTTATTTGCTGTACTTTTTGTACCCAAATCAGATTATTTCAGAATAGTTTCCTTGATTTGTATTACACTACAGTAGCACTTCGCTTATCTCAAGAGCGAAGTACATTTAGAAACATACGAAATCACAGAGGACATCATTTTTGGGAATTGTGGTGTATCACGAAACCACTACACCCAAGTCCTTACCATATGATTTCTCCACTCAGAATATTTTCTTCTCTGAAAACTATGGTTTCCACTCATGATATTTCTTGGTTTGTAATCCTAGCCCCACACTTAGACCTGGGTGAGAGTGTATCTCTGGAGTCTCTGAAATGGGCTCCACACTGGTCCTCCTCTGGCTCTCCCCTTCCCACTAAGCAAGGGCCCCACATGCTTTCTCACAGCTAGCACCTCCCCCTCAAGATCATGCTCTGGGCATGCACCTAACACCCCAGAGCTTCCTGCCCTAGTGTCTTAGTTTCCAGGGCCCATGCAGGCCTCTTCCCTGGCTCTATCACCCTAAGGACACACCCAGCTGCTAGTGTGAGCAACCCTAGGCCCAAAGGGTTTGCTTGTATGCAGGTGAGGAGGAACTTGGAAGCATGGGCTGGGTGTCCACACAAGCAGGTCAAAACTTGGGGCAGAACATGGCATGGGGTAGGAGGGAAATGGCCACCATCCTGCTCCTTCCTGAGCCACCATATTCTTGTGGAGGCAAATTCTGAGAAGTTCAGCTTTCCAGGTAGTTATAAAGGATGCTGGACAGGGTAAGAGAATGGAGCCCCAACATAATTTATTTAACTATTTCCTAGCTTGATTTATAATTTTGCTCATTTGTAATATCATATATGAACCTTCATCCGTACTCTTGCCTCAATCCCTTCATCCCTTCCAGCCTCCCCAAATGATTGTTCCTGCAGCACAACAGGAAATCAAACGAAGATGAAATGAAGAAATGATAGGCCCTAGGAACACTTGTTATATCAAATGTAACCTCTTATACTTTACTCAAATCTTAATACAAGGAACGGCACTAATTCATTAGATGTTTCCTCTTACCAAGACTCAGCGGGGACTTCCCTGGTGGTCCAGTGGTAAAGAATCCACCTTACAATGCAGGGGATGCAGGTTCGATCCCTGGTCAGGGAACCAAGATCCCACATGCTGTGGGGGCAATTAAGCTTGTGTGCCTCAACCAGAGCCCACGTGCCGCAAACTATAGAGCCCACGCGCTCTGGAACCTACGCACCACAACTACAGAGCCCACACGCCCTGGAGCCTGTGAGCCACAACTAGAGAAGAGAAAACCCACATGCCACAACTAGAGAGAAGCCTGAGCACCACAGTGAAGAGCCCATGCATCACAGCGAAAGACCCTGTGTGCCTCAGTGAGGATCACACATGCCGCAACTAAGACCCAATGCAGCCCCAAATAAATAATAAAATAAATAGATAACAATCTTAAAAAAAAAAAGACTCGGCACCCCAACATCCTCAAGTGGCATCATTCATTCACTTGAGTTTGTCTCCACACCTAGAAGTAATGCAGAGAAACCCATCAATGTGTCCTCTGCCCGATGTGCTCAGCATGGGGTTGCAGGGTCTGTTCTAGAGATCTGGGAGTTCAAAGGAGGGATGCAGAATTAGTAGACTGGAGGACCCATGGACAGAGAATCTGACCTAGAACTTGCCTCTGTCCATGTCATTTGTTTTACTAAGAATGGCCTCTGATCAAACTCTGCTCAGGGAGTGAGGGAAGTTCCTAGAGATGGGTGGACCTCTATGGTCCCTGTGGTCTGACAATGCCATCTTAAGAAGGCAGAATCAAAGACACATGGAACCTTAGCATTAAAATGATATCATCGAGTCCATGTATCCCTGGGATAAATCCCACTTGATCATGGTGTACGATCCTTTTAATGTATTGTTGGATTCAGATTGCTAGTATCTTGCTGAGGATTTTTGTGACTATGTTCATCAGTGATATTGGCCTGTAATTTTCTTTTTTTTGCGGTATCTTTGTCTGGTTTTGGAATCACAGTGATGGTAGCCTCATAGAATGAGTTTGGGAGTATTCCTTCCTCTGTGATTTTTTGGGAATAGTTTCAGAAGGATAGGTGTTAACTCTTCTCTAAATGTTTGATAGAATTCGCCTGTGAAGCCATCTGGTCCTGGACTTTTGTTGGCTGGAGTTTTTGTTTTTTTTTTTTTTCCGCACTGCACAGCATGCGGGATCTTAGTTCCCCGACTAGGGATCGAACCCGCGCCCCCTGCAGTGGAAGCCTGAAGTCTTAACCACTGGACCACCAGAGAAGGCCCTGTTGGGAGTTTTTAAATCACAGTTTCAACATCAGTACTTGTGACTGGTCTGTTCATATTTTCTATTCTTGATTCAGTCTTGGGAGATTGTACGTTTCTAAGAACTTGTCCATTTCTTCCAGGCTGTCCATTCTTTTGGCATATAGTTGCTTGTAGTTGTCTCTTATGATCCTTTGTATTTCTGTGGTGTCCACTGTAACTTATCCTTTTTCATTTCTAATTTTATTGATTTGAGCCCTCTCCCTTTTTTCTGATGAGTCTGGCTAAAGGTTTATGAATTTTATCATTTCGAAGAACCAGCATTTAGTTTCATTGATCTTTCCTACTGTTTTCTTCGTTTATATTTCATTTATTTCTGCTCTGATCTTTGTGATTTCTTTCCTTCTACTAACTTTGGGTTTTGTTTGTTCTTCTTTCTCTCATTGCTTTGGGTGTAAGGCTAGGTTGTTTATTTGTGATTTTTCTTGTTTCCTGAAGTAAGACTGTATTGCTACAAACTTCCCTCAGAACTGCTTTTGCCACGTCCCATAGATCATTGTGCTTTTGTTTTCATTTGTTGCTAGGTTATTTTTTGATTTCCTCAGTGATCCATTGGTTGTTTAGTAGCATATTGTTTAGCTCCACATGTTTGTGTTTTTTCACAGTTTTTTTCTTGTAGTTGATTTCTAATCTCATAGAGTTGTGGTTGGAAAAGATGCTTGACATGATTTCAATTTTCTTAAATTTACCGAGGCTTGCTTTGTGGCCCAGCATGTGATCTCTCCTGGAGAATGTTCCATGTGCACTTGAGAAGAATGTGTAATCTGCTGCTTTTGGATGGGATGCTCTATAAATATCAATTAAGTCCATCTGGTCTAACATGTCATTTAAGGCCTGAGTTTCCTTACTGATCTTCTGCCTGGATGATCTGTCCATTGAGGAAAGTGGGGTGTTAAAGTCCCCCACTATTATTGTGTTACTGTTGATTTCTCCTTTTATGTCTGTTAACATTTGCCTTATATACTGAAGTGCTCCTATGTTGGGTGCATATATATTTACAATTGTTATATCTTCTTGGATTGATCATTATGTAGTGTCCTTCTTTGTCTCTTGTAACAGTCTTTATTTTAAAGTCTATTTTGTCTGATACTAGTATTGCTACACCAACTTTCTTTTGATTTCCATCTGCATGGAATACCTTTCTCCATCTCCTTACTTTCAGCCTGTACGTGTCTCTAGATGTGAAGTGGGTTTCTTGTGGACAGCATGTATATGGATCTAGTTTTCGAATCCTTTCAACCAGTCTATGTCTTTTGTTTGGATAATTTAATCAGTTTACATAAGGTAATTATTAGTATGTTCTTATTGCCATTTCATTGTTTTGGATTTGTTTTTGTAGGCTTTTTTTTTCCTTTCCTGTTTTGTTTTCTTGTGATTTGATAACATTCTTTAGTGTTGTGTTTGGATTCCTTTTATTTATTTGTGTGTATACCTATTAAAAGATATTTGATTTGTGGTTGCTATGAGGTTTTGATATAGCAGTCTATATATATACATAATTGTTTTAGGTTGCTGATCTCTTAATTTCAAATGCATTTCCAATATCCTGAATTTGTGCTCTCCTCTTCTCAAAATTGCTGGTTTTGATATCATATTTGTATGCAGATGATTTCCTACCTTTACTTTATGTTTGCCTTTACTGGTAAGCTTTTCCATTCGTAATTTTCTTGTTTCTAGTTTTTCAATATCCGTAAATCTATCAGTGTGATACATCACATCAACAAATTGAAGAATAAAAATCATATGATCATCTTAATAGATACAGAAAAAGATTTTGACAAAATTCAACACCAATTTATGATAAAAACTCTCCAGAAAGTAGGCATAGAGGGAACATATCTTAACATAATAAAGGCCATATACGACAAACCTACAGCTAACATCATAATCAACAGGGAAAAGCTGAAAGCATTTCTTCTAAGATCAGGAATAAGACAAGGATGTCCACTGTCACCACTTTTATTTGACATATTTTTGGAAGTCCTAGCCACAGCCATCAGAGAAGAAAAAGCAATAAAAGGAATCCAAATTGGAAAAGAATAAGTACAACTGTCACTGTTGGCAGATGACATGATACTATACATAGAAAATCCTAAAGATGCTGTCAGAAAACTACTAGAGCTCATCAATGAATTCAATAAAGTTGCAGAATACAATATTAATACACAGAAATCTGTTGCATTTCTATACACTAACAACAAGAGATCAGAAAGAGAAATTAAAGAAACAATCTCACTTACCATCACATCAAAAAGAATAAAATACCTAGGAACAAACATATCTAAGGAGATAAAATACCTGTACTCCAAAAACTATGAGACACTGATGAAAGAAATCAAAGATGACACAAACAGTTGGAAAGATATACCATGTTCTTAGATTGGGAGAATCAATATTGTCAAAATGACTACACTACCCAATCTACAGATTCAATGCAATCCCTATCAAATTACCAATGGCATTTTTCATAGAACTAGAACAAAAAATCTTAAAATCTGTATGGAGACACCAAAGACCCCCAAAATAGGCATATCAATCTTGAGAAAGAAAAACGGAGCTGGAGGAATCAGGCTCCCTGACTTCAGACTATACAACAAAGCTACAGTCCTCAAAACAGTATGGTATGGCACAAAAACAGAAATATAGATCAATGGAACAGGATAGAAAGCCAGAAATAAACCCACACACCTATGGTCAATTAATCTATGACAAAGGAGGCAAGACTATACAATGGAGGACAGACAGTGTCTTCAATAAATGGTGCTGGGAAAACCAGACATCTACACATAAAAAAATGAAATTAGAACATTCTTTAACACCATACACAAAATTAAACTCAAAATGGATTAAAGACCTAAATGTAAGACTGGATACTATAAAACTCTTAGCAGAAAACATAGGCAGAACACTCTGAGATAAATCGCAGCAACATCTTTTCTGAGCAGTCTCCTAGAGTAAAGGATATAAAAGCAAAAATAAATAAATGGGACCTAATTAAACTCAAAAGCTTTTGCACAGCAAAGGAAACCACTGACAAAATGAAAAGACAACCCACAGAATAGGAGAAAATATTTGCAAACAATGTGACCGATAAGGGATTTGCCTCCAAAATTTACAAAGAGCTCATGCGGCTTAATATCCTAAAAACAAACAACCCAATCAAAAATGGGCAGAAGACCTAAATAGACATTTCTCCAAAGAAGATATACAGATTGCCAACAAACACTTGAAAGGATGTTCAACATCACTAATCATTACAGAAATGCAAATCAAAACTACAATGAGATATCACTTCACACCGGTCAGAATGGCCATCATCAAAACATCTACAAATAATAAATGGTGGAGAGGGTGTGGAGAAAAGGGAACCCTCTTGCCCTGTTGGTGGGACTGTAAACTGATACAGCCATTATGGAGAACAGGATGGAGGTTCCTTAAAAAACTAAAAATAGAACTACCATATGACCCAGCAATCCCACTACTGGACATATATCATGAGAAAACCATAATTCAAAAAGAGACATGTACCACAATGTTCACTGTAGCACTATTTACAGTAGCCAGGACATGGAAGCAACTTAAGTGTCCATCAACAGATGAATGGATGACGAAGATGTGGCACATATATACAATGGAATATTACTCAGCCATAAAAAGAAATGAAATTGGGTTATTTGTAGTGAGGTGGATGGACCTAGAGTCTATCATACACAGTGAAGTAAGTCAGAAAGAGAAAAACAAATACCATATGCTAACACATATATATGGAATCTAAAAAAAAAAAAAGGTTCTGATGAACCCAGGGACAGGACAGGAATAAAGACGCAGACATAGAGAATGGACTTGAGGACACGGGGAGGGGGAAGGGTAAGCTGGGATGAAGTAAGAGAGTAGCACTGATATATATACACTACCATATGTAAAATAGATAGCTAGTGGGAAGCAGCTGCATAGCACAGGGAGATCAGTTTGGTGCTTTGTGACCACCTAGACAGGTGGGATAGGGAGGGTGGGAGGGAGATACAAGAGGGAGGGGACATGGGGGTGTATGTATGCATATAGCTGATTCACTTTGTTATACAGTAGAAACTAACACAAAATTGTAAAGTAATTATACTCCAATAAAGATGTTTAAAAAATACAAAAATGGAAGTATTTAGAATTAAATATATTAAAAGATGTATACAGTCTCTCAAAGAAACTTATAGAACATTACTGAACACAACTGCTTACTTGAAGGAACACCTACAGGTTAAATTTTTGATAATTTGGGCACAAAATGAAAAATGACATAATGGACTATAATGGATGGCATTTAAAAAAAAGAATCCATAAGTTCATGCTGATAGCAAAAACATTCAAAAGGAGGGTGGGAAGGATGGAAAGCTCTTCTTCACAAAAGAAAGCCACCAAATAAGAAGTGAATGATGGAATTTCAAATCACTGTTTTGCAACCTCCATAGTAAGAACTGATCATCAATGGATGCTAAAATCATTTGGTGAAAGATTATAGGGAACAGACTGTGTCATATAATGTCATCCAGTAGGTTATTTATTAATTTCAAAGGAAAAAGGTCCCTTTTCAAAGGTGAAATTTGGCAGACAGCATCTTAGTGAGGAGATCAAACTTAACATCAGCAACAATGAGACATCAGATCAAGTATGTTCTGAGGTGAGCACTGAGCAGGGAACAGTACCTTTCATCCAATATATCTGCCAAAAACTTTAACCAAAATCTAATCATGAGGAAAGAATAACCTATCCAAGTTAAAGATTTACAAAACAATTTACAAAACGTTCTTAAAAAATGTCAATGTCATGAAAGACCAAAAAAGACCAAAAGAGAGAGAGAGAGAGAGAGAGAGAGAGAGAGAGAACTGGAGAACTGCTGCTTTAGACTGATGAGACTAAACATGTCAGGACTTCCCTGGTGGTGCAGTGGTTAAGACCCGGTGGGCTTCCTTGGCGGCGCAGTGGTTGAGAGTCCGCCTGCTGATGCAGGGGACATGGGTTCATGGCCCGGTCCAGGAAGATCCCACATGCCGCGGAGCAACTAGGTGCCACAGCTGCTGAGCCTGTGCTCTGGCACCTGCGAGCCACAACTGCTGAAGTCCGTGCACCTAGAGCCTGTGCTCTGCAACAAGAGAGGCCACCTCAATGAGAAGCCCATGCACCGCAACGCAGAGTGGACTCTGCTCGCTGAAACTAGAGAAAGCCCGCACACAGCAACGAAGACCCAACACAGCCAAAAATAAATAAACAAATAAATAAAGATACATATCAACTAAATTAAAAAAAAATGGGCAGAAGACCTAAATAGACACTTCTCTAAAGACAATATACAGATGGCCAAGAGGCACATGAAAAGATGCTCAACATCACTAATTATGAGAGAAATGCAAATCAAAACTACAATGAGGTATCACCTCACACTGGTCAGAATGGCCATCATCAAAAAATCTACAAACAATAAATGCTGGAGAGGGTGTGGAGAAAAGGGAACCCTCCTACATGGTTGGTGGGAATGTAGATTGGTACAGCCACTATGGAGGACAGTATGGAAGTTCCTTAAAAGCTAAAAATAGAGTTACCAGATGATCCAGCAATCCTACTCCTGGGCATATATCCAGAGAAATCCATGGTTCGAAAGGATACAGGCACGCCAATATTCATTGCAGTGCTGTTTACAATAGCCAAGACATGGAAGCAACCTAAATGTCCATTGACAAATGAATGAATAAAGACGATGTGGTACATATATACAATAGAATATTACTCAGCCATTAATAGAATGAAATAATGCCATTTGCAGCAACATGGGTGGAACTGGAGATTATCATACTAAGTGAAGTAAGTCAGACAGAGAAAGACAAATATGATATCACATATGCGGAATCTCAAAAAAAATGATACAAATGAACTTATTTACCTAACAGAAACAGACTCACAGACTTCGAGAACCAACTTATGGTTAACAGGGGGGAAGAGTAGGGGAGGAGGGATAGATTGGGAGTTTGGGATTGACATGTACACACTGCTACATTTAAAACAGATAACCAGCAAGGGCCTACTGTATAGCACAGGGAACAGTGCTCAATATTCTGTAATAACCTAGGGACTTCCCTGGTGGTCAGTGGTTAAGACTCCGTGCTCCCAATGCAGGGGACCCGGGTTTGATCCCTGGTCAGGGAACTAGATCTCACATACCGCAACTAAATATTCCACATGCCACAACTAAAGATCCTGCATGCAGCAACGAGGATCCTGCGTGCTGCAACTAAGACCCAGAGCAGCCTAAATAAATTCTGTAATAACCTAAATGGGAAAAGAACTTGAAAATGAATAGATACATGTACAACTGAATCACTTTGCTGTACACCTGAAACAAACACAACATTGTTAATCAACTATGCTCCAATATAGAATAAAAATTAAAAAAAAGAAAATCCCTTAGCCCAGAAAAAAAAATGATATCATTGAGTTCAGTGTCTGAGAATTACCTTCTGCAGCATTTCCAATAGAATGTCATCTGGTTTCTACTAGAATACTTTCAGTCTAGTGGACTCAGCATCTCAGTAGGCAGCTCAGTTGGACACTCTAGTTATGAGAAAGGGCTTATGTTTTTTAAACTCAGCCCAAATCAGCCTGTCTGTATCATCTGTCCATTGATTTTGGTTCCAGTCTCTGGAGCACAACAGAACAAGTCCATGGCCTGTTTTAATATCTACAGTTTCTTCTGTCTTTGTTCCTCAGTCCCTCTAAATTCACCTGGCAGGGCCACTTCTCTCAAAAATCAAGTAGCCAAATGTGAATGAATTCTTGTGCTACTTTCTGTTCCATTGGTCTATTGATTTTCCTCGTGTTATTACCAAACTGTCTTAATTACTGTAGCTTCTTATAATAAGACTTGATATTTAGGACAGAAAGTCCTTTAGCCTTGTTCTTCTTCAAGAATGGCTTGGCTATTCTTTGGTCTTTGTATTTCCATGTAGATTTTAGAATTTGTCTAGTTTAATAAAAACAAAAAAATACATCTTTTTCTTTAATTCTCTAACCATAAAAAGACACAATTGATTTTTATTTATTAATTGTATACCTGGAAAACATGTTAGATGATTTAATAATTTTTCTGAAAGTTATTTCAGATTTTCTTTTTCTTTTTCTATTGAGGTAACATTGATTTTTAACATTATGTAAGTCCCATGTGTACAACATTATATTTCTACTCCTGTATACCCTGCAATGTGCTCACCACCGAAAATTTATTTTCCGTCTGTCACCACACAGTTGAGCCCTTTTACTCATTTCACTCTCCCCAACCCCTTCCCGCCACCATTTCAGATTTTCTATGTATACAACAATTTTACCTGGGCTAATCAGAGATTTTTCCTTCTTTTACTTAATTTTCTTTTTAAATAAATTTATTTATTTGTTTTCGGCTGCGATGCTGTGGGCTGGCTTTCTCTAGTTGTGACGAGCGGGGGCTATTCTTTGTTGTGGTGCGTGGGCTTCTCATGTGGTGGCTTCTCTTGTTGTGGAGCACAGGCTCTAGGTGTGCGAGCTTCAGTAGTTGTGATGTGCGAGGTCAGTAGTTGTGGCCCATGGGCTTAGTTGCTCCATGGCATGTGGGATCTTCCTGGACCAGGGCTCGAACCGGTGTCCCCTGCACTGGCAGGTGGATTCTTAACCACTGTGCCACCATGGAAGTCCTTAATTTTCTACTTATACCTTTAAAACATTTTTTTCTTTTTCTTGCTTTACTGCACTGGCCAGGACCTTCAGTGGGCCTGCTTGTCTTATTCCCAGAAAGGGAAAACTTTCAATATTTCAACACTGAGTATTTTTTAATAATAGCTTTACTGAGATATAATTTATATATCATTAAATTCACCCTTTTAAAGTATACAATTTAGTGTTTTTAGTATTTTCATAGTTGGGAGCCATCATCACTACCTACTTTTGGAACATTTTGGTGACTCTATAAAGAGACCCTGTACCCATTAGCAGTCACTCCCCATCGTGCCATCCCAACTCTTACCCTCCTCACTCCAACAACCACTCGTCTACTTTCTGCCTGTATGGATTTGCCTATTATGGACATTTCATATAAAAGAGTCATACAATATGTGGCCTCTTGTGACTGGCTTCTTGCACTGAGCATAATCTGTTTGAGGTTCATCCATGTTGAACACGGATGCATCAGTGCTTCATTCCTTTTTATTGCTGAATAATATTCCATTGTAGAAACAGACCACACTTTATCCGTTCATCAGCTGATGGATATTTGAGTTGTTTCCACATTTTGGCTGTTATGAATAGTGTAGCTACACAATTCAAAATTCGTGTACAAGTTTCCATGTGGATTTATGTTTCCACTTCTCTTGGGTATATAGCTAGGAGTGGAAGTATGTTGTTTTTTTGTAGATAACTCTGACAGACTAAGGAGTTCCCTTCTATTTTAGTATGGTAACAGCTTTTTCTCTCTTCCTTCTTTAAACATTAAGGTGACAATATAATGTTTGGATTTTATCCTTAAATCAACCAGGTATTTCTTAAATAAACCTAGTGTAGTCATGATATATTATCCTATTTATATACTGCTAGATTTGGTTTGCTAATATTTTACTTTTGAAAAAATCTATGTTCACTAGTCAGACTGATCTATAATTTTCCTTTCTTGTAATGTCCTTGTCAGGTTGCAGTATGGTATGGTTATGCTGACCTTAAAGAATTGTTTGGTAGAATTTGTTGATTAATATAGGCCTATAGTATTCTTTGTGGGAAGGTTTGAAATTATGGATTCAATAGTAGACAATTCAGATTTTCTATTTCTTCTTCTGACAGTTTTATTAAATTGTCTTTTTCTAGGAAGTATCCATACTGTCTAAATTTGCTGGCATAAAGTTGTTTATAATATCCTCTTATTTTAACTGTTTTCACTCTGTAGTAATAGAAATTTTCCTAGTCCTCATACTGGTGACCTGTGCTTTTTCCCTTTCTCCTGCATTATTCTTGCTACATATTTTATTAGTTTTGCTAAAAAAATTTTTTGGCATTGTTGATCCTGTCTCCTGCATGAATTTTTCTATTTCATTGATATTTTTGCTTTTAATATTTTTGACAAACACTGCCAGGGCAAAAAGGTGCTCATGAACCCTCTCAGATCTAAACCCAGTGATTCCTTATGGTCTTTTTTTTAACCTCATCAACGATTTTAAGATGTTTTTAAATAGTGATCCAGTTTTTTTAGTTGTCTTTGATGGGAAGGTTGGTAGAATCATCCAATCCTCCAGTACTGGATATAGAAAACTGAAAATTTTAACTGTGTATTTAAAAAGTTTATGCTACATATATATATTACCTCTTCAAAAATACTAAAATCATTTAAAAAATAGTGGCAGGTAAATGGACATTTTACATATTTCCGGTGGGGGTATACATTACTAGAATGTTTTTGGAAAGCAATCTGGAAAAATGCACCAAAACTCAAAAAGGGGAAAAATCCAAATGTCCACTGATAGGGGAATGTATCATGGCATATTCATACATTAGTACTCCACTTAAATGTAAATATTCCTCTGAGAGGGTAAATTCAAAAGCACTGTCACACTTCAGTGTGAGTTAGCTGAAAAGGCATTTAACTATGGCACCAGGAAGGGATATAGAATAGGCCTGAAGCAAGATAAGACTCCCATTTCTGAGAGGGGAAACTTAGCTTTATCTGAGCAACTACACCCTTAAAAGAAAGACTAACTCATTGAAAATATTGAAAAGGTAACTTTACTCAAACACATGTTTTGGAGTTGGAACCCATGCTGGCTGTGCTTGTAGCCTGGGCACTCAGGGACCTGCTGACACCCTGTTTGGTGACCAACACCAAACTCTGCAGAGTGGCTGTCAGAGCCAATGCTTTAGAACAGTTATGGCTGCAGTAATAAAAAAGAGGAGAACACCAGTACCAGCATTTCCCATGTACTACTGTGGTTAACATAGTTTCTGCAGGACTCATGTAACAGTCCATTAACCCACAAGATTTTAGAGCAGGGACCTCAGAAACTGTATAATCTGGTTCTCCGCAACTTTGCCAATCTTGGTATGATAATCTTGGCTATTCCTCTATGCTGCTATTTAAGTTTCTTCTTTTTCTGATTGTTTAAAGTTTTTTTAAAAAAAAGTTATTCTTTTTTTTCTGATATGGTTATGAAAAGCTCAAAACATTATAAAAGTACAGAATTACATACTAAAATCTTCCCATAATTCCATCACCCAAAGATAACCACTAACAGTTTGTTGTTTATTTCTTCTAATTTGTTCTCTAGGAAGATGCTAAATTGTATACATTAAAAGAAGGGAACATAATTAGCACGTGTACTATTTTAAAATTTCTTTCTTCCTCTTGGTATATTGTGGACAATTTTGCATGTCTGTATAACAGTTACTTCAGTCTCTCTACGTAGCTTTATGGCAGCCTACTGTTCCCTATCAGTATATAACTGGTTAATTCCCCTTCCCCCTTGGGAACAATGCTTCAAAGTACTTTCCTAGAGGCACACTTGTGCAGAGAAAGATGTGTTTCTACAATGGATTCCTAGAAGTGAAATGCTGGGACAGAGTATAGCTATTGTTAATTTGTCCTGTTTCTTATTTATCTATTTATTTGGCTCTGCCGGGTCTTAGTTGTGGCACATGGGATCTTTAGTTGCTGGCATGCGGGCACTTTTAGTTGGGGCATACGGGCACTTTTAGTTGCGTCACGCGGGATCTAGTTCCCTGACCAGGAATTGAACCTGGGCTCCCTGCATTGGGAGCGTGGAGTCTTAACCGCTGGACCACGAGGGAAGTCCCTATCCTGTTTCTTTTGAGGACAACTTAACAATAGCTATACTCTGTCCCAGCATTTCACTTCTAGGAATCCATTATAGAAGAGTTTCTCAGGCTCACAGACTTAGAGAACAAACTGATGGTTATCACGGGGGAAGAGTGGGGGGAAGGGATAGTTAGGGAGTTTGGGATTGACATGTACACACTGCTATATTTAAAATGGATAACCAACAAGGACCTACTGCATAGCACGAGGAACTCTGCTCAATGTTATGTGGCAGCCTGGATGGGAGGGGAGTTTGGGGGAGAATGGATACAAGTATAGGTATGGCTGAGTCACTTTGTTGTGCACCTGAAACTATCACAACACTGTTAATGGCTATACTCCAATATAAAGTAAAAAGTTAAAAAAAAAAGAATATAAGTTTCTGTTTGCCCTAAGCAATGTGTCCAATACTACTTGTCACCCACATTTTTTTCCTCCCAAAACAATGTATATATTTCAAATCAGGCCACATTTTTTTTTTTGTGGTACGTGGGTCTGTCACTGCTGTGGCCTCTCCCGTTGTGGAGCACAGGCTCTGGATGCGCAGGCTCAGCAGCCATGGCTCACGGGCCCAGCCGCTCCGTGGCATGTGGGATCTTCCCGGACCAGGGCACGAACCCGGATCCCCTGCATCGGCAGGCGGACTCTCAACCACTGCGCCACCAGGGAAGCCCAGGCCACATTTTTTTTTTTTTTTTTAACAATACATTTTAAATTTAATATTTTTTTTCTTTTTTCTTTTTCTTTTTTTTATTTTTTGCTTTATAACAAATTTAATCAGTTATACATATACATATGTTCCCATATCCCCTCCCTTTTGCGTCTCCCTCCCATCCTCCCTATCCCACCCCTCCAGGCGGTCACAAAGCACCGAGCTGATCTCCCTGTGCTATGCGGCTGCTTCCCACTAGCTATCTACCTTACGTTTGGTAGTGTATATATGTCCATGCCGCTCTTTCACTTTGTCACAGCTTACCCTTCCCCCTCCCCATATCCTCAAGTCCATTCTCTAGTAGGTCTGTGTCTTTATTCCTGTCTTACCCCTATGTTCTTCATGACATTTTTTTTCTTAAATTCCATATATATGTGTCAGCATACAGTATTTGTCTTTCTCTTTCTGACTTACTTCACTCTGTATGACAGACTCTAGGTCTATCCACCTCATTACAAATAGCTCAATTTCATTTCTTTTTATGGCTGAGTAATATTCCATTGTATATATGTGCCACATCTTCTTTACCCATTCATCTGATGATGGACACTTAGGTTGTTTCCATCTCTGGGCTATTGTAAATAGGGCTGCTATGAACATTTTGGTACATGTCTCTTTTTGAATTATGGTTTTCTCAGGGTATATGCCCAGTAGGGGGATTGCTGGGTCATATGGTAGTTCTATTTGTAGTTTTTTAAGGAACCTCCATACCGTTCTCCATAGTGGCTGTACCAATTCACATTCCCACCAGCAGTGCAAGAGTGTTCCTTTTTTTCCACACCCTCTCCAGCATTTATTTTTTTTATTTTTTTTTTTTTTTATTATTATTATTATTTTTTTTTTTTATTTTACAAATTTAATCAGTTATACATATACATATGTTCCCATATCCCCTCCCTTTTGCGTCTCCCTCCCACCCTCCCTATCCCACCCCTCCAGGCGGTCACAAAGAACCGAGCTGATCTCCCTGTGCTATGCGGCTGCTTCCCACTAGCTATCTACCTTACGTTTGGTAGTGTATATATGTCCATGCCGCTCTTTCACTTTGTCACAGCTTACCCTTCCCCCTCCCCATATCCTCAAGTCCATGCTCTAGTAGGTCTGTGTCTTTATTCCTGTCTTACCCCTATGTTCTTGATGACATTTTTTTTTAAATTCCATATATATGTGTCAGCATACAGTATTTGTCTTTCTCTTTCTGACTTACTTCACTCTGTATGACAGACTCTAGGTCTATCCACCTCATTACAAATAGCTCAATTTCATTTCTTTTTATGGCTGAGTAATATTCCATTGTATATATGTGCCACATCTTCTTTACCCATTCATCTGATGATGGACACTTAGGTTGTTTCCATCTCTGGGCTATTGTAAATAGGGCTGCTATGAACATTTTGGTACATGTCTCTTTTTGAATTATGGTTTTCTCAGGGTATATGCCCAGTAGGGGGATTGCTGGGTCATATGGTAGTTCTATTTGTAGTTTTTTAAGGAACCTCCATACCGTTCTCCATAGTGGCTGTACCAATTCACATTCCCACCAGCAGTGCAAGAGTGTTCCTTTTTTTCCACACCCTCTCCAGCATTTATTGTTTCTAGATTTTTTGATGATGGCCATTCTGACTGGTGTGAGATGATATCTCATTGTAGTTTTGATTTGCATTTCTCTAATGAGCAAAGATGTTGAGCATCCTTTCATGTGTTTGTTGGCAGTCTGTATATCTTCTGTGGAGAAATGTCTATTTAGGTCTTCTGCCCATTTTTGGATTGGGTTGTTTGTTTTTTTGTTATTGAGCTGCATGAGCTGCTTATAAATTTTGGAGATTAATCCTTTGTCAGTTGCTTCATTTGCAAATATTTTCTCCCATTCTGAGGATTGTCTTTTGGTCTTTTTTTTTTTATTTTGGCATTTTATTTTATTTATTTATTTATTTTGCTTTATAACAAATTTAATCAGTTATACATATACATATGTTTCCATATCCCCTCCCTTTTGCGTCTCCCTCCCACCCTCCCTATCCCACCCCTCCAGGCGGTCACAAAGCACCGAGCTGTTCTCCCTGTGCTATGCGGCTGCTTCCCACTAGCTGTCTACCTTACGTTTGGTAGTGTATATATGTCCATGCCGCTCTTTCACTTTGTCACAGCTTACCCTTCCCCCTCCCCATATCCTCAAGTCCGTTCTCTAGTAGGTCTGTGTCTTTATTCCTGTCTTACCCCTATGTTCTTCATGACATTTTTTTTCTTAAATTCCATATATATGTGTCAGCATACAGTATTTGTCTTTCTCTTTCTGAGTTACTTCACTCTGTATGACAGACTCTAGGTCTATCCACCTCATTACAAATAGCTCAATTTCATTTCTTTTTATGGCTGAGTAATATTCCATTGTATATATGTGCCACATCTTCTTTATCCATTCATCCGATGATGGACACTTAGGTTGTTTCCATCTCCGGGCTATTGTAAATAGGGCTGCTATGAACATTTTGGTACATGTCTCTTTTTGAATTATGGTTTTCTCAGGGTATATGCCCAGTAGGGGGACTGCTGGGTCATATGGTAGTTCTATTTGTAGTTTTTTAAGGAACCTCCATACCGTTCTCCATAGTGGCTGTACCAATTCACATTCCCACAAGCAGTGCAAGAGTGTTCCCTTTTTTCCACACCCTCTCCAGCATTTATTGTTTCTAGATTTTTTGATGATGGCCATTCTGACTGGTGTGAGATGATATCTCATTGTAGTTTTGATTTGCATTTCTCTAATGAGCAAAGATGTTGAGCATCCTTTCATGTGTTTGTTGGCAGTCTGTATATCTTCTGTGGAGAAATGTCTATTTAGGTCTTCTTCCCATGTTTGGATTGGGTTGTTTGTTTTTTTGTTATTGAGCTGCATGAGCTGCTTATAAATTTTGGAGATTAATCCTTTGTCAGTTGCTTCATTTGCAAATATTTTCTCCCATTCTGAGGGTTGTCTTTTGGTCTTCTTTATGGTTTCCTTTGCTGTGCAAAAGCTTTTAAGTTTCATTAGGTCCCATGTGTTTATTTTTGTCTTTATTTCCATTTCTCTAGGAGGTGGGTCAAAAAGGATCTTGCTGTGATTTATGTCATAGAGTGTTCTGCCTATGTTTTCCTCTAAGAGTTTGATAGTGTCTGGCCTTACATTTAAGTCTTTAATCCATTTTGAGCTTATTTTTGTGTATGGTGTTAGGGAGTGATCGAATCTCATACTTTTACATGTCCCTGTCCAGTTTTCCCAGCACCACTTATTGAAGAGACTGTCCTTTCTCCACTGTACATTCCTGCCTCCTTTATCAAAGATAAGGTGACCATATGTCCGTGGGTTTATCTCTGGGCACATTTTTTTTTAAAGACTTTTCTTTAGAGCAGTTTCAGATGCACAGAAAAATTGAGAGGAAGATTACAGAGGTTTCCCATATATCCCTAGTGCCCCCCATCACACAGCCTCCCCGATTATCAACATCCCCCACTAGAGTGGTGCATTTGTTATAACTGATGAACCTATACTGATGCATCATAATCACCCAAATCTATAGTTTCATTATGGTTCACTCTTGGTGTGTACATTCTATGAGTTTAGACAACAGTATAAACATGTGTATCCACCATTATGATATCATACAGAGTATTTCCACTGCCCTAAAAATCCTCTGTGTTCCACCTATTCATTCCTCCCACCACCAACCCCTGGCAACCACTGACCTTTTTACTGTCTTCATAGATTTGCCTTTTCCAGAATGTCACATAGCTGGAATCACATAGTACAGAACCATTTCCGAATTGCTTTTTTTACTTAGTAATATGCATTTAAGGTTGCTCCATGTCTTTTCATGGCTTAATAGCCCATTTCTTTATAGCACTGAATAATATTCTATTGTAGGATGCACCACAGTTTATCCTTTCACCTACTGAAGGACATCTTGATTGCTTCCAAGTTTTGGCAACTATGAATAAAGCTGCTGTCAACATCTGTGTGCAGGTTTTTGTATGGACATAAGTTTTCAACTTATTTGGGTAAATACCAAGGAGCATGACTGCTGAATTTTTCTAGGAAACCACCAAACTACCTTCTAGAGTGGCTGTACCATTTTGTACTCCCACGAGCAATGAATGAGAATTCCTGTTGCTTCACATTCTCACCTGCATTTGGTATTATCAGTGTTTTGGCTTTTGCAATTCTAATAGGTCTGTAGTGGCTTCTCATTCTTGATTAAATTTCCAAAGCTCTTTTCTGATTGTGGGTAGGTATTTTCGGGGGGAGATGAGGAGAACTCCTATCTCTAATGTTAGAATCTTTGCAAATGTTTGGTAATCTTGGGCTACCTGCTTATGTTAAAAACACTGACCCAAAGCTCTGAATGTGTGGGTGGAGATAGATAGTCAACTTTGTGCTTGTACTGGGTTGAGCTAGTCTGGATTCTGAAGATGGGGATTCCCTTTTCTACTAGAAACCCAAGGCCAAGTGGATGAGAACATGGGTTCAATTTGGGGGTAAATGCCTAATACTTTGAACAAATGATGGAGACATCAGGAAGGTTGGGGTCATATGCCCTGCTTCTCTTGAGTACAGTTTCCCAACGAATCTCACCATTCCCAGGATCTATAATTTCTAAACCTGGAACACCCTCAGAGTTACCTTGTCTCATACATGTTTTGTTGTCATCTGCCAGACAGAGTCTATGTACCTTCAATCTTCAAGGAATTTCTCAACATTTCTTGTCTTCTAATAGTACTAATTATTTTGTAGTGCAGTGTTACATTTTTAAAAACAAACATAGTTTTTGTTATTTTTAGGAATTTGGGTGGCCCATGTGCTCAGTCCATCATCTTGATTTGATCTATCCAGGTCATGTTAAGATTTTGGAAAAACAAAAATGTAGCTTCTCTCTGTCAAGTAATTTAGACCCATGAGGTAAGTAAGAATTAAAAAAAATAGATATTATAATTACCTAGTCTACGACAGGCATTTTGTATGTGCTATTCATTCTATCTGCACAAAAATTTGAAAGATAGATATTACCATCCCAGCTGTACAAAGAAAAAACTTTAGTCACAAACAGCAGTAAACTCACCCTAGGTCCCCTATAAGCAGCACTGTGGGCCAGGAACCTTGATCTGTCTCTGATCTGCTTATTTGCAGATGAAAAAACTGAGGCTGAGGTAGATAACTAATTTGCCAGTTACCTTAATCAGAAGCCTCATAGCTCCCTTGCATATTTTCTTCTTATTGCTTAAGGTTGGAAGTTACATAATATCAATGACATTAATACGTAACAGCTTTCTGTTTTGTTGACAATATTGTGTGTGAGACTGGTGTGGCCGGCAGAGGGCCGATCAGAGAGTTAAATAACATTAACCCAATTAAAGGCATTACAGGAATGCACAGTCCTCTAACTTGGAACGTTAAGATTTTTAATGTAAGTAGTCTATGAAAATCATGCATTTCTTAATCAAGCTCCACTTTTGTGCTTCCAATTCCGCCTTCTCAGTCTACAGACTAATGCTTTTTTCCCCCTCTGCTGCTTTCCACTTTTCCCATGATTTAGAACAAATATTTGCCTTGGTAACTATTTTCCCTGGTTACTCCCTTGGCTGATCTTCTGCACAAAGAACCGAAAGGCATGTATCCCCAAGGGAAGCAGTTATTTTAGATTTTGCAAAGAAGTCAGTTAACAATTTTCAACATTCCCTTCTTTGTTTTAAAGAAAGCTCTGGTTTTGTTTCATTTTCATCTGGAGACTTAAATGACACCAAGCAAAGCCTACTTAGTTTAGATTTCCAGGTAAAATGTTTTAAATTTTAAGTTTCTACTAAAGCATGTGGAATGGTTTTAATATTTAGCTGTTTTATGTTGCAAATATGTTTAACCCTTGAGGAAATAAGCTCTTACTAATAGATTTTAAAAGTTTAAAGTGTACATTATTTTGTTTACTTGTTTTTTTCAGGATGACTACTTCCGAAGTATTTAAAACTTTATGAAATTAGGATTCAATATATTTTTATATGTTTAAATAGAATTACATGCTCAATAGAAGTATAAGTTGGTTTGAAATTTTCATTCTTTTCTATTTTTAAGTCCTAAAAGAGCATGAAGGATTAATTAAAAATGTTTTTCATTTTAAGCCTATAGAGTGAAGTTAAAAGGGATAATAGGCATCTCATGGCTTTATGTAGAAGTTTAAAATTTAATTTAAACCCTTTTAAAGCTTACTTAAGACAGATGACGAAGAATTTTAATGGAAAATAAACAATAAGTTAACCAAGATTTACAGATGATATTTAATGTTGGGATAAACACAATAAATGCTAAAATGAAAGAAAATTTTACTTGATCAAAATAGTACCTACAGTGATTAGACCTATTGTGTCATAAAAGTTTACCTCTAGAAACATATTCACTCAATTATAAAGTTGTTTTTGGAATAAATATAAAAGGCAATGTGAAATTCAATAAATCACTGAAAATAACAAAGGCCAAGGCATCAATGATAAAATTAGTATTGAGAGGCCATTTCATAAACACTATTTAAACATTTCAATTAGACTATTTAGATTCTGATTTTCTTAAAATTAAGATAGCTCTGTAAATTTATTTTTGTACATATCTATTTAGATTTCTGGAAAAGTAAAAGTGAGCCAATTTGGGAGGGGGTGGAAGACAAAGAGGGATGGGGATAATGGGAGAAGGGTGAGCTTGGGCAATGCTCAGCTAAGTAAGAGGCTCAGGGACAACACGATGCCTGAGACCCTCATGAAAGTTTATCTCCAGAGCCCTTAGATCCAGGGCCTGACTCCTCATAAGTCTCACCTACCACAGGACGGAGAGTCACATATATGACTGTCAAAGCAAGAAAATCTCCATGTACAGGTTTTATGTAGAGCACAGAATTTATGCCCTCTGTCAGAGCTCACTTCCCCTGCCACTCAGCAAATTCTACTTCTACCCTGTCTCACAGTGAAACTTTTCATGTTGCTTTCCCCTGCTGCTGTTGCTATTTCTTCCCAACATATTACCTTGCTCTCTGAATGGACTTTGACAATTTTAGCCGCCAATCAGCTAGGGGATTTGCTCCTCCCTTACATTTTGCATGTTAGTTTTTCTAAAACTAATATAGATTACGAAAAGTTGTTCTAATGTAGTTTCATTTCAGTGACCTACAGTAAAGGGTTTGAAATGACTGCAGTAATTAATGTACCTATATACTGAAAAAGAGATTGCATGCTGAGGTTAGTTGACACGAAAATAACTTAGAGGCTGCTATTTGTTGAGCCAAGGTAAAATGGTGACAAGTCAGCATATGATCCAAGTACATCCTGACTACAGGAGGATAATTCTGGCAGATGAAGTTATAAAAAGAACTGAGATTCAAGAGCGCAAACTAAGCAGATATCACTCTTTTCCTCTTACCAAATACCTAGACATAAGAGAAGATATATTACAAACAAATATACACATGGATATATAGCTACAGTAGGAAATAAGAAGGGGAGCTTCTGGTGAGATAGAAACTGTGAGGAATCCTTCAAATACAGAGAGAAGATGGGAATGAATTTAAAGAGGAAAACCATAGCCTTGAATAGGTATGGGAGAGAACTGTGTAAAAAGAGCTTGTGTGGAAAAGAAAGAAGTCATTAGAGTAGAAGATCCTAAGAAGGATACAATAAGGAAAAAAAAAAAACCCCGTACATTATAGTAGAACTTCTGAATATTAAAAATGAGTTCAAAATCTGAAAAAAAACTTCTACAGAGAGAGGAAAAAAGATTTATTACAAAGAGATGAGAATCAGATTCAATTTAAACTTTTCATCAGTAACAGATATAAGAAACAAATGGAACAATACCTATGAAGTATTGAAGGAAAATTATTCTAAAATCATAATTCTATTTCCAACCAAACAAAATGATATTTTCTGACATATAAGAATTCAAAACTTTTACAACCTAAAACATTCTCTTAGAGAAAAATGATATATTTCAGGGAAATAAAACTAATCTGAGGGAACTCATGCTTCTTATAATGGCAGACTATGCAATTCAGACCATTCAGCCTGCTGACAATAATTAGAAAAAAATAGGAAAAATAACAGGGCCAATATTTGGGATAGGACTGGAATCCTAAGAGGTCTGGAACAGCTTTTCTTCTGGAGGCATCTGTGGAACCAAAAGAGGAGACTGAGAAGCTTAGTATAGCTTTAAAACAGCCTCTCAAGTCAAGACAGAAACAAAACTCAAGGAATGGGGCCAATCAAGCAGCAGGGGTGGCAGGGAAAAGTGATACAGATGAAATCACCAGGTTTTGGTTTGGGACTTAAAGTATAATTATTAATTAGTTATAGTGAAACTCAGCTTCAAATCATTCAATTTATGATTTATAGTGCCCTTAACCTCATGTCCGAATGTAAATCCTTTTAGGATAAATAATAAATATATCATTGTAGGCTTCAAAGTATATTCACAATTTTTCATATACAATGGCTGGCAATCAAATGCCATCAGGCATAGGAAGAAACAGAAGAAAATGGCTAGAAACCTAGAAAGAAATAACAGACAATAGAAATAGACATATAGAATGTCCTAAAATGGAGTTTTCAGACTCAGACTTAAATAAATGTGATTAATATGTTCAAAATGTGAAAAACAAGATTGAAAATTTCAGTAGAGAAACAGAAACAATAAGAACCCACTGAAAACCCGAAAAACTAAAAAAACACAATAACAGAAAAATAGAAGTCAATGGATGGATTTAATAGTAGATAAACCACAGCTGAACAGATAATTAGTGAATGGAAGGGAGGTTAGTGGAATAACCAGGATCAATCACAGGGCGAGAGAAGGATAAAAAATACAAGAGAGGGAAAGTGACATTAAAGACATAATGAGAAGGCTATCATACGTGTCACTGTAGTTTTGAAAAGAAAGAGGAAAGAGAAGTAAGAAAGTATTATTTGAAGAGGTAAGGGCTAAGAAGTTTCCAAATTTGATAAATATCAGTCCACAGATTCAAGAAATGCTATGAATCCTATATAGGATAAAAACAAGTAAATCATATCTACGTACAACAGAGTAAAACAGCTGAAAACCAAAGCCAAAGAGAATATCTTAAAAGCAACCAAAAAAGTTACTTTTAAAGGAGAAATAATTAGATTGACAGATGACTACTCAACACAAAATTTGGAAACAAGAAGACATTGGAATGAAATCTTCCAAATGCTGAAAGAAAACACCTGTCAACCTAGAATTCCATATTTAGCAAATACATCCTTTCAGAATGAACATAAGATATAAACATTTTCATATGACCAACAAACAAAAGAATTGGTCATCAGCAGTCCTGTACTAAAGGAATTACTAAAAGGTATTCTTTTAGGAAGAAAATAATCCTGATAGAAGGCTGGAAATGCAGAAAGAAATAAGAAGAAAGAAAAAGGATAAATGTTTAGGAAGATCTAAATCAGTGGTTCTTAAATGGAGGCAGGCTGACTCCTTCCACCCCCAAGACACATCTGATAATATCTGAAGACATTTTTGGTTGTTATAACTGAGAGGAGGTATCTACTGGGTAGGAGCCAGGGATGCTACTAAATATACAAAGGCCAGCCCCCCCACCACAAAAAGGAATTATTCAACCCAAATGTTAATAGTGCTAAGGTTGAGAGAGCCTGATCTAAATGAACTTTTAGCATAAAATAATAATCTTTTGAGGGTTTAACATATATAAAGAATTAAAGTATATGACAAAAGTAGTATATGTTCTAGGATGAGGTAAGTAAAGTTAAAGTCCAGAAAGAGGTAAAGGTACTAATTTATATTAGACTTGATAAGTTAAGGATGTATGTGGTAATCTCTACAAAGAACTTTATAGCAAAAAGTATACAATTACTAATGGAATAATAAAAACTAAGCAATCAATTAAAAAGAAAGCAAGCAAGAATGGAAAAAAACACATACACAGAACAGGCAGGACAAATAGAATGCAAATCTTTAGAAAATATATTTAAATTCAAACATATCAAGTGTTACAATAAATACAAATATACTTTCTATTCCAATTAGAAGATAAAAATTGTCATAGTGAACTAAAAATGATATGCTAATAGAAAATATATTGAAAATATGAAAGGCTGAAAGTAAAATGATGCAAAAAATATATTAAGCAGACATTAATAAAAAGAAAGCAGTTACATTAATTAGACAAAGTAGATCTTATGACAAAACACACTACTAGAGGTACAGAAAGTACCTAATGATAAAAGCACCAGAAATATATAACAATTCTAAATGTGTATGTACCTATACCATGGCCTCAAAATATATTAATAAATAAGACCAAAGTGACTTATATTAAATTTCATCCAAAAATAAACCCGAGACAATATAGTTAAAAACAACAGAAAATCTATTATTACATTGTTTATAAATTTAAAAAGTGCAATTAAGAACATAAAAGTGCTCACTTTGGCAGCACATATACTAAAATTGGAACAATACAGAGAAGATTAGCATGGCCCCTGAACAAGGATGACATGCAAATTTGTGAAGCATTTCATATTTTTACATAGAGAACAGACTTGTGGTTGCCAAAGGGGAGGAGGGGAGGAGGGGAGGAGGGGAGGGAGAGGGATGGGCTGGGAGTTTGGGCTTGGTAGATGCAAACTATTATATTTAGAATGGATAAACAACAAGGCCCTAATGTATAGCACAGGGAACTATACTCAATACCCTGTGATAAACCATAATGGAAAAGAATATAAAAAAAGAATGTACGTATGTGTATAATTGAGTCACACTGCTGTACAGCAGAGATGGGCACAACATTGAAAATCAACTATTCTTCAATTTAAAAGAAAAAGAAAAAAGAACATAAAAAATATTTCCAGAAGATATATGCACAAGAGTGTTTTGTTTTGTTTCAGTTTTTGGCCGCGCCACGCAGCTTGTGGGATCCTAGTTCACTGACTACAGATTGAACTCGTGCCCTTGGCAGTGAACACTCAGAGTCATAACAACTGGACCACCAGGGAATTCCCACAAGGGTGTTTACAACAGAGAAAAAGTGGAAAAAATTAAATATCCATCACCAAATTGTTTGTTACATAACTTATGGAATGAAAATAGAGTGCACAGACCAGATAGATTTACATACATTGACATATATGTCCATATGACCACAATTTATTACTGAATGGAAAGAAAACAGATTGCAGTATATCAAACAATTCCATTTATGTTTAAATATATATGTTCATATATGTTTAGAAGGTATCATGAAAGATACCCTTATACTAGGGGATGGGAAACTATGGCCCATAGGCCAAATTCTGTTTTTCAAAGTGCCATCAGAATACAGTTGTGGCCATCCATTTACTTGTCTATGGCTATTTTTGGCTACAGTAACAAAGTTGAGTAGTTTTAACAGAGACTGTTGTCTTGCAAAGCTAAAAATATTTACTCTCTGGACCCTGAAGAAAAAGTATGTCTACCCTTGTACTAAACTATGAATTATATTAAGGCAACTTGTTTTTTATGCCTATGTATCATTTTGAGTTTTTAAAAATTATGTACTAGTTTTAGAAACTTAAACACATCTTAAAAAGCATTGATAAAAAAAGATTAAGAACTCAGGAGAAAGAAAACTGTGTGAACATGGCTTTTATCTTTAAATCTCTTATGGGCCATGATGTGAACAACAAATTGTAGCTCAATCTAAGGAAGACTTTTCTGACAGAGCTGTCTGAACATGGAAGATAAAGAACTTCCCATTACTGGAAAAGCAGATGACTTCAAAGCTTCATTCAAAATCTGAGTTCTATACAGTGAAGCACCATTATAAATGATATAGATTGCTAGGAAGCAAAAGCATCACCTGGCCACAATGAAAACACAAACTGAAAGTAGGATCATAAATCAATGAACATGCAACTCTGACTAAATAAGCATACCACAGAGATGTTGTGTGTTTGGTTACAGACAACCACAATAAAGCTAATACTGCAACACAGGGAATCACACTATTTTTTTTGGTTTCCCAGTGCATATAAAAGTTATGTTTACAGTATATTCTATTTAATGTGCAATAGCATTATGTCTAAAAAAATAATCAATGTTCCTGTCTTAATTAAAAAATACTTTATTGCTAAAAAAATGCTCACCATCATCTGAGCCTTCAGAGCATAATAATCTTTTTGCAACAGTAACATCAAAGATCACTGATCACAGATCACCATAACAAATATAGTAATTTGGTAATAATGAAAAAGTTTGAAATATTGTGAGAATTACCAAAATGTGACAGCATGAAGTGAGCAAATGTTGTTGGAAAAAAGGTGCCGATAAACTTGCTTGATGCAGGGTTGCCTCAAACTTTCAATTTGTTAAAAAATGCAGTATCTGTGAAGCATGATAAAGTGCAATAAAACGAAGTATGTCTGTACTGTCTCCATAGTTTTGTCTTTTCCAGAATGCCTTGTAGTTGCAGTCACACAGTACTAGCCTTTTCAGATTGGCTTCTTCCACTTAGTAATAAGCATTTAAGATTCTTCCATGTCTTTTCATGGTTTGAGAGCTTATTTCTTTTTAGGGCTGAATAATACTCCACTGTTCGGATGTAACACAGTTTATTTATCCATTCACCTACTTAAGGATGTCTTGGTTGTTCCCAAGCTTTGGCAATTATGAATATAGCTGCTGTAAACATCCGTGTGCAGCTTTTTGTGTGGATATAAGTTTTCAGCTCATGTGGGTAAATATTAAGAAGCATGACTGCTGGATTGCAGGGTAAGAGTATGTTTAGTTTTGTAAGAAATTGCCAAACTGTCTTACAAAGTGGCTGTATGGTTTTGTATTCCCACTAGCAATAAATGAGAGTTCCTGTTTCTACACACCCTTACCTCACAATTTGTCAGTGTTTTTGATTTTGGCCACTCTAACAGGGTACAGTGCTATCTTGTTGTTTTAGCTTGTGATCTACTATTTTAAAAATTCATATTTGGGAGAAGAAAGTAGAAATTCTGGATGATAACTGTGGATTTGTCTATTTCTTCTTGCAGCTATACCAGTTTTTTTCTTCATGTAATTTGAATCTGTACTGTTCAGTGTATAAAGGCTTAGAATTGTTACATCTTCATGAATAGATCCTTTTATCATTAAATAATGGCTCTCTTTATTCTTCTTCATCTTATATTAATATAGCCATCCACTTTTTTATTGAGTTAAATATGTCTTTTCTTAAAACTTTATTTTATTTATTTATATATTTATTTATTTGGCTGCGTTGGGTCTTCATTGCTGCGCGTGGGCTTTCTCTAGTTGAGGCAGGCGGGGGCTACTCTTCATTGCAGTGTGCGGGCTTCTCACTGCGGTGGCTTCTCTTTTGTGGAGCACGGGCTCTAGGCATGTGGGCTTCAGTACTTGTGGCACGTGGGGTCAGTAGTTGTGGCTCACAGGCTCTAGAGCGCAGGCTCAGTAGTTGTGGCGCATGGGCTCAGTTGCTCCACAGCATGTGGGCTCTTCCCGGACCAGGGCTTGAACCTGTGTCCCCTGCATTGGCAGGCGGATTCTTGAGCACTGCGCCACCAGGGGAGCCCCCTGGTGGCGCAGTATTAGCTTTATTGTGGTTGTCTGTAACCAAACAAAGCCCCCCTTTTCTTTTGATTAGTGTTACCAAAGTATATATTTTTCCATTCTTTTAATTTTAACCCATTTGTATCTTTATTTAGCACGAGTTTCTTATAGGCAGCAGAGAGTTGGGATTTTATTTTATTTTGTTTTGTTTTTTATTTTATTTTGTTGTGCTGGGTCTTAGTTGAGGCTTGCGGGCTCCTTAGTTGTGGCATGTGAACTTTTAGTTGTGGTATGCGTGTGGGATCTAGTTCCCTGGCCAGGGATTGAACCCAGGCCCCCTGCCTTGGGAGCATGGAGTCTTAACCACTGGACCACCAGGGAAGTCCCTAGAGTTGGGTCTTAATTTTTAAAAATTCAATCTGGACAGTCTCTGTGGCAGTTAATGAATTCACATTTAATATGATGTACATGTAATATGTTTTGGATTATTTTTATTATTCCACTTTATCACCTTTATTGGTTTATTAGCTATAACTCTTGTTTTGTTTGGTGATTACCTTAGGGCTTATAGTATGCATCTTTAACTTATTACAATTATCTTATCTTCAGTTGATATTCCACTTTGCTTATAGTATTAGAACATTACAACAGTATATTTACACTTCCTCTTTCCTCCTTTCTGCTTCTGTTGTCATACATTTTACTTTCACTTAAGGCAGAAACCCCAAAATACAGTATTATTGTATTAATCAACACAACTGTTAAACAGATGACTGTATTAAACTAGCATCTTTTAAAGAGATTTAAAAATAAAAAGAGTATTTATCTACATATATGCCATTTCCTGTGGTATTCACTCCTTTGTGTAGATCCATAATTCTATCTGATATAATTTTCCTTCTACTTTAGCATTTCTTACAGTGCAGTTCTGTTGGTGACTAATTCCTTCAGCTTCTCTATGTCTGAAAAAGTCTTTATGTTGCCTGTGTTTCTGAAAGACATTATCACTGAGTATAGAATTCTAAGTTGATTTTTTTCAGTACCTGAAAGTCGTTGTTCCACTGTCTTCTGGCTTGTACTGTTTTGAATGAGAAGTCTTTTATTCTATTCTTAACTTTGTGTCTTTTTCTCTGGTCACTTTTAAGATGCTCCCCTTATTACTGGTTTTAAAGCAATTTGATTATGATGAATATTTGACATAATTTTCTTCGTATTTCTTATTTTGGGGGTTTATTGATCTTGGATATGTGGGTTTGTAGTTTTCATCAAATTTGGAAAATGACTAGTCTTTATTTCTTCAAATATTTTTGTGCCTCCCTAGTCCTTCAGGGACTGGAACTGGACATAAATTAATCTTCTTGAAGTTGTCCCACAGTTTGATGATGCTCTGTTCATGTTTTTTACTGGTCGTGTGTGTGTGTGTGTGTGTGTGTTTCATTTTGGATAATTTCTGTCACTATGTTTTCAAGTTTACTAATTTTTTCCTGCCATGTCTAATGTGCTATTCATCCCTTGCAGTATAGTTTTTCCTCTCTCACATTGTAGTTTACATCTTTAAAAGTTCAATTTGGATTTCTTTAAATATCTTTCCTCTATGTTCTTGAACACGCAGATTATGGTTTTAATAACTTTTAATGACCTATTTAATAATTATGTCAGCTGTGCTATGGATGGATTTCAAAAGATTGATTTTTCTCATCATGGGTTAACAATTCCTGTTCCTTTGTGTGCCTGGTAAATTTTTGCTGGATTTCCCAGTACTTGTTGGGTGCTCTGGGACATAGTTAAGTTGTTGCACACAGTTTGATCCTTTCTGGAGGCTTGCTATTCAGTGCTGTAAATGGAATCAGATCAGCTGTTAGTTTAGGGTAAATTGTTTTCTCTGATGGGCCGATGCCCTTCTGAGCACTCTGTCTGATGCCCTTTGCAGTACAGGTTCTCCACTATGACTGGTGGACACACAGAGTCTGCCCAGCCTTTTCTAGCCAAAAGGATTTTTTCTTTTTGTCCTTCATGGTAGTTCTTTCTCAAGTGTTGAGTAGTTTACTCATACAAATGTGCTAATCACACTCGGCTGAAGACTTGATATCTTTGGAAGTCTTTTTCAGGGTAGCTCTCACCTCCCTGTGCTCTGCTCTGCAAACTCTTGACTCTCTGGCATCCCCAGGACCCCAGGTTTTTTGTTTTTTTTTTCCAACTCAGGGAGATTGTTGGGCTCTGCCTGGGTCCTTACCCTGGGCTTCAGCCTTGGAAGGAACTCCCTCCAGGCAGTGAGCAGGAGCTCAACTTGGATTTTCCCCCTCTCAGGGACTTCTGTTCTGTGCTAATCCATGTTTAAGGTTTGAAAAAGTATTCATTTCTCAAATATGTTTTTCAGCTTCACCATGTGCAGGGTCCTGTACTGCTCTTGAGACCAGCTGATTAAAAGTTATTCTTTGTCCCTCTTACCTCTTTATAACTGATACTAGTTTGCTGTTATTTTTACTTGGTGCATTATGCTCTTTTCCCCCAACAAAGAAAATTATAACACTAGAGAATAAAATAATAAAATATAAGAGCTGGGAAAATGAATTGTGGATGATGTTAGTCACAGAATGACTTGGCAGAGAGGCGGAGAGAAACCTCCTGAGTAACCTCTGAAAACCTACAACACAGTGGTCCAGAGAGGGGTCGGCAAACTATGGACTGGGGGCTAAGTCTGACCCACTGCCTGTTTTGGAATTTGTATACACAATTGTGTACATATCATGTACACAAACTGTGTACATATTGTCTACCTTCATGTTACAAGGGTCGAGTGGAGTAGTTATGACAAAGAATGCATGGCCTGTAAAACCTAAAGTATTTACTATATGGTTCTTTATAGAAAAAGTTTGCTCATGTCTGGTCTAGCAATAAAGTACTAAAAATTATTTGATTCTGATAGAAAAATTCTAAATTCTGACTTGGCAGTAATACTATAGCATAGAGCCCATATATTATATGTGTTATATCTCACAGACTTGCTGCTGAGGGATATAGGCAATTATAGGCCAATTTTCAGAGGTAAAAATTTAGTCACTAGCTCTGAAATTCTGTTTCATTCTCATCCTAGGAATCAAATAGTGAAAAAGCAAGCATGAAGTTTTCAAGCTTGTATTGTTTTCTTCTGCTTCTCATTTTTCAAACTGACTTTGGACAAAATGAAGAAACTTCTAGGAAGGAAAGAAGGAACATGTATTATAGACGACAGAGAAAAAGTTCCTCGCCCATCCACAGATCCAGTAGACAGCTTGGAATTCAGCAAATGAGGATAGTTACACCAGCAGCAACACTTCCCATGGTTAACTTGGATTATAGTATGGAGGAAAAGTTTGAATCCTTTTTAAGAGTTCCTGGAGTAGAATCAAGCTATAATGTGTTACCAGGTAAGAAAACAGTAGGAGAGAGGAAGAGAGAGAAACTCCAAAAAGAAAATTTTTTAAAAATTCAAGTTATTATATTATATTCTGGTTTAATCTACAAAGATAAATTTTGAAATAATTTTAAAAAACATTTATAGAATATACTTATAATAGAAATTATTGTAAAACAGAAAAAATATTACTTATCCTATAACTACATTTATAAAATCATAGTTACTATTTTGGTTTATTATTTCTAGTCTGTTTATTATGCCATGTATTTAAAATAGTTGTAATCTTAATATAGTAATATACATGTCAAAACTGCTTTTTCATTTGTCATGACAGATCATCTAGGATATAGAAATAAATGATTCAGATGAGTCTATGAACTCACGGCTATTAAATATTTTCAACCAAACATGAAGTTAAGCCACTGAATTTATTTTATATAGACCAAACTACTGAATTTTTAAAGTTTGAAAAGATTGGAAATTCTTCTGAAGATTTCAACTAGGCATTTTTAAACACTAATATTTAATGGTCCACATTTTTCCAGGTTTGGAAGGAAAAAGTAATTATATTATACATATGGTACCATTACATAAAACTTTCAAAAGACAAAAGAATGTATCACCACAAAATGTTCTGTGACCAATACTTCATACATTGTCTCAAGAAAACCAAATGCTTCTAAATGATGTTATTTCCAAGAAGTTAACAGAAATAACATACAATTACCAGGAAAACAGACAATTTAGGTCACATTTACAACATGATTGAGAGAAGAAAGAGCCTGGAGGCAGGGAATTTAAAATGATGATTATAGCGTACCCATAACTCTTAAAGAACGATGAGGTCAATTTCCTTAATTAAGTGGAAAGATATCCAAGCTATAATAATAGAAAATAAAAAGGTTGAAAAGTAGTATGCATAATGTGATCTCAAATCTGTTTTAAAAAATATGCAGCATAGGGTGATGTGCATTAAAAGGTATAGAAGATGTATACTAAAGATTTCTAAATTGTCCTAAAATGTTTTCCAGTGGTCTTACAGTACTTTTTAAAAAAATTGTGGTAAAATACACATGACATAAAACTTATCATTTAATCATTTAAAAGTGTACAATTCAGTGGCATTAAGTATATTCACAATGTTGTGCAACCATCACCACTATCTCGTTCCTGAACACTTTCTTCACCCTAAAAGGGAACTACATATGTATTAAGCACTTACTCCTCATTTTCTCCTCCCCCCAGTCCCTGGCAACCACTAATCTTTCTGTCTCTATGAATTTGCCTATTCGGAATATTTAATGTAAAAGGAGTCCTATAATATGTGGCCTTTGGTGTCTGACTTCTTTTACTTGGCATAATGTTTTCAAAGTTCACTCATGTTGTACAGTTCAGGACTTCATTCATTTTTTATGACTGAATTATATCTCATTGCAGAGAAATACCATGTTTTGTTTATCCTTTCATCCATTGATGGATAATTGCATTGTTGCCACCTCTTGGCTACTGTGAATAGCACAGCTACGAACATTTGTGTACAAGTTTCTATCTGAATTCCCGTTTTCAGTTCCCTTGGGTATATACCTAGAAGTGGAATATCAGGTACCTAGGAGCTGGGCCATGTGGTAATTATATGTTTAATTTATTGAGAAATTGCCAAATGTTCCCCACAGAAGCTATATCATTTTATATACCCACCAGCAATATACAAAGACTCCAATTTCTCCACATCCTTGCCATTATTTTCTATTTAAAAAATATAGCCATTCTTGTGGATGTGAAGTGGTTATCACATTGTGGTTTAATTTGTATTTCCCTAATGACTAATGATGTTCAGCATCTTTTTATGTGCTTATTGTTCATTGTATATCTTCTTTGGAGAAATGTCTATTCAAGTCCTTTGCCCATATTTTAATTGGGCTGGCTTTCTGTTGTTGAGTTATAAGAGTTCTTCACATATATTCTAGATATCAGACCCTTATCAGATATGATTTGCAAATATTTTCTCTCATTGTGTACACTGTCCTTTCACTTTCTTGACAATGTTCTCCAATGGACCAAATTTTTAATTTTGATACAGTCCAATTTATCTATTTTTTTCTTTTGTTGCTTGTGCTTTTGGAATCATATCTAAAAATCCATTGCCAAATCCAAGGTCATGCTTTATTTTATGAATATTATATTTTAGATCTTATATTTAGGTTTTGATCCATTTTGAGTTAATTTTTATATTTGGCATGAGGCAGGGGGCAACTTCATTCTTTTGTATCCACATACAGTTGTCCCAGCACCATTTGTTGAAGAGACAACTTTTTTCCCCATTGAATGGGCTTGGCACTTTTGTCAAAAATCAATTGGCCATAGATATAATGGGTTTATTTCTGGACTCTCAATATTCCACTGGTCTATATGTTTATCCTTATGCCAGTACCATACTGGTATAAGCTGATTATTGTAGTTTTGTGGTAAGTTTTGAAATCTGGAAGTGTGAGCCCTCAAAAATTTTTTTTTCTTTCAAGATTTTTTTTTTTTTGGCTATTTGGGGCCCCTTATAATTCCTTATGAAATTAAGGATTAACTTTTCCATTTCTGCAAAAAAGGCTGTTGGAATTTTGATACGCTATAGTACTTTTATAATCAGGAGACAACTCCTGATTATATCTATTTTTTTTTTCCAGGGGAGAAATTGGATGGGTGGGATTAGTTTACTGTAAGTATCCAAATGAGAGATGGGTAGGGCTTGAACAGGGCTGACACAGCAGTAAGGGAAAGAAGGGGACAAATGTGAGAGCTCATTTGCGGGGACAGTGGCTCAACAGATGGAAAAGAGTTATCAGGAATAACACTAGGATTGGAAGGAAAACATCCCCTCTAATATTCAAATTGACTGTCTAATGGCCTGCTTAGTTGACACACTTATCCATGTATCTACAACACTGTATGTAGAGAAAACAATATACTAAAACCCACTGCACTGTGTACTTTAAAAGGGTATTTGAATTGTATTTCAATAACACAACTATTCTAAAAAAAAAGAGATTGCTGCAATGTCTCATCGAGAATTCAACGTAAAAAGCACCACAAGCATACAATCTGATTTCACCTCTCCATCTGCACATCAGGAAGGGTACAATGTGGGCTCATTCATCATTAGTGCTGTTCCAGCTCTCTGCTCTCTGGCACATGATGGAACTATACTGTTTTTTCTCTTCTGAAGTTAGATGTAGCCATATAATTTGCCCTGGTCAATGTAATTAGACACGTTTAGAGCTTGTGTGTTATTTGCAACCTCACATTCCCACTGCTGTGGCCATCAGGGCAGCCTGCTTGGAGATGAAGCCTATTTTATCCTGACAAACAATATCTACATTGGACACATAGCAGGAACAAGAAATAACTGAGATTTGGGGGTTGTTTGCTGCTGTTGTATAACTTAGCCATCCTGACAGATGCAGGATGGAAGTACGATTCAGGCTCAAGTTACCAGGAAGAGGTCACTCTCAGAGCCTAAGTAAGAGGGGTTGAGAATACAGCATGTGAAAAGCATTTCAGAGGGTTACATCTGTAAGATACTTCTATTCTCTGCATGAAAGAACATAGAATATTATTCTTGTGTGGCTCTATTACATTGGGCTCACTTCCATTCACAAGTGCTAGTAACCATACAAGGAATTTAAATGTTACTGTTCTCTTCTAGGAAAGAAAGGACACTGTTTGGCAAATGGGATGACCATGTATAACAAAGCTGTTTGGTCTCCTGAGCCCTGCACTACCTGCCTCTGCTCGAATGGAAGAGTCCTTTGTGATGAGACCAAGTGCCACCCTCAGATGTGCCCCCAAACAGTTACACCTGAAGGAGAATGCTGCCCCGTCTGCTCTGATACTGGTACAAATATTTAGCCCAAACAAAATATCACATGTGATTTAGTCTTTAACTTCCATTTGTTTTTATTTTATCACTACCTTAAATTTTAAATTATGATAAACTAGTCATCAGGGTACTTAAAATATTGGCACAATGATGATAAACATGGAAATTATTTGGGAAATTGCATGATAGGGGAGAGAAAAATAAAACATCTTGGCTTTAGAGTTCTAGCTCTATTAGAATGAGTAAACTCAGACCAGATCACATTCCACATTTGACTTGCAGCATTACAGATGTAGTGATAGAATTTACATAGCAAACAGCTCCCATGTTCTTAGTATGTGTGAAGAGCTCTGCTTAGTTCCTTACGTGCATTATCTCACTTAATTCAACTCAGTGTGTTTACAGTTATCCACCCAAATGAAGATGAAGAACTCATGGTGAACAAAGGGAGGAGTGGCTTGCGTCTAGAGAGAATAAAGCCCAGTTTTCCCAGTCTATGTGCAGTCATTAGTGCTCAGGTAATCCTAGGGAAATAAAGGGCAATGGCCCTGGAGCAGTGGCTTTCTGTTGTGGCACTGCTGTGCACAGAAAGATCACACTATGAGGTTTTGTTGGCTGCTCACTGTGCCTTATCTATGAGGCTGATGCAGTAGAGGACTCTAGGGAGGAAGCCTCAGGACTCCTGCAAGAAAAGCCTGGCCAATAGCTTATGAAATAAATAAATATGTGTTAAATAATTCGATGGGAAGGGATACAGATACTTTCTGTTGCCTATGATAAGGTAGATTGTTTCCATGCACACAGGATGATCACAGGGTGGTTACCTACAGAAGTCTCCTACCAGGAAGAACTTCAGAACATTTAGGAACTGTATTTTGGTGTATACTACTAATTATTTTACTAAGCTATTATGACTTTAAAAAATGTTAGAAAATAAAAGTGTTTAATGAAACTGACTCCTTGGGATATGAAACACAAGATTTATAAAGGCAAGATCCAGAAATTCTCAGACATTTTTCAAAGGACTTGAACTATTATTCTTGAAATGCTGTGGTTATTTTGGAAGAATAAACTTGGATATACAGAAAAGATTTTAAATGTTTCAATATGATAGTTTTAGTTTCATTTTGCTAATTTTTTCCTACTCCCCTTTTGCATGTTCTGTCAGGGATGTGAAAAAAATAACTCACAGACTTTATAATACATACCGAATTGAAATCTCAAGTAATTACTTCACATAATTATATTTTGAGTTCCTTCTTTGGGGTGATTTATGTATGGCATTAAATAAAATCATGGAAATGATTAAGTAAATTTTTATATTTTGATGAAAGAAAATCTATGTACTGAGCTCACTTTTCCCTAAAACTCTTCATTCAGAGGGTGAGTCTAAAGTCTGGTCTTTGTCAAGTCTTCCCCACTTTCTGCCAAAGACAATAACAGCTAAATACAAATGTAGATAAACTTTCTACTATTATATATTATGCTATCATCATCATGGAATAATAAAAAGTACTCTTGTGCATATGTCTAGGTTAAAGAAACATCATTTAAGTCCAGGACGTCTTCTATAGGTCTCGAGAAGTAAAAATAATTTAAGTACAGAGTCTGGGAGGAAAACAAAAGAGAATTTTCTATAACTCTAAATTTCAGAGGATGCTTTTAGGCCCATGGAGCTGAAAGAAAATCAGATAGATATAATAAATCTATAAATAAAAGCCAATTTCACTACCATAAACAAGTAAAATGTACATCTCTTTCTCTTTTTTATGTCTGACAGTGTACAAATTCTTACATTATCAATAAGCCCAATTAACTGAACAGTATCTACTATAAAGTTATCACATCTGATTATATTACAGTCTCACAATAGGACTGCTTATGGTAAGCAACATACGGTAATATTATTCCCTCTTTAGTCACCAGATAGCATGATACTTTGGTAAAAATAAGATTCAGGCTCATAAGGAAAAACAAGAATTGTCTATAAAGTCTTACAAAACAGAAATAAAGTCTATTTATTTCTATTAAAACTTCAAACAAAAATTTCAAGATGCATTTCACATTTAAACTGCACTCATATACCTAGAGGGAATATTATTTACTAACCTAATTTTCACTATGATTTTTCCTTTCATTAATACCACACCTTGCCCCTGCTGTCTTCTCCTTATGTGGTCAGTAGCCTCCTATTTGCTACTCAGTAGTATAGCATTAAATGACAGAACTGAATTTTCTGGTGATTCTTCAGAACAAAGAGAACCTACCAGTTTACTTCATAAGCAACAGCCGTCTCCTTGGGTGGAAATGCATCAAGCACTGAGAAAAGAGGAACTTCAATTTGAGGAGGATGAAGAAGAAATTAAACAAGATGAAGATAGGGAGCAAAAGGAAAAGATCCCTAGACCTGGAGACTGGGGGAGACCTTGCAATGAGGGACAGAGCAGAGAAGGGGGAGAGCAGAGACCTGGAGAGGAGGGGAGGCAGGCCCATCAACACAGAAACCCAGCAAGGGAGAATGAGGATGAGAATGAGGACGAGGACGAGGACGAGGATGACGATGACACCGTCAGAGGAGATATGTTCAGGATGCCCTCTCAACGCCCAATCCCAGCTACCCCCAGAGGCATACCACCTCTGCCAAGCAGGTGCTCTCTGTCATACAAAACCATCTCCTGTATCAGCGCCGACCTCACACAAATACCACCGCTAACAGCACCAGAGATAACAAGTCTGGAGCTCATAGGTAAGAGATGTTGACGTTAAATTGATTTTGTGGTTAACTCCCATTGTCCTATGAATGTTATATTTTAATTTTATAATATAAGTTGACCCCAAACAGATTAATTTCACAATCTTCAAACATAAAAACTTTGCAGGAGAGATAGGTGTTTACTGCAGAATAGCACCGTCAGGTATAAAGTAAATTCCTCCAAATCAAACCATGATTTCCCATTGACTTTTTTCTAAAGCCAGCTTTAGAAGGTATAATTTATATATAGTAAAACATTATTAGCATGTTTTTCTTTGAGGTTTTTTTTAAGATTTTTTTTTTGATGTGGACCATTTTTTAAGTCTTTATTGAATTCGTTACAATATTGCTTCTGTTTTACGTTTTGTTTTTTTGGCCATAAGGCATGTGGGATCTTAGCTCCCCAACCAGGGGTCAAACCTGCACCCCCTGCATTGGAAGGTGAAGTCTTAACCACTGGACCGCCAGGGAAGTCCCTGTTATGCTTTGAGTTTTGACAAATGCTTACAGTCAATACCACAATCAAGATATAACATTTCCATCACCTCACCAAATTCTCTCATGTCCCTCCTTTCACCAGCCCTGATGTTTTCTGTCTCTAGAGTACCTTTTCTAGGATGTCATAGAAATGGAATCATACAGCATGTAGCCTTTTCAGCTGGACTTCGTTCATTTATCATAATGCTTCTGAGGGTTATGCAGGTTGTGGCATTTATCAGTAGCTGGCTCCTCCTTACTTCTGAGAGGCGTTTTGTTGTTTGGATAGACCACAGCTCTCAGATGAAGAACATCTGGATTATTTCCAGTGTGGGGCAATTATGCATACAGTTGCTATAAACATCCACATATGGATGTCTGTGCCAACCTAAGTTTTCTTTTTCCTAGGGTATATACCCAGGGGTGGGATTACTGAGTGCTACAGTAAAAGCATGTTTAACTTTATAAGAAACTACCAAACAGTTCCTTAAAATGGCTGTGACACTCCTTCCAGCAATATCAGAGAGTTCCTGTTGTTTTCCCCCTTGTTTTAGACATTGTGGTAGGCATGGAGTGGTCCAGACTTTTTGCCCATGTTCTTATAGGGCCAGGAAGAGCTCTGAGTGGAGGATTGGCAGGACAGATACGTGTGTGAGGCTGGCTGGTGGGGAGACTGGGACAGTGAATGAGTCTTGGCAATAAGGCCCATGCTGGGGATAGCTCTGAAGATGCAGGGGTGAGAGAATCTGAGTGGGGTTTCAGATGTGTCTTGGGGGAAGTAACAGAAATAACTACCATAGAAATAATAATGATCGTATAAATAAATACTCAATAGTCACAGCATGACCCCTTTAATCAGGATAGCCAATCTGCAATAGGACATTTCTGGTGTTATGGCCTTCCTGATACCATGTTCACATGACCTCCTAAGGAATTCTTCTCATGCCCAGAGTGTCCTGCTCCAGCAATGCCCCCTCCTCTGTAGCCTGCATGCCAGGTGTGCTCTGCCATTAAAGATGAATGACCTGTGCTGAGTCACAGTATCTTGCTTTTATAAGAAGGTCACCACATGATTTTTATAGTACTCACTATTTCTGATAAGCTCATTTTCTGGCTTTAAAAATCATTGACTACTGTACTTAATTAAATGTCAAACCAAAACCCCATAAATTAAAGCATGCAGGAACTTCTATAGATTGAAGTCACAGAATTATAATATAAGATCTGGAGGCAATTTGAGACATTAACTCCCCAAGCTTCTTACTTACAGGAAACTGATGCTCAAAGAAGGCAAGTCACATACCCAAGATTTCATTGTAAAAAAACAGTATATTTCTGGTCCAGGGTCTAGGAAATGTCAATAGGGAAATACGAAGAACTATAAAAATCAGTTTCTATAGCACCTTCCATAAACACATCTTTGTTGTAAAATGCATAATGTTAACAGAATTGTCTACCAAACCACATTCTGGCTGTTTTAAAGCAACTTCATCTAAAACATGATGTACTAGAGCATGACAAGTCCTTAGAGTGAAAATTTTGACCATATGAAATAGTCTAGTCCCAGGCTTGTTTTTTTTCTGAACACTCATTTTCTTATATAATACATACTGTCCTTGCTATAAGTATTGCTTTTCCTCCAGATAAAGCTCTCTTTTGCTATCTATGCATGTGCATGTATACATGTATTTATAGGCACATAGGCCTAAAACACAATTGCTACGTGTCCTAGGCAATTCTATCACCTCCATTCCGGATGAAGCATTTAATGGATTACCGAATTTGGAAAGGCTTGATCTGAGCAAAAATAATATCACCTCTTCAGGCATAGGTCCAAAAGCATTCAAGGTAAATAACATGTTCTGACTTCTAACAGTCCACGTGGATGGCTTTCTCATGACTTGTACTGTCAGTGGGTGGAGATGGAGAAGGAAGGAAAAGTAAAATGTTTTACTGGAGTTTTCTCTGAAGAAAGTGTCTGATGTCCCTAAACTGTATTCAAGTTTTATCTTGAATATAGTATATTGTTTTATAGGTTTCTAGCTGTTTTTCCTATGCTTTGTCCTTAAAGCACCCACAACAGCATGAATGACAAAACTAATGTTTTGAATTTATAAAGGAGTTTCTCCCTAAGTAGCAGAAAACATGTTGAAATATGGTCTCTTAGTACATGAGGTATTTCTGGGAAAAAAGGAGAGCTTATCTGGAAACTATTAACATTTTCAGGCCAGCAATACAGAGTTTCCTTATTTCGTGCTATCTGCAAAATCTGATAAAGGATACTTCAGCAGGAGGGGGTTCTAGAAAAACAAATGGGCTCAGATGAAAATTAACATGGGGATACGCTAGGGAAAGAGAAAAGCATAGAGTAAACCTTTGAAAGAATCAGATTTAATTAAAATTTTTTTCTAAAAGGGAGAAAACAGAGTATCAAGGACTTTCAGAAAAACAAAGGCAGAAGAAAGGAGGGGTTTATGTGTGTAAACAAATACTCATAAATGTGTGTGCTTAAAGAAGCCCAAGTAAAACAAGTTACATGCCGGGAGGTCAAACTTTATCCCCTTGGATGGTCTTCTGTCCACTCTTTGGACAAATCACTGGCCTCTTACAAGCTCAGTTCCTGGTTCTCATATAGATTCTGGACTGCAGATGAGAGAGCTCCAGACACTTGGTGTCCACGTTCATGTGAAAGACCTGGAGTCCTGCCTCATGCTAGCCGTCCTGATAGAACAACAGTTGGGACTTGTGCATTTCCTGTATTTGATAAAAAAACAGGACACTGTAGGAAATTGCCTTTTTCTTGTTTTGAGATTCTCTGTCCCATTTCCAAACTGCTGAAATTGACTCTGAGCACCACTGATGTAAATCATTCTGTAACTTTGGTAGTGTAGGTTAGTTTGGCCAACAAACATGTAACTACAAATGTGGATATGCAATCTCCAGACAGTCAAAACTGTTTGGGTACCGTATAGAAACAGTTTGTTACATTTGTAGCATTTAATTTTGAAGAATTTCCACAATCATTAGTGCTGTTTTATGACTCTGTCTCTACCTAGTATAGATGGAAAACTGAGTTCACAAACACATTGAAAGGGTTCAAATTGCTGTTTTGTTAGCATCTATGACAGATTCAGATTATTGCATGTTTTAATTAACTTTGTGTCTATTGCTGAGAAGTTGAAAACCTAAGATCTAGGAGAATATGACTGGTCCAGTGGTGATAGGAACTTTCTCTTGCTTTCTGAAGTCACCATAAAAATATGGGTGAGTGTGATGCAAAATCACCAAATGTAGTTTGCTGAAAATACGGGGGAATAAATGCTATTAACAGGACCAACATCTACCTGGCAGGGAGAATATGGGGATTCTTGTCTAAGCCTGAGCAACTGAAGGTTTGTGAAACTTTAGTAACTACCGCAAACTGACCATTAAATGACATATATGACTGCACATCTGTGACAAGATAAAAAAGTAATTTTGAGATTTGCCTTTTAAGCTTCTAGAGAATTTAATGCGTCTGAATATGGATGGAAACAATTTGGTAGCGATTCCTTCAGAACTACCATCTACATTAGAAGAACTTAAAATCAATGAGAACAATCTTCAGGTTATTGATGAAGAAAGTTTATCAGGTATTTAACATTTGACTTTATGATATGTGTCCGTATAACCTTTCTTCTGTAGTTGTGTGGAAATTTTATTTGCAATATCGCTAAATGAATAGCTAGTAAAATTTTTTTAGGTCATGTTACCATTTTAAGTTGATAAAATTTATTTTAACTATTGACTGGTGAAACTTTAAAAAATGTATTTTAAACTGCCTGTTGTCTTAAAAATGCATTTTATAAATAAACTTTCACTGATTTCAGGTTTTCATCATTTACAATACAATAACTAAATTACAAATCCATAATATCCTAAGAGTTACACTAACATTCCCCACACAGCCAGGTGTTCTGGTGCTGTGTTTGTACCGATGTATTTGGTATCAGTGGTGATAACACAGTATCATGGCTTGTTGAACGGGTCTCCTTAGATGCTCAATACACCCCATACACAACTCCCACTGCCTCTGGCCATTTTGCTGTTTTTAACTTGACATGTTTTGGCAAATGAGAATTATGCATAAAATATAAGTAAATGAGCAACTATGTGAGGCTGAGGGGTAATCCTACAAACAAAGTACATAAACTTTAGCACATGCACTCTATATGGCAGTCACTTTGGCTTTGACAGTCTTGTTCCCTAGAGGGTTGCTCTGGCACTTGTCCATGAGACACTTGCACCCCACAGGGCAAGACAAATGATGTCCCTGGGTGTGTGGTTGCCACGACAGCCTGGCTTTCCCATGGATGGGCTTTAGTGAAGGTGCCCCACATTCTGTACATTTGATACAGCTGGAATTTACTCTTAAGACTGTTTCTGGACTAGCTGGATAACTAAAGTTGTCGTATTATGAACTCTGTATAAAAGAGGCAGTATTACATTTACCTTTTTGTGAATTCTAGCTATGTCTTTATATGCTTCTTTAAGACAAAAACTGCCTAATTTTTCTTTTTATCTTCCTAACAGTCTAGTGTAGTTCTTGAAGTATAGTGCGTAACATTTTTTATTTGATTTGAAATACATTTATTAGGTTAATGTTGATAACCAAGCCTTTAAAGGAACAAAACAATTCCATTATTTCCTTTCATTCCTCAAAAAACTTCATAAGGACAAAACACTTCTGGTGATGGGGAAGAAACAATAATGAGAACTGCCAAATCTGAGGATTACAGAGTTATGGAAATACTCTATTTCCAGATGGATTTCAGGGTACTTAACAAACAAAATTTGAAGGTCTTTTGTCATATGGAAAAGACATTAGAAAGTTCAATTTCTAACTGCTAGGTGAAACAGATCAAAGGAACACTTAATTTAGGACAAGTGCACTAATGGGTTATATGTGATCTACCTGTGAGATGGTATTTCTAGCAGTGTTATCAAAATGACATGTTTTAAGTCCTTATTTGGAAGGTGCTCTCACACATTCCTACAACTGCTTCTCCACACGCACTTCTCCCTCATGAAAAAATTTCCATATTCCCAGATGTTCCTGTCTTCATTAATGTTAAAAACAAAACAAAACCCATGATCATGGTGTCCTTTCTAGCAATGATGGTGGTGTGGCTATCCAGTCAGAATATCTATGAGATCAAGTTCTCACACAAGTCTATCCATGTCTATAACCTGTTATGTAGCTCCCTGCTCACAATGGGAAAGACTTCCTGCCAACTTCCTGCTAATAAATCCTCTTTCTGCCACAGTCTAACTTACAAGAACCTTCTCTACCTCCATCCTGTTGCCTGTTACATATAGGAACGTACATACTATCTATGTATATACAATATACACATAAGCCAGAGAATAACCGTAAAGTAATGTATAATATTAATTTACACTGTTGTGTTTTGTTTCTCTTTCTTGTGAGGTCATGTAATGACCACCAGTCTACTTCTATTATCTATTTTCCTCTGAAAAACTTGTATTACATTCCAAAACCTCAACTATGTACTAGATAATTATGCTGGATTCTCAGTATCTTTAGTTGCGGAAATTAAAGAGTTTTGGTTATATGAGGAAATAGAATCACTTATCATAATTTACTAGTTGGCCTCCACAATTCCTCTCTGTCCTTCAGCTGATGTTAAACACCAGCAGATTAATATTTTGTCATGCTGTTCCCTATCCAGAGGCTGCTTGTTGCCTAGAGAAGGAAAGTCAGACCTTATTTTCTGGTGCACAAAGGCCCTGCACAGCCCACCTCTGCCCTCGCAACAACCTTCATCCCCTCTTGCATATGGCCCACTCCAGGGATGGTCTCTTTCCTACTCCTGAGCACACCCATGTGGGTTCATGCTTCCATGAGTTCACCTGGCTGCCTCACCCTCCCATGTCTACCTACATCTTTCTGTCTTGAGAATCTAGCCCCACTCACACTTCCGTACCACTCAAGTCTACACTGCCACCTCCTCCTTGTCATGTTCTAGAATCTATGATCTGTACTCCTGATGGTAGTGCCTTTTGTTTATCCTTAGACTATGTCTTACTTCTCTGATATGCCTAAGAGTAGGATCTGAGTTGCGCAGAGCATTTCAGTGCAGTACCCATGACTTGAGTTGAATATGAAAACATCCCCTATTCTGAAAATTTTGGCCACTGAACAAACTCTGAAGTTACACCCTGAATGTCTGACTCAGATACCTCTGGGTATCTTCACTGCTGAGCTTTCCATTCTCCTTTAAGTTTCCAGTTGATTTGAGACCAGTAGAAACAATTTAGAAAAATCTTGTTTGTATAAAGGCCTTTCTTGGTAGCTCAATCTGAATGTGTGGAGAATTTTTTATCATTCTCCTTTCAAAACGTCCATCTGGCTGCACTGTCTGCCAGAAGTGAACACTGTGATGGGAATTCACTGCTATAATTCCCTTGTTCAGAGACTGAAGGTTTGCCAGGCAGAGAGTGCTCCTTCAGTGTCCTGGAAAAAGGAACCACCCATTGCATTACATTCCTCATACATCCTTGATTATGCTGCCATTTCATACCTGTCTGTCTTTGCAAATACTTCGAATGACCCTCTACAACCTTCTACTTCTCATCTGCCTGCGTTCCAAGTCCCTGCTTGGCCATTGCTTCCTCTGTGGGGCGCCCTGGCCCCCCAACTCCCTCCTCTGGCTTCTGTTCCTTATACAAACTTTCCTTTCCATACTGTACATTCTTGACTTCCTTTGTCATAGATTAATTGACAATAAATGCATGGGTTTATTTCTGGGCTCTCTATTCTGTCTCATTGATCTATGGGTCTGTTTTTGAGCCAGTACCACACTGTTTCAATTACTGTAGCTTTGTACTATAGCTTGAAACCAGGGAGTGTGATATCTCCAGCTTTGTTCTTCTTTCTCAAGATTGTTTTGGCTATTTGGGGTCTTCTGCGTTTCCATACAAATTTTAAAATTATTTGTTCTAGTTCTGTGAAAAAGTGTATTTTGATAGGGATTGAACTGAATCTGTAGACTGCCTTAGGGAGTATGGTCATTTTAACGGTATTAATTCTTCCAGTCCATGTACAAGGTATATCTTTCCATTTGTTTGTGTTGCCTTCAATCAGTTTTTTTTCATGAATGTCTCTTGGTTTTCTGAGTACAGGTCTTTTATCTTCTTGCTTAGATTTATTCCTAGGTTTTTATTCTTTTTGATGCAATTGGAAATGGGATTGTTTTCTTAATTTCTCTGATAGTTTGTTGTTAGTGTATAGAAACTCAACAGATTTCTGTATATTAATTTTGTATCCTGAAACTTGACTGAATTTATGTACCAGTTCTAATAGTTTTTTGGTGGCAGTCTCTAGGATTTTCTGTATATAGTATCATGTTGCCTGCAGTGGCAATTTTACTTCTTCCTTTTCAACTTGGATTCTTTTCACTTCTTTTCCTTGTCTGATTGCTGTGGCTAGAACTTCCAACACTATGTTGAATAAAAGTGGTGAGTTTGGGCATCCCTGTTTTATTCCTGATCTTAGAGGAAATGCTTTCAGCTTTTCACCATTCAGTATGATGCTGGCTGTAGGTTTGTCTTATATGTTGAAGTATGTTCCCTCTATACCCACTTTATTGAGAGTTTTTATCACAAACGGATGTTAAATTTTGTCAAAAGCTTTTTCTGCATCTCTAATAAAAGATCATTTGACTTTTATTCTTCAATTTGCTAATGTGGTGTATCACATTGATTTTTTTTGTGGATATTAAACCATCCTTGCATCCCTGGGATAAATCCCACTTGATCTTTTGATTTTGTTTGCCAATATTTTGTTGAGTTTTTTTTTTGTTTTTTTTTCGGCACGCGGGCCTCTCACTGTTGTGACCTCTCCCGTTGCAGAGCACAGGCTCCAGACGCGCAGGCCCGGCGGCCATGGCTCACAGGCCCAGCCGCTCCACAGCATGTGGGATCCTCCCGGACCGGGGCACGAACCCGTGTCCCCTCCATCGGCAGGCAGACTCTCAACCACTGCGCCACCAGGGAAGCCCTTGTTGAGGTTTTTTGCATATACATTCTTCAGTGATATTTGCTTATAATTTTTTTCTTTTTTTTGTGTGTGTGGTGTTTTGGTTTTTGTATGAGGGTTACAAACTTTCATCATACAGCACAACAGTGATTTCTCTACAGGTCTGCCTCTCCTGGACCATGCATTCAGCATTGAGTCCTGGCTGATCTGAGCATTTGGGATTTGCAGAGTACTAGGGAAAAGGCTCTAAGTGGGCAGGGGGATACCAATAAAGAAGCTACAACATCAGTCCTCCAAATGAACTGAACATTTCACATGACATTTTGACAGCCTATAGAAATTACATGTTTTTTAGTTATACTAATGTCCCAATAATTTTATTTTTTTATAGACTTAAATCAATTGATCACCTTAGAATTGGAAGGAAACAGTCTCAGTGAAACCAATGTCAATTCCTTAGCTTTCAAACCTTTGAAGAGCCTATCCTACCTGCGTCTGGGAAGAAATAAATTTAGAATTATACCACAGGGTCTTCCTGCTTCTATTGAGGTACCAATATCTTACTTACAATATTTTATATTTTAAATACAGTACACTATGGCAATATATTTTAAAAGGTTATTGTGATGCATATTAAACTCAATAGTTTTGGTGCTATATACAGAATTTACTATAATTTGAGCACTGTTTTCAAACAATACAAAATTATGAATCAAAATTATAACTACTAGTAGAAAATCTTGATAAAGTGAAAATTGGTTCTGCCGACGGCTCTTGGAGAGAGAACAGGGAAGACGAACTGAGTATTCAACAGAAACCACAAGTTGCAAAAAGTACCTTGACTTACAAAACTGTCTCAAACTGGAACTGTGACATTCATCCCAGTCTGTTCCACCCAGAGTCCCACATGGACTAGCAGTGACCCTGTGAAGATGGACAAGATTTGCAGAGAAGGCTGCTGACTGTGCCAGCAGCAGCCCCCCCCTCCCCGCCTTCCCACAGCTTACTAGTTCTAACTAGGACCTACCAAGGGCCCAAGCACTGTCCTGTCTCCATCCCCTCTGGAGACACTCCCTGCTGCCCAAGTGTGTGGTCTCTCTTGCTACAACAAGGAACACACTTAACTAAGGGGGGACTCTGGGGGCCTTCCCTGCTGAGTGTACGCCCCAACTTCCTGCATTAAGAAGAGGCCTGGCAGATCCAGCTGACTCCTAGGCCACCTCCTCTGAGCTCTGTTTCTGCCACATACACAATCAGACAGCAGGATGAAGCTTCCCACTGCTGTGGACGCAGTGAGCCAAGAGAGGGCCATTAATCCAGATATGATACTGCTGCTACCGCAGCCACCATGCTTCCTCTTCCTACTTCCGGATTAAGACAGACCTTTAGAATTTACCAAAATTGTAAAGATTGAGGTTCTATAACCTGGCTTTACCTCAGAATCACTTGGATTCTAAAGAAATACAGATTCCTGGACCTATCCCAGACATGCTAAATCAGGTTCTTTGGAGAATGGGGTCAACAATTTATAATTTTTTAAAAATTAAAATTTTAAATAGATAATGCATGCACACAGTAAAACACACACACAACACTTGAAAAGTACAAAAGAGCAATGTGTCTCTATTCCACGTCTGACCCTCTCATCCTTGGTTTCTCTTTCCAAAGACCCTCTCGCTAGCTTCTTGGGAGGTGCTGTCCATGCAAGTACAGATGCTGTGAATCCTTCCAAAGCACTGCTTCACAGCTGCAGTTTCAACGTATAAATGAGTGTGCTCTGATTTAGGTTGGAATTTATACTTTAAAAAGCTCACGAGTGATTCTAACATACAATCAAGTTTAGGAATCACTGATCTAGTTCACCCCTAAATATGTATGAAGGTAAAAGCAAAAAGCTAAAAATCACTTTACTCACTTCCAACAATACAAAAATTAAATGACAAAGAGGGGGAAATTACTACAACAGGAATAGAAAGTTACTCTGAATATATATACCAATTGTACTTCTGAATTCCACCAAGATCCCTGAGTGAAAAATTCCTTGTAATGCCAAATGAATTTAACTTGAAGGCAGCTAGCTGTTGAAAACTTACTAATAGTTCTAGCAAACGTCACCCTGATGTTAAATGAAGGCTCTTAATTAACTGTTAATTAAAGTAATTATAATACAAACAAATCTAAAAAATGTGAGCCTAAAAAAATTACAGACAGCATGGACAGGTCGGAAGCAGGCTGACCTAAACTGGGGCCAGCCAGCATGAGTTTCCCTCATGTATTAGCTGTGTAACCTTGCAAACATCCTGCCATCTCTCCAGGCCTGAGTTTCTCTACTGCTAAATGGTGATAATTTCTACTTATTTCCTACTTTCTAGGATCTTGAAGCCCAAATGAAATAATTTATGTGAATAAGTTTTGTAAATTAGAAAGCTTTATACAATTATTATGGTATGCTATATCATATATCATTTTATGGTTAAAAATAATTAAATAAAATTCATTTAATTCCATAACCATGACAGATAGTACATTTTATTTTACTAGTTGGAAAATCTGACAACTTAAAAATATGAACTCATTTTGAAGTGCTGCAAGACTCTTTAGCTAACACTAGTGACAACAGTCTATAACCTGATTTTAATTCTGTGAGATTGAATATATTTATCAACTAATATGAAAAAAATAAGTCTCTTCTCTTAATTACAGGAATTATACCTAGAAAATAACCAAATTGAAGAAATAACTGAAATTTCTTTTAATCATACCAGAAAGATCAATGTCATTGTACTATGTCATAATAAAATTGAAGAAAATAGAATTGCTCCTTTAGCCTGGATAAATCAAGAGTAAGTACATGCTACAATCTGACTTTCTTAGATGATTTCTTTCCTTTGCCATTATTAAACAGGTTATGAACATGGGCAAGTGAGGGAGGTGACAGCATTCTTTCTTAGTGAACCTCCCCTACATAAAACTTGGCTATTTGCATAGACTTCAAACCGTTCATGATATGACTGATGTTAGGAAGGCCATGGTCACTGCTGCTGGGGACACCCTACAGTGTGCAAGTGCTAAGCCCAAGCAGTGTGACCTTAGGTCTGATCACTGTTCTGCTCTCTGCTGACTTCACAGGCAGGCATGAAGTTTAAGTGAGATAATCCCCTACCCATAGTGAGGAAGGAAGCTGCCCTCCTCCCCGCTTCTCCCTCACCATTAGGTGGAAGCACCAGCATTCACTGTTCTATACCACACTGTCTTCATTCCTTCAAACTATTTCTCTGTTTCAGGTGCTACAAAACAGACTAAAGAATGCCTGACCCAATAGCGGAAGCAAAAAGCAGAGCCCATCTTCCTGGAGAGGAATCAGTGGCCCCAGGCTGTAGCCTCAGGGAAGGGCAAAGTGTGGAGGCCTTGCTCATCAGGAAGGAGAGGATTAGCTACACAGGGAAGCAGGGTCAGGCCCTGGCAGCAGGTGCATCAGAGCAGATCTAGAGTCATGTGGTGAGGGAATGAGGGATCTGAGTGGCACCATGGGGACAGGCATCTTTCAGAAGCAGGACAGAGATGAAAAGAGGCCTTGAGGGCCAATTAGGTTCAGCAGAATGTGGCAGTGGCAGGGCAACTGAGTCTTCATCAGGTGAAAAGTCTTCATGGGGTGGACAGAAGCGCAGGTAAGGCTCTGAAAATAGCCAGATAGTTTACCACATTTCCCAGATCTTTTGGCTTATTAACAACCTTTTCTAGATGCCTCCTTCTCACCCCAAGTCCCAGATCCCAGGTCATCAGATCAAATGTGGAACAAGAATGCAAAAACCCCTCAACACTGCTACTTTCTTGCTGGAACCAGAGATGATTTTAGGGTTAGGACTCTGGACTTCATTTCTGATACAAGTTTGACCTTAGAGATATTTGGGGGACCTCTTTGGGTCTCAGCATTACCCCTGGGATATGAGTTTTTCTCTCTGAACTCTGGTGCTCCTCTTTTAGAGAGGAACTCAAGCAGCTCTGTGGTGTCTGGGTAAGAGCACTAGCCTTGCAGCCAGACCACCACACAGCCACACTTGCACTGGGAATCATTACAGCACACTGAGTACTGGCAGGAAAATGGACAAGCATCTTGACTGGCTTGTCAAAACTTTGAGCTTACAGTCACTGCCCTGAAGTCCCCACTCTGTTTACTCTTTTCTAGAAATCTAGAATCAATTGACCTCTCCTACAACAAGCTCTACCACGTCCCCTCCTATCTACCCAAGTCGCTGCTGCACCTCGTGCTCATCGGCAACCAGATAGAGCGCATCCCTGGCTTTGTGTTTGGCCACATGGAACCAGGCCTGGAATACCTGTACCTGTCATTTAATAAACTTGTGGATGATGGCATAGACCAAGTTTCCTTCTATGGGGCTTATCATTCTCTGCGAGAGCTGTTTCTGGATCATAATGAATTAAAATCTATACCACCTGGGGTACAAGAAATGAAAGCACTACATTTTCTGAGATTGAACAACAACAAGATACGGTAAATTCTGGCCTTTTCAAGTATCCATTTAAATTGTCATGGGTGACAAAATATAGGATTAAACAACCATGACCTGATGTCTGGAATTTACTTTAAAGAAAAAAAGTGACAAGAGGTTGCATTAAACAAGACTGGCAAATGTTAATGATTGTTGAAACTGGATGAGAATAGGTATGTGAGGATTCACTATAGTGTTTTTTCTACTTTTCTATGTATGTAAACTTCCATAGTAAAAAAATGTAAAAATGAGTATGATTATATAATACATAGAACCTTAGAGGCACGTTCAAGCGAGGCTTCAAGGCAGTAGACTATGGTGCTAATCCCACCTCCATATGTAATTTCAAACACTGTAATCTGTAGAACACAAAACCTAAGTATATGCTAAAATTAAAATTGCTTCTATCTAGATTTTTCTGAAGACAAAATTCTGAATAAATTTATTGAGACTCAGCTCCCTCACTTTTGAGGATACATTTTTCTGTGTGTGTTCTGTCTGCTGACAGAGTCATCACCCCTGCCTAGAAAGTGTGAATGTCTCAAGAATTAATCTGGAACGCTTTGTTAGTGCAGCCAACGAGGGAGGCAGATCCCAGAGCTCTGTGGTCCTGTCCTTGGCGATTATACCCCTTACTCTTTTACCTGTCTCTACATTTGCAAACACAAACTCCTGAAAAATAAAACAAAGAAAGAGTCAAGAGTTTATAGGGGAAGAGGCGGGGATGGGAAAGGCTTTAAAGATTCAGAGTCAAAATTTTTTGGCCAAAATAATTCCTAGGTCATGCTTATATGCTTCCTATTGCATTGCATCAGGAGGCATACAATATCTGTCCCATTCTGGTGGGATCTAGGTGGTCACGGCCTGATATCTCCATTATAACCTTTCTCCTCCACCACTGAACCAATGGTTTTTTCACTCACAGATGCTTATTGCTTGCATCTGTTATTTCCTTAGGGGTAATAAAATGGTGAATTTCTATTTTTTGTCATTCTTTCCACATTTTATAGCTGGACTTCCTCTGTAAATAATATTTTCTTTTCAATTAGGGCAACTTTGTTACTCTGAAAGGTAGGCTCAGTTCTTTCCTTTAAACTGCCTAGCAGAGTAAGAAGTTGGTTACAGATTTGTAACAGTGTGAGGTGATGGATGTTACCTAAACTTATGGTGGTGATCATTTCAACCACATACACATACATCAAATCATTATGTTGTACACTTTAAACTAATACAATGTTATGCCAATCTTTATAAAACTGGAAAAAATTATACATATGCATTAAACATGAAGGAAAAGGACTATAAAATATATTAAAATTTTAATAGTGGCTGTCAGGATAAAAAAGAAGTTGGTGCCTAAATATTTTTGCTTTATTAATTTGTTTTTGGCTTTCTCTGGAGAATCAATATGAACTTATGGCTTTATATATTAAGAATGTTTCAATCAACTGCAATTATTGTTCTTAAACTGTCCCATCTTTGGCCAATGGTAGCCCTTAGAGTTGGTTCCTGTGTCCTTGGATAGGCCTCTGTAGATCTTGAATGGCTCACTTTTATATTCCCCACTACAGCCCGATGCCACCCTTCTTCCAAAGAGCCCTAGCTCCTCTCACTGGGGAATCATGTTCAGAGGTCCCAATCTGGGCACCAGGCATCTTCCTTTCAAATGTGTTGTTACTGTTTCAAGGCCTTTCAGTGGACTACCAGAAACATGTATTTTGTGAAGAAAAAAAAAATGAGTTCATACTGATATTCCCAAGTCAAATTTAATGTTACAGAGAAGTCCTTCTGTTTTTTTTTTTTTTTTTTTTTTTTTTTTTGCGGTATGCGGGCCTCTCACTGTTGTGGCCTCTCCCGTTGCGGAGCACAGGCTCCGGACGCGCAGGCCCAGCGGCCATGGCTCACGGGCCCAGCCGCTCCGCGGCATATGGGATCCTCCCAGACCAGGGCACGAACCCGTATCCCCTGCATCGGCAGGCGGACTCTCAACCACTGCGCCACCAGGGAGGCCCAGTCCTTCTGTTTTAAACTTGCTTATCTTACAATGAAAATCTAGGTTCCCAACAATAACTTATATTTACTATAAACAATAGTTTCAAAATGATAATACCATTATTACAACTAACAACAAAAGTATTTAATTAAGTTTATTATGTTTTTAGTAGTTCTACTTGTCCTTAGAATATGTTCCATGAAGGATGTATAGCTTAAATACAGAAGTTTTCTCTGTAACAATAGGTCAACAACTTAATATTCAGATAGGTCTTTAATTTGCTTTGGTTTTTAGGAATTGCTACTTTCTATAAAATATTTTTCTATGCCTGTCCCTTATACCATATTCCATCCTTTCCCATGGGTTAAGTTTTTTAAAATTTATTTTTGGCTGTGTTGGGTCTTTGTTGCTGCGTGTGGGCTTTCTCTAGTTGCGGTGAGCGGGGGCTACTCTTTGTTGCAGTGCACGGGCTTCTCACTGCAGTGGCTTTTCTTGTTGCGGAGCACGGGCTCTAGGCACATGGGCTTCAGTAGTTGTGGCACGCAGGCTCTAGAGCACAGGTTCAGCAGTTGTGGTGCACGGGCTTAGTTGCTCCGCGGCATGTGGGATCATCCCGGACCAGGGCTCGAACCCATGTCCCCTGCATTAGCAGGCGGATTCTTAACGACTGCGCCACCAGGGAAGCCCCTAAACTTTTAAATTAATTTCCCATTGATGATCCCGTGTTATTTTTTTTTTAAATATAAGCATACATACACGCATTCAAATTCCCCACTGCGTCTCACAATTATTATACAAATTATTACACCAAAGGATTATTACTTTTTTCTCTCTCTCTGGAAAGAGTGTATATTTTTTCTGTTCTTCACTTTTAAAAATTATCAGTATATCCTGGGTATCACTCCATATCAGTATGTAGAGAATTTCCTCATTCCTTTTTACAGTTGAATAGTATTCCACTATATGGACATTTTATTCAACCAGTTCCTTATTGATAGACATTTGATTGTTTCCATTTTTTATACTATAAATAATGCCACAATGTACAACTCTGTTCAAATGTAATTTTGTATTTTTCCAATCTAACTTTGGGACAGATCTCTAGAAGTGGGATTGCTGAGTGAAAGGTACAAAATACACATGTAATTTTGCTAGATACTGCCAAATTCCTATCCATGGGGCTGTACTGTTTTGAATTCCCTTCAATGATGTTTGATCCTATAGAGCCTCATCATCAGAACATGTTAATGAACTTCTGGATTTTTTTGGGAGGGCGTTGGGCAAATCTGGTAAGTGAGAGTGGTATGCCAGTATCATTTTAATTTACATGTTTCTTATCATGAATGAAATTAAGCATCATGTTTACATGCCATTTCGTTTTCTCTTCTGTAAACTGGTTACCCAGGTATCTTTTTTTTCCTCATTTCTCTCTCCTCCTAGGTTTTTAGGTCTTTGTATATTAGCCCTTTATCAGTAATATAAGTTGCAAACACTTTCTCCTAGTTTGTGATTTGTCTTTTAACTTTGCATTAAAAAAAACCAACCTGTAGTCAAATTATTAATCTTTTCTTTTAGTGCATCTGGTTTTTGAGTCACACATAGGAAGATATTTCCCCTACTCCCAGGGTATGACCATGTTTTATTCTACTATTCTATGGCTTCATTTTTTCACATGTAGATCTTTGACATATTTGAAATTTTTTCTGGTGTATAAGAGAAGGATCCAATTTTATTTTAAAAACAAAAGAGTTTTTAAAACAAATGTAAAATTTAACTCCTAAATTATGGAGGCAGAATATTACTTGGATCATTTATGACTTGCATGTCTATTTTTCCTTAGGAATATTCTTCCAGAACAAATTTGCAATTCTGAAGAAGATGGTGATTCAACCCTGGAACGTCTTCATCTTGAAAACAACTATATTAAAACAAGAGAAATATCATCCTACGCATTTTCATGCATAAGATCATATTCAAGTGTCGTTCTTAAACCACAAAATATCAAGTAATTCCACGTTTTTCTTTGTCATTTGTAAATTATACTCACATATCTGTTTCAGTAGCATCTTTCATCAATAAGAGAGATATGTCATGTTATACTTAGTATCATTATGCTAGCCAACCTGATTCGCCAATGCACATAACAACCAAAGATATATCTACAAGGTTTAGTCTTCTAGCAGTTTTAATGAAGGTTTCAGTTTTACACTCTAGAAAGAGGCCATCTCATTGCACAGTTTTCTTATGAGAATAGGATGTTGTGTGCTACTGAACTAGACTGGGAGAATCTGGAACAAAATAAGCATGTCCTTTACAACAGATCTTAGTATTGCTATTAGCTAAGAACTCCCTAAGTCCTTTTAAAAATTATGTATATTATGGTTCAAGACCAAGAAGTTGCTAACAGGAAAAAATAATAGGTAGAATTTATGAACTAGTGTTCTGTTTATTATTCTACTGTTAAAGCAATAAATTATTAATTTTCTATAAGACCCTATGATACAATTACTGGTATAAATAAACTTAATTATTGTCTTAGCTTTAGTTCCTTCTACTAATTACACGTGTGGAATTAAAACACTACTATAAAGTTAATTGCCTGGTTTTGAGAATTGTACTATGGCTAAGTATGTGGTTATTAACATTAGGGGAAGCTGGGAGAAGTGTATATGTGAATTCTATATGATTTTTGTAATTTTTCTGTAAGTCTAAAATTTCTCTGTAAGTCTAAAAAGTTTAACAGTATTTTAAGATCACCCTCATTATTCTTTGCTCAAGATCAAAAGATTTTATGGGAAGCAGTGGAGTGTGCTTAAAATATATGTTAATTTTCCTTGACTAAACCTTGTAAATGTAAACCTAATGCATAAATTAAAAAAAATTTTTGCTCCTCTGGTCATTGTTAGTACCTCTTTTCTTTGCCCTAATTTGCTCAAAGGTATCCTTTTACTCAGTTCAATTTAACATAAAGCTATTAGTATTCACTATGTACTAGACCCTAACAAAACCATATAATATATTAAAATTTTCATTATGTAATGATCTTTTATCTTTATTTCTAAAGTAATTTGTAAAAGACACATACAGAAACCACGTTGACTTTTCTTGTTACTCTCAGTTTTGTACCTTGAAAAAACACCAGATTAGGAACTTAAGTTCTAGTCTTGGCCCCCTTGGGTAGGTTACTCTAATTATTCAAACTTCAGTTATTCAGTCTTTTAATAGTTCTCTCACCATCCTCAGAACCTTCCAGCCCCACTTCACAGGGTCATTACGAGAACCAGAGAATAAAAAGCATCTGGGAAGCGTGGTATGCACGGTGAGTATACTTATAATTGCCAACATTTCATATAAAATTGACAGCAACCAGCATATTCAACCAAAGTTGATTATTATCTGGACAGCTTTCAAGATGTGTAAGTTTGATTTATCCCATTTAAGCTAATGTTAATTCTAAGCCCCTTTTCTTAGTATCTAGGTTTTTGAGATTACAAAATGAACAAGAATAATAATATGATACAAACTGTTAGAATCAAGGGTCAAAGGCTTAAGCCAAGTGGCTAAGAAGAGAAATAAAATCCTATGGAACAAAAGTTGAGATTTATAACTAGTTTAGGAATGTAGAAGCATTGCTAATTTAAACTGGCCAAGTTGAATGTAAGAGACAGATGAAAACAAGAAGATATGGTTATTCATTTAATCAACAAGAACCCTTGTGCAATGCTTCTCGCTGTGTGAATATAAACGCATTGACATAAGTGGTTTAAGGCAACCTAAACAGTAAACAAAATTAGTGTCAGAGGGGACTCAAACTGAATAAGGTGAGTCAAAAGAATTAGCATCCTGGACAACACAGACGAATACTGAAACACTCCAGCATTCATTTCTCATTCTGACTTTAATCAGATGTGTCCCAGGTGCTGTTCTACAGAGACAGGGATGAATAGATCAGATGAGGTCTCTGCTCTCTGGCAATGCATACTGCGTTAGGGGCAATAAGCAGGAAATCAAATAGACAATCAAATCAACAGGCCAAGTGTGATGAAGTCAGCAGAACAGGGTGGTGATGCAATGAAGCATGCCGGGTTCCTGAGGCCCCTCTGCCTGGGCCTGGGGGTACTCCCAGATCGTAGGTTTCTAGAGTGTGCAAACAGCACAAGTTGCAGTAAGACACAGCAATCCCTGGAAGCCTTGGAGTAACACCAGGCCCAGGAACACACTGAGACCCTATTGTGCACTCAGGGACACCCTGTTGGGAGCAGAATCTCTAGAAAGGTTAAAAATCAGAATGACTGATGAAAGCTTTGTTTTTAAGTTGGAAGATGCTTTTATTTCTGATTTTACAATTTAAAATATAAAATATGTCTAGCATTGAACTTGTTTGCTTTGAAACTTCATCATGCTCTGGAAAGAAGCTTTAATTCCATTTTTAAAAAAGTGATAAATGTCCATATAGCAAACATTCTTCATGATATATAATGTTTAAAATGAAGAGGTGTTCTGTTTGGCTTCAGAAATATGCTGTAATTACTAATACATATGTACACTAAGGAAATCCTGGCCCAGCTATGGTCTGAAAATATTAATGGTGTGTCATCTTTGCACATAAGTACGAGGAATACTAACTAACTTTTCAATTTTGAGATTTGGCTTATTGTAGATTAAAATATTTCAAAAAGCACTAAAGATAAGATGTGGTTAAAGAAACATATAGCCTAGAATCATAAGGAAATAATTACACCAGGAATCAGGACACTTGGGTGCCCATCTTGGTCTCCAATAATTATGTAGTCATTTTACTTTTCTGAGATCACTTGATTCAATTATAAAATAGCATGCTGTGTGAATATAAATGCATTGAGGAACACATCAGTGGTTTTCAAGCATGGCTCATTAGGAGTTCATGGTGTCCTGGGGTTAAAGTATCCCTAAAGAGGAAGTACACAGACTCTCTTCAGACAAAACAGCTTTGCTACCATCAGAAAGGGTTAGCTGCCACTGTTCCTGCCTGCCTCCCTAACCACCCTTATTTCTTGAAACCAGTAGACAAGGTACTATATAAATCACACATCAAGTTTTAAGAATCATAAGAAACATTCAGCCAAAGTTCCTGGTCCCTATCCTCTGCTCAGCTCCTCCCACACTTTCAGAGAACTTCGCTGGAGAGCTCTGGTCTGAAGAAACGCTTCTCAGGTATGCAGATTACAGCTGCCTGGACACAGCCAACCTTTGAGTATGCCAGGGCAAGGAAGTTTAGTAGATGTGTCTGTTCCTTTGGAGCTCCTAGGGTGGGATCAGCCCTGACACTTCTGCCACAACCAAAGACTACTGACCTCCAACCTGAAACACCCTGAAAGGCAGTCAGCATGAGTATGTGTTCTGTAGGACAGGCACAACATGGCACAGTGCTGTAGTGTGCACAGACTGGGCTCACATCCTCGTCTCTGTCAGACTGTGTCACTCCCTATGGAGAAGGCAGGTCAGGATGACCCCAGGATGACACTCATCCTGAGGGTGAGTGTGTGGAGCTTGGGAATGACAGGGAGTAGGTGGCTGAGTCTGGACTTAACACACATCTTCTGAATGAAGTCCCCAAAGTGGAAAGTCTGGACACCTGAGAGTGCGTATGGTGCACCTCTAAATCTGAGGATGCAGGGCACCTGGTTTGGCAGGTGCTGCCAACAGGAGCGAGAAGATACAACAATCTCTCCTTGGGCTTGTATTGTCAAATGACTCTACACACATCCCTTAGGAGTCAGGCTTGTGAGGTTAAAGTTAACTACTCTTAGGGATGGCTGCTTTTATTAACATGGAAAACACCACCCACTACACTAGTTGAAATCTGCCCCTGGTCTGCATGGACACCACTAAGAGCAGTGAGGATGATACCCCATTCACACATAAGAATGTGATTATTCCAATAACTGTTCAAACTATGTAGTATAAACCTTTAAACTCATTGGGAAGTGTTATAAATTATAATGCTTGTTTCAAGATCATTTTAGATTTGGTAAGTATGTGGAAATTTAAGCCACAGATGATGGGTATATAGCTAAAGGACAAAATCCCAAATTTTTACTGGTGCCACACATTATGTTAAGCATAATGCTGTGTGCTATAGGCAAAAATGGCTTCCCTGAATTGACAAATTTAGATCAGGAGTAATAAAGGAAGCCTGTGGTATATATGGTACGGGAAATAACTCGCACTGGGTTTGGAGAAGAAAAGATCAACAGGCTTGAGCTGGGCCTTGAAATAGGATTTGAATCAGTTGAGGGGGAAGGAATGACTGACTAAAAGAGGCATGAGCCAAGCATAGTTGAGGTTCACCAGTGGAGGAAAGATTATACAGGAAATTAGAGGCCTGGGACGGCTTGGAAGGCCAGCAAGAAGAGACCAGACTTACTGTGATGAGAAATGTAGTGCACCACCAAAAAACTCTGAAGGGAGGAGTATGTCATGAAAGCAATGGTTTCAGGAAGGAAAAAGAGCCACCACTGTAATAATCTAGAAACAGAATAAGTGGGACCCACACAGTACAGGTGACAGGAAGAACAAGCAGGAACAGGAATAGGTATGACAGAGAGTTTGAAAGAAAGAAAAAAATATCTACATTCTCATCGTGGAGACTAAGTCTGAGGGCAAGTTTGCCATAATTAGTGACCACCTGTGGTCTTCTGAGGGGCTCAATCTCAGAAGGACATTATGAGCCGTGAATAACTGAGAATATATTAAAAATAAAATGAACTGATTGAATGTAAAAAGAAAGAGAATAAAGGAAAAGAAAAGAGAAGAACTACTAGTGGATAGTGATCTACCATATAAAGGACACACACAAAGAAGAGAAAAGGAGACAAAAAGGAGAACTGCTCTGAGTCTCATTGATACTGCTGAGAAGCTGTAAGAAAGGGACAGTTTGGATGAGAATATGCTGAAGTTGGTGGGGGGGTCACCATGGAATTCAGGCAGGAGGATGGGAATGCACTCAGCTGGGGTGGAATCCAAAGGAAAGGATACGCATTGAGGGGCAGGTGAAGAGAAGGGCAGGGGAGCGGAACCCTAATGAGCACCAACTTCCAATTTCAAGGGGAGCAAGTACACCATAAGTCTCCATCTGACTTGAGCCATATGATCTGATCTCAAGGAGCTTCCAAGGCACAAGACAAGCTGTGCCTAGAAGCCCAGCTCCCTGGGAAGTGACCCCTCCCTTCGGCACTTGGCATCTGTTCCACCAACCTCGTGAAAGACAGATCTGGTATTATGAGTTAGGTCTGCATTGATTATTTCTTTGCATGTGGGGTGTTGTACGGTAGATGGGTAGGAGGTGTATCTTGTTTTCCCCAAAAGATTGTAAAACTTAGAAGAAGAGAGACAATTCATTTCTTGGATCCCTGCATTCTGTGTACAAAGTAGGTACTAAAATGACTGTTGATTCCTCAGTCTAAACAATCAGCTCATGAGTTGTCCAAAGTTGATATTAATACTACTCCTAAACAAAACAAAAAGAAATCTGCAAAATTTAAGGATTTTTAAAGGAAAAGCAATAAAGATTTATATAGGGTCATAAAATTAATAAGGAATAATTTCTCTTATTAATATTTCCTGACATGGACATTAGAAGGCACAGAGTATATTTTATAAAAAATTAAGTCATGCTTTGACAACTGGTAATACTTAGTAATCAACTGATTGTTCTCCATAACAGCAACTTTGACGATGTTTTCCAAAGTCATCATTTAAACAACATGAATTACTAGGTTCATAGATGCTGACATAAAAGAATGAAATACTCATGTTCTGCTGTTTAAGTGAAACCTCAAAGGGCTGGGTAAAACCCTCTATGATATCTATTCCATCTCTTTCCCTTATTTAGAAACCAGAAAGTTTCCTCATAGGAGAAGTACTTACAAATTGGTGATAACTGAATTATTCAACTGTCCATAGTTGAATTCAGACTCTCAAATTAAAATTCAAAAATATTAAAAGTACTTATGAAAATAGAAGTTTCTGGCCAGCTCTAACATATACCAGATGACTTCAGGGGCCCTTAAACCCTAGAAGTCTGTGAAACATGAGGTCCATCTCTTGAAATGAAAAAAACAAGAACGAGTATCTTGGGTCTGAACTGGAATCCTTATTAGCTGTGGGCTTGGTCAAGTTACTTAGACTCTGATTTCCAGTTTCCTTGCCCATGAAATTGAGGAGAACATCTGCCTACCAAGGCTGCTGGGAAGGTTAAATAAGGTGATGTCCATGACAGTACTGAGAACAGGGTGGACGTCAGATGAGTGTCCATTCCATCATGGATAGGCACTGGGAAACCAGCAGGTAGGAAGGTTCAGTGACTTGCTCAAGGCTGCCAAGTCTCATAATATGGTAGATATTAATTATTAAAGGACATTGATTCCTTAGATTGTGATATACAGTGGAAAAAGGAGTGGGCCTATTACAGCAGGGCAGGAGTCAGCAAATGCTCTCTGTACACGGCTGCACTCAAGTGGGACTCTGCAGCCATGTCAGCGTCTCTCTTGAGCTTGGCGGTCTTTGTGCTGTGTCACTGCATGCTCATATCCATCACACAGAACAGAATGAAACTAGCTTAGAACAAGGGCTAAGCAAGGGCTCGAGCCTTACTTGAGCAAGGGCTCTCTAAACACAGAGTAAAACCAGGACTCATAGAATCTAAACTACTTATTGTCATAGATATGGCAATAGTTTAGAAGCAGATTAAAAAAAAATCCTGATTATAGGAAACAAAAGTAATTCTGACGTATAAGTGTGCTTCACTGTAATAATATAACACCAAAAACGGGAGAAAAACTCCATTTAAAATAGCCAAACTAGAAGAATATTTGATCAGTAAACCTGTCCTGCATATGGATTCCTACCTCAGAGATAACCCACAAGTGGGTCTACGGGGATACAGTAAGAGTCTGTGTGTAAGCCTTGGCCAGGTGCAGCATGCTCTGGGCAGATGGTTCTCCTGGGGAGTTTAAATATTTACTATCCTTATAAACATCAGCTCTGATTAAACCTACTCCAACAGACCCAGAGGCATTTGTGAAAGATTTTCAGAGAAACTAAAATCTACTGTAAACAGAATAGATATGTGTTAGTATACATTTCATCCTATATGTCTTAAACAACACTTTGGCATATTAACGATTACTCACGTGTCGTTGCTTCAACATGCTGTACAGGAACAATTGAAACTATAAGTCATGTTGGAATTTGGTCTGTCACACACTGTTATGTGCAAAGAGGTGAATGTTTCTAACTAGATTAATAGAGCTTAGTGATTACACAACTAAAAAATAAAGGCATGACTGTTTCTTCTTTGACATTATATTTCCCTTTCTACATAAAAATGGATTAAAAAATTTACAGTCTAGCATATTTTTCCCTTTGCACAAAATGTGAAGAATGTGAATCCACACAAGGGAAAGCAGACTGCATTAAAAATAACATGTGATTGCACTAAACACATATTAGTTTGGAAAAGAAAAGGAATACATCATGTTATTAGAATGTCATGGTGTGTTTCTAAGTAACAGAATCTCTGTGGTCAAATAAACTTACATTGAACTATAAGCTGATATAAGCAAATCTTTTTATAAATTGGAATCTGCTGAAGGTTCATTTGCTTTACATAAGTTGAGAATTACATTCTCAATTACCAAATTTATACATGAACTGTCTGAAATGCTAACTAGTATGTGATACTCAGAATAAAGAATGCATTATAAATTGTAAATCTACTCTAGGTCAGTAGTTCTTAACTATTTGAAGGATGGGCCTCTCCCTTTGAGGATATGATAGAAGCTATGATGGACCTTCTATGCAGAAAAATACACATATACAAACACTCTGCATGTATCAAAAGGCTCATAAAACCCGTCCTAAATCCTCTAGGGATTCTTGTACAATAGCTAAGAATCTGTACATAGAGTAACACCTTAATTAACTTAAAATAAATTTTACATGTAAATATTTCACTAGAGTTAAAGATAAATCAAAGAGTTAAAATTAATTTAAGGCAAATTGCCTTATTTCCCGCAACTATTTAGCATTTATTTAGCAATATTTTTATGACCATAAAAAAGGTGAAAGAATACAGTGAACATCTACAGATTCTTCACCTACCTTCACCAATTAATATTTTGTCACCTTCATTTTATCTTTTTCACTCTTTCCATACCCCTGTCTATACATATATATGTATTTGTGGGGTACAGGGGCTGGACCATCTGAATGTAAGTTGCAGATATCATGTCACCCTAGTACTTCAGTATAAGTCTCCTAAGAACAAGGACATCTTCTTACATAACCATGAGACAATGATCACATTCTCTCACATTATCAAACCCCAGAAATTTAACATTGATTCAGTTTCAACATACAGTCCATATTCAGATTTTCCCAACTGTCCCAACAATGTCCTAAATTGCTGTGCGTGTGGTACGTGTATATGTGGCTCAAGATCTAATCAGAGTTCACTTGCCTTTAGTCTCCTATAATCTAGGGTAGCAATTCTCTGCCTATGTGTTTCACCCCTTCACTTTTTGAAGGGTCCAAGCCAGCTATCATGTAGAATGTCCCCTAATATGTATTTGTCTGATTGTTTCCTTACGATTAGATTTAGGTGAAACGTTTTCGCCAAGAATCCCACATAGGCGATGTCATGTACTTCCTTTTGTATCGTATCAGGAGGCACAAAATGTCGGGCTGGCGTGTTATTGGTGATGCTGAAGACATTGGTTAAGGTAGTGTCTTCATCTCCTTGTAATTAAGAAATATCCTGCAAGGTAAGACTTTAGGTCTGTGTGAATATCTTGCCATCCAATAACCTTTCACTTAGTGGTTTTAGTTCCCATCTTTGCCTAAATCAGTGACTATGTTGGAAGTTTCACAGTGGTGATTTTCTAACTCTATGATTCCTTCTGTACTCATTAGTTAGCATTCCTCTACAGAAAAAGCTATGACCCTTTTGGCCCTATTCCCTCTGTTATAAAAAGGATTTCGCATTTGACGTGCTATAATCCATTGCCATTCTTATTTGAGGTATTCAAACTGTGCCTTCACCTAGCTTCTATGTACTGTTCACAGTCCGCAGTAATCTCTGAGTGCTTTTGTGCCTGCTGGTATGATGAAATGTTTCAGGCACACTTTACAGATTCCCTGGCCCTGATCTATTACTTGACATTTTTCTCAGGGGTCTTGCTCCTTCTAATGAAAAATGGCCCTTAGAAACACAGATCTGGAAGTGAGATGCGCTCACTGCCTTTAGGTCTTCTCAGTTAAAAGAGTCTGGAAATTTATTTAAAACAAAACCATTACTTGCACCCATTCCTGAAAGCAAACTGGCCTTTGAGGCATTACTTAAAAATATTTGATATTTTTATAAATTCAACTCAATTCATTTTAAATGACAATTTATGGCATTAATTCATCTTCAGAGCAAAACATCCAACAGGATGATGACAGGAGCTCAGCCTGCAAGTTGCAAAAGCAAGTCCTTACCAGCACAGGGTATAGAAGAATGGGAGCTGAGAACCAGGGACCAGAAGCCCATCTGAAGAAGGTTGCTGCCATGAGCTCAGCCAATTGCTGGAACTGCACAGGAATTCAGGGCTGGTTTTGTCAAACTGAGTTTTTAAGATATGGTAAAATTTAGACTTTGATATAAAATTTCCTGGTTTTAAAAAATACCATATGCTCCAAACAAACCATATCTGTGGGCTGAATACTGCCCATGGGTCATGATCTACTGTATAAAGTCAATTCTCATTATAAATCACAGAGCCTAGTCCACCATGAAGGATGCTTGAACATTCAAAACAACCCATAAAGTCATATCAAACCCATGAATTCACTTCTTTCAGAAGTCTTTGTGAATGCCTACTATATACAACCTCTGTTATGCATAAAGAGCATACATTATTTACATCCTAGGATTTGATGGTCTAGAACATTCTTAAACTAGGTATTTGGAAGGCACATCCCCTCATTCCCTCAGGGTTTCCCTGACAATCCCCCATCCCATTTTGCTTTTCTTCATGGCACTTAACACCGTTCTTTGAATAAATGGATGGACAAAATTTTCCTTGTAATTTCTACTACGAGAGACTATTACACAATCCATTCCAATGTACTCAGAAGGTTAAGGTAAACAGGGGAGGAAGCACCAGATACCAGCTGACAAACATCATAAAACTCAATCGTCCTAGTGATACTTGAGCTCGGGAAGGTGTCTCATGTGACCACAGTCACCCCTACTCCTCACCCATTGGAGTTCTAATTTGCATGAGATGATTTCTAAGGTCCTTTCCAGTTCTCATTTGTTTGGGCTTGACCACTGTTCTCCATTTCTACATTAGAAGAAGGTCAGGAAAGGGTCTTTTTTTTTTTTTTTTTTTTTTTTTTGCCGTACGCGGGCCTCTCACTGTTGTGGCCTCTCCCGTTGCGGAGCACAGGCTCCGGATGCGCAGGCCCAGCGGCCATGGCTCACGGGCCCAGCCGCTCCGCGGCATATGGGATCCTCCCAGACCGGGGCACGAACCCGTATCCCCTGCATCGGCAGGCGGACTCTTAACCACTGCGCCACCAGGGAGGCCCTCAGGAAAGGGTCTTAAAAATTATATGCAAGCTTGGCTTAAGCAATTTATTTTTATTTTCATCATGATTGGAATATATTGGGCCATGAAAGAAATTTGTGTTGATGTTCCTTTTATGCAATCAATGTTTCTGTTCATAAAATGTCAGTAGAGCGAATATTACTTTTCTAATTTTGAAACTTATCTTGTTTAAAACATAATAATATGCAGATTATTCATGATTCCCAAAGACACTGTTTGATATAGTAACACTAATTCTCCAGTATTTAGACCAAGGCCCAAAGAGGCAAAACCCAAACAATAAAAAACAGACATGTAGAAAAGAATTAGGTCTCCTTCATAGGACCCCTATAGGAACCAAAAAAGGAAGATTTTTTTCCTCACAATACTCTAGGGAAGAGGGGGTACACTGATGTGTCTGGAATGACAACCTGCAAAGGTGTGGAGAAAAAACTCCGGTTTATATCCAAATGGTGTGTTTGTGCACGCTGGGCTATCTCTGCAGTTGTGAGGTAAAGCTTCCCACCTGCAGCTCCAAGACTGTGGGAGGGGTTTTGGGCCCTGGGCTGTACCTCTAGTCACAATGTCAGCAGAATAGGGTGAATAAGCCAAAAAGACCACCTGCATCTTGGCATTATACTCCAGGGCTCATTTCTTTCCCTAAGCCTTCTGACTAAAGATCACAGCAACATGCTGGAGGAAGATAAGCTCAGGGCTCACAAGTGAGGAGAGGAGAGAGGCTGCAACAAATCTTTAGAAAAACAATCTCACAGGAAGTGCCTCCCAGCTCTCTAGACAAGGTGGCAGAACCCTGCCTAGATGGGTGGTGGCGGGGCAGATGCCATGACTGAGAGGTGAGGAGAGGCTGGGAGAATGACGTGGGAGACGAACACTGTGTGAGCACAGGCAAAGGTAGAGAGTGGGAGGCACACATCCACTGAGAGGAGGCGCTGCCACTCAGCCCCAGCCAAGTGTTGCCATGCAAAAACAGGAGCCACCCAGTGGCAAGGCTTTACTTATCAAGAGAAGTTGAAACTTCATAATTTTTTTTTTTTTTTTTTTGCGGTATGCGGGCCTCCGACTGTTGTGGCCTCTCCCGTTGCGGAGCACAGGCTCCGGACGCGCAGGCTCAGCGGCCATGGCTCACAGGCCCAGCCGCGGCACGTGGGATCCTCCCGGACTGGGGCACGAACCCGTGTCCCCTGCATTGGCAGACGGACTCTCAACCACTGCGCCACCAGGGAAGCTCCATAATTTTTTTTAAATATTTATTTTATTTATTTATTTTTTTGGCTGCGTTGGGTCTTCATTGCTGCGTGTGGGCTTTCTCTAGTTGCAGCAAGTGGGGGCTACTCTTCGTTGCAGTGCATGGGCTTCTCATTGCAGTGCCTTCTCTTGTTGCAGAGCACAGGCTCTAGGCACGTGGGCTTTAGTAGTTGCAGCACACGGGCTCAGTAGTTGTGGCTCACGGGCTCTAGAGCACAGGCTCAGTAGTTGTGGTGCATGGGCTCAGTTGCTCCACAGCATGTGGGATCTTCCCGGACCAGGGCTCGAACCCGTGTCCCCTGCACTGGCAGGCAGATTCTTAACCACTGAGCCACAAGGGAAGCCCCACAATTTTTAAATATAGAACAATTCTACCTGACAGAAACACATACACATGAGCCTCAAATGACAGATCAAGGAATGCTTAAAAGTTCATAGCTACACTCCAAATGGAAATTAACCCAGTTGAATGAATATATATATATATATATATATATATATATGTATATACATATAAAATATATAATTTCTGGCATATTCATACAGAATAATGTTATATAATATAGGTATACCTTGGAGATACTGCAGGTTTTGTTCCAGAGCACTGTGATAAAGTAAATATTTCAATAAAGTAAGTTACACGAACTTATGGGTTTCCCAGTGTACTATATTGTGATCTATTAAGTGTGTAATATCATTCTGTCTTAAAAAAAAAAACAAAACTTAATTTAAAAGATTTTATGGGGCCTCCCTGGTGGCGCAGTGGTTAAGAGTCCGCCTGCCGATGCAGGGGATACGGGTTCGTGCCCCGGTCTGGGAGGATCCCATATGCCGCGGAGCGGCTGGGCCCGTGAGCCATGGCCGCTGGGCCTGCGCATCCGGAGCCTGTGCTCCGCAACGGGAGAGGCCACAACAGTGAGAGGCCCGCATACCGCAAAAAGAAAAAAAAAAAAAAAGATTTTATGGCTAAAAAATGCTAACCATCGTCTGAGCCTTCTGCAAGTTGTAGTAGTAACATCAAAGACCACTGATCATAGATCACCATAACAAATATAATAACAAAGGAAAAGTCTGAAATATTGCAAATTACCAAAATGTGACACAGAGACATGAAGTGAGCAAATGCTGTTGGAAAAATGGCACCAATAGATTTGCTCGACACAGGGTTGCCACAAACCTTCAATTTGTAAAAAAACACAGTATCTGTGAAATGCAATAAAGTGAAGCGTAATACAAGAAGTATGCTTACAATGAGAATGAACAAACTATTGCTAACCACAAGGACCTGGATGGATCTCTAAAACATAACGTTGAATGAAGAAAGCCAGACTCAGAAAAGAATGCACTGTATATATAAAGTTCAGAGAGCTATGGTTTTTGAAATCAGACAGCGGCCTCCTCTGAAGACAGAGTGATTCTGAGGGGTCCGGGAGTGCTGGGATTTCTTGATTAGGTGTTTGTGAAAATTAATTGAGCTGTACCATTACAATGTTTATTTTTTTTGTAATGTATACTTCAGTTAAAAGTTAAAAAAACAAAACAAAACACTGTGAAGGACACAGATTTTTGCCCAAGGAGCTTCCCATTTATGGCCACTGCTTTGATGGAGCTCAGGTTAATAAAATCCAGTTCAACACTCATGATGTCCCAATTCATCAAGGTAACAGACAAATGTTTTGAACTAAACATAACTGAATAAATGGGAACATGAGCATTATAACCAAACAGGAGGCCTGCCAAACCTCAGGTGCTGCACCCAGGGCAGGCCTAAAGCTCTGCAGAGGCCAGCATACGGGACTGTCTGATGTGAGGGCCACAGAAGTATATTTTATTTAAGTGGGGGCTGGGTGTCCTGCACATCGGAGGCACAGTACTTTTTCTATGTCTTGCTTCAACATGTGCCATTTCTCTGGGAATCAGGAACAAACGACAGTCAGATTCTTTGTGTCAGGAGAGACCAGACTCTGCTAAACTACTGGAAACACGCTTTGCAAACAGGCTGCCCCCTAAATCTGCACGTTATGAAGATGCTAGTTTGGCGTTACCTAGTACTTAGGTACCCAGACTTAGAAAAATCTCCTCTTGAAGGATGATGTCTTAATTGATGTGGGAATTGGGCATCCTCTCAGGCCTAATTGTGAATGTTGTCTTCCTGCTCCCATGTCCTCCCTAAATGCTATGTGGTCATAGGTGATATTCTCTTGAAAAGTGAAAGTCCAAGCAGGCTTCACCTGTATCCTTGCATCAATGTCTGTATCACAGCATATAGGCTGGGGCCAGAAGCATTGTATAGGGCCTGGTCTGCAGTTCCCCTGACATGCCTGTGGCAGGGCCAAAAGCTTTTAAAGAAATTCTTGAGATGTATGCTTGATGTAACAGCTTCAGACATCAGAAGAAAATTAACAGCATGGCTCCTTTCTTAGGTACATCTGGAGATTGGGTTTACATTTCAATAATGTACTCGTTCAGTATTCCTTCCTAAAACTGATAAATATTTTGTTAGTCTATATAGAGTGAGTGATTTTAAAATTTGTAACTTATAAGTATTCATTCATTTAAGAATTTCATATTTTTTTCAAATCAGGTATTTCTTGAATGGCTTTGAGTGCATTTTCAATGGCCAGTTGCCATGAATTATTAAACTCTCTCTTTTTTTTCTTCAGAATCTTCCAGTAGACGTCTAGAGTTTAGCTAGAAGTCTTGGCTACGATACAAACAGTGATGGAAAACACATGAGCAGTAACAAGTTTTAATCTTGCTTCTCAGTACTAACATGGGCTAATCTGTGGAAGCAGTTTATTCCAGTGTCACCCAGGGTGCAGCCACACCAGGCTCTGCACAAGGGTGGTTTTCTTTTAAATGTAATACCTTCTCATATTTTCTTCTTAAATAGTAGCTGAGAACATTTACGTTATAGATAAGTAGTACATGGTGGAAAATTCTACTTTCAAGAGAACTTACTCTCTTCTTACAAGGTATGTTTTCATGTCTTTTCTTCATGTACTAGTGTACAATTGTTTTAGTCAATACTAAGGGGACATTAATGTTATTAACATAAATGCTTGTAAATTCTATAATATAGTTTAAAGCTTATCTGTATAATTTCTTAAAAAATAGCACTTAAATACATATCTAAAATTACTCTAGCTTTTATGTTTTACATATAATGGATTTACTTTCAACATAATTGCGACTTTTTTAAATAGCTAAATGAAAACCTGTCATTATACTTTACCATAAAAGTTAACATGATTGATTTTTAAAATCATTTAAACAAATATCTTGTGAATATGTTCTTTTAAGAAAATAACATTACCTTAATAATGAATGATAGGAAAGTTTGGGGATATTACAAATATATTAAGTGAAAACAGTAAAAGATTTTTTCAAAATGTGAAACTATGATATTTTCTAAGGTATTTTAAAAATATACGAGTTAGTCAAATGTTTTTACTTACATATTTGAATATTCATATTTTGCCTTGATAAATGTATTCCTTATTCTTATGTAATGAAATGACACTGGACAGTTAAAATGGAGATCCATATAACTCTAAGAAAGAATATTTATCAGCAATAGTTTAATTAGCCCTATATTCAATGTGAAAGATTAGAAACTTCTTTTCACAAAATCCAGTCAGAGTGTAAAACAAAGATTTCCTTTGTTCCCTCCCAAAGTAAAGTTTTTATTTAATATTAGATTTTAACAAATTAAACAATGTATTTGATATTCTACTCCCTCTTTTATTTAATATTAGATTTTAACAAATTAAAAAATGTATTTGATATTCTACTCCCTCATAATCTAATACAGCACAGCATTCTTTCTTGTTAACTTATTTGGAGGTGTGGCAGCCATAAACAATAGCCACATGGTATATAGGATTAAGTCACAAAGAATCTGAGGGGGTCTATATCTCTCTAAAAATAAAGAATTAAAAAATCCCGCCAAGAATCGAGTTGTTTAAAAAAAAATCATAAGCCCACACACGTGTAAAAGCATCTTGATGTTTTTAGTATTTAGCCATATAGGATAGTGGTGGAAAGAATTGAGGATATACAGTCTTCTGTTACAACTACTTAATTAAAAAAGAATATTCAGAAATCTGATCTGAGGTTTGAGACAAAAGAGATTAACTTTACAAGCACAAGTTTTAAGGAAGCATAGGAAACAATAGAAAAAATGAAGAGGTAGGAGTTTTTTGTCTTTAAAGACAGTAGCTAGGTTGCTAGATGCATTGAAAAACTGATGAAGGACAAAACATACAAAAGGAAAAGCAGCCAGCAAGTTCTTCAATCAGCTGCTATTTATACTTTCAAGGTAAAGTTAAGTATTTCTTTAAGGAAATCATAGGCTTTAAAAGTATCAGTTTCCATGACAAAAAGGTACTGTGAATAAGTTGCCAAAGTTTAACTTACTTGTCCATTTACAAGGCTGCGCCTTGACTACACCAGAATTTAGTCTGGATTCCTTCTGCGAATACATGGAGCATGTTATATCACATTTATATACTGAAAACTATTATTGGTACTTGTGAATCAAGAGGAGTTTCAGCCAAGCAGAACTTTAAGCATAGGATTTAAAAGCACAGTGACTTATTTTCCTAATAATAGTGTCTGAGAGGAAATACCATTTCACTTAGACAAATTTTCCATTCAAGTTTGTGGAACATTTAAGCAGAAAATAGAAGCTTATGTAAATTCAGAAAGACACTTCTCAAGCTACATTTCCAGTCCTAAGAATGTGGCCAAGCCTCTCACCCCATCCTCTCCGAGGAGAGTCTGGTTACTGTCTGGAAGTCACTGTGGGAATAAGACCCATTTAGAGGAGGCCAAGCAGAAGGGTGGACAATGCAGCAGTGAGGAGGCCGGCTTCGGCTTCTTCTGCTATAAAAAAGGGCATGGTAGCAAAGTCTCAAAGGCCTCTCCTGGCTCTAATGTGCCATGGCTTAGTAATAACAGCAGTAGCACTGAAATAATATTTCAAAAATTATTCAGAGTAAGAGAAACTTGAAAGCAAACTTCCAAGTTTTCCATGAGTAAGAAACTGGCAAAATGTCTAAATCAGGGAAATACTGAGCTTTCTTGAGAACAAGCCATAAACATTTTTAAGGCTTTTCAAAATAACAATCTAAATACTGCCAAAACGAAACAAGTAAGAGCTTGAGCCATATTAACAAACACAAAATTTAAAAATAAGACAAACAACTAAGAGTCATCATTTAAATGAGAAACAATATTCTCTACACTCTCTGAATAATGGGGAAAAAACATTGCTATTTAGTGTTCCCTCTTGGACATTCCAATATTTTTCTACTGATAAAAAATTGCTTAACTAGAATAGGGCAAGGTTTGGGGTCTATAATCACTTGTTTTTTTAATCAAGGCTTTGCCGTCTCAAATGAAGGGAATAAATGGTTAATTCCTCATGGAATCAAGGTTCTCCTGACTTTTCAAGTAAACGGGATAAGAGAATGCAAAAAGATCAGGTTAATTTCATATAACTAACAGAAGACAGAAGTAGCACAGAGAGAAGAATGTGACAGAAGGCATTTTTGGTCTCAATATAAAGAATTTCCTGTCAACCACAGATGGACAGCAGTGGAACTGGATGCCTCCTGAGCAGGTGTGCTCCCTGAGTCCTCTCACTGGCGTCATGCAATCAGAGAGCAGACACACCATCTGGTCCACAATGTTCTGGAGGAAACTTCAACACTGGGAGGGAGTTTCAGCTAAATGACATTTCCTGCTTCCACATGTCTCCTCTCTCACTCACCAGGGAAGGGTCCAGAAGGGCATGACTGGTGGCTGCCCCCACCAGCCAGCAACTGGAAAGCTTGCCAACGACCATAGACAAGCCACTGCCTAACATAGCAGGCCAGAGTCACCATCTTATCTAAGGCAGGGAGGAACTCCTGTAGCTTATCAGTGTAAGAAAGAAGAGAGAGGAAGGGAGGGACATTGGCTGGTGCTCCTCCTGACCCCACAGGTAGGCTGACCAGCAGCCCTTTTGGCGGGTCCATGTAGGAGATATAAGCCCCCTCCCTCATGCTTGGCTTTCTTCCTCTCTTTCACCTGAGCGCTGATCTTCTGTGTCTCCTCCCAGCTCGGCTCCTCATGCCAGTGTCCCTCTAAGTCTGTCACAACTGATCTGCTCCCCCTCATCGCAGCCCGCACCCCACTCCAGGGCTCTCCTACATCATAGGGCAACATGACTGCAGCAGGAAATGGGGTTTGCAGGAGTGAAGGCAAGTCCCTGGCCCTGCTGCCAGGCTACAGGGAAAGCCGAGACATTGCGTCCTGGCTTCCCACTTTGGATCTCTAACATATGCCACTTGTTATATGTATTCTTTAAAGTTTTACCGTTGTCTTAGGTCTATATTTCTGGTATATTATGCATTACATAGATTTTTCTGGTCTAGACGGGGAAGCTACAGCCTATTTATCTCTAAGTTTCTACAAAAAGAATGAAACTCAAACAACCAACCAACTCAAAAATAACTTTTTATTAAAACTCTTTTATCTCCCATGGACCAGAGTAAATGGTGCTAGCCCTCAAGAAATTGTGGCTCCAGACTATTTTGAAGGTAGGCACTGTTGGTTGAATTTTGAGGGGGCAGTGTATGGGAAACCTTTAATTGTACTGTCTAATGTTTCTAGAAGTGGTAAGAAAAGGCAAAAGTATATGGAGGACCAGAACAAAGACAATTTTCTTGCAGATTGCTATTTAAAATATTTAAAAAGCAAAATAATAATTTTAAAAATATGCACCATAGACAAGAAAATAATCCTTCACCCATAAGCCCACTATCCCTCTTATTAGGTTTGTGTATTCTATTTCAACCTTTTTTTTCATGTATGTATATTTTATAGATGTCTTTATTTCTATTGGTCTCAAATAGTAAACTGAGATTTATGAGGACTACACAGTTTATGAGGAGTATACAAACTTATGGTGAAGAATTTTATTTTCAGAGTCTGGGGACCACACATCTGGAGATTCTCCCAAAATGTTAGAGCCAGAGTGTACACAGCCAGCACTGACCACCCACAGTTTAGTTCTATTTACTAACTTGAGCATTTATTTTTTAGTTTTCCTATTAGTGTACCTGACATTCAAGTATTAACTTTTACAACAATCCCACACTTACCTGAGAGTAGCAAATTAGGGGCTGTGGTTGTTTTTTGAGCAAGGAAGCGTGGGAGAAGTGGATAGGGAGAAGCATGTCCATTGAACATCCAAACATGTTCTACTTCATGGATTATGTATCCTAACCCTGTGCCTGGTACACAGTGGGTACTTGATAAATGCCCAATGAAAAACTCCAGCAAGCTCAAAGAAAGCCAGAGACATGACCTTAAATGACATTTAATTCATTAACTTCTCTACCAAGGTCAAATAAGGTCAGGGGCAGCTACAGACCTAGAAGATAGAGCTGCGATGCAGAACAATCTTAAAGAATAAATTGGTACCAGAGACAAGCTTTGGTTTTGCTAAGGACCAAGAGCTAAATTAGCTCAAGAATGAGAATCGTGGAAGTCAAGGCAAGGCAGGGCACCAAGCATTAAGGAGCCAGGAACCAAAAAGAAGCCTACGGTCAAGAAACATAATGGAGCATAGTTAGGCAGGCAGCTAAGAAGCAGAAATGACGTGCCAAAGTGATGATGGAAATGAAGCCTAGTTGACCAAAACCAGGTGCCTGTGCCAGGATTCCAGGGTGACTGGAATAGTAACCTGCCTGTCCCCAGGGCCGGCTGACAGAAGCTGCTGGCCCTTGAGTTGCCAGCACAATCTCCCTCTGTACCATACAAATCTGATCACACAACCACTCCCATTTCCACCCTCCGAAAGCTGTGAGTGCACTCCTTTATGTACAGATGTACACAGGACGGCAACATGTGGACTGGCTGGAAAGGAGGAGATGACAGAGGCCACTAGATAAAAGAAGATAAAAGAGAGTGCTCCTGTGTGGGTTGCAGCAGAAGATGCAAAGAATGGGTTGGGACACATGAACTCTAACTCAATTTCCAGTTCAATTTGGTTATGTGGCCTTGGGGAAGCCACTGAAGCTCTTTGCACCTCTCAGGCCTCCTGGTTAATGTGAGAGACGTATCTAGAATAAACTGAATTGACAATTCCACAAGGCAGTGTAGAGATGGAAGGACAGAACTGGTTCTGAAGTGGGATTCAGAATAAGATTATAAAAATATAAAAATCTTTTCTGTTCTGTGTCCTGTAATCTCCCCTTTCCTAGCACAATTGAGTGTGAGTTCTCATAGGGAAACCTGATAAGGCTGGTCATGTCCAGCCGCCCAGTGGGCAAAATGTACTTGTTGCCATATAGATTTCTAAGAGTTAAATAATGTTAGTTATCAGGTTAATCACTGATGACAGTAGTTTTTTTTTTTTTTTAAAAAACCTTTCTCTGATGATTAAAAGATATATAAATGAATATTTTAATTAAGTTAGTTCATTTCTGATTCTTAAGTCCAAAAAAAAGCAAGGCTGTGGAGAGATATTAAAGCTGATTTCTGGGTTCTAGAAAACTGTAAGAAGCTGGCATAATTCAAGGATTTGGAAGGCCAGGTCTTCCTGAGGCTGGACCAATTCTGACTGACTCTAGAAGCCCTCTGTGGCTAAGGTGCTATCTGGTGCTCAGGCATAGCAGGACAGCTACACTGCTGGATGACCTGGCTGGGTGTGGACTCCCTCCTGCCAGGATACAGACTCACTAATGGGCATTATGTGAAGCTAACTGCATGCCCCAAAGGGAAGACAGGCATAAGCCTGTTTTAGATGATATCATAATGCTTACAATTTTTGAAAATTACAAAGAATGTATGTTTCACAGTTGATGGTTAAGAAACCATGATATGTAAACATACCTGTAGGAATATCCCCCATCAGATGACAACCAATCTATTCTCAGAAGGTTCTCACTCGTACATTCCAGTTTTGTGTGGGTTTTAAAAAATACAACTGAAAGCACCCTATGCCCTCCCCCTGCAAAAAAACTAAACAAAAGGGACTCAGTGGAAAGATCAGTAAAAAAGAATAGCCTGGACCTCAGATGCTTTGGATCAGGTATTAGATAATGGAACAGATTGGAAGGAAGAAATCCAATAACACTGTGGAAAAAGTAACCAACTCGGAGAGTGAGGCTGGGGAGGATGGTGGGAGAGAAGTTAAAGAAAACTTCCAGATGTACTAAGGGGACATGAAGGATTTTACTTTAAAAGTGACATAGATATTAAGGCAATGGAAGGATTCCAGGAATAAATAGTCAGGTATGATAATATGCTTTTGTTTTTAAAAGCCTTTATTAGTTTCCTAAGTATAAATGTAGTTCTTATTGCTCAGTATAGAAATTAAAGAAAAAAAAAGACACAAGTAATTCATGACTCTACCATCCAGATATTATCATCAATTAGGTATATTTGTGCCAGGTTTTGTGTGTGTATGTAAGTATACTATGTATAGATTTTTTATATTTTCTTTTATTTCAAAAAACAGTTTTTCATATTTTTAAATATCTTTGTAAACATTTTGTGGGTTCCAAAGTATTTCATGGAATAAATATACCCTATTTTATTTTACTATTTCTCTTTAACCATCAGTATTATCTTTAATGTTTTTGCTATTATATATGATTCTCTGATGAACACCTTTATGCACATTAGAATTGTTTCCTGAGACTAGATGCCAAAAGTAGAATGGCTAGATGAAAAATAAAGATATTTATAAAGCTTCCAATGCATATTGCTGAACTGCTTTCCAAAAACTTTTAATAAACTTACTCTCACACTAGTAATAAATTAGAATGCCATTTCACTGTACTCTTGCCAGCTCTGAGAAATGTACAGCAGCAGGAACTGTATTTATTTAAACTTTAACTTAATCCTCAATGTCTACTTAGTTCTAGATTGGTCCCCTACACAGGACGACATGAAGGAGTATGTGCTCCTAGCGTTCTTGTCTTTGTGCTCTGCCAAACCCTTATTTCACCCTTCGTACCTGACACTGAAGAATATGATGCTGAAGGACATGGAAGACGAAGGTGATAGTGATGCTAACAACTCTCTTTTCCCAACAAGAGAGACAATTAACCCATTCTTCCCATTCGATCTGTTTCCAACATGTCCGTTTGGATGCCAATGCTACTCGAGAGTTGTACACTGTTCTGATCTAGGTAAGGACACATGTCAACTTGTTTTGTAGAATAATGTCATTTTGACAAAATTTAAAGGATAGGGAAAGACCTCACTGAAATTTCAAAAATCAGCTGATTGTAAAGGCATTTTTCACTTAAATTTTTGAAAAGTATAACAAACCCCAAAGTATATCCAAACTTATTTTTAAAATCCAGAAAATCAGAGGAAAACAATGGAAATTTCATATACAGAACATTTCCTTCTCTTCCCAAATTTGAATCAGTATTACATTTTAATTTCCTTTAGAGAGAATGGATGTCACTGTGGTTTCATCGCATAGAGTGTCAGCTGGTTGAAACTGTGCTTCCCAGCAAAATTCTACCAAAATAAGTTGCCCATCCAGAACAATAAGTAGGTTATGGAGTTTGTGAACTCTCTAATCTAGACATTTTAAAGACAATACTCTATTTGTTTTGAATGGTTTGGGTTTAAAACTATCTAGAAAATAAATGGCTGAACTAAAAACCACTTTCTAAAGTCTCTTAAAAATGTGTAATTCTCTGGTGAGTATTTTATTCTTTTAATACTTCTAATGAAGGTGCTCTCAAATAGAAGGGCATACTCAGGGAGAGGTGTAACAGGAATGCACATCAAGAATTGTTGTACTCAGCTATTTGCAAAAGAGGAGATGGCTCAGACCTGACCCACCGTGGGAAACCAAAAGTATGGCACACACCTCCCATTCTGGACCTGGAGGCCCATTAAGGCCACTTCCAGAGCGCATATGAGCAGACAGTGCCTCTGAAAGCTTTAGATTCATTTCCTCCTGCCACAGCATTCGTGGCAATTGTCAAAGCTTGTTACAGTGAACTCCAGAGACTTTAAAAAAATGTGTTATTAGGGGACATAATGAGAAAGGTGAACAAAAAACATCCAAAGATGAGGATATTATTATGAGCTAGAATCGCTGGTAAAGTCTTAATGGAATATACAGGCCAGGAAAAAATGGGTTTTAAGCTTTACCTTTGGCATTCTTGTGAGAAAGAGATGACAGGATGCAAACAACGTTTGCTGGTCTGGAAGCACAGGCAAGTAATGACTGTGGGAAGAGTGGCAGGAAGGAGAAATGTAGAAGCTGAAACAGACCCTGGTGTGAGAAAAGGTTAGATTAGGGAGTATCGGAAGGTCTTTTTTTTTTTTTCTTTTGGTACTGTCGTTTTTAAGCTGCATCCCAGGCAGGAAAAAACTTTACTATCAATTTGTAGAGTTGAAGCCTGAGAAAACACTTTGCTAAACAAAGATCAGGATAAAAATGTATATATCTACTTTGATACTGCTGGATGTAAACTGGGTTGGTTCTGGGTAAGACTTTGACTAAGGAGATGTTCACCTTTAGCACACACCATCCTTGTGTGATGGCCTTCGTGTTCACTCCAGCACAAGGTCATCTACTTCAACTTAAAGACCTTGAAGGAAACACTGCAGAGCTCTGCTCCAGTATGTGACTGTCTTCAAGGAACTGAGAAAGACCAAACTGTCTCATGACAGACAGTTGGTTGCAAATAGTGTTTTACTTACATGGTCTCTTGAATATTTAGCTTTGAAAAAAATCTAATAAAATTCACCCAAGAATATCTGTAATAGTATGTCACATACCTTTAAAATGACACAGCACTGTTAGCATCATAGAGTGGTCCCCCATGACAACTGAAGATGAAAAGGACACTTAACAATCTTTTTCCCTCAGGAAATGAAATATTTTTCAGAGCTTCCAAATTCAGCAGGGGTAGGGTAGGGGAAGGTTTGTCAAAGTTTATGTTACTAGATCCTGTCTGCAGAACCTCTACCTTCCTATAAGAACTTCCACTTCATTTTCTAAAACCAAAGTAATCTCCTAACAAAACTGCTGTTATACCTTGGTAACCCATCAAGTTACCCCCTTTCCCCCCTTTCCATCTATGTCAAACTTCTTAAAAGAATTGTCAATTTTAAAGCAGAAAGGGCAAAGTATTGAGGGCTGTCAAGTGAAATGTTGATATTCACAGTATTTCAATATTGAATTCTTCAATTTGGGGCTATTAAATATTATACTACTCTTCAGGAGTAAGGATGGCTCCACTAAAAGTGTAGTAATATCTAAAACTCACTTTAAAATACATAAAAAAGGGCCTCCCTGGTGGCGCAGTGGTTAAGAGTCTGCCTGCCGATGCAGGGGATACGGGTTCGTGCCCAGGTCTGGGAGGATCCCATATGCCGCGGAGCGGCTGGGCCCGTGAGCCATGGCCGCTGGGCCTGCGCATCCGGAGCCTGTGCTCCGCAACGGGAGAGGCCACAACAGTGAGAGGCCCACATACCGCAAAAAGGAAAAAAAAAAAAATACATAAAAAAGATAAATTGATGGATGGACAGTAAGTACAGTATAGTAAAATGTTGATGGGAGAAAAAGGAATATGAATTTTCACTGTAAAATTCTTTAAACTTTTCTGTATGTTTGAACATTTCAAAAATAAAATGTTGGGGAAAACCAAGAAAGCCCCATGCTCCTCAAGCATAAATACCATATGGAATGTCCGACAACAATCAGAAGTGCACATGTTCAGCCATTTAGGGAAAGCAAGGAAAGTAAGGAAGAAATGCGCCACATACAGCTCCTGGCAATTTTCTGCTTCTTTAAGAGAGGAAAAACACACTTAAGTCTTTAAATAATGTAATTAACATTTACTGAGTACCTACACAAAAAGGAAGATGCAGCTGCTGAGATGAGAGAAAAGAAAGCTATTACTAGAGTACACAGCTCAAAAAGAGCTAAGGCTGTGGGTGATAAATTCAGTAAAGGTATACTACACACCTAGATGTTAATTATATGTTATCGATGAATAAGTTTCCGTAAATCAAATAATTTACGACTAATTAGAGGAGCTCATTATTAAAGGAAATGGGTAGTAAAGTCTTTGATAGTGTACACGAAAATAATTTATCTATTTTCTAAGCACAACTTTCTACATGTTGATGCTTCTTAAAATGATCAAAACCCACAGGCTCCAATTTAGCACTACAGCTGCCTGAAAATCTGCAAAGAATGTTAATATTCTTTAGTCAAAAGTGCATCAGCAGAAGCTGTGCCTCAGCTGTAGGTCTCCTCCTCGCAGTCATATTAGAACCCCCCAACTTAGCTCCATTTAATGTCACCTTGCAGCAGACTGAACGGTGATAGCCAGAACCAGATAGATACCTTGTAAAAATAAAGTTACTTGATAAGATCTTTAGGCCTTTCCAAAGAACAATGTTTTTGTCATCTGTTACATGTTGAGTCATCTATTACTTAATGGTAACCATGAATTTTTTTAAAAAGCACATTTCTATCATATCAGCAATTTCATCTTTAGCATATAACATATATGCAACGTGTTTGTTTATTTCTCAGGTTTGTCCTCTGTCCCAAGCAATATTCCATTTGATACCCGAATGGTTGACCTTCAAAACAATAAAATTATGGAAATCAAAGAAAATGATTTTAAAGGACTCATCTCACTTTATGTAAGAATACATGCAGATATTTAAGTGAAAATCTCTGTCACTGCTAAAATGATTGCTTGTATCTGTGTTTGTGTAAACAAGTCTTACTTTTCTGTGTATGATGAGTGACAAAATCCCCGTTATTCAGCAGTGGTCTAGTTAATGAAAAATTATAGATTTAATTCAATTAATAATTTAATTCAACTGATGCTTACTGAATAACAGCCAGGTGGAAAGGCAGCGGGCTAAGAATTCAAATAAGTGGTCCTTATGATCTATTTAGGTTCTATTTAGGTAATCATAGTCATTATACACTAAAATAATAAAACTGATTATTTTCAGGAACTCATTAGTGTACAATGTAAGAAAAGCAGTACCCAAACCCACAAAGCTCTGACAGCAGCATGTGCAATATAACATAATTGACTAAATATACTTGTATGGCTTTTTTTCTAGATCTCTAAAGATGAAAAAGAACTTTTCCTTACTCTACTCATTAATATTTAAATTATCTAAGATTTAAAATATTCTTATTTTTCTATTTAGCATTTTGAGCCTCTAGATTTTAGCAGGTAAAATTTCTAATTCTATTTGAAATTGGGTTTGAGGTAGACCCTGATTCCACACTGTCACAGACATGGGGTGTGCGGCACACACAGAAAGGAGTATATTTTACCAGTGGTAACAAGATGTATTTTAAATTCTTCTAGGCTTAACCTATCTCAGTTGAAATTGTTAAAAGTAGTGATGTGTCTGAAAGGAAGGTAAGAGAAAGGAGACACTAAGGGCCTATGGTGAAACCAGTAAACATAATAAGTAAAGGGAGTTTAACTGCAGAAGTATTTGTATTTCTTCTGTGAAACAGCAACAATGTGAATAATACCAGAAAGGCGTATATTAAGTCATTCTGGAAACGACGGCAAGATTGTCGTAGAATGGAACTGGGGACAAAAATCATAAAAGGAAATAATCTAGAGCTGCTCCCTGAAAGAATGAGAGGATCCAGATTAGCAGAGAGGAATAAAAAGTCCTAGGAATGCCATTGCCCTTGTGATTTGAAAATTGTTTCTGCAAAATCTGGCACGTTTTGAAAATAGTTACTAGGTGAGTGGCAAGCCCTGGTTACCAAGGATTTTCCCAGTTTTGGTTCTGAAGTTCCGCACCCCAGCAGATCAAGATGGCTGCAGTCAGAACCCTCAACATGTCGCAAAGGGCTTGGCTGTGGGGAACAAAGATTCAGGCTGCATTAAGCTCTTTCACTCTCTGGGGTTGTGTCTTCTCTGAAGAGTGCTGCCACGCTGCACTGAGAAATAGTCACAGAACTGAGAAGAGGTTGAGTCATTCTTCTGAAAGTACTACCATTTCCCCAGTGTCTAAAATATGCCAGAATGCTGAGGGCACTTTGTAAGAGTTTATTCTTACAGGCCTCTATTCTGGGGAAAATGGTAAACATTAGTAAACAAGACAGAGGTGAGGTTTTAAGAGTAGATAAAATCATGCAAAAATGTATTTGTTGTGTACTGAAGCTAATTTTGTAGAGTGAATAGCTTTTAAGATAAGATAAAGAGGGCTTCCCTGGTGGCGCAGTGGTTAAGAATCCGCCTGCCAATGCAGGGGACATGGGTTCGAGCCCTGGTCCGGGAAGATCCCACATGCCGCAGAGCAACTAAGCCTGTGCGCCACAACTACTGAGCCTGCGCTCTGGAGGCCGCGAGCCACAACTACTGAAGCCTGTGCCCTAGAGCCCGTGCTCCGCAACAAGAGAGGCCACTGCAATGGGAGGCCCACGCGCCACAACAAAGAGTAGCCCCCACTCGCTGCAACTACAGAGAGCCCCCGCGCAGCAACAAAGACCCAACTCAGCCAAATAAATAAATTAATTAATTTAAAAAAATAAGATAAAGATAATACTATCCATCACTTCCATGAAGAGAAATGGGAGAGGGGAGCCTTAAACATGTGTCACCTACTCAAAGACAAACCAAAGGTGTGAAACCAATCGTTAAAGCTTTGCACTGTTCCAACTCAGTAGTAAATTTTTCTTTTTTTAAGCTTAGATTGGGCTGGAGAATTATTTACATGGTTAATAAAGTATATGAATGACATAATTTGCATTGATTTCCATGAGTGACTAATCACTGTAGAATACTGGTAAATCAAATCCACTTCCTGATATGGTGTAACTTTTTATGCTTTATCTAGGCTTTGATTCTGAACAACAACAAACTAACTAAGATTCACCCCAAAGCCTTTCAAACCACAAAGAAGTTGCGAAGGCTATATCTGTCCCACAATCAACTAAGTGAAATACCACTTAATCTTCCCAAATCGTTAGCAGAACTCAGAATTCATGACAATAAAGTTAAGAAAATACAAAAGGAGACATTCAAAGGAATGAACTCTTTACATGTGCTAGGTAAGTTTTTGCAAATAAATGGAACATTTTAAAATTATAAGCAATATGCAGATGTAGAGATCTTTATCATCATTAACAACTTTAGGACTGATCATTTCCAAAATTAATTTTTTGAATCTAGTAAGCTGTACCTAGGTGAGCCATTCATAAATCAATGAAAGTATCAAACAAAATTTATAGCACTTAAAGAAATACACCTTTTACAATATAAATACACATGCACTCTGCACTCTCAAGAATCCCTTAGAGTGGTTTCTGTTTTCTGACTGCACTTAATTGGTTAAAATCTGTTATTCTTATTTAATTTAAAGGTATCATTTTTAATGTATTGTAAAAACTACTCAAATACAACCCACAACATTAATTCAGATATTATTTGGAATGTACCTCTAACTTTTCATTTTCTGCTTTGAAGATTATTCAGCTAAGGCGTTTTTACAGTATACTTCCAATTCTACACACTATTTTACTTCTAACACCCATGGTATAACCATGCCATCTTCCCCTACTATATCCATTCAAAATTCCTAACCAATATTCTCATTCATTTATTTACTCATTTAATTCAACCAAGTGCCTGGCACTTAACCAAATAGCTTCACTTTCTGGCATTCCTCAGTTATATTTCTGTTAATCAAGTAATTTCTAACTGACTTACAATTTAAAAAGTTTAGGTGACAAATAAATAAATGTACACTGGAAAACACAAAGGTTTTGAATTATATGAAGGATGGTCTTTTTTCTTATGTTACATTACTATAACGAAACCTTGATTATGATCATGGTTGGAAAAGAGTGATAAGTAAGTTACTGACTTAGTAATTCAAAGCAAAATAGTAAAGCTGTTATATATTCCAGCCTATGTAACACAAAGCAGTCTTTTTCTGAGACTGACAGAAAGGAGAGTAGATAGACACAGAAACAGATATACTGAGTGAAGGAGAGTGAACGATAATGCTCACACTTCTTAGAATTTTCTTGGGACGTGCATCTCTGCATTGTGAGTTTCCTTCACATACAACATATGTATGCTAAATTATATAATTTCCCCCCACAGAAATGAGTGCAAACCCTCTTGATAACAATGGGATTGAACCAGGGGCATTTGAAGGGGTAACAGTGTTTCATATCAGAATTGCAGAAGCAAAACTGACCTCAATTCCTAAAGGTTTGTATTTATACAGTATTTATTGAATTGTCATTTTAAAATGACCATTAAATGTAAGGTTGTAAAGTGTACACACTGTCAAAACCACACTGCAATTAGAATTCTTTTTACCAGTATATCTGGTCAGCGTAGTATGAAATTTAGTGTTTTCTCATGGACACATCAAGAGCCATATGTAATTCTTTTTTCTTTTTTTGACAGTATGAAACCAGAATTTTTTTTTCCCAGTACGAACAAACATTAAGAAGCAAAGAACTTTTTATTTTCTGTCTCTTTCCTAACATTTACTCATCTATACTTGTCATTCTGTGAAGTGTCTGTTAGAGGTGAGAATGCTGTAGAGAAGAAAGCAGAGGAAGAAGCACAGGGCCAGAGACCTTTCTCCCAGCCTTGCAGCAGTGGTTCAGGGTGGGGCTTGTGAGGAGGGATTGGGGCAGACGCTGGCTCTGGCAGGGATAGGTGTATACTCTGGGCAAGGCACTCTATACCTCATTTTTTTTACACAGGGGTGCTGTGCAGATTAATGGGCTGATGCACAGAAAGGTCTGAAGACAATGCTGGGCACATAGTAAATGCTCTCTCCTGACATAACCAATAACAGAGTGAGCACTGTGCTCTTTATCATATGAGCTGAAGCTGGTGCCTCAAAGTAAAATGCTTCTTAAGTTTGCTACTGGACCAGTTTTCTAATGCATTACTTCTAAGCTCCCAGACTGATGATTAACTAGATTGGATTTGCCTTTCTCCAAACCCATGCTCAAGGTCACACCTTCCTCCTCCCTGACAAGTTCTCTCTTCTATGCTAACACCTGGATCAGAAATAACCCCTATGATTAATAACACAGTTTCCTTTCAAACAGCCCTGCCCTGTCTTTCAGTATCCATAGTAAAAGCAGCAATAACCTGTTTTCTTCTATTTTACCATAACCCCTTTTCTACTACTCAGATGATCCAGAAGATTAACAGAACAAATACGTGCTGATAGTTTAAAAGACCCAGCAAAGCTGCTATTATTAATTAAGTAAAGCTGCTATTATTAATCTTTCATTTAGGAGGAAAATCATCTAAAGTAAAAGTAGAAAGACAATTTCTTTTAGTATAGAAAAAATCAGTTTAATTCAGAACTACACAATTAAAAACAACCTTAATTTAGGTTTCAAGGAGATGGCTGTTTTTCTACAAGAAACATAAAATATTATAGTTACCTTCTAATCTTTAGAATAACAACAAAAATACATACTGTACCTAACAAGTTAAATAAAATCCCTTTCATAAGCTGGAAGCTGACATAGAGTGAGGGGCAAGAGGAAGAGGACAGGAGAGGATAAGAGGATCTACTGGAGCAGAAGAGTAGGGCGCCACCCCCGAGCTGTGGCTCTGAGGTCCCGCAGTTATCATCGCTCTTTATACTTACGTCAGCAGCTTTCTTATACTACAAAACATCCTGAGAGTAATTCTCTTCAAGTTTCAAAGTGTATCTTAAAAATGAAGTTTTAACTCCTCGTGAAATTCTCAAGATTCTTCCAAAGTCTAAAGGAACATTTTATGTCTTTAGACATTTAAATTTCAAATCTCCAAATTTACATAACTACTGCTTTAAGATCCTCATGACATTCAAAAGCCAGTTTTTTGTTTTTATGACTTATTTGCTCAAATGTTAAGGCTGACTGCCCAAATGTTATAATTCAATCATCACTACCCATTGTGACAGGATGAATCAGGCCGAGGTCCAGAGGGTTCTTACCAGACCTGACAAGTTAACATAAGAAGAGTGAAACTGTTTTCCTTCCTATTCATCTGGAAAATTCTGTTACACAATAGTATTGTGTTGAGGGGAGGAGAGACCTGTTTGAAGATAGGGTAGGTGTAGAAATATCTGTATGAAAGTATGCTATATTTGTTGGCAGTCACTGAGCTACCCAAATCCATGAGGACAGTTCCCTTAAATTCTACAAACCCTCTTCCAAGTTTTCCTGACTCAACATGCACAGAGATTTCTTGTCTTTGACTTGCTACAGCATATTCTAGAATAGACTGGCACACTCTATAATATTTTTCTAGTGATTTTTGTATACATGATAGACTTGCTCAATTAGTGTTTAAGGTCTTTGAAGATAGAACTTACCTTCAACAGTCTTTACTACTAATAAAATAAGGAAATGTTTTAGCAAGAGTTGAAAAATGAATGTATTTCCTAGCTAGCTAACAAGAACTTTTGACTGAAAAAATAATATCTTATGTGTAGGATTAATAAAATGAGATCTGACTGAATTTTCTGGTTAGTCTCTTTCATTCCAGTTTCAGTTAATCTGGGGAGGGCTGGGGTCAGAACATGAAGGTGTGAGATGAGAAGGTGCAAACATTCACAAGGTACCTGCCATGTGCCAGGTGGCACTGAAGATGCTTCTCTTAATTTATGCAGAAACTACTACTAATTGAAAAGAATAAATACTGCAGTGGATCAAACATATCAAACAGGGAAAAAATCCATATGTTCATAATGATATAAAAAAAATTCATTGGTCACCTCTGGGCACTGCACTAATTCATTACTTGAAAAAAAATCAAGCGTTTATGCTGCTTTTTCTATAAAAACTGTATTATAAAGTAAGTAATTAATTAATGAAAGAAAATTCTTTAGAGAACAATCTCACCTAATAAATGAATAACGAATGACAAAATCAGAAAATCACCATTTTCCCATTCTGAATGAAATAATAAATCCAGGTAGCAGTAATCAATGAATGAGTGCAAAGACCGTCAGATGAAAGAGTGATTTGCTGAATCTAATCTGGTCTCTATATCTACTACAGGTCATAAGAAATAAGGGGGCTAGAAACCATGATAAACTATATTATGTGGAGGCCAACAGCCCAATCTACAAAGGAGTATCTCAAGCAAATTAATATCTGAAACAAATCAACAGAAGAAGGAGAAAAAGGAAAGAGTAATAGAAGAAGAGATTTAAAGAGATATAAGCCCCAAATATATCCTGTAAACTTTACTTGGATCCTGACCTGAACAAGTCAACTGTAAAACAATACATCTGAGATCATTAGGGAGAGGAATATTAGATGATTGAAGAATTGTTGCTAATTTTGTTAGATGTGATACTAACATGATGGTTATGTAAGGGGAAAAAAAGATGACCTTATGGGTTAGAGATGTCTAGTGAAGTCTTTACAGGTGAAATGACATTATGTGTGTGAAATTTGATTTTAAGTACTCCAGCAAAAAAATAAATGAATAAATAAAAACAAGTCAATAAACAAATCAATAATAAATAACTATTGGCGTAGATGAAACAAGATTGGAAAAATGGAGATAACTGTTGAAGATGGGCAACAGCATGGTGTCTCATGATACTAGTTTCTATTTTTGTATATGTTTGAAATTTTCCATAATAAAAAGTTAAAAAAAAGAAGATTCCCCCAAAACTGCCTAAGCCTATAATGTGAAACTTAACAAGTAAACAACTAATCAATAGGGCTTGGTCTTAGCCTGATCTAACATACATATGTCTTTTCTTATCGCTAGAACTACCTTCAACTTTACTGGAGCTACATTTAGATTATAATAAAATTTCAACTGTGGAACTAGAGGATTTTAAACGATACAAAGATCTGCAAAGGTAAACATCCCCCAAATCCTAACTTGGAAGTGGTAGTCCATATGATGAAGATATTAATGAAACTTCTTGGAGAATGTGTACAGGGACATAAAATTAAGGGAAAACTAGAAGGAACTGCTATCATTCTGTCTCAGTAATGGAAGAGGGAGAGCAAGTGGAATGAGAAAAGGGACACTTTCCAAATGTCCCTTTTGTTGCATATAGGTTAGACAGAAAATTTTCTGACAGTAGAGGAGAGGGCTGTTACATCTTGAAATAGGTTATTAAAGGAAACCATGAAATACCTTTCTCTGAACATATATACAAATATTTCTAACTCAGTTGTGGTGTCTGCAGCTAAGTGTATCATACCATCTGCTCAAGAGTTGATGCATTTTATGTCATTTTTAGGCTGGGTCTAGGAAACAACAGAATCACAGATATCGAAAATGGAAGTCTTGCTAACATACCACGTGTGAGAGAAATACACTTGGAAAAAAATAAACTGAAAAAAATCCCTTCAGGATTACAAGAGTTGAAATACCTCCAGGTAAAACATTCTACTTGTGTTTTGCAGATATTAGTACTTTTCTTTGTTTTTATGAAACATATTAGTATATGGAGCAAAGACCAATCAAGTAGCAATGGTAATTCACACCCTAAAGACCCTCCAGGTTGGCCGAGGTGTTTTATGCCAAGGACAGCGTTAGAATACCAGTTTCTATTGAGATATCAGCTAAAACGCTCAGGTACCCATTTCCATCCCTCTGTTTCTTCTACTGAAACTGCTAAGGCCATTGTGGTGAAGGTACGGACACAGCTAATTTCAGGTTTCTGGGGGTGGCAGTGGCTATGTAAGGCAGGACTGGTCAAGAGGAAATCAAGTAGAATTATATAACCTTTCATTATGGAAACATTTCACAAAGGCAGAGCATGTGGATGAAGTCCCAGGTATTTTCACTATCAATGTGGTGCCACATTAGACGTGTGCATGCTTTTTAAAAACTCAGGCCAGAATATATAATCAAAAGTCAGTATTTGGAGCATTAAGGGTGCACATTTCTTGTTCTTCATTACTAGAAAACTTTTCCTTCTAATCTGGCAACTCTTGACTAGCTGGGAGGGGCCACAGAATTGTTGGAAAATCTGATAAAGCTTTAGATATTCCCAAGAACAAAAATGAGACAACATTTTCACATAATTTTAGGAGTTTCACAGATCCTCCTGATTCCCATCTGTGGACCTCAAATTAAGAATCCCTACTTAATCTCATGTCACCTTAGTCCATTTTTCTCATGTGCTTTCCTTGATATACAATTTCTCATCTTCCAAGGAAAAACACATTGAGAACAAAACTGGGCCTTGAGCCATTTGCTTCTAGATTTCTTTCTAATTTTTCTTTAAACAAGTTCTGTTCACTACACAAATAGAAGCCTGTGAAATAGAAGCCATCAAAATGGATCTATATAGGCAGATGCTCATTTCAAGATTATGACTTTTGCTTTGATTTTTTCAAATGCTGCGTTTAAATGTTTATTTAACCAGTGAGCATGACCAGAGTCTTTCCTCCCTCAAGCTGTCCAGTCTTTGAGTACTTTACTCCACAACGCTGATCCCAGCTTCTGGGTGTCTTAAATCTATCCATACTATTGCTAGCATTTTAAAAAATGAACAGAATTATAACACATAGTCATAAGGATACAATTCAACGGATGTCCACAAAGCAAACACACTCATGTCCAGCACTGTTCCCCATTCTCAGTGAGGTCAATGCTGTGGAAACTACATCTTGCATTGCTGCTGGGCTGCCAGGAAACCATATAATGCATCTGTCACAAAATCTCCAAGATCAATAGAGGGCGGAAGGGACTCCAACAGAAAACTAGAGGTTTTAGCAGTGCCTACGGTTCTCATGACTGGCTCAGATCAATCTCACCAAGGCAAAATCTAGAGGTAACAACGGCTAGAACTGGTATCTTAGCCTTGCCAGCAAAAGCCTCCTTCTTCCTAATATGCCAAAACACTGTTAATTAAGTAGATTGTTTTTACTTCCCAGAAATCTCAGTTGCCAAAAAAATCCAAAGAAGAAATTTTAAGGGCTATTAAAGGGAAGGAAGGGAAGGTCCTATATTGTCCATTCTTTCTGAGTAATAATTTAATAAGACACATACACAGCCTATAAAATTGTATTTTATCCATTGGAGCAAATAAAAATTCAACTATTGATGTTGTATTACAGATACATATTTAAGGTGTCGATAGACATATTTTTCTATAAAATTTACAAAAAAGCAGCTCTACACTTCTCCCTTTGATCACAGAAAATGCTGGCTAAAAATTCTTCACATTCATATTGCAAGTCATTCTTAGAGATTAAATTTCATTCTTCTGCTCATTTCTAATACTTTTAAAATACATTATTGTAGGGCCTCCCTGGTGGCGCAGTGGTTGAGAGTCCGCCTGCCGATGCAGGGGATACGGGTTCGTGCCCCGGTCTGGGAGGATCCCATATGCCGCGGAGCAGCTGGGCCCGTGAGCCATGGCCACTGGGCCTGCGCATCCGGAGCCTGTGCTCCGCAACGGGAGAGGCCACAACAGTGAGAGGCCCGCATACCGCAAAAAAAAAAAAAAAAAACATTATTGTAAATATGGCACTGAAGTAACCATACACACACACACGCACACACCTATACGTGGCGTGCGTGAGTGTGTGTGTGTGTGTATAGAGACAGAGAGAGACAGAGACAGAGGAGAGTGGCATGTGCTGACCAGGCAGTGTGCCCTGGGCACTGGCATGAGTCCTACGTCACACTTCACACATAGAGCACTTTTGTGTATAACACAGGAGCCTGCATCCTTGTAATAAGTATTTAACAGGCATAAACGGGCACATATACTTTAAGCAAAATGTATTCAAATCAGTGTAAAATAAAAAGACAAACCCATGAACAAATGCTGACTACAGCAGAATATCTCCTCTTTACATTTATCATGTATTTTTAATCCACTCTTTTCCCACTACAACAGATAATCTTCCTTCATTCTAATTCAATTACAAAAGTGGGAGTGAATGACTTCTGCCCAGCAGTGCCAAAGATGAAGAAGTCTTTATACAGTGCAATAAGTTTATTCAACAACCCAGTGAAGTATTGGGAAGTACAACCTGCAACATTTCGTTGTGTTTTGAGCAGAATGAGTGTTCAGCTTGGGAACTTCAGGAAGTAATAATTAGTAATTAGTGATATCCATTTAATGTAAAATTCAAACATTGTTACATTTGGAATACTTGAACTCTATTTAAAATGGTGGTATTATGCACATAAGCAAAATATCTATTCCCATGTGTTAAGTCCACTGACTTACTGTACGACAAAAAATTTCAACAGAATTTTGCAAAAACTATCGATACAACAGGATTAAAGGAAATAAGTACCTGTTGCAGTTTCCTTTTACATATAAATGATTTTGCATAAATCTCATGCTTGAATGTTCTTTCTCAGTAACAAAAGATAAGACATTCAGTATTTAACACTTTGTTATCAAGTGCATTTAAAAAAGAACTGTACTGTAAATGGAATGCTTGACTTAACAAACTTTGTGCTCTTTCATTTGCTATTAGAAAAAGAAAATTGACAAGTACGGTTATATAAAGAGTATGTTATCCTTATTCTGTCTTTAAAAACTTGGGTATTACTGTAGTATTTCTAATAATGTTGAAGTATGGTTTGATATAATCTTATTCAAATTCTCATGCCTTAGAGCCTTACTGTCTTTATGTTTAAAACTCCTTATAATAAAGCCTTCAGTAAGTGTTTATTACCAACGCAACAGATGCTATTCATAAACAGCTGTTTTCAAGCTGTAGCACAAGCTTTTCTTTTTAACTATTATTACCTGATTATAAAACCTCTATAGAAATGCATAGTGAGTGCTTATATAAAATCTCACACTTTTTATTATCACAGTTATTATAAGCTTTTAACAGTGTGTCAATTGTTAGGTTATATAACACTGTCACCTCAATGCTAAGGAATATTTTTGAGATGTCCCTTTGTAAGACCTTCATTGGAAGAGACTGGATACTATCAACTCTACACCAAACTGTCTCCTTAAATATGCACAAACTGGATAACTCTGAAAAACACACCTGGTATAACTGAATAGGCAGGGCATTAAATGGAATGCACAGCTCTGTATAATAATTAAGAGTACTTAACGTATATTTTTGTTGGTGTTCAACATAAATAAAACTAGAAAATAAGGAAAACATTAAAATATTGGTTTGAAATAAAATATTTTGCTTTGGTTTCATTTTTCTTCTCCCATTTAGGAACATAAACTATTTTTCATAAAACTCTTATATTTTTACTAAAACATTTTTAGTAAAGTGTTAATGCTTATTCTTAATAATAGTACCGAAATATCCCAAATTATACCTGTGCCATGAAAGATAATCACCTTTATGGTAAACCACCTCAAAAACTAGACTTTAAATAATTTGGGGGAGAGCAGTACCTTACAGATATGTAAAATGGGGTGGAGGGTCTGGATATCCAGGTCAAGAATGGGTAAATAGGACTTCTTCTTCAAAGTGAGGTTCCCCAACTCTGGCACTGCTGACCCTCTAGGCTGGATCATTCTCTGTGGGGAGTGCTATCCTGTCCTTTGCAGAATGTCTGGCAGCTCCCTGGTCTCTCCTCACTAGATGCCAGCAGCACTTGCACGCCGGCCCCACAGTGTGACAATCAACAATTTCTCCCCAAAACGCCAATGTCCTGGTGGAACGGGTGGAGCCAAATTGCAGCTGGTTGAGAACTACTGTTTTATAGAAAATTTACTTAATTTCTAAATTCTGACAGAAATTTGGAAACCTGAAACAAAATAGTTAGTATTTTTGTTTGGTAAAACTGTAGGGGCAAGATTAAAGTGTGATTAAAATAATAGCACCAGTAGTGATGTAACAGAAGGAGCCCAGGGATACAGAGCTCTGAGTTGGAAAAACATACACAGAGTCCAGTTCCACTTATAGTCTTGGGCAAATCACAATCTCTTTGAACCTGTCTTCTCATCTGTAAAGGGTAGGCATGAGAATACTGATCAAATAAGTTGCTATAAGAACTGAATAATAAAAGTATATGTGAAAATGCTTTGTAAACCATAAAGATTCATGAAACATGAATAACTGTTAACACTGGACAATAATTTACTGCACGAAAAATTAAAGAATAAAAAGTCCTTTAAAAACAGAAGAATACCTAACAATGATAATCATCCTACAATTAAATGTTCTAAAGTTCTAATAGTTTTAATAAATAAAATTCATTTTTCTTTCTTTTTTTAAATTCATTTTCTACAATATGTCATAAAAATAAAATTGTGACATCATGCCCCTTATGAGAACATAAGTAGAAGTGAAATGTTCACTGAAATTGTAAGAATACAGTTCTTGAAATTAAATTAAATTATAAGGTTAGTGCTAAGGTTAGAATCATCTAAACAAATAGATTAGTCTATGATCTGAATAGAGAAGCTTAAAGTAGCTAAATTAACCTTTTCTAAAAAGAAAAGACAGCAAAATTTTTTAAATACTGGAAATGATTCCTGAAACCACTGCAATTAATTTCCTGTATTTAATGTTTGTGTTTTTCATCCCACAGCTGTTAACCATTTTTGGTTATATGTTTGCAAAAGACAAATCACTAATAAAAATCATAAGCAACCAAAACTGCATTAAAGCTTCTGCCACAATCCCATTTTATGGTAAATACAAAATACTACCCACTTGAAATCCATTAAAGTTTGGAAACAAATGAATTACTACAACTTACTGGGTTTATTAAGGACTTCAAGGTAGAAAAAAAAATCTCAATGACCATCTATCCTTATTTCCTCCCAAATACTACAATAAAAATGATCACTCAATTCATGAAACAAATATAATACTTTCAGAAAATCACCTGAAGTCACTAAAACTAAAGTTTTCCTAAATCAATTTTGTTCCTCCTTAAACTACTGCATTATTTTTCTTTCGTTTGTAATTCCACCTTTTGGGAAAAGAATTGTCTTAGCTTGGCCTTAATTACTTCTCTACTCACATGGTCCTTAACCTACTGCAACTGATTTAATTCTCTTGAATTTGTTTTCCCCAAATTGTACCATATGAATAATACTTAATAGTAATAGGTGGTATGTAAAGAACATTTTCAGACATTCTTCCAAAAGCCTTACTTGCATTTATTCATTTAATCCTCACAATAGCCCTATGAGGTAAAAAGAAACGAAACTGAGTTACTTGTAGTGAGATGGATGGACCGAGAGTCTGTCATACAGACTGAAGTAAGTCAGAAAGAAAAACAAATACCATATGCTAACACATATATATGGAATCTAAAAAAAAAAAAAAAAATGGTTCTAAGGAACCTAGGGGCAGACGAAGAGAATGGACTTGAGGACACGGGGAGGGGGAAGGGTAAGCTGGGACGAAGTGAGAGAGTGGCATGGACATGTATACACTACCAAACGTAAAATAGATAGCTAGTGGGAAGCAGCCGCATAGCACAGGGAGATCAGCTCGGTGCTTTGTGACCACCTAGAGGGGTGGGATAGGGAGGGCGGGAGGGAGGGAGATGCAGAGGGAAGAGATATGGTGATATATGTATATGTATAGCTGATTCACTTTGATATAAAGCAGAAACTAACACACTATTATTGTAAAGCAATTATACTCCAATAAAGATGTTAAAAAAAAAAAAAAAGCGGACCTTGCTGCAGAGTAATAAACTCTCAAAAGCAAGCCCAGGGCTTCCCTGGTGGCGAAGTGGTTAAGAATCCGCCTGCCCCGCATAGCACAGGGAGATCAGCTCGGTGCTTTGTGACCGCCTGGAGGGGTGGGATAGGGAGCGTGGGAGGGAGGGAGACGCAAGAGGGAAGGGATGTGGGAACAGATGTATATGTATGACTGATTCACTTTGTTATAAAGCAGAAACTAAAAAAAAAAAAAAAGAATCCGCCTGCCAATGCAGGGGACAGAGGTTTGAGCCCTGGTCCAGGAAGATCCCACAGGCCGCAGAGCAGCTAAGCCCGTGCACTACAGCTACTGAGCCTGCGCTCTGGAGCCCGCAAGCCACAATTACTGAAGCCCGCACGCCTAGAACCCGTGCTCCACAAGAGAAGCCACAACGAGAAGCCCACGCATCACAACTAGAGAAAAGCCCGTGCACAGCAACTAAGACCCAATGCAGCTAAAAATATATAATTAATTAATTTTTAAAAAAAGTGCTTAACCCATCTTTCAAGACTTCCATGATCTACATTTAAGTAATGCTTTCTGAGCTTTTTAGTTCATGTTTACATCTTTTTATACTCCAGCTGAAGATTACTTGCTATTTCTCAAATATGCTCTGTATTTTCTGGCTTCTGTGTCTTTATTAATGCTGTCCTTTGCATCTATGAAAGTCTTATCCAACCTCAAATGTCTGTGTCAAAGGTCACCCATCTCAGTTCATCTTCCTGATTCTCCCATAAACAGATGTGGCTTCTCACACCCCACCCTCCAAATCTTCCCAGTATTTTGATGTGCTTCTCTTTTGTACTTATCACAATCTAACTTATTAAAGCTATTTATACATGGGTTTTTTTCTTCACATTCTCTAGAGGATTGTAGATATCTTGAGTGTAAGCACTTGATTGCAAAGTCATCTTTGCATCCCCTTTTTCTCCCCGCCACCCCCCACCAAAGCCTACCACACTTCATTGGCTCAAAACATTGTTCTGGATTAAACCAGCAAAGGGTGCTTATCGAAGGGAAAAGAAAAAGCCTTTATCCTCATTCTAACAAGGCAATGTGTTTTTATCCTACATATCTTTCTTTCATCCTAGAAGCTCCCTCTCCGGCTGCAGTTCTCCCACAGACCTGATGCAGATGTACTGTGTGTTCCACATTACTATGAAATAGGGGCAGGTGGCATTTTTTCCCAGTGCACATTTTTTCTCAATACATTTTCTATCACAGGCTCTGGGAAGCTCTAAAACAGATCCCCCACCCAATCAGCTCTGACCAGTGCTGTAACAAGGTACATATTCCCAGCAGCGACATCTCTCCCTTGGTAAAATAACAGCATGAAAATAAAGATAACTGCTTTAAAACGAGCCCTTCCATAGTCAAGGGAAAGAGCTTACAGAGGGCCCTTTAAAACAAGACCTTCTAAAGAAGGGGGAAGAGCTTACTGAGGGACCTTTAAAACAGCCCTTCCGTAGACAGGGGAAGAGGTTACAAAGGCTGGAAGGGGCAGAAACACAAGGACAAATTAGGCTAAGGGGCAAAAGCATGTGCCATGCCAGCTCTATATAGAGAGTGCAATCAGTCATATGAATTCCTAATATTAAAACTTGCAGTTTGAGTGCTGGAGATTTCTTTTTTTTTTTCATTTTTAGTTTTTAACATTTTTATTGGAGTATAATTGCTTTACAATGTTGTGTTAGCTGCTGCTGTATAACAAAGTGAATCAGCTATACATATATACCCATATCCCCTCCCTCTTGCGTCTCACTCCCACCCTCTCTATTCCACCCCTCTAGGTGGTCACAAAGCACCGAGCTGATCTCCCTGTGCTATGTGGCTGCTTCCCACTAGCTATCTTGGCATGGACATATATACACTACCAAATGTAAAAAAGAGATTTCCTTTTTATTAAGGAAAATTTTCAATAGAAGCAAAAGTAGACAAAACACTACAATGAACTTTCATCTACTTCTCACTCAGTTTTTAAAATTATCAACTTAAGCCAATTTTATTCATTTAAACTCCCACTGCTATTATTATTATTATTATTTTTGCTCGATAACAAATTTAATCAGTTATACATATACATATGTCCCCATATCCCCTCCCTTTTGCGTCTCCCTCGCACCCTCGCTATCCCACCCCTCCAGGCGGTCACAAAGCACCGAGCTGATCTCCCTGTGCTATGCGGCTGCTTCCCACTAGCTATCTACCTTACTTTTGGTAGTGTATATATGTCCATGCCGCTCTTTCACTTTGTCACAGCTTACCCTTCCCCCTCCCCATATCCTCAAGTCCATTCTCTAGTAGGTCTGTGTCTTTATTCCTGTCTTACCCCTATGTTCTTCATGACTTTTTTCCCCTTAAATTCCATATATATGTGTCAGCATACAGTATTTGTCTTTCTCTTTCTGACTTACTTCACTCTGTATGACAGACTCTAGGTCCATCCACCTCATTACAAATAGCTCAATTTCATTTCTTTTTATGGCTGAGTAATATTCCATTGTATATATGTGCCACATCTTCTTTACCCATTCATCTGATGATGGACACTTAGGTTGTTTCCATCTCCGGGCTATTGTAAATAGGGCTGCTATGAACATTTTGGTACATGTCTCTTTTTGAATTATGGTTTTCTCAGGGTATATGCCCAGTAGTGGGATTGCTGGGTCATATGGTAGTTCTATTTGTAGTTTTTTAAGGAACCTCCATACCGTTCTCCATAGTGGCTGTACCAATTCACATTCCCACCAGCAGTGCAAGAGTGTTCCTTTTTTTCCACACCCTCTCCAGCATTTATTGTTTCTAGGTTTTTGATGATGGCCATTCTGACTGGTGTGAGATGATATCTCACTGTACTTTTGATTTGCATTTCTCTAATGAGCAAAGATGTTGAGCATCCTTTCATGTGTTTGTTGGCAGTCTGTATATCTTCTGTGCAGAAATGTCTATTTAGGTCTTCTTCCCATGTTTGGATTGGGTTGTTTGTTTTTTTGTTATTGAGCTGCATGAGCTGCTTATAAATTTTGGAGATTAATCCTTTGTCAGTTGCTTCATTTGCAAATATTTTCTCCCATTCTGAGGGTTGTCTTTTGGTCTTCTTTATGGTTTCCTTTGCTGTGCAAAAGCTTTTAAGTTTCATTAGGTCCCATGTGTTTATTTTTGTCTTTATTTCCATTTCTCTAGGAGGTGGGTCAAAAAGGATCTTGCTGTGATTTATGTCATAGAGTGTTCTGCCTATGTTTTCCTCTAAGAGTTTGATAGTGTCTGGCCTTACATTTAGGTCTTTAATCCATTTTGAGCTTATTTTTCTGTATGGTGTTAGGGAGTGATCGAATCTCATACTTTTACATGTCCCTATCCAGTTTTCCCAGCACCACTTATTGAAGAGACTGTCCTTTCTCCACTGTACATTCCTGCCTCCTTTATCAAAGATAAGGTGACCATATGTACGTGGGTTTATCTCTGGGCTTTCTATCCTGTTCCATTGATCTATCTTTCTGTTTTTGTGCCAGCACCATACTGTCTTGATTACTGTAGCTTTGTAGTATAGTCTGAAGTCAGGGAGCCTGATTCCTCCAGCTCCATTTTTCGTTCTCAAGATTGCTTTGGCTATTCGGGGTCTTTTGTGTTTCCATACAAATTGTGAAATTTTTTGCTCTAGTTCTGTGAAAAATGCCAGTGGTAGTTTGATAGGTATTGCATTGAATCTGTAGATTGCTTTGGGTAGTAGAGTCATTTTCACAATGTTGATTCTTCCAATCCAAGAACATGGTACATCTCTCCATCTATTTGTATCATCTTTAATTTCTTTCATCAGTGTCTTATAATTTTCTGCATACAGGTCTTTTGTCTCCTTAGGTAGGTTTATTCCTAGATATTTTATTCTTTTTGTTACAATGGTAAATGGGAGTGTTTTCTTGATTTCACTTTCAGATTTTTCATCATTAGTATATAGGAATGCCAGAGATTTCTGTGCATTAATTTTGTATCCTGCTACTTTACCAAATTCATTGATTAGCCCTATTAGTTTTCTGGTAGCATCTTTAGGATTCTCTATGTATAGTATCATGTCATCTGCAAACAGTGACAGCTTTACTTCTTCTTTTCCGATTTGGATTCCTTTTATTTCCTTTTCTTCTCTGATTGCTGTGGCTAAAACTTCCACAACTAGGTTGAATAAGAGTGGTGAGAGTGGGCAACCTTGTCTTGTTCCTGATCTTAGTGGAAATGGTTTCAGTTTTTCACCATTGAGGACGATGCTGGCTGTGGGTTTGTCATATATGGCCTTTATTATGTTGAGGAAAGTTCCCTCTATGCCTACTTTCTGCAGGGTTTTTATCATAAATCGGTGTTGAATTTTGTCGAAAGCTTTCTCTGCATCTATTGAGATGATCATATGGTTTTTCTCCTTCAATTTGTTAATATGGTGTATCACGTTGATTGATTTGCGTATATTGAAGAATCCTTGCATTCCTGGAATAAACCCCACTTGATCATGGTGTATGATCCTTTTAATGTGCTGTTGGATTCTGTTTGCTAGTATTTTGTTGAGGATTTTTGCATCTATGTTCATCAGTGATATTGGCCTGTAGTTTTCTTTCTTTGTGACATCCTTGTGTGGTTTTGGTATCAAGGTGATGGTGGCCTCGTAGAATGAGTTTGGGAGTGTTCCTCCCTCTGCTATATTTTGGAAGAGTTTCAGAAGGATAGGTGTTAGCTCTTCTCTAAATGCTTGATAGAATTCACCTGTGAAGCCATCTGGTCCTGGGCTTTTGTTTGTTGGAAGATTTTTTATCACAGTTTCAATTTCAGTGCTTGTGAATGGTCTGTTCATATTTTCTATTTCTTCCTGATTCAGTCTTGGCAGGTTGTGCATTTCTAAGAATTTGTCCATTTCTTCCAGGTTGTCCATTTTATTGTCATAGAGTTGCTTGTAGTAATCTCTCATGACCTTTTGTATTTCTGCAGTGTCAGTTGTTACTTCTCCTTTTTCATTTCTAATTCTATTGATTTGAGTCTTCTCCCTTTTTTTCTTGATGAGTCTGGCTAATGGTTTATCAATTTTGTTTATCTTCTCAAAGAACCAGCTTTTAGTTTTATTGATCTTTGCTATCATTTCCTTCATTTCTTTTTCATTTATTTCTGATCTGATTTTTATGGTTTCTTTCCTTCTGCTAACTTTGGGATGTTTTTGTTCTTCTTTCTCTAATTGCTTTAGGTGCAAGGTTAGGTTGTTTATTCGAGATGTTTCCCGTTTCTTAAGGTGGGATTGTATTGCTATAAACGTCCCTCTTAGAACTGCTTTTGCTGCATCCCATAGGTTTTGGGTCGTTGTGTCTCCATTGTCATTTGTTTCTAGGTATTTTTAAATTTCCTCTTTGATTTCTTCAGTGATCACTTCGTTATTGAGTAGTGTATTGTTTAGCCTCCATGTGTTTGTATTTTTTTTTTTTTTTGCGGTATGCGGGCCTCTCACTGTTGTGGCCTCTCCCGTTGCGGAGCACAGGCTCCAGATGCGCAGGCCCAGTGGCCATGGCTCACGGGCCCAGCCGCTCCGCGGCCTATGGGATCCTCCCAGACCGGGGCACGAACCCGTATCCCCTGCATCGGCAGGCGGACTCTTAACCACTGCGCCACCAGGGAGGCCCTGTTTGTATTTTTTACAGCTCTTTTCCTGTAATTGATATCTAGTCTCATAGCATTGTGGTCGGAAAAGATACTTGATACAATTTCAATTTTCTTAAATTTACCAAGGCTTGATTTGTGACCCAAGATATGATCTATCCTGGAGAATGTTCCATGAGCACTTGAGAAAAATGTGTATTCTGTTGTTTTTGGATGGAATGTCCTATAAATATCAATTAAGTCCATCTTGTTTAATGTATCATTTAAAGCTTGTGTTTCCTTATTTATTTTCATTTTGGATGATCTGTCCATTGGTGAAAGTGGGGTGTTAAAGTCCCCTACTATGATTGTGTTACTGTCGATTTCTCCTTTTATGGCTGTTAGTATTGCCTTATGTATTGAGGTGCTCCTATGTTTGGTGCATAAATATTTACAATTGTTATATCTTCTTCTTGGATCGATCCCTTGATCATTATGTAGTGTCCTTCTTTGTCTCTTCTAGTAGTCTTTATTTTAAAGTCTATTTTGTCTGATATGAGAATTGCTACTCCAGGTTTCTTTTGGTTTCCATTTGCATGGAATATCTTTTTCCATCCCCTCACTTTCAGTCTGTATGTGTCTCTAGGTCTGAAGTGGGTCTCTTGTAGACAGCATATATATGGATCTTGTTTTTGTATCCATTCAGCCAATCTGTGTCTTTTGGTGGGAGCATTTAGTCCATTTACATTTAAGGTAATTATTGATATGTATGTTCCTATTCCCATTTTCTTAATTGTTTTGGGTTCGTTATTGTAGGTCTTTTCCTTCTGTTGTGTTTCTTGCCTAGAGAAGTTCCTTTAGCATTTGTTGTAAAGCTGGTTTGGTGGTGCTGAACTCTCTCAGCTTTTGCTTGTCTGTAAACGTTTTAATTTCTCCATCAAATCTGAATGAGATCCTTGCTGGGTAGAGTAATCTTGGTTGCAGGTTTTTCTCCTTCATCACTTTAATTATGTCCTGCCACTCCCTTCTGGCTTGTAGAGTTTCTGCTGAGAGATCAGCTGTTATCCTGATGGGGATTCCCTTGTGTGTTATTTGTTGTTTTTGCCTTGCTGCTTTTAATATGATTTCTTTGTGTTTAATTTTTGACAGTTTGATTAATATGTGTCTTGGTGTATTTCTCCTTGGATTTATTCTGTATGGGACTCTCTGTGCCTCCTGGACTTGATTAACTATTTCCTTTCCCATATTAGGGAAGTTTTCAACTATAATCTCTTCAAATATTTTCTCAGTCCCTTTCTTTTTCTCTTCTTCTTCTGGAACCCCTATAATTCGAATGTTGGTGCGTTTAATGTTGTCCCAGAGGTCTCTGAGACTGTCCTCTGTTCTTTTCATTCTTTTTTCTTTATTTTGCTCTGCAGCAGTTATTTCCACTATTTTATCTTCCACCTCACTTATCCGTTCTTCTGCCTCAGTTATTCTGCTATTGATCCCATCTAGAGTATTTTTTATTTCATTTATTGTGTTTTTAATCGATGCTTGATTCATCTTTAGTTCTTCTAGGTCCTTGTTAACTGTTTCTTGCATTTTGTCTATTCTATTTCCAAGATTTTGGATCATCTTTACCATCATTATTCTGAATTCTTTTTCAGGTAGACTGCCTATTACCTCTTCATTTGTTAGGTCTGGTGGGTTTTTATCTTGCTCCTTCTCCTGCTGTGTGTTTTTCTGTCTTCTCATTTTGCTTATGTTACTGTGTTTGGGGTCTCCTTTTTGCAGGCTGCAGGTTCGTAGTTCCCGTTGTTTTTGGTGTCTGTCCTCAGTGGCTAAGGTTGGTTTAGTGGTTTGTGTAGGCTTCCTGGTGGAGGGGAGTAGTGCCTGTGTTCTGGTGGGTGAGGCTGGATCTTGTCTTTCTGGTGGGCAGGTCCACGTCTGGTGGTGTGTTTTGGGGTGTCTGTGGACTTTTTATGATTTTAGGCCACCTCTCTGCTAATGGGTGGCGTTGTGTTCCTGTCTTGCTAGTTGTCTGGCATAGGGTATCCAGCACTGTAGCTTGCTGGTCGTTGAGTGAAGGTGGGTGCTGGTGTTGAGATGGAGATCTCTGGAAGATTTTCGCCATTTGATATTATGTGGAGCTGGGAGGTCTCTTGTGGACCAGTGTCCTGACGTTGGCTCTCCCACCTCAGAGGCACAGCACTGACTCCTGGCTCCTCAATTTGGGATGATTTGTTGTCCATTCATGTATTCCACAGATGCAGGGTACATCAAGTTGATTGTGGAGCTTTAATCCGCTGCTTCTGAGGCTGCTGGGAGAGGTTTCCCTTTCTCCTCTCTGTTCTCACAGCTCCTGGGTCTCAGCTTTGGATTTGGCCCCGCCTCTGTGTGTAGGTCGCCGGAGGGCGTCCGTTCTTCGCTCAGACAGGACAGGGTTAAAGGAGCAGCCTCTTCGGGGACTCTGGCTCACTCAGGCTGGGCGGGAGGGAGGGGCACGGAGTGCGGGGCGAGCTTGCAGCGGCAGCGGTCGGCGTGACGTTGCACCAGCCCGAGGCGCGCTGTGCGCTCCCCCAGGGAAGTCGCCCCTGGATCCCGGGACCCTGGCAGTGGCGGGCTGCACAGGCTCCCGGAAGGGCGGTGTGGACAGTGACCTGCGCTCGCACACAGGCTTCTTGGCGGCGGCAGCAGCAGCCCCAGCGTCCCACGCCCATCAGTGGGCTCCGCGCTTTCAGTCGTGACTCGCGCCCGTCGGTGGAGCCCCTTTAAGCAGCGCTCCTAATCCCCTCTCCTCGCGCACCAGGAAACCAAGAGGGAAGAAAAAGTCTCCTGCCTCTTTGGCAGCTCCAGAGTTTTCCCGGACTCCCTGCCGGCTAGCCGTGGCTCACTAGCCCCCTTCCAGCTGAGTTCTCGCCGCCAGCCCCAGTCCTCTCCCCGCGCTCCGACCGAAGCCCGAGCCTCAGCTTCCAGCGCCGCCGGGGCGAGCAGACAAGCCTCTCGGGCCGGTGAGCGCCGCCTGGCACCGACCCTCCACACGGGAATCTCTCCGCTCCGCCCTAGCCAGGTATGTGGGGAGTTTCTTGCCTTTTTGGAGGTCTGGGGTCTTCTGCCAGCGTTCAGTAGGTGTTCTGTAGGAGTTGTTTCACGTGTAGCTGTATTTCTGGTGTATCCGTGGGGAGGACGGTGATCTCCGTGTCTTACTCTTCCGCCATCTTACCCGGAAGTCCCTATTATTATTTTTAATAACAGGTTTATTGTGGATATAATTCACATACTGTACAATTTACCATTTAAAGTATACAGTTCAAAGGTTTTTAATATATTCAAGCTTAGCAGCCATCACCACAATCAATTTCAGAACATTTTTATCACTCCAAAAAGAAACCCTGTCCTGATTAATGTCATTTACTCCCAGCCTTAGGTAACCACAAATCCACTGTTTCTATCAAGTTGCCTATTCTGGACATTTCATATAAATGGAATCATATAATATGTGGTCTTTTGTGACTGGTTTCTTCCACTTATAATGTTTTCAAGGTTCATTCATGTCGTAGCATGTGTCAGTACTTCACTCCTTTTTATTGCCAAATAATATTCCATTGTATAGATGGACCACACTTATTCATCCATTCACCAGCTGATCGACATATAAGTTGTTTCTACTTTCTGGCTGTTATAAATATGTGCATTCAAGTCTTTGTGTGAACGTATGTCTTCACTTTTCCTGGGTATATACTGAGGAGTAAAACTGACGGGTCAAATGGCAACTTTATGTTTAACTTTTTGAGGAACTATAGATTGTTTTCCAAAGTGGCTGTGCCATTTTTAATTTTCATCAGCAATATATGTAGATTCCAAAATCTCCACATCCTCACCAGCACTTGTAATTGTCCATATTTTTTATTTCAGCTATCCTAGAGAATGTGAAGTGGTACTTCATTGTGCTCTGATTTGCATTTTCCTGATGACTAGTGATGTTGAGCATCTTTTCATGTGTTTATGGACCATTTGTTACCTTTGGAGAAACATTAATTCAGATCCTTCACTCATTTTAATATTATTATTATTATTAGTGAGTTGTACGAGTTCTTTATTTATTCCAGACACAAGTTCTTAATCAGATATATGATTTGCAAAATTTTTCTCCCATGTGTGGGTTGTTTTTTTTTTTTTTTTCCCACTTTCTTGATAGTGTCTTTGGCACAGAAAACAATTCAAATTTTAATGACATCCAATTTACCTATTTTTTCTTCTGATTCTTGCGCTTTTAGTGCCACATCTAAGAAACTGAAGCCTAATCCAAGGTCACAATGACTAACATTATATTTTCTTCTAAAATTTAACCATATTAGCTCTAACACTTAGGTCTTTCTCCCATTTTCAGTAAATTTTTGCATGTGTTCCAGTTGTCTTAGCACCATTCGTTCAAAGCAGATCAAGATATAAAAGATTTCTATCACTCCAGAGGTTCTTCCGTGCCCCTTCCCAGTTCATACTCCCACTTCATCCAGCAAACATCCATTCATTCACTCACTCCACCAAGCAGACATACCCATCCCAGAACCTTGCCATCCTGTCCTAAAAATTTCAGTATGTGTCAGTACTTCACTCCTGTATAACCCTCTCCTAAAAATTTCCTTAATAACTGTTAACTTGAGTAAACGTAAGTAATAGGAATTCTGCTTCCTGGATCCACATGGCCCACCCTCTCCTTTAACAGAAAAGAAAACATTCCCATTTATTTGGCATTCCCATTAATTGGGCAAAGGGAAACACATCTTATCACCCTTTCCTGAGTCCGAAAATGCTATTGTTTTGTACTCAGTCCCAGTCAGTGAAAAAAAAAAATTTAATGGATTATACAACTTCATTCATTCATTCATTCATTTATTTATTTATGGCTGTATTGACTCTTCGTTTCTGTGCGAGGGCTTTCTCTAGTTGCGGCAAGTGGGGTCCACTCCTCATCGCGGTGCGCAGGCCTCTGACTATCGCGGCCTTTCTTGTTGTGGAGCACAGGCTCCAGACGCGCAGGCTCAGTAATTGTGGCTCACGGGGCTAGTTGCTCCGCGGCATGTGGGATCTTCCCAGACCAGGGCTCGAACCCGTGTCCCCTGCATTGGCAGGCAAATTCTCAACCACTGCGCCACCAGGGAAGCCCCAGACAACTACTTTTTAATTGTGTATATTATCTTGAAACTTTACTCTGTGAGGGTGGAAAGTACTGGCTGCTCCATGAGCCTTTGAGTGCTTCCTTGCTCTCTCTTTGCCGTCTGTGGCTGGTAGTATGCTGGTCTTTTTAAATTCTTCTCTCTATACCTCCTTATTTGATGAAGTTTCTATGATGTCTTCCAGTTTTTTTATCACGTGGCTTATTGATTTGAATTGTACTTTTATCTCATGTGATTTACTTAGGAGTTAACCAGGAGAAACACAAAGCAACAGTCCAGTTGTCTGAGGAGTAAAGATTTGCAAAATATCTTCTTGAAATAAGAGCTATCCTCTTAAAAACAATTAGAAAGAAGGTACAATATCATTTGCATATGATTCGTATGTACCTGAAAAACCCAAGAGAATCAATTGAAAAATGATGACAGTGTCACACATATAATAAAAAATGGCTATCCATAAACATATTAAAAAACCCTAAAAATAAATAAGAAAAAGACAAATAACACAACAGAAAAATGAGCAAAAACATTAACAGGCATACCTCAGAAGAGAAAATCCAAATGGCTGAAAAACATTTGAAAAAATGTTCAACCTCTTTAGTAATCAGGGAAATGGAAATTAAAATCACAAGTAATACCATCATATACCTAAAAATTGGGGGGAAAGTTAGATAATGTTAAGTATTAAAGAGATCTAAAACAACTGTAGCCTTTCATTCCCACCACCTCCACTTGTTTATCTGTAACCTCCCTCCAGCAGTGAGACACCTGGCTCCCCCATTCACCACACAGTTACATAACCATTCCTTTCCATCATACATCACAGTAGTGTCAGAAATACTGACTTAAACACCTGTGCTCATTCATTTTTACCCCTCTGCCTTGCTTTGTTCTTCTCCATTGCACTCCACACCACTTGATATGTTTATTTTCTCTCTTTCTCTTCAGTGATAACAGGGACTTTTACTGCTGGGTTCTCAGCACCTAAAACTGCCTTGAACAAAGTAGGTGCTCAACAAATATTAGCTGGATGAATAAATGAATTAAAAATCTTTATTATGGTTTATTACCATAATTACCAGTCTCAGTCAGACCTTTCCTAGCCAGCATTAGTTATTTGGCTCTGAGATAGTTTATCTACTTCAGTCAAATTATAATCATAGAATATAATTTAGACTTTCACCAATTCAACTAACTTCTTTCCCTAATTGCTACAATTATAACCACCAACTGAGGGAATTCCCTGGTTTCCCAGTGGTTAGGGCTCTGTGCTTTCACTGCCAAGGGCGAGGGTTCAGTCCCTGGTCAGGGAACTAAGATCCTGCAAGCCGTGCAGCACAGCTAAAAATAAATAAATAAAATTAAAAACAATTTTTAAATAAAATAAAATAACCACCAACTGAAACAATGAACTATCACAATCACTTGCAGCTTCTAGTTTTCTTCTAAGGCCTGACTCAAACCACCCTTCCCACCCCCTGCCAAACCTAAACCTCCTGGACACCATCAACCTTATTTAAATTTCCTAGACGCTTTCAATTCTGAGTGTTCTAGCTATCTATTGATAAATATTTTCACATTTGTTAGGAACATGAACAATATAATCACTATCATAAGTTCAAATCACAGAGTTAAAAGAAGAATTTAATAAAAATTAAGCTGTTAACTTTACATTAACCTTCCAAAAGAACTGTGAGGGCATGTAGAATGATTTTTGGAAAAAGTACAGACTTGCTCTCTTTTCCTTAGTGTGGAAGTCTGAGTTTTAAGAACAAACACTAAAAGGAAACATATGGAAAAGATCAGTAACAAGATGAAATCTTGGCCCAAATATGGTCTGCCACGTTTTACATACCAGTGTCTCAAATAATAGATGAGATTTTCACAGTATTGCCAAAACAACTCTTGAAACACTGTACACTTTTTAAAAATCTGAAGTACAACGAAATAAATCTTGCGCATTCTTTATAAAAACCTAATGGAAAATACTATTTTGAGGAAACAAAAACAAATTCCAAGAATCACTTTACCTTATTAGTTTGTACAAGCTTGAAAGAATCTCCCAAAGAATGAACTCAAAGTTCACTGCCAACAGATACAAGTTAACTCTCTGTTTAAAATATGAAAATATTGGTATAAAAATATAGCATTTAAGTAGTTAACTGCCACTCTTCAAGAGAGACAGCTCAGTGAAATTTGTAAATTTTCTACATCTGCAAAATAAAGGCAATAATAGCTGGTCAACAGAAGCTCCTAATTCCATCTTATTCAATACGATAAAATTATCTTTTTGTACTAGTAAAAACAGACAAATCAGAGATATACCTTCTGAGTGAATTCCATAACTAAGAGATTAATTTTATTTCAAAGGTTATTAGAACGCATGCTAGTGGATGTATTTGGGAGGAAGGTGAGAAAGGGGATAGCTGATAGAAAAGAAGGTATACTTCTTTGTATGGAAAAGTAATATATTTAATCTGTGTCACCAATGACCATCTATTTCATTTCTAAAATAAACTAGATGTGAAACGCTGTATGTTTCTAATCCTGGTTCCTTGTCTTAATAAAAGGAAGCACTGGTGTGAACACACAGTATCAGACAACCGAGGTCTCAAGATGACTCTGAGTTCCACCTTAAAATGCCAAGACACTGAGCTCCATATTACAGTGGACCTTACTTTGAAGAATTCTTTGGCATGAAAATGAAAATAAAAACAGTAATCAGTACATGCTGTTTCATTTAGTTCTGTTTGCCTTTCATACTAGAGGAAATTCTTGCCATACCTCAAACCAAAATTAAGGGGAAAAGAAAGAAGTAAGCCACATAAATCTGACCAAGAACACAAGCATTTTAATTTGAGTCCACAAAGTTTTGGATAATGAAAAGAAATACATAATTTTAATTCAACCCAAGTATTTTCCAAGTAGATTATATTTGCTTAAATTGCTATAGCAATTCAAGGGACAGCCCTGCCTGGACACACAGTTACTGTGGATTTTTAAGAGATTCAGTTTAAGAATTTAGGAATTTCTGATTCATTTACAGGATTTGCAAATTCATCAGCCCCTGAAAACCAAAGCAAACTCAACAGGTATGATGATAAAATAATTTTCAATTTTTAAAGAAAATATTCCTACTGTTTAAAATATATTTGATTTAACATTAAAATAGATTGTAGCCATCATAAATGCACATTTTTATAAGCAATATCTGGTAAAAGCTAAATTAAAATTTGATTAGCAAAAATATTCAGGGAAATAATATAGGGAATTTAATGTTCTAACTTAAGATTTACCCAATAAATGATCTTTGTTTAGATTTTTTTTTACTTTGAATGAAAGATTCTCATGTTAATGGAATAATTTTCTGGTTCTCTCTCCCTCTCCCTCTCCCTCTCAACTTTAAGTGACAAAAAACCAGCGAACGCCTTTGAGCCATACATCTGAGCAATGCTAGAGATTCTGGTTTTAGAGAAATGGGTATTTGTACAAATTTCACTAGAAATTTTCTCAAAATTTCTTTATTAATCAAATCCCTGACGTTACGATGTGTTTGCCTCTTCCTCAAAGAGAAAATACAAGTACTCTATCTAGCACTGAAGGTTCTAGTTTCTTGGGTTTCAGTTAATTAAGATCCAAATGTATTATGGCTAAAAATAATTTTGAGACTTTCATATTTTTAATAGCAAAAGTTTTACTTCCTTAGGCCTTGTGTGTGATAGTGATGTACACAACTTTAATTTTACAGAGTTAAATTTAAAACTGCTTTGGAAAAAATTCTGAGTCATATCCTAATACTTGGTTTCTTATATTTTAGTTTCTGTGGCATATCAATAAAACAATTAAGTTTTTAAAATAATAAAATGCTATGAAGCTTTCCAATTACTTTAAACTTTCCAGGACAAAGTTCCATCTCATTTTTATTAGTAATTTAAATTAGAACTTTCTTGATGAAAGCACGAGTGCTTTTTTCCAGGTAAGAGAAATGTTATGACATAGAAACTTTTTTAGCTATAATATGAAAAATTCATATTAATGAGTAATTAAAAAAACCTGGTAACATATTTCAGTTTGCTTTAAACTTTCTTTTTCACATTTGTGATTTTTCTACTAAACAAGGTAAGGAATACAGGTAGGAAAGTGAATACAGTATATTGTGACAGAGAAATATTCAATAGAAAAGAGAATAGCCATGTTCTCTGAAAATGTTCATTTAGAGAAATCACTGTGGTGAAATAAATGCCTAGAAATAATCAACATTAGTAGCAATAAACATCACTAACAAGATGTAATCTATAACAAAAAATCAATCATGCATTCAACAAATCTGTGAGCACTTACAAACTGTGCATTGTACTAGAGTCTGTCAAAAATTAGAGGTTGAGAAATGAGATGATTGACAGTGAGTTATAATGTTTTGCTATGAGTTATCCTATAGGAGACAAAGCATAAATTGCCGAACATAAATGCAGAAGTAATAAAAATATGCCTTGTAAATGGCTGGTAAAAGATTAGCTGAATGAAAAATTTGGATAAAAAGAAATAAGAGAGCACTATTACAGGGAAAATGATCAGGGGTGAAGTTGAGGAGTAAGAAAAATAGAAAATAATGGGTATATCAATGGAGATGGAATGGATTTCAGACCAGAAAACAGCACTTATTGAAAAGGGAGTGGGACAAGGTTGAGCTACAGGGCCGAGGTCCTCAGTGGATGAGGACAATAATGATGAGTTCAGATTTAGAAGAGAAACTGTCTTCAGGGAAAGACCTTTCTTCTTAGGCGGCCAAGAAGACCAAAAGCAGATAATACTAAGAATCCCTTTATTTTCAGAGAGGCCCTCGTCATGAGGTCTTGATTCCTAGGCAAAGGTAAGTGATGAACCAAAAGTATCATCCTGGTCTCCTTTTTCCCCAACAATTTCTTGTAGCTGTTGAACAGTCATGACTTTATTTCTCAAATGTAAGGTTACTAACTGATGATTACTGATGTTCTAACACAAGGATAAAATTCAGAGTTCTGATGAGCAGTACTCTTTTCAAAGTTCAACTGTGTATCAGTCAGCTCCTGAGACCCCCTACATGGCCTGACCCCGCACAGCTGCATGTCTCTGCCTCTGCTTCTACTTTCATCTCAACTCCATGGTGCAGTACTTTAAATGAAGTATGACAAGCACTTTAAAAAAAAGTTGATATGTTATAGCATAATGAGTATAATAAAATACTATAATTTTAATACATAAACTATTATCAACTAGAGAGTAATATGTATAGGGTGTTCTATACCCATTCCTGTGAATCTCCCAAAATCTTGGCCAAATAATGTCTGCAAAGGTTTCCCTGTCTCCCGCAAGCAGGGTTAAGCCACTGGTTCCCACAGCACTGGTATCTCTGCTGCAAACCATATTTCCCTCTGCCTGAGAATATGGTTCACTGTGCTGTTCCTCTCTTGTCTACTAAATTGTATGCACTAAATTGTATGCTCATGTCTTCATATTTTCTTCATTTCTGTATTTCCCACCAAGCACAGTGCCTCACCCCTAAAATTCAAGACAATCATCAAGTAACCCAATCAAACTAATGAAATCGCTAATAATATTTGCAAGGCTCTTTTCTAACCATGTCCACACACAACACCTAGTACAGGGTCACTAATTATAGCAGGTGAAAAAGCACTCCTAATCATACCCACTGGGAGCTTCCCAGTGCCCTGTCTGGGTCAGCCAGCACTGAATACTGCCCTTTGGGATGAGACCATACTCTTTCACTTCTCCCAGGACTCTATCTTACTTGATGCATGAACACTGCAGTGTGAAGATTATGGCTCAGCTATATTAATGAATTAAACTAGGTGTTCATTCCCAGAGTGCAAATTCCTGAGGTCACAATTTAGGCCTCTAGGTTCTGGTTGAGATTGGCTGTAACAGTCTTATTTTGCTCCTTCAACAGTTAACCACCACATCCCAAACATCTCACCCTTTGTTGCTTACATGTTTTTGCTCATCTCTTCTAGCTGCAAATCTTCCCTATTTCCCTCTTTGAGAACCCTCACATTTCTTTAAAGTCTAATTCAAATGCCATGTCCTCCATGAATCACACGGATAAAAAGACACAATGGATGGAGTCTATTTAGATTTGCGAAAGGAAACTTTATGAATTTCAAAATCAAAATTGTTTAAAAGATGAAACCATTACCATTTTGGCATTTTATGTAGGAAGGGATAAGATTAAATAGAAGTCAATATATTAGAGAAAATGATTGTCTATTCTATTTTCTTGGTGAAAAAAAGAGGCAAGGTCATCATCTGATTCTCCACTAAGACCTAAACTCCTGGGAGACAGGACAGTGTATTTTTAATATCTGTGTATCTAGAAATTAACTCCAAAATATTAGTGGAAAGAAAGAAGCTAGGAAGGTAATAGGAAAAATGTATAGAATAACCAATTAGTAACTAATTTTGTAGAATGTAAATATTGTGTGTGTTTGTGATTTAAAGTAGTTATTCAAGTAGAGTCAGAGACAAAATAATTGGATTCTGCAAACTATTTCACAGGGAAAATTTGAAGTCACAGTTAGTCTTGGACAGAAAACACTAAGAGGAAACATGATAGCTATTCTTAACATCTCAAGCTTTCACATAAAATGGAGTGTTCTATGTTCTTCCAAAGAGCAGAAAAGAACATCAACAAACAAAAGTTGCAGTGGGAAAATTTTGGTTAATATCAAGAATCTCCTAAGTAACTAAAACATAGAGTCTCTCTTCTCATAGGCAGTAAACATCACTGAAGGGGCCAAATAGTCAGTGAGAACATCCAGCATTTATACGGAAAGAGCACTTGGCTTTGGGGTGGAGAGATGTCATGCTATCATTGTAAATCTATAGTCTAGTATGCAAGACAAATCGAGATTCTCTTAAAAGATGGTTACTTAGTCTGGTTCAATGCAGTATGTGACTTTTTAAAAAATACCACCTTATACATTAATTTTGGTCTGAGCAGTACCCATTAATTCTGGACATTCTTTTATATATTTCAATACAGATACAGATATTATGCATTTTATGTAACTGTCAATTTATATACAAATTATTCTCAGCTTACTCACTTTTCCCACAATATATTTCCTTTTTGCCTTGTAATAGGACAAAAAAAGGAACATGGGCTTTTCAAGTCCAGTATGTGTCCTTTTCTTCTTTCTTGGAGTCAAAGTATATTGCCAGTATGAAAGTTATCAATGGGATGACGATTATGACCAAGAACCAGATGATGTCTACCAACCAGAATTCCAATTTCATCAAAATGAAGATTATGGAGTTCCATTTCATCAGCATACTTTAGGTTGTGCCAGTGAATGCTTCTGTCCACCTAACTTTCCATCATCAATGTACTGTGATAATCGCAAACTCAAGACTATCCCAAATATTCCAGCATACATTCAGCAAGTTTATCTTCAGTTTAATGAAATTGAGGTTGTGACTGCAGATTCATTCATCAATGCCACTCATCTTAAAGAAATCAACCTCAGCCACAACAAAATTAAATCTCAAAAGATTGATCATGGTGTGTTTGCTAAATTGTCAAATCTACTACAACTTCACCTACAGCATAACAATTTAGAAGACTTTCCGTTTCCTCTTCCTAACTCTTTGGAAAGGATTCTTCTTGGTTACAATCAGATCTCCAGACTGCAGACAAATGCTGTGAATGGGCTAGTAAACTTGACCATGCTTGATCTTTGTTACAATCAAATTGATGATTCTACACTACAAGAAAAAATCCTTGCGAAAATGGAAAAACTAATGCAGCTTAACCTATGTAATAACAGATTAGAATCAATGCCTCCTGGTTTGCCTTCTTCACTTATGTATCTGTCTTTAGAAAATAATTCAATATCTGCTATACCAGAAAATTACTTCAATGAACTCCCAAAACTTCATGCTCTAAGAATGTCACACAATAAACTACAAGACATCCCATATTATATTTTTAATCTTTCCAACCTTATAGTGCTCAATGTTGGACACAACAAACTGAAGCAAGCATTCTATATTCCAAGAAATTTAGAACACCTATACCTAGAAAATAATGAAATTGAAAGTATGTAACATTTCATTTTTTTGTGTGTATTGTTTTTATTTTTACTATTTATTTTAAATTTTTATTTATTTACTTATTTATTTTAATTATTTTATATTGGAGCATATTTGATTAACAATGTTGTGTTAGTTTCAGGTGAACAGCAAAGTGATTCGGTTATACATATACATGTATCTATTCTTTTGCAAATTCTTTTACCATTTAGGTTATTATAGAATATTGAGCAGCAATCCCTGTGCTATAGAGTATGTCCTTGTTGTACATGTCAATCCCAAACTACCAATCTATTCCTCTCCCCCACTCTTCCCCCCCTGGTAACTATAAGTTCATTCTCTCAGTCTGTGAGTCTGTTTCTGTTGTGTAAATAAGTTCATTTGTATCATTTTTTCTTAAGATTCTGCATATAAGTGATATTATATGATATTTTTCTTTCTCTGACTTACTTCACTTAGTGTGATAATCTCCAGGTCCATCCATGTTGCCGCAAATGGCATTATTTCATTCTTTTTTAATGGCTGAGTAATATTCCATTGTATATATGTACCATATCTTGTTTATCCATTCATCTGTTGATGGATATTTAGGTTGCTTCCATGTCTTGGCTATTGGAAACAGTGCTGCAATGACATTTGGGGTGCCTCTATCCTTTCGAACCATGGATTTCTCCAGATATATGCCCAGGAGTGGGATTGCTGGATCATATGGTAGCTGTATTTTTAGTTTCTTAAGGAACCTCCATACCATTCTCCATAGTGGCTGTACCAATTTATATTCCCACCAACGATGTAGGAGGGTTCCCTTTTCTCCACACCCTCTCCAGCATTTATTGTTTATAGATTGTTTGATGATGGCCATTCTGACTGGTGTGAAGTGATATCTCATTGTAGTTTTGATTTGCATTTCTCTAATAATTAGCGATGTTGAGCATCTTTTCATGTGCCTCTTGGGCCATCTGGATGTCGTCTTTAGAGAAATGTCTATTTAGGTCTCCTGACCATTTTTTGATTGGGTTGTTTGGTCTTTTGTTATGGAGTTGTATGAGCTCTTTATAAATTTTGGAGACTAATCCCTTGTTGGTTGCATCATTTGCAAATATTTTCTTCCATTTTTTAGGTTGTCTTTTCATTTTTTTATGGTTTCCTTTGCTGTGCAAAAGCTTTTGAGTTTAATGAGGTCCCATTTGTTTATTTATTTTTTTATTTCCATTACTCTAGGAGATGGCTTAGAAAAGATATTGCTGTGATTTATGTCAAAGAGTGCTCTGCCTATGTTTTCCTCTAAGGGTTTTACAGTATCTGGTTTTATATTTAGGTCTTTAATCCATTTTGAGTTTAATTTGTGTATGGTGTTAAAGAATGTTCTAATTTCATTTTTTTACATGTAGCTGTCCAGTTTTCCCGGCATCATTTACTGAAGACACTGTCTTTCCTCCATTGTATAGTCTTGCCTCCTCTGTCATAGATTAATTGACCATAGGTGTGCGGGTTTATTTCTGGGCTTTCTACCCTGTTCCATTGATCTATATGTCTGTTTTTGTGCCAGTACCACACCATTTTGATGACTGTAGCTTTGTAGTATAGTCTGAAGTCAGGGAGCCTGATTCCTCCAGCTCCATTTTTCTTTCTCAAGATTTCTTTGGCTATTCGGGGTCTTTTGTGTCTCCACATGAACTTTAAGATTTTTTTGTTCTAGTTCTGTGAAAAATACCATTTCATAGGGATTGCACCAAATCTGTAGATTGCCTTGGGTAGTATAGTCATTTTGACAATATTGATTCTTCCAATCCAAGAACATGGTACATCTTTCCATCTGTTTGTATCATCTTCTACTTCTTTCATCAGCATCTTATAGTTTTTGGAGTACAGACAGGTCTTTTGTCTCCTTAGGTAGATTTATTCCTAGTTATTTTACTCTTTTTGACATGATGGTAAGTTGGATTGTTTCTTTAATTTCTCTTTCTGATATTTCGTTGTTAGTGTATAGAAATGCAACAGATTTCTGTGTATTAATTTTGTATCCTGCAACTTTACTGAATTCATTGATGAGCATCATTGTCTTTTAAAGACAGAAAGAAGAGTATTTTGACCTTTTAAAGAACGAGTCTTTAAAAACGTATGCTTTACAAATTGCTGAAAATGGTTGCTTTGAAGCTGGCTAGGGAAATGGCAGAAATTGGCCCCAGAGAAAGGTGTACTCCAAGGTTTATAGTCTTTTCTATTAAATGTTATCACCTTGAACATTGCGAATTAGTACTGTAGAGTATACAAAGAAATATGAGATCCTGAGTAGTAGAACTATAGGTGATTTTCACTTTTTTCTTTTTGAGATTGTTTCTACTAAGAATTTATTACTTAAATAATTTATTTAATACTTAAATAATTACTTAATAGCCAATGAAGCCATCGTTTATTTTGATAATATAAAATTCATTTATAGTTTCATTTTATTATTTGTTTACTGTAAAAAATAATTAAACCTAATTCCACTTACAAGTATTTTAATTAATAAAACTATACCCCATAAACATTTTAATAAACTTCAATATAGGATTATGGATGTAATACAGCAGGATTAATTTTTAATTTGTATTTTTCAGATATCAATGTCACATTGATGTGTCCATCTGTTGACCCACTACATTACCATCATTTAACATACATTCGTGTAGATCAAAATAAGCTAAAAGAGCCAATAAGTTCATACATTTTCCTCTGCTTCCCTCATATACACACTATTTATTATGGTGAACAAAGAAGCACTAATGGTCAAACAATACAACTGAAGACCCAAGTTTTCAGGAGATTTCAAGATGATGGTGACAGTGAAGACTACGATGATCACCATGAAGCCCCAGAAGAAGAAGGAACAGATGAAAACATTGACCCTCACTATTATGGAAGTCAAGAATGGCAAGAAACTATATAGGTATACATTTATAACTTCACAAAATCTTATTATTCAGTATAAATTTAACTAAATATGCATAGCTCGTAGTAATATACTTGGAATTGTGTACTAGTATGAGATCAGATTGAATTTAGGTTGTTGACAACATTTGCATCATTACACAGGATTAGAACTTACTCAAAATGATATAAATCTTTAGAAATGTAAATTAGAATAAGTAGGAATCAAAAACTACACTTTGAATATTAAATTATCATCATGTTGAGAAGAAAAGCAAGTATGACCACTTCTGTTAAAGTAATTTTTCTAATAATGATGAAAGAAGTAGTGTTAGAAGCTAAGAACTGTAAGCCATGTGCTTTAAATCACTATGAGCATAGTGTTTAAATGCCAGAAGGTTATATTAATGTAACAGCAGCTACTCATTTAAGGAATAGACCATTTTTTTGACCTAATGTCCAGAAAAACTTTCACACTTGTATTTGAATATCATCACCATGACAGCCACCCCCCTGGTCCTACTACTTAGAGCACAGAATGATATTATTGATTTTCAAAAGAGGCTATCGTACTAAGGATCCAAGGCACACAGACTTATGAAATCAACTAGTCTTGTTTTTCTCTCAGAGAACGAAAGCAACAAATATTTAAACCCTGTATTTGGATACCTAAAAAACCCCACCAAATCATCTTATCACAATTCGTATTTTAGCAAATTTCAGCAATTGTACAAAACAATCTTGACTGCATTCCAGTGTTTCTATAGGAAATTCACTAAAGAAAAGTTTTAGTTACATAAAGATTTGCTAATAAATAACTGCTCTGTTCACAAGGTTAAGTTAATGTTAGCACAAGAAAGTATATCAACATAATTAAACACTTCTATTTTCCTAGCACAATATATTAGAAACATATATGTATATCAGCCAATGTTTATTTACATAGTGTTAAAGTTGAATAGAGTTCCTTTGAAATTTGAATGACAAGCTTTGATATCTTCTTTAAATCCTTAAAAATCATATATCATTTTGAAGCATTTTAAGTATGCCTTATAATGAAGTATAACTTCTATGATGAACTTTCTTGATTTACCAGGCTAATATTTCACAGAATTCCTCAGATAAGGAATAAACACAAATCTGGAACTGCCTACACAGGAAACCCCTCAAACAAACAGTAACAATTTAAATAGTATGCAAAAAGACAAATTAAAACTATATTTTAAAAGCAGTTTTCTAGTGGTGAGCCTATTTTTCTGGAGATGACAGTTTAAAATGAAGCCTCTAATGCTCTTTATATCTTCGACTAGGTTATTAGCATGTAGCAGAAACAGAACACCCACATGCCCCCAGGGACAAGCTCAACAATCCAGAATGAACATGAACAACACTCCATTCATTCATTCATTTAATTAACATTCAGCAAGTCATTTGGTATGCAGGGCTTAGTAATGAGAGGTCAAACATAGTACATATGTGCACCTGTGACGCTATGAGACACAGGTGTGAGGGTAAACGTAAGAGCAAAACGTTAGTGATGTGGGTAAAGCACATTTTCCAAAGAGGTAAAAAACTTTAAGGACCATCTCCCCCTTTATTGACATTTTTTTAAATAGGGTTATAAATTTAAACATTTATTATGAGCTAATATGTGGAAAATACTGTGGGTGTTTTAGGAGATCAGAAAGAGAAGACTATTTCTTACCCAGAACAATTTAAAATTTAATGAGGAGCCATCAGGAAAATGCAAATCAAAACCACAGCGAGATATTCCTTTTACATTCACTGGATGGCTATAATCAAAAAGGCAGACAAATAATAAGTATTAATGAGGAGGTACAGAAAGTGGAATCCACTGGTGACGCAGTCAAATGGTGCAGCTGCTTTGGAAAGCAGTCTGGCAGTTCTTGAAAAAGTTAGTTACCTATGATTCAACAATTCCACTCCTAGATATATACCTAAGAGAACTGAACACATATGTTCACACAAAAACATGTACACAAATGTTCATAGCAGCATTATTCATTAATAGCCAAAAAGTGGAAACCACTCAAATGTCCTTCAGCTGATGAAAGGATAAACAAAATGTGGTATATCCACACAATGGAAAATTATTCAGCCAAAAGAAGGAATGAAGTACTGATACATGTTACTACATGGATGAACCATGAAGACATTATGCTAGTGAAGAGTCAGTCACAGAAGACCACCTATTATATGATTCCATTTATATAAAATGTCTAGAAGAGGCAAGTCTATAGAGACAGAAAGATTATTGGCTGCCTGGGGTTGGGGCGCAGGAGAATAAAGGGAAACTGGGGGGTGACTGACAATGGATAGAGTCTTTCTTTTGGGGGTGATGAAAATATTCTGAAATTGATTATAGTGATGATTGTACAAGTTTGAAAATACTAAAAACTACTGAATTGTACACTTTAAAAAAGTGAATTGCATAAGATGTGAATTATTTCAATAAAGCTGTTATTTAAAAATTTAACAGAGACAATAAAATCTAATAACTCACTCTAACAAAAGGAAGAAAGAAATACAATGTGGCAGTAACTGAAACACGATGTGAACACAGATATACGGACTTTATTTCTGGCCAGGATGTGAAGCAGTTGAAGGCTTCAAAGAGGTGGTACTTTGATGTGTGAGTAGGGACTGATTGGCAAGAGTGGAGAAAATAGGTCCTAAGGTGAGATTAATATAAAGATATGGTAATTACTTATTTCACCTCTTGCACAGTTAAAACCCTCCAAATTTTCAGAATTCTGGAGCACCTATTTTTACCTCCTCCTAAATTGACAAATGAAAATACATTTTAATCTTCAATGAATAGGCTTAGTGAAGAAAAAAACTGCACAGTTTAGCAATTCGTAACAAGGAATTTGAAATCAGATATACCTTGGTAGAAGCCTGACTTTACGCCTGTAACTAAGCAAGATGACTCTGAGTAAGTTACTTGAAGCCTCCCTTTCTGCATTTCTATAAGGAAGGTGGTTCTCACAGGGCTGTTATAAGGACAAGTAGAGATAGTGTACATACCAAAGCATTTAACAAACTGCATGCCAGTTACAGGTACCCTACAAGCAGTAATTACTGCAGTATGCCCAGCCCAGCAGCCCACTGGATATATGTGCCCCCAGCCACCAGCTGTGCTTCGCATGCCTTGGTGCTCTCTAGGGGACCCTCTAGAATGGAGTTAGCATCTTTCAGGTTCCTTGCAAGGTTCCACTTGTACAAAAGATTAGTAAACAAGACAGAATTTACTAACGATTTCATTAGGGAGAGAGAGGAGGGAGCTTAAATCATATACCCACAACAAACATATTCCAAGTCATTATTTGATGGTTCAGCTTTCCAAAGCACCTCTAGATGGCCTACAAGGGTGGGAAGCAGAGTCCCCTCCATCCCTCAAAAGGCACTTGGCTGCCTGGCTCCTCTGGCTAGAGTAGTCAAACTCTTCCTGTCTATAAGGAAGAAGAGGTCACCTCTGCTCTCCCTTTAAAGGCATGTATATATAAACACGTCACAAAATGTCCTCCAGCTGCAGGGCCAAGTAAGGAGGCAGGTTAACAACCATCTTTTGTTACTCAAAAATGTCCAGAGGAACTCATGCCTACCCCAAGTATTTCTCATTGAAAAGAAAACAAAACAAATAACCACCAATGCTTTCCCTAGGAGGATGGAAGAATAAAGTTCTACCTCTTACCAGAGCTGCAAACAAAACCAGATGATATATTTATATCAGGAAAGAAACAGATGAAAATTCATCAGTTTTCTCATTACACTTCAAAGTATTAGCTATATTAGCTCTGAGGCTGAACTGTGTGTGTTTGTGACCACTAACAAATAAATCCAAATCATACCATGAACCCAAGTTTAATTAGCAAACATATTAGAAAGGAAATAAAAATAAAGGATATTTAATAAATTTGCTTATAATAATACTGGTTGAGAATGTTTAGCATGTGTTTAAATATTACCTGAAAACTATACATTTTTACTTTATTCCTCAAGTTGGAACCACTAACCCAAAATGCAGATGTATGCATATCACGTAACATACTAAACCAATTGCATGGGGAAAAAACAGAAGAAATAAACCTGTCTCTTCTGTATACTTTTACTGTAGCAAAGGATTCATATGACCCACAGAAAGCTAGAACTAAAACCCCAACTTCCTGATTCCAAATCCATCTTTTTCTAAATCTTAGAAATAAAGAATAACAGCAGCTAGAAACAAAATTAAATCATAACTGCTAAAAATCCAAAGTTTCTTACATGTTCCAATTTCCTAAATAAGTATAACCTGGTATGCCTAGCAAGTAAATAACACGACATTTATGGATATGTCCATCCTTGCATGTTTAGGTTGCAAATTTATTATACGTAGACTTATGTACTACTCAGAAAAATTAAAATCACAAATACGATACATTTTTAACATTAACCCTTCTTTATATTGAGTCATAATTCCCCTCCCTTTAAACTTAAGCCTTTAGTCCGGTAAGTACTTGGGTTCGCATCTTTATCTCATTTGACCAAACAACTAGGCTTCAGGCATAAGCAGAGATTTGAGATGGAGATTCAAATCATAGACTTCCCATAAAATCCTAGAATGTTCATTAGAAACAAGTCAGAGGTCATTCCCACACTGAAGGGGAGATGACTACAGAAGGCAAAATTCTGGGACACCTTCAAAGATATAAAACCCTATAAAGATACCAAGGATAATGTGGCAGGGTCACCAAAAAGAACTCCACAGAGATAACCCTCTCAATTTTGGATAAATGCCTGCTTTTGAGCCTTAGCTTTCATCTTTTATTACTGTTCAGTGAAAGCTAAATAGCTTTCTACTAGGACACAATAGTTCTTTCTGGAGTAGAAAACAACCTAACTTTGAAACATATTTTATACTGGAAACTATGTAGTAAAGAATTTGACCCCAAAGAGGGGTTTGGGCTTTGCTGTCAGCTTCTAGGAGGTAATCTCTATCTTTGTTTAGAATGGGGGTTTACACATCTAATCTTAGGGTGGGACGGGCCATACCAAACAGACTTAGGTTGGCCATGCCAGAAAGACAACCATGTGATTTAGGATGTGTCATATAGTATCAGTCAACCTGGGGGCAGAGTTCAACCATGTGAGATACTCAATTGATCATGCACATGTAATGAAGCCCCAGTAAAAACTGAACTGTGAGCCTCAGTAGTGCTTTCCTGGTTGGCAATACCCATATTCCTTGTCATACATCAATGCCGGGTGGGTAACGCATCCTGAGAACAATGGAAGCTCTGCACTTGGAACCCTCATAGACTCTGTCCAATGCGTCTCTTCCTCTGGCTGATGTTTATGTGTATCCTTTCCCTGTGATAAGCCAAAACCATGAATAGAATGGTTTTCAGTGAGTTCCATGAGTCCTAGAAAATTAGCAAATGTGAGGGTAGTTTGGGGAACCCCCCAAACTTTCAGTTGGTATAAGAAATGAGGATGGTTTTGGAGACTGTGCTCTCAAACTTTAAAGTTTGGCTAACTGTGGGTGGGAACATACATATTTTCCAGTGTAATTCTGAATATTTCTAGAATCTTACCTTGTGTAGTCATCTCCCCTTCAAGTGTGGATATGACCTCTGACTTGCTTCTAACCAACACAATATTGCAAAGAGATGGCATATATATGATTATGGGTGCACAACTGCTACAAAGGAACTGTGAGATAATAAATGTGTGTTATTTTAGACCATTAAACTTGTAATAAATAACCAATAAAATAGATAAGTAGTGATATTCTTCAGAAATGCAACATTAGAGGGATACTTCTAAAATGAAAATAGAATCATGTCACTCACTGGCTTAAAAATCTCTCAGTGGGGGCTTCCCTGGTGGCGCAGTGGTTGAGAGTCCGCCTGACAATGCAGGGGACACGGGTTCGTGCCCCAGTCCGGGAAGATCCCACATGCTGCAGAGCAGCTGGGCCCGTGAGCCATGGCCGTTAAGCCTGCGCGTCCGGAGCCTGTGCTCCGCAACGGGAGAGGCCACAACAGTGAGAGGCCCACATACCGCAAAAAAAAAAAAAAAAAAAATCTCTCAGTGGTCTCTCACTGGCTACAAATAAAACTCAAACACCTCAGCAAGGTATAAAAGACTCTCCTTAATCTGACCTCTAGTCCCCTGTCTCATCTCTTAACATGCGCCACCCCCCCCCCACCTCTTCTCTCTCTCCCTCCAAGCTCCAGCCATATACAACTAATTATCCATTTCCTTAATGATCTACCCTCCCCACCTGTGTGCTGCTTCCATTCCTAGAGCACTTCTCCCTCGGCCTGCCCCCCGCCCCCGCCCCTCATTTTCTCTAGAGAAGTCAGTATGGTGCAGTCTCTGTGGCTTCACCCTCTCCCAGGCCACTGCAGAACTCTGTGCACATTTCTGTGTAGCAGGTCTCTCACTGTGCATTCTGTTGCCTGTTTGTTGCCCTTCTTGCTAACTTACAAACCCTTCCTTTTTGGGGAGAGAAAATGAACTTTGCTTGTCTGAGTTTATTTTTCTGTAGTACTGGCAGAGAAGTGGCACTCAATAAACTTCTACTAAATGAATGAATGCCAATAAAACTATATTTACTGGTCATAGTTTTTCAAGAAAAAAATGTTATATCCACAAAATAATTTTCATTACTACAAAGTGTCAAACTGTGTATACCATTAGTAAACTATGAATCTCTAAGATTCTCTAAATCTATTTAACATCTATCCAGTTCATTTCTCAACATCCCATTAAACCTGCCACACAAGAGAAAACAAATCAATATCTGATGTTTCATTATTAGATATTTTCAAAGACTTTAAAGCCATAAAATTGACAATTTATATCAACCAAAACCAGAGAATATCACAACTAAATTTAAAATAATTCACATTCAAATAAAAACATGAGTATTCAAGTCTTAGTTTATCCAAGCTTTAATTCGAAAAACTCTAAAGCCAATTTTGAATAGAAAACAGAACAAATTAGTATTCTTTCATTTTCTACTTTTTAATAACGTATTTATCCATATCCATATTTATTGAATTTTTAGCTTAGAGGAAAAAGAAATGTTACCTTGACTGCTAAAAGTACCAAAGAGCGATAAAATTAAAACAAATCTTTAAAGATGTTCACATAGTTATCTAAATCCCACTTCAACTTAAAAAAATCAAATTTAATATTAAAATAATTAAAGCAGCTTCCTTCATTTAGCAAACAAAAATATATTTTACTAAAAACCCCCAAATTATAAATAAAATTTATTTTTAAAAAGCTAATTCTGACACTTGAGTTTTTGTTATATGTAACAAAATAAAGGGGGAGAGGGACCCCAAATGACTAAACTAAAAAATAATTTGTGCTAAAACTAATTTCTACACTGGAAACTTTTTGGCTATATACTAATTAAAGTACTAGAACAATATTTTTACTCTTCATAAAATTAAGAGCATAGATTATGCTTTAGTTTGGTGTTTTATTTCATTCAAAAAACAGATGTTTTATCTCCTGGGAAAGCACTAAAATGAAAAGCATGATTTTTAAACTATGTCATCTTCATAAACTAATATTCACAAAAACATGAGTATTTATTACACAAGGTAAAAATAACAAAATTATGGTAATCAGTAGAAGCAATCTGAGTACAGCAGTTACAAACATTTTAAGCACAGTTCTCTAGTACAACACACTACATTTCACCCTAGAGAAAGAATGCTGGCAAAGATCTCTACCACATGGAAACTGCTTTTAAAGCTGTTGGGCCCTGAAATTCTATTCAGCAGTTTGAAATCAATCCACAGCTTTTCTCATTCACCCTCCCACTTGGGGCTAATGCAAGCCATGACCATCTACTGAGGAAAACCACAAAAAACTTCAAAACAGCTACAACGGTAGGCTCTTTTTTCACATATTATTTTAAATATCGTTTGTTAAAATGTGACATCTAACAATCTTAGTAAATGTAAAGGCCATCTTTAATTTTTTTATGTTTCAGTTACTTTGAACAATTATTTTTTAACAAGCACTTAAGTATATCATTGCATAACTTTAATGTCCATGCAGGCAAGAACAAGGTGCTGCAAAAGTCACAAAACCATGTTATTCTTAATTTTCAACCATTGATTTTTGACAAACTGGTATCGACAATGCAGCACCAGCAACTATGAGTGATTCTGTCTGAAGTTACTTATGAAAAAGTGTAAAATGTGCACCACCAGATAAAATCCAGCAGTGAGCCTAAAAGAATCTTTCCCATTTCATTCCCTCTAAATCTTTGATTAAAGTTCTATATTTTTTCTAGTCTGCAATACTATTTTTGCATTTTTCATAGTTTAAATTTTAAAAGAAATGCCATTAACTAAAAGAAATGATATCTATAAAAATTACAAAACTAAGAAAATTTAAATTATGGCTTTTCCCATATTCTGTACCACCTAAAAAAGTGTTAATGACTACTTTTCATAATGTTAAATTTAAAATTTAAATTTTAAAACTGCTCCTGGAACTTGTTTCTGCTCATACCAATACAAATCAAGAGTTCGTATAAAGGAGCAAAGTTGAAATATGATATTTTTTAACTCACATGAGACAGGATCATGGGACTTCATTTTAACTGTTTATATTACAGGTATCCTAAGAAGACTTCAATTACAAACAAGTACCTTTGTTCAAGGCACCTAATTATTAAAAAACTGAAATTATCAACATTGCTTGGATTTTTGATAGAAAAGGAACTAAAACTATTTTCTGAAACTATTTTTCAGAATGTGGCTGATACATAAAAACTTTTAGCATCTAATTAAAGATCACTAAGGGTTAAATACTTGTTCTCTGGTCCCTAACTGCGTATAACCTGCCAAAAAGTCCTCTAAGCTTTTAAATATTGCTTCAATGGTCTGCGTTTTTATTTCCAGGGAAAAAGAGAGTATTGTCCCACAGTCAGCAGGCCACTAGCTTATTAACTTCCAGTCACTTTCATTTTTGCCAAAATGAAGACTCTGCAATCTACACTTCTCCTGTTCCTGTTTGTGCCTCTGATAAAGCCAGCACCACCATCTCAGCAGGATTCACGCATTATCTATGATTATGGAACAGATAATTTTGAAGAAAGCTTATTTAGCCGAGATTATGAGGATAAATCCCTGGATGGAAAAAGTATTAAGGTATTTTATTTCTACTCTAAATTTAATTTCTAAAATAGTCGCCCATTTAAATGTATGTTTTTGTTTTTTCTGAATGTGTCTGATAAGGTAAGAGGAAAGGAAAAGCACATTAAATGCTTCAAAATAATTCAAAATAACTGTCTTAAGATGATATTTTTAAAGTATGCATGCTTCCCAAATTAATACATAGAATCCATGATAACCAAACAGTATCTATAGCAACGAAAACATAAGATTTAAGGAAAACTAAAATTTAAAACATAAAATTTAAGGAAAATTAAAATTTAAGATGATCTCTGACCAGTTGAGATTTATATGTTAAGTAATATTACATAATGTCCTATATATGCATATTAAAATAAAATAGGAGAAATGTGTATTAGGAGAAATAAAAGTGAATCACCAGCTTAAGGTTTATTGTTTTAGGAAGTGGTTCAAGGAAATAAAGAGTACTGCTTATTTTGTATCTACAGCATTTCACAATAATTCACATATGTCAACTACACAGTATCAAAAAATGAAAACTACTTAATATTGCTTAATTTTTAATCGGTTTTAACAATTCAGACTCCATCACTTTACCAAGTAACGGTAACTGTCATTGTCTACAGGGATGACTTTCACACATCTTCATATTCGACTTGTATGGGGGCTAAGTAATTACTTGTGGTTTTACTGGCACACAGAAATGAACACTGGGAAAGGAAAAGGTTAATACAGCACATAAGCATCTGTTGCCTGCCTACCGTGTGTCTGTCTGTCTGTCTGTCTCTCTCTCTCTCTCTCTCTCACACACACACACACAAATGGAAAATGAGCAATGCAGCCAAATATATAACAATGTTGATTGCTTCAAAAGTTCTCCACTATAAACAAGATGACAAAGATTTTAAGAGCGAACAGTTATAACTGCTTCTTTCTTTTTTTTTAGTACAGATGAGCAAATGTTAACAGTACAATTTCTTTCAATGGAGTTGGTTAATATGCTAGTATTATTATTATCACATATATATAATATAGGTATATATAGTTATAGCTTAGGGGAAAAAAAGGCCCACTATAACAACAAGTTGTTGGCTCACATGGCTGATTTGAATCTATCAATCAGTTTAAAGAATACTTTCAAAAATCTCCTGATCCCTAAAAAGTAGTAAATAAAAAGTTCTCTGTTTCTTCTCTTTACATTGCTTTAGGAGTCTCTCTATCTTAATATAAATGCAGGGACCAAGATATTGTGAAGTGGAGTAGAATTCAACGACATTTAATAGACAAATGGAAAGGGGAGAGGCTGTTCAACCAGAACACTTACGGGAGAATGTTGTCTGTAATCCCTCAGTTTTACAGTCCAAATTGGTCTTTGTCACACCTGATAATAAATGATTATTTTTTCAATAGGAAAAAGAAACTATGATAATAATACCCGATGAGAAAGGTTTTCAATTACAAAAAGATGAGAGTATAAAACCATTACCCCCCAAGAAAGAAAATGATGGTAAGTATGAATACTCTATCATCAAATTTTTTTAAAGGAGCTTTAAAAAATAGCTTATAATGGAACTTTATTCCTTATAGTAATCAAAAATTGCATCAGGATATAGTAGATCCAGACAGTGGAATTTTATCTCTAATGATAAAGTCAAACAGGTATACTGTGAGTTTTCATCATTTGCCATCCCACGTTATGAGTGAGAAATGTGGAATAGGAACATTCAAGAACAAAGTTTAGTCTAAGTTTAGCCTCTACAAAGTGTGTGCTTCTGTCTATATAAAATCAGTTCAAGAAATACTTGTTAAACACCAATTATTTTCAAATATTATGTAGCCTGAGGATAAAGTAAATAAAATATAATTCTTGCCTTTAAGAAACTCAAGGAAGAGAGACATAGTTATATACATAAATAATTATAATGTACATTTCAATTAAAACAATAGAAAACTTATAAAATAACAAATTACAAAGTCCTACTTATTAGTTTCTATTTGGTTTATCCTTGCTCTATCACAGAACATTACTTCACATGACAATATGAAAAAAAAATCACACACTAATCTCTATATTGCTACAAAAAAATTAAAATGGGCAAAACCAGAAAATATATCTTAAGAAATCTGAGAAGTATCATAGTGAAAGTAGACTTGAAGAAATGGAAAGACATTCTTTGCTCTTGAATAGGATGATTTAATATCACAAAGATGTCAGTTCTCCCTAAATTTACAACAATGAACTTCTTTAAAGAGCTGGTAAGGCTGATCCTCAAGTTCAGAAGGAAAATCAAACCTGCATGAGATCACCTATCAGAACATGCTTTAAAGCCTGCATACTTAAAATAAGTGTAATACTGGTGCATGAATGAAAGTCCACAGACAAAAAGAAATACATGTAGAAATTTAGTAAATAATAAAGGTAACATCTTTAATCACTGAAGCAAAGATGATATTTTAAAAAACTGGGGCTGGGACAACTAAGTAGTCAACTGACAAGGGATACAATTAGATCCCTATCTTACACAGAAAAACTCCAAATAAATTGGGGTCTAAATGCAAAAAGTGAAACCATACAAATAGTAGAAGATAACCTGGGTGTGGGGTATCTCAAAATCCAGAGACGATAATAGAAAAGATCAATAAATTTGACTCCATAAATGAAACTTGTGCATGTCAAAAACCATCATAAACGAAGCCAAAGGCAACTGAAAACTGAGAAAAATATTTGTAATATATATCACTGATAAAGAGTTAATATCTCTAATTTCTAAAGAACAAGCAAAAATCCAGGAAAAAGAAACTGATCAAAAATCCACTGGAAAAATGGACAAAAGATATGAACATACAATTCACAAAATGATATAAGAATGGCCCTTAAACACATAATAGGTGCTCAATCTCACATGTAAGTTTAAATTATGCTGAGATAAAATTTTTTAACCTATCTGACAAATATATTAATATATTCCATTGGCAAAACAGTAGGGTATCAGACACTGACATACGTTGCTGGTGGTAATACAAACTGGTAGAAAGGACAGGAATTTGGTAATATCTAATGAAACCTAATACGCATTTACTCTGTGACACAGCAATTGACTTCTAGGAATTCACCCTAAAGATATACCTCCAGGGCTTCCCTGGTGGCGCAGTGGTTGAGAGTCCGCCTGCCGATGCAGGGGACACGGGTTCGTGCCCCGATCCCGGAAGATCCCACATGCCGCGGAGCGGCTGGGCCCGCGAGCCATGGCCGCGGAGCCTGTGTGTCCGGAGCCTGTGCTCCGCAACGGGAGAGGCCACAGCAGTGAGAGGCCCGCGTACAGCAAAAAAAAAAAAAAAAAAAAAGATATACCTCCAAAAGTAAGAAAACACATATGTAAAATCTCTGAAGCATTGCTTGCATATGCAAAATACTGGAAACAATCTAGTTATCCATACATTGAAGAGTGGTTGAATAAAGTATGGTACATCCACCCAGGGGAATACTATGCAGTTGTAAAAGTGAATGAGGATGATCTCTATAACTAATATGGAGTGATTTTCAGAAGAGATTATGTGAAAAAAAAATGCAATAGAGTATCTACAGTATGCTGTCTTTCACCTAAGAATGAAGGGGGGCTTCCCTGGTGGCGCAGTGGTTAATAGTCCGCCTGCCAATGCAGGGGACACAGGTTCGTGCCCCGGCCCAGGAAGATCCCACATGCCGCAGAGCGGCTGGGCCCGTGAGCCATGGCTGCTGGGCCTGCGCGTCCGGAGCCTGTGCTCTGCAACGGGAGAGGCCACAACAGTGAGAGGCCCATGTACCGCAAAAAAAAAAAAAAAAAAGAATGAAGGGGATGTAAGAGAATATACATACATCAGCCCACTTTGTGAAAAGAAATTCAAGAAGAGTAATTAAAAAACTGAGACTAGTTACCTATGGGTTACAGATGGGACTAGGGGTAGAAAGGAGGGGGAGATGGTAACTAGGGGTACTGGGGGAAGGTGCTAAAACTTCTTGGAGTATACACTTGTTGTGTAGATTTGATTTTAGAATAACGTTATATTCACATAAGCAAACAAACAAATATATTTATAAATAAAACCAACTAGAATAAGATAAAAAGAAGCCAAACTGGCAAACAAACAGAAAAATAGAAACTTAATTACATTTCAAATCAATAACATAACACACTACAAGGGGAAAAATCTAATCGAAGTAACCCTTAAACACAGTATTTTGACTGTATACTTTCAGGCTAAAGACAAAATAAAATAGGCAAATACTAAATTCTAGTGGGTAGGTTTGTCTTCCATAGTATTATAGGTTAGCAATAATGAGACTACTTAATGTGTGTTCTGGGACTGAGTAAAGTAAATGCACAGTGGATCACAAGAGCCAGGTTTCTCATTGTCAGAGAAGGGTGTTACAAATATGGTAAGGGGGAAGGCTAAAATGAACACTGTTGAGATGGAGTGGAATGAAAGATATCAGGATCAACTCCTGGTTTGTACACAGAGATACAGAAATAGATATATACATGTTTGCCTCCCTGTATGAGTGTGTATGTGAAAATATGCATATGATGTGTTTATGTTTTCATATGAGCATATGGCATGTATTATATACATGTATATATGTATGTCTGCATGTGTGTACTTGTGTATTATTATGTCCATGTCCATATACATATACTTGTGTGTATGTATGTGTATTATATATGAAGAGAGCGCCAAATAAAAAAACATATATTTCCCAGGCCTCTTTGCTGAAAAAGCCCAGAAGCAATGAGATCCCAGTAGCAATGAGCACATCCACACCCAAATGTTGGTTTCTAAATACCATTCTCCACTAAAAGGGCCAGTACTCCTTGAAATAATAGCTGATTTCAGGCCTGGGGCAAGGAAAGGGCAAGATTGGTCTGGGACATCTTAGCATGCCAGAAAATAAGTAAGTTCTCAAAGAACAGTGGGGACATTTAATTTTTAAAATTAATCAAAATATAAAAAATACATAGGTATAAATGTGTAAAAGATGTACAAGACCTGCTCATTGAAATCCAGACAATATAAAGGGATCAACTGTTATTCATTAAAATTAAAAATGTTTGCTCTTCTTTTTTTTTTTTCTGGCCCCACCATGCGGGATGTGGAATCTTAAGTTCCCCAACCAGGGATGGAACATGCACCCCCTCCAGTGGAAGCGTGGAATCTTAACCACTGGACTTCTGGGGAAGGCCCCAAATGTTTGCTCTTCAAAAGACATTGATAAGGAAATAAAAAAACAAGCCACAGACTGGAGGAAAATATTTGCAAAACATAAATCTGACAAATGATTTATATCTACAGAATATACTTTTATAATTCAAAAATAATAATACAAAAACGTATTTAAAAAAACAGGCAAAAGATATGAATAGACACTTCACCACAAAAAAATATGTGGATGGCAAATAAGTATATAAAAAGATGCTTAGCACATTAGTCATTAGGAAAATGTAAATTAGAACACGCGATACCACAACAAACCTTACTTGAAAGGCTAAAATAAAAAAGTCCAACCATAGATACCAAATGTTGACAAGAATGTGGAGCAACTGGAACTTTCACACACTGCTAATGAGAATGTAAAATGGCACAACCACTTTGGAAAACAGTTTAGGACATTCTTCAAAAGGTAAAATACATACGTATAATAAGACCCAGCCATTCTACTCTTAGGTATTTATCCAAGAAAAATGAAAGCATTAAGTCCATACATAAATGTTCATGGCAGCTTTCTTTGAAACAGCAAAAAACTGGAAACAACACAAGTGTCCGTAAGAGATGACAGTAAAAATTGTGTTTATTGAGACAATGGAATAAATTGGAATGAACTCAGTAATAAATAAGAATACATACAAAATTATTTTGAGAAATAATTATGCAGAGTGAAAGAAGCCAGACAAAAGAGTGTATACTGCATGATTCTTTTGATATAAAAGTTTCAAAAATGCAAACTAACATATAATGACAGAAAGGAGATTAGTGGTTGCTGGGAGGGAGAAATTACCAAAGGGCACGAGGAAACTTTGGAGTGATGGATATGTTAATTATCTTGATTGTGGTGGTGGTTTCATGGGCATATACACATGTCCAAACTTATAAATTATACAAATTAAATATGTGCAACTTACTGTATATCATGGAACCATAAAAAGGCTGTGGGAGGATAAACAGAGCTTAAGAGTTCTCACTGACTAATCTGTGACAATGTGATTATCAAAATAAATAAGACAGTAACGTATTAACGTATTATGGGATACATTACCCATGGGATGAGGAATTCATAAGTTCATACTGACAGAAATAAACAAATAAGAAGGGAATGTTCCACCTTATATCAGAATGCCAACTAACAAATGTAGAAGAAATGATGGAATTAGCAAATAATTGGCAATTATCCTAGTGATAAATGATTCAAGTAAGAATCTTCAACAGATGATAAAACTAGAGGGTGAAAGTTTGATGACAAACCTGATGTTTAGAATCTCAAAGTACTCCTCTAGAAGGTACAAATTACAAAGTGAAAAACAGTAATTTTACAGAGTGAGAACCATGGCAGATACTAACTGAACCAAGTGACCAAAGACAGCATCATAAGGAATGAGACAGATACATAACACTAAGGATGTAACATTATTTCCATGGTATTCCTGCCAAAAAATGAGGAACCTCATATAAACCCTAATTGAAAGATATTCTGCAAAATAAATGCCCTGAAAATAAAAGTTTCAAAAAATTCAAAAAATTCAAAAACAGTAAAAGGTATGAAAAACAAAGACTAAGGAACTGTTGCAGGTTGAAGGAGATGAAAGATGCATGACAAGTAAATGTAATGAATGACGTAGGGTACAACAGGGATTCTAACAGTACCCATGATGACTCTAATTTTTAGGTTAATAGTTTGCTTATTTAACTAAGTGGTTCCTAAACTCATTAGAAATGTGTTTGCACCACTCCAAGTGATAAATCAAGCTTATATTTACCTTAAGTCCTGCTTTATGATTTTTGATACTCCAATGAAGAAATGTAAATGTCAATCAATTCAGCAATTAAATGATCACTGCTAAAACAGATAGGAGAATAAAAGAGATTGTGGATTACAGAATTTAAAATAGAATTCTGGTGAGTTATCAGATACAATATAGATTACTAGCTATCATGGCCATAACGTCTTTCCTGTTATCACACATAATTCTGTAAAGGATCTTTTCAAATTGGTAATAACATTCATGATAGCAAGGATTTTAACACTAGAGGTCAAATATTTTTAAACTACTGATTTTTATGATTTTGTTTCCCAATTTAGAAATGCCCACATGCCTGCTATGTGTTTGTTTAAGTGGCTCTGTATACTGTGAAGAAGTTGACATTGATGCTGTACCACCCTTGCCAAAGGAATCAGCCTATCTTTATGCACGATTCAACAAAATTAAAAAGTTGACTGCCAAAGATTTTGCAGACATACGTAAGTTAATTTTAAATAAGATATTAGTGTTAACTCGTGTTAGTATTTAACTCATATAAACACAAGTTTCTAGGTACCTGTGGCCTACCACATGTACCGTAGTGACTGTTGAGGTATTTTAAGTATCCACCACACTTCACAAAAATCCACTGGTTTACTGGTGAATCTCCTTTCCATTCAGATGTTCCCTGTCATCTTTCTTTACTGGTGACTTCGGAGTCTATGTTAGTGGCCCATCTAACATATGGGCAACTATATCTTCTCAACCCCAATATTTCAAGATCCATTTGCCTCAGTCAGTCAGCAATACAAATATAATCAGGATATTTCTCCAATGACAATGTTTTATTTTCTACCTTCACTATAAAAACATAGAAACTGCTTTTTCTTACTTTAACTCATGGTTCTTAAATCTGGCTGCATATTAAAGTATTTTGATACCAGGTCCTAGTCCCCAGAGATTCTAATTTAGGTCTCTAAATTTAGAGGCCCAGGTGTTGTCATTACCACCAAACTCTTACCACCACAACCAAACTCTTCAGATGACTCTAATACGGAACTAATGCTGAGAGCAGTGCCATTTAACTCCTTCCCAGGTCATTAAAAATCCTGGACTTCTGGTGTCCAATCAAAGCTTACAACAGCTGCCAGGAGGGTGTTGCCATGAGCACACCAAAATCCCCTACTTCTGCAGTATGAAGTCCAAGTCTGGATCACTAATCCCTCATAAATTTTCTAGATTCCAATGCTGTCAAGGGCTTCTGAAGAAAGTCACATCAAGAAATGCACACTGGCCCTGCTACACATTTACAAGATTAGCCATAACTGAATTCATGCTGTCACCAGTAGCTCCCAACTGACTGAACACAGTTGTTCCTCTTTTGTGGATTCCATGTTTTCAAACTCGCCTACTTGATAAAATTTATTTGTAACCCAAAACATCAATACTTCTGGCACTTTCATGGTCATTCGTAGACATGTGCACAGTGGCAAAAAACATGAGCCATCCAGGATAGGCTGAATGAGATGCTTGGCCTTTTGTTTCAGCTTTTATACTGTAAACAAGTATCCTGTTTACAGTCTACTTAGTGCCACATTTTTGTGCTTTTTGCTGTTTAAAATGCTCCCTAAGTATAGTGCTAAAATGTTGTCTAGTGTTCCTAACTGCAAGAAGGCTGTGATGTGCCTTACAGAGAAAACACATGTTAGGTAATCTTTATTTAAGTGTGAGTTACAGTGCTGATTGGCTGTGAGTTCAATGTTAATGTATCAACAATATATACTAAGTAAGATGCCTTTAAAAAGAAACACGCATAAAATTTTCTACTGACTGGTTGATGAAAATGTGTGATGAGAGGCTCTAACCCTGTATATTCCCTATGAGCAATGGTTCCATATTCACTAATTCAGCTTTTACATTGACTTTATAGACATGACCACCTTGAATAGTGAGAAGGGACCCTACTTTCTAATCATCCCAGATGGACAAAAGTGATGCACACATAAATACACACATTGAATTTCTCTATCTCTCAGTATGCACCACGGTAACAAATTAGGGAGCGTTTTTGCCTTTATTGTTGTCAAGCAATAAGGCATGGAGAGATTAAGATAAGATATCCACAGTCACAATACAACAGGCTGGCAAAAAATCCAAAAATATTTACATGATTTTATTCAATCAGTAATGCTTACTTTCCATAATTTGCAACAAAGAGTTTCTTCCAAACTACTTGAGCATACTGAGAATTCAAACAAAAAAGGATGGAAGGACTCTATTAACTTTAAGTTCCCTTCCAAACCTGAGATTTAGAACTTCAGTGAGAAAGACCATCAGTGTCAAGCATAGAGTAGATGCTCAGTGTTCAACAAAACTTACTGAGCTACTAATTGTAGACACTCTGCTAGGCACTAAAAATAAAAGACGTTTGAATGACCTGATAAACAAATGCTTTTCCTCAGTCCAGACAATTAAGAATTTAACTTCATATATTTTTTTAAATTTTTCTTATTTTTTGTATATTTTTCCTTCAAGCTAACTTAAGGCGACTTGATTTTACGGGAAATTTGATTGAAGATATAGAAGATGGTACTTTTTCAAAACTTTCACTGTTAGAAGAACTTACACTAGCTGAAAATCAACTACTGAAACTTCCAGTTCTCCCTCCAAAGCTTACTTTATTTAATGCAAAATACAACAAAATCAAGAGTAGAGGAATCAAAGCAAATACTTTCAAAGTAAGTATTTTATAGTATGACTGAGCACAATATAAAAATATCGGTTATACAGCCAATAATAACATGATAAAAGAAAAGGAAACTATGGTCTAGAATTTTGTTTTAAAACTATTTTAATGTAATAAATGAAGATATTATTTACATGATAAATAGTGATACTACTAGGCTTATTCAGTCTAGCTTATGCCTGTACCTCACTTAAAATACCTTTATCTTGTTTCATGGGACTACCTGGTGTCACATCTTTTTCCCTTGTTCACACAGCAATATTTATTTATACAGACAAGGTTCGCACCCTCATGGCACCAACAGTCTGCAAAACCTCAAAATGGGAGTGTTCCTGTGTTTCTTTTTTCCTTACAATATTAGTAATTTACAAACACCAGAAAAAATCATGTTCTAAAGTAAACACTGAATTTTATTTTTAATACTTAAAAGTATTAGACCATAGACTTCTGTAGGTAGACATTCTTTTGAATTCCATGATGGCACCTAATACAAAATTCTGTATGTAGTAAAAATTACATATATTTCTTAATTTAGTAATTCAAGAAAATAAATGCACATGAAAAGGGCAAGGTGATTTACTCTGATTTAGATAGCCAGGTTGTCTCAAAATGCAGAGTCTACAGGGAAGTAACCTCAGCCCAGGACTTCAATAGCTCTTATGTACTCATTCCCAGTCCTGGAAGAAACCCCAGATAAAAGGATGAGACAATCACGCTACTGTTGGCAACAGAAGACCTCATTCAAAAGGAAGGTTTGTAGCTCCTTATGACAACTCCTAGCAGTTCCTCAGAAGTTAAGGGACTCTTAGGGGACTTTTAAAAAAACTGGACTCACTTTAAAAACAAAAAAATGCTTGTAATTTGAAGATATGCAATTTGAGCAGGTAAACCTTTGAATAACTGGCATGTTAAAGACCTACAGGAGTAGGGACTTCCCTGGTGGCGCAGTGGTTAAGAATTCATCTGCCAATGCAGGGGACACGGGTTTGAGCCCTGGTCCGGGAAGATCCCACATGCTGTGGAGCAACTAAGCCCATGAGCCACAACTACTGAGCCTGCATTCTAGAGCCAGTGAGCCACAACTGCTGAAGCCCGTACTCTAGAAGAAAAGCCACCACAATGAGAAGCCCGCGCACTGCAACGAAGAGTAGCCCCTGCTTGCTGCAACTAGAAGACCACGCGCAGCAACAAAGACCCAATGCAGCCAAAAATAAATAAATAAATAAATTTATAAAACAAAACAAAACAAACAAAAAAGACCTACAGGAGCTAATCAACATTTCACAAAAGGAATGTTTGAATATTTTGGATTTTACACGTGGATTACAGAAGGGATTCATGACAAGTTGGCATGAAAATGATAAACTCAGCTATTTTCTAGTTTTGCTTAATGCCCTAGGCTGCCAAAGCCACTGGTAAAATCAGGTTACTCTAAACCATGTTAAAGAGGCCCACTGGGGAAGACAGGAGCTTGGTGCCCATATGGTGAATTGTAGGATGCTTAAGAAAGGATTAAAATAACAGCAAATTAATTCTAAAAAAAAAAAAATTACCAAATTCTGTCACAGGATGCATATCAAAGGTAAGGTAAAAGATTATTGTCAGGGGAAACTACATCCTGAAATCATATTATAAAATTATACACAATAATGGATTACTGATCATGAAGAGTAATCCAATGTAGAGTCCTTGGGGTGTAAAAAAGTCATACTTAGCTATGTATTTAATAAACTGCTTTGGGAGACATCTTACTAACAAGCATACACATCTCTTAGGAATATTCATTTTACTACAAATTGGTGGAGCTGAAATGGAAAGTTCTGAAGGTTCAAGAGAGGTTATGGCAGTACCAGGATGCAAATATAATCCTGCATAAGAATTAACCTTATTACCTGCTCCCAAGAGAAATTTAAAGGGCCCCAGAAATTGGCATGCGGGCTGAGGCTGAATATGATGGTATTCAGAAGTGAGATGAGTGGACAGAAATGTGGGGATGCATCAGGGCTCTACTGCCCTTCGTAAAGGACCAAATATACTACTTGTAAAACCAAAAACACCAAACAACAACAAAACAAACAAAGAAATTCCACCAAACCTAAAACTTCCATACCAATGATTAGTAGTATTGATATGTGTCTATACTATATCTATGTATTTATACATATATGTGTGTATATAGCTTGAATCATGTGAAGAAATGCAATGAGCTCAATAACACTTAAGCAAAAGCACCTTTTCCTTACAGAAATTGAATAAGCTCTCCTTCCTCTACTTGGACCACAATGCCCTGGAATCTGTGCCTCTTAATTTACCAGAAAGTCTGCGTGTAATTCATCTTCAGGTATGATTGCTCCTTTCACATTATCTGACTTTAATTCAAATTATTATGGGTCAATCTTATGATTCATTAGGAAGCTCACTTATTTACACGTAAATTTTGCCCATCAAAAGTATTAATATTTAGCCAAATGCTCTCTCCTGCCCAGAAGCCCTGGTTCTATCCAGAGCACAACCAAAGGACCAATAACACTAGGTTGGAGGTCTGCTTTTATAGTAGGATTTGTCTCCAGGTGTGCACTTGGCATCTCCTAGTTAATCTGACACGTGGATTTGAACTTAGGGGACACTAAGACCTGTGGTTTATGTTTCCTTCTCCAAATAGCAGTAAACACTTGTTTTTGGAGACTTCCCAGCTGACTTTATTGTCCAACATCAACTTAGGGTAATAGAAAAGTGAAAAGGGAATAAGAATAAACTAAAAGTGGTCTTTTACCATCACAAGAATTCCCATTTTTTCTTTTTATTTCTTTAAAGTATATTTAAGGAAACAGTACCCATTTTGAGTTGACACTCTAGAATAGGATACTTTATCCAGTTATTATCATCTTATTTATACTCAGAAATTTGTTATATGGGTTTTGCTCTTAGAAATAGCCAGTAGTCTGTTCTTCCAAAGTAATACTGTAGACTTTAAAAAGGGAGGCTCCGATTGCTCAGCAAGGGTTTTTATTACCATGAAGATATATACACAGTATGTACAATATTTTAAAAATCACTTTTTAGATAAAATATTCTGTGAGATCTCATTACACAACATACAAAAGGATGATTTCGGGTGTCTAAACAATTTTTCCCTTTTATTTTCTAGTTTAACAACATAACTTCAATTACAGATGATACCTTCTGCAAGGCTAATGACACCAGTTATATTCGGGACCGCATTGAAGAGATACGCTTGGAGGGCAATCCCATCATCCTGGGAAAACATCCCAACAGTTTCATCTGCTTAAAAAGATTGCCTATAGGGTCATACATTTAACCACTATCAATGCAGCACATAAGCTGAAGTACACACATACTTATAATCTGTCTCAACAATGTCTAAAGGAGCTTAAGTATTTAATATTAATTTTGTATCCCACTATGAAGGAACTTATGTTTTAAGCAAGGATGTTCAAAAAAACTTACATATAACAACGAACAAAAAGTAAGAGTGAATCTCTAAGTTCAAAACAAAGTAATGTGAAAATATTTGAACAGCATTACAAAATCCCTGCAGTTTATACTAGAGTACCATTTAAAAGGTATGTTTTTATATAAATACCCAAATTTAAGACGTATTACGAAGTGAAAGGATAAGTCCAAGAAACTTTCAACTGTTTGTCTTTCCTGGCTTCTACCGGATCCCTAAAGCAAGCATTTAAGGCATATGTTCCAAACACTTTGAAAAGCTAAATATTTCCAGGGACCTCTCACTTTTCTTTTATCATTCATACATTATTCATTATGAAGTAGGAACTCTGTTTTCTTTCTATTAAGGCAGCTATTATATTTTTACTTAGCCTCAGAAATAGGAATATAGTCTCATACCTAGGCAAAACTTTCCAAATAAAGCATAATTTTACTCTATGATAAAGAGCTAATATAGTAATGCTCAGTTATTCTGCTTTGTGATCACACAATTAAAGGCTTTAGTAAAATAGTACAAAATTTTCTTTAATCTAAATATTAACATTCTAAGTCCACCATAAAACATTTTAGGAAGCCAAGCACATCAAAATCAGTATGCTTATAAGAAAAACCTGAAAGTCCATCCTGTTTCTCAGAACAGCCATAAAATTCTCCACTGTAAAGGCTTTCAATTATGATATATACTGCAAAATATTTTCTTTTTATACTATAGGAATGATAATCTCATCAATAAATCTATCCAAATGTAAGACATGAAAACAAAGTGAATTCTGTGGTGTTACTACTACACACCACCTTCCCACCCACCCATACACATCCATGTTCTTGAGAACAGACCACACATTCACAAGAAAGCATCTCAGCCACATTTTCTAGAGACCCATGATTAACTGGTATGTTTAAAGATGAGAATTCATCTTCAATCTAATAGTGATGATGAAGTTCCTAAAGTTACTTTCCTCTTACGCAAACCCCACTCAGAAGTCTTAGTTTCCACACTGCTTTGGGGTTGCATATAAAATGATCAGTGCTTTAGACACAAGAGTCTGAACTGTGTATATAAAAATTGCCGACATTGTTTCCAACATAAATTATGCATTAGAATCAAGTTGGTCTCTGTATACTTTCCCAGAACAAACACTATTGGTGGTTTTTCATTTGCTTCTGTTTTTTCCATATGTAGAATGACCTCCTGTTTTTCAATTTTCCCATTTGTCAAGGTTGACCCCAAGATGAAATTTTTTCACTAAAACAGCTGTGATCTCTTAATGCCACAACGATTACTGCTACAACACTAACGCGTTCACTGATTTTATTGTGGTAACTGGCAACAATAACTATTATACGGCTTTCTCATTTTGTATGCGAGCCTCATTTCTCTGTGACTGAAAGTTCCCTGAGCACACTGAACACATCCAATATTCCCTTTATACATTCAAAGTGCTAGTATAATAGTGAGCACATCTAAATTGAGTATATAGTAAATAGTGCAAAATAAAATCCATTTAAACAGAAGGGCTCTGTTTTATTTGGAAAAATAGAATATTTAAACTATCACAATCTTGAATAAATCAATAGAAATAAATTATAACTTTATCTGGAAAAACAAACTTAATAAAGGATTGCTGAGTGGTGGAACCAACACTGGGGAAACGGGTCAGTAGAGACTTCCTTCCCATTTTCAGATGTCAGAATAATAATGTATTCCTATGTTCTTTATATTACTAAACTTAAAGGGGAAAAGCACCATAAAATTACTCTCAAATTTTAGAGAATTTAAAAGCCAGTGGTTTATATAAAATAGGAATTAGGAAAGAGCACTGGTTTAAAAGTCTGAATTATGGAATTATCTTAAAAAATAGTTTTGAGACTTCTAGATAAGAAGATATGAACCTAGGTACCCGACAACCTTATATACACCTTTAAGTCACAAATAAAATAATGAAGTAAAATATATGCCGATCCCCATTATCTTAAATAGATATTGCTTCATTCTTGACACTGATAATGAAACAGAGGATTAAAATTAAAAATATTTTACCCTTACAAACATTCCTGAAAGAAGCTAAAGAAGATATGCATAAATGGGAAGACATCTTGTGTTCATGAATGGAAGACTGAATAGTTAATATGTTAGCACTACCCAAAACAACTTCAAAATGATAGGAACAGAGTAAAGGGACAAAGCAGGTGATTAAACAGTTAATCCCACTAGGGGATTGTAAGGAAAAGTATGGGAGACCCCTGTAAGTTAATGATTGCTCAAGAAAGCAGGTTTGCTTAACCACAAAACCAAGCATGCCTGCTTAGCAACAAAACCATGCAACAGAAACATAAGACATGCCCCCAAACAATAAACAATGGTGGCATGAGACCCACATCCTGCCCAGTGAGCTCAGTAAGTTAATGACCCCTAGGACATGCTCTCTGCACACATAAAAAACAATAATTTATGGAAAGGTGACATTTCAAGGTGAAAGACCCTCATTGTATGGAGACCTGAAATAATGTTTCCATAGCGCCATGACAGTCCTGGCTTGACCACATAGGGACAAGAAAACTCCCCTGTCCAACCTGGAGGAGGAGTTGATGGAAGCGTGACATCTACTCAAGAATGAGGAAGAAGGTGGTCTTTTCCTCCTCCCCACTTTTCCTGTGATTATAAAACTGTAGCCAACTAAGTTCTCAGGGCGCATCACCCGCTACCCCACCTGCTTTTAAGCCTCACAAGCATCCTATTCTAATAAATCACTTCTTATCTATCACTTTGTCTCTTGCTGAATTTTTTCCACGATGAGATATAAAGGACTGGAGCTCCTTGGAACCCTCCGAAACACCACCTAGTGGTTTCAAAAGCAATCCCTATCAAACTCCCAACGACATTTTTTGAAGAACTGGAAAAACCCACCAAAATTCATATGGAATCTCAAGGGACTCCAAACACCAAAAAGAAATTTGAAAGGAAGAACAAAATTGGAGGATTCACACTTCCTCATTTCAAAATGTAACTACAAAGCTACAGTAAACAAAAGTGTGATACTGGCATAAGGACAGACGTACAGACCAATGGAATAGAATAATGAATCCAGAAACAAACCTTTGTATATATAGTCAAATGATTTTTGACAAAGGTGTCAAGACCACTCAATGAGGAAAGGACAGTCTCTTCAGCAAGCAATGCTAGGAAAACTGGATATCCACATGTATAAGAATGAAGTTGGACTGCTGGCTTAAAGAATATATAAAAATTAACTCAAACTGGATTAAACACCTAAACTTAAGAGCTAAACTATAAAACTCTCAGGAAAAAATAAAGAGAAAATTCTTTATGATGTTGAATTTGGCAATGATTTCCTGGATATGACACCAAAAGCACAGGCTACAAAAGAAAAGAAAATAAATTGGACTTCATCAAAATTAAAAATTTCTATGCATCAAAGGACACTATTGAGAGAATGAAGGAATGGCAAATTAGTGTTTAATGGGACAGATTTTTACTGGTGATGGTTGCACAACAATGTGATGTTTCTTTCCATTCTAGTAACCTTGTCACCAGCAAAGGACCTGCTCAAAGAAGCACTTTATCCTCTACAGGAAAAACACACCAATTATACTTCTACACTTGCCTTAAAAGCACCTAGAGGAAAATCAGTTTGAAAATGGCACTAGTGCTCACATTTCCCACAACCCATTCTAATGTATAAGGAAATGGCCGTATTAGGTGATTCATTACCATAACTGCCAGCAGACTCCTCAATCATTATTGTACTTTACCAATTCTGAAGAAGAGCTATTTAATTTTTCTGGTGCAAGAGCACCTGCAAGTAAACAACATAATCCTGAGCACTCCTCAAGGGACCACAGTACAGGTACAGTACAGGTACTGACACGTTTCATTCTAAAGAAAATCTTATGCTTGACAGATATTACTAGCTCAACCAAATAAAATGCAAATAATGATATGATGATAAAAAAAAAAAGAATCCAAAATAAATGAGAATTAGTACCAGTCATAAAAACAATAGTCAGGACTCAGGAGTTTGAGGGAACCTGAACCTTGAGATATTATTTATGTTAACTCTTTCAGAACTGGTTTCTGTGTGCATCACTGCTGTCAATAATTTGATATTACCTAACTAAGTAGGACCTGGGGGATTACAATGCAGCCAACTATAGTTCTAGTTATGACAGAAAACAAACAAAGGGAATTAAAAAAAAAGTCTCTGAATGTATCTGTATCAGACCTAAGAAGCGTTACTTTACAAGAATCAGACTTCAATATTTAAACTTGAAAAATACAATAAATAAGAAGCTCAAAATACAGAGTGTGGCTCAGGAAGTAAAGATTACACTGTGACGTTACAAGGCTGCTATGCCTATGTCCTTTATTAGCATTTGGCATTTTACTTCAAGTGTCCTTGACAGATTAATTTTTCAAAATGTGTACTGTAAAATAAATAAGACTATATTCTTTCAATATAAATGGTTAACTGACGTGTACAGAAGCATTCCTCCTTCATTTATTCCAAATAACTGCAAATCTAGAAGCCAATAAAAACATTTCCTATTGTTTGAAAAAACTTTAAGAATGTTATCTTAAACCCCCAAATTAACATCAGCTTCACTTTCCATATACGTTTAAATTGCAAGACTTTAGACCCTACCTTGAAACGTTTAAATGTGCGCTTACGATATTCACACCATTCCACAAAGAAGTGTAGGCTTCGGAAAAACATAAACAGATCTCTTCTTTCTTCTGCTCTGTAAAAATAAAAGGCTCTATGATTAATAAATATCATTTATTATCGTTCATTTAAGCCCTCCATCTGGCTTTATCTTATTATTGTTTTTTATAGATCTGAAACTAAAGCTAAAAAAGTACTTAGTATATTTCTATACACTGAACTCTGCCCTTTTGAGTATGTGCCCCTGTGTGATTTTTCAGGCTGGAATTCCCTGTTCTCCACCTTCAAATGTTTAAATCCTACCCATCTTTCAAGATATCACACAAATGCCACTTTCTCCTTGATATCTCATTTGATGACCTGTGGTATAATGAAGAAAATATCTGGTCTTTGTCACTAGTTCCTAACACAGAGCTTCAAACACTCTTGGAATTCCTGAGTGACAAGAGTGCCTTTTTATGCTAATGAGGTGAATCAAGGTGGTCCCTAGGTAGCCTTAGGATGGGGACTGTTCACCAGAAAGACCAACCACATGATTAAAAAGTTGGAACTGTGGGCTCACCAGTTCTCCAGGCAAGAGAAGAGAGCTGGAGGAGTTTAATCACATGGCCAATCATGACGCCTATGTAAGGTAACCCAAATAAAACGTCTGGACAACAAAACTCAGTGGCACTTTCAGGTTGGTGAACATGTGGATGTGCTAGGAGGCTGATGTGCCCAGATTCCATGAAGAGAGGGCACAGAAGCTCTATGTCTCTCCTCCTCCCCCAGCCCCCACGGCACCCACCCCACCCCTAGACCTTGGTCTATGAATTGTTTCCATTTGGCTGTTTCTGGGTTGTAACTTTTACTGAAGTCTAGCAGTCTTATGGAGGACTCTGCCCTTAACCTGTGGGTCTCTGCAAAATCTGGGTAGTGTCAGAATTGAACTGAATTACAGGACACCCAGTTGGTGTCACAGAATTATTGTGTCTCACCACCACACCATATGTCCTATTCCAAAATAGCTAGAAATAATTTCATTCCTATGCCTATGAGCTCCCATAGGAATTTAGCTCAATTCTCTTAATACTATACCTATTGTTATATTGACACCTACAAACACTTCTGAGCAACTTATAGGCAAGATGCATGTGTTCATTTAATCATTCATTCAGTAAATGATTCTGGGAGTAGAGTTCCCATTCTAGTCACAGTAGAGGAAGCACATTGAACCTGAATGTTCCCATTAATTACAATTTAGAAACATGGAACTAACACATAAAGCAAATATTGGAAGATTCTGATATGTGGACAGAAGCAGCAAAACAGGTAGAGACATCAGGAATTAAGGGAGAACCAGATAATGAGTTCCTTAGGATTCATTTTTACCTCTTGTACATCCCCATCTGGATGCTAGAGCAGACTGAAATTAAAAAAACAAACAAAAAGGCCCAGGGAAAGACTGCTCCTTCTAGCCAGCAGAAGTCATACAAGATGAGGAGTGAAGACACTGGTTTTAGTGATGATTATTTGGACGTGACACCAAAAGCTAAGGCAACAAAGCAAAAATAAACACGGAACTACATCAAACTAAAAAGTCTCTGCACAGTAAATGAAACCATCAACAAAATGACAAGGTGACTTGGCGAATGGGACAAAATACTTGCAAACCAAATATCTAATGGGGTTAATATGCAAAATATATAAAGAACTCACATAACCCAATAGCAAAAAATCCAAACAATCAGATAAAACAGGCAGAGGATCTAAATATAAGCATACCGCAGAGATATTGTAGATTCAGTTCCAGACCACCACAATAAAGCAAACATCGCAATAAAGCGAATCGTACAGATTTTTTTTAGTTTCCCGCATATTAAAGTTATGTTACACTATAGCTTCATGTCTAAAAAAGAAAAAAAAAATCAAGGTACAGGTCTTCCCTGATGGCACAGTGGTTAAGAATCCACCTGCCAATGCAGGGGACCCGGGTTCGAGCCCTGGTCTGGGAAGATCCCACATGCCGCGGAGCAAATAAGCCTGTGCACCACAACTACTGAGCCTGTGCTCTAGAACCCACAAGCCACAATTATGGAGCCCATGTGCCACATCTACTGAAGCCCCTGCACTCTAGAGCCCGTGCTCTGCAACAAGAGAAGCCACCACAATGAGAAGCCCACACACCGCAACAAAGAGTATCCCCCGCTTGCCGCAACTAGAGAAAAGCCCGTGTGCCGCAATGAAGGCCTAACACAGCCAAAAATAATAAATAAAAATAAATAAATTAATTTAAAAAAACAAGGTACATATCTTAATTAAAAAATACTTTAGGAGTGGGGGAGAAATAGGTGCAGGGTACAAACTTCCAGTTATAAAATAAATAAACCACAGAGATGTAATATACAGCATAAGGAATATGGTCAATAAAATTGTATCAACTTTGTGTGGGAATGGATGTGGGTACTAGACTTACCATGGTAAACATTTCATAATGTATGAAAATGTTAAAACACTATGTAGTACACCTGAAACTAACATAATATTGTATGTCTACTGTATTTCAGCTTAAAATTAAGTTTCTATAAGATATAAATACACTTGCTATATATCTGGACCCAATCAGTCCATATCTGATTGAGGACTCCTGAATATTAAACTGATCTAATGTTCACAATAAAGAGGAAAAAGTTCACAAGAAAAAGAATCACTTTACTGCTAAAAACTGCTATCCATCATCTGAGCATTCAGCAAATCTTTTTGCTGGTGGAGGGTCTCTCCTCGGCATTGATGGATGCTGACTGATGAGGGATGTTTATTAAAAGTTGGCATGGCTGTGGCAACCACCACCCTTATTCTTCAAATAAGACGACAATGAAGCTTGATGCATCAAGTGACTCTTCCTTTCATGAACGATTTCTCTGTAACGTGCAATGCTGTTTGATAGCATTTCACCCACAGAACTTCTTTCAAAACTAGCATCAATACTCTCAAACCCTGCCACTGCTTTATCAACTAGGTTTATGTCACAGTCTAAATCCTTTTTTGTCATTTCAACAATCTTCACAGCATCTTCACTAGGAGTAGATTCCATCTCAAGAAACCACTTTCTTTTTCTTCATCCATAAGAAGCAACTCCTCATCCATTAAAAGTTTTGTCATGAGATTGTAGCAATTCAGTCACATCTTCAGGCTCCACTTCTAACTCTAGGTCTCTTGCTATTTCCACCACACTTGCAGTTACTTCCTCCACTGAAGTCTTGAACCCCTCAAAATCATCCACGAATCAAGATTGGAATCAACTTCTTCCAAACTCCTGTTAATGTTGATCTTTTCACCTCTTCCAATGAATCATGAATGTGCTTTCTTTTTTGTTTTTTTTCTTTTGGCTACATCGGGTCTTAATTGCGGCATGTGGGATCTTTGTTGAGGCATGCAGGATCTTTCATTGCGGCACACAGGATTCCCTCTAGCTGTTGCATGGGGGTTTTCTCTTCTCTAGTTGTGGTGTGCAGGCTCCAGGGCACGTGGGCTCTGTAGTTTGCAGCACGCGGGCTCTCTAGTTGAGGAGCGCACAAGCTCAGTAGTTGTGGCGCGTGGGCTTAGTTGCCCCACGGCATGTGGGAACCTAGTTCCCCAACCAGGGGTCAAACCCACGTCCTCTGCATTGGAAGGTGGATTCTTTACCACTTGACCAGCAGGAAAGTCCCATGAATGTTCTTAATGGCATCCAGAATGGTGAATCCTTTCCAGGTTTTCAACTGACTTTGCCCAGATCCATCAGAAGAATTCACTATCTATGGCAGCTACGGCCTCACAAAATATATTTCTTAAATAATAAGACTAGGGCCTCCCTGGTGGCGCAGTGGTTAAGAGTCCGCCTGCCGATGCAGGGGATACGGGTTCGTGCCCCGGTCTGGGAGGATACCATATGCCGCGGAGCGGCTGGGCCCGTGAGCCATGGCCGCTGGGCCTGCGCATCCGGAGCCTGGGCTCCGCAACGGGAGAGGCCACAACAGTGAGAGGCCCGCATACCGCAAAAAGAAAATAAATAAATAAATAAATAAATAAATAAATAAATAATAAGACTTGAAAGTTGAAATGACCCCTTGATCCATGGGCTGCAGAATGGATGTTGTGTTAGCAGGCATGAAAACAACATTAATATCATTGTCCATCTCCATCAGAGCTCTTGGGTGGCCAACTGCATTGTCAATGAGCATAATATTTTGAAAGGAATCTTTTTTCTAAGCAGTAGGCCTCAACAATGGGCTTAAAATATTTAGTAAACCATGCTGTAAATAGACATGCTGTCATCCAGGCTTTCCATTTATAGAGCACAGGCAGAAGAGATTTAGTATAATTCTTAAGGGCCCTACGAATTTTGGAATGGTAAATGAACACTGGCTTCAACTTAAGGTTACCAGTGGCATTAGCCCCTAACAAGAGAGTCAGCCTGTCCTTTGAAGCTTTGAAGCCAGATTTCGACTTTTCCTCTCTAGCTATGAAAGTCCTAGATGGTATCTTCTTCCGATATAAGGCTGTTTTGTCTACATTGAAAATCTGTTGTTTAGTGTAGCCACCTTCATGGATTATCTTAGCTATATCTTCTGGATAACTTGCTGCAGTTTCTACATCAGCCCTTGCTGCTTCACCTTGTATTTTTATATTATGGAGATGGCTTCTTTCCTTAAACCTCATGAACCAAACTCTGCTAGCTTCAAACTTTTCTTCTGTAGCTTCCTCACCTCTCTCATCCTTCAAAGAATTGAAGAGAGTTAGGGCCCTGATGTGGATTAGACTTTGGCTTTAAGGAAATGTTGTAGCTGGTTTGATCTTCTATCCAGACCACTAAAACTTTCTCCATAGGTGCAATAAAGCTGTTTCACTTTCTTATTTGTGTGTTCACTAGAATATTACTCTTGATTTCCTCCAAGATAGATAGATATACACACACAGGAAGATACATATCCCTATCTATCTATCTATCTATCTATCTATCTATCTAATAGAATATTATTCATCCATAAGAAGAAGGAAATCCTGATATTTGTAACAACATGGCTGGACCTCGAGGACATTATGCTCAGTAAAATAAGTCAGAGACAGAAAGATAAATACTGTATGATCTCACTAGTATGTGGAATCTAAAAAGCAAACAAACAAAAAACAAACTCAGTTGCGGAGAACACATTGGTGGTTGCCAGAGGCAGGGGGTTATGAGGTCGGCAAAATGGGTGACGGTGGTCAAAAGGTACAAACTCCTAGTTATAAAATAAGTACGTCATGGGATGTAATATACACCATGGTGACTGTAGTTAATAATACTGTATTGTATATTTGAAAGTTGCTAGAAGAGAAAATGTTAAAAGTTCTCATCAGAAAAAAAAAAAAGTAACTGTGTGGTTATACATGTTAACTAGAGTAATTGTAATGATCATTTCACAATTTATACATACATCTAGTCATTATATTGTACACCTGAAACTAATATAATGTTATATATCAACTATATCTCAATAGAAAAAAAAACAATGTTCAAAATCATGCAACTTAATCCACTGGACACAATATTAATAAAGGTTCTTTTGTGGTTTATTACTTAATAGCAAAAGTTTTCAAAAATTAGGCAATAAGGGGCTTCCCTGGTGGCGCAGTGGTTGAGAGTCCGCCTGCCGATGCAGGGGACATGGGTTCGTGCCCCGGTCTGGGAGGGTCCCACATGCCGTGGAGTGGCTGGGCCTGTGAGCCATGGCCGCTGAGCCTGTGCGTCCAGAGCCTGTGCTCCACAACGGGAGAGGCCACAACAGTGAGAGGCCCACATACAGCACAAAAAAAAAAAAAAAAAAAAAAAAAAAAAAAAAAAAAAATTAGGCAATAAAATTTTTGATGCAGTTAAAAAAAGAAAGAAAAAAAAGATGAGAAAAGGGAAACCATGCAGTACAGAACCCTAATGCCAAAGGGGAGCCGTGTGCCTAATCCTCCCAATTAGGCAACTAGTACTGCTGGTAATAAGCAAAAGCATAAGCATATAGATCAAGGGAAGAGAACTGAGAGTCCAGAAATAAAGTCATGGATCTACGGTCAACTGATTTTCAACAAGAGTGCCAAAACCATTCAATGGGGGTAAGAATAGTCTCTTCAAAAACTGGTACTGGGACAACCAGATATCCAAATGCTAAAGAATGATGTGACACCCTTACTTTGCACCATATGCTCTAAACTCTAAATGGATCAACGACCTAAACATAAAAGCTAAAACTATAAATTCTCAGAAGAAAACACAGAGGCAAATATCAACCTTAGAGTTGGCTGTGGTTTCTCAAATGACAATAAAATCATGAACATCAAAATAAAATATAGATAATGTAGACATCATAAAAATTAAAACTTCTGTGCATCAAACGATATTATCAAGAGTGGAAACACAAACTACACAGTGGTATTTGCAAAATATATACTGAAAAGGGTCTAGAACCCAAAATATGGAGAAAACTCTTAAAACAACATAAAAATCGTAAAAATGCTGTAACAAGCTATCATGAACATGGTTTAAAGAAATACAAAAATAGAAAATATCAACAAAGAAATAAAAGATAAAAAGAAGATTCAACTGCAAAATACAATTAGAACTGCAAAATACAATAACTTAAATACAAATCTCATCACAGTGGGCTTCCCTGGTGGCGCAGTGGTTAAGAATCCGCCTGCCAATGCAGGGGACACAGGTTCGAGCACTGGTCTGGGAAGATCTCACATGCTGCGGAGCAGCTAAGCCCGTGTGCCACAGCTACTGAGCCTGTGCTCTAGAGCCCACGAGTCACAACTACTGAGCCCACGTGCCACAACTACTGAAGCCTGCACGCCTAGAGCCCGTGCTCTGCAACAAGAGAAACCACCGCAATGAGAAGCCCGCGCGCTACAACAAAGTGTAGCCCCCCTCACCGCAACTACAGCAAGTCCACGTGCAGCAACGAAGACCCAATGCCGTCAAAAAAAAAAAAAAAAAAAAAGCAACACCTCATCAGAAGTGTTCCATAGCAGAATGGAGATGGCAGGGGAAAGAAATTTAAAGATAGACCAATAGAAATTATTCAATACCAACAGAGAGAAAAAAAATTGTGGGGAAAAAAAGGTAAGAGATCTTCAGAGAGTTGTGAAATAATAACAAAAGGTTTAACCTTGGGCTTCCCTGGTGGCGCAGTGGTTGAGAGTCCGCCTGCCCATGCATGGGACATGGGTTCGTGCCCCGGTCTGGGAAGATCCCACATGCCACGGAGCGGTTGGGCCCGTGAGCCATGGCCACTGAGCCTGTGCTTCCGGAGCCTGTGCTCCACAACGGGAGAGGCCACAACAGTGAGAGGCCCGCGTCCAGCAAAAAAAAAAAAACCCCAAAACAAACAAACAAACAAAAAAAGGTTTAACCTTCATGTCATCAGCCTCAGAAGGAGAGGGGAAAGGGCCTGGGACTGAAAAAATATTTGAAGAAAAAAGGACTGAGTACTTCCTAAATTTGACTAAAAAAATATACCTACAGATTCCCAAAGATGTCTAAGCCCAGAGAAATGATGATCACATTTCTAAAAATTAAAGACAAAGAAAGTCCTTGAAAGCAGGCACAGAGAAATGAGGCATTACAAATAAGGGAACAATGGTTTGAATAACTGTCTATTTCTCATCAAAAACCATGGAGGCCAGAAGCAAGTGGCACATATTTTAAGTGTTGAAAGAACAGAACTGTCAAACTAGAATTCTATATCCAGAAAGAAGCTTCCTCAAGAATGAGAGTAAAGACATTCTCACATGAAGGAAATTAAGAAAATTTGCTGCCAGAGCCATCATTCACTTAGTTTCCTTTAACTCTCTGAGCATATTTAAAACAGTTTCTTTGTCTAATAAATCCAAAGTCTGGGCTTCCTCAGGGACAGTTTCTATTGATTGATTACTTTTTTCCCTGTGCATGGGCCTTACTTTCTTATTTTGTTTTTCGTTCTGCCTGTTGTGTAATTTTTGTTGAAAACTGAACATTTTAAACACTGTAGTGTGGCAATTCCTGGAATCAGATTCCCCCTCTCCCCAGGGTTTGCTGTTGTGCTTTTTGTTCCTTTTGTTGGTTTAGTGACTTTTCTGAACCAATCTGTAGAGTCTATTTTTTGTTGTGAGTGACTACGTAAGTCTCTGCTCAATTAGCTAATATTTGGACAGAGATTTACTTAAACACCTTGAACCCATGTCTCCAAGTCTTTGCCAAGGGGCTTTCTGTTGGGCATAGCTTCAATACTCAGCAAGGCAAATGACAATACTACCTTAGCTTTCACTTCCTGCTTTTGCACAGCCTCACGGTCAGCCAGTAGTGAGAACTTAGGCCATCTCAGGCCTTTCCTGAGCATGCACACAACCCAGCTTTCTAGATTCCCAGGAATAGGTCAGAGATTTTTGAAGTCCCTACCCATTGCATTCTACAGCTTTTCCTTTTAAGCTTTTTCATTAACCTATTAATTGCCCCAGCTGTTATCCACCGCCTCAGGCACCCATGAAGTTTAAAAATTGCCTCCAGGGTAACCCTGGCAGTCCAGTGGTTAGGACTCAGTGCTTTCACTGCTGGGGCCCAGGTTCGATCCCTGGTCAGGGAACTAAGATCCCACAAGCTTCATAGCGTGGACCAAAAAAAAAAAGCCTCCAAATATCTTCAACAAATTCTCCCAGAGAAAAGCCTTTCACACTAGATTAGTTCTGAGTCAGGTCAAAGTGAGATCTTCCAGGGAATAAAGAAACAGGTCAAACAATGACAATTTACTGGGAATGTGGCTTTGAAGGGGTTTGAACCTATTCTGCTCCCCCTGGTGGCTGCCAGGCTTGCTGGTTATCACCAGGATTACAGGCTTTTTCTTGTCAAGGCTAACACAGAGCTGGTAAAGGAGAGATAGGTATAGGGCATTTAAAAAACACAAAGCTCACTCTTGTTATCAAGATTCTGCCTTTTTTCCCCCGAATAAATGCTCCCTGATTGCTACAACCCTTTGGTTCATTTCTAGAATTCCAAAAAATTTGATTCTGACAGTTTTGGCCAGTTTTTTTGTTGCTTTTACAGAGGAGAGAATCTTCAAAGGTACTTACTAACTCTGCTAGTTTCACTGACATCTATGCCTTGAATTTTAAAAGAACTCAGCCAGGGCTCTGTATTAATAATGTCTTTTATTTTCTGTATTCTGATGCTTTGACATCCGGGGCCTTGTTGACCCTGAAGAAACTGTGCCTCCCAAGGTTAGCCCATTCCTAGAGATAGTAAACAACTTGCTCCTGAATGCTTTTCTAACGTGATACCACCAGTCCAGAACCCATATCTCAACCACCTTCTTTATATTTGTTATTCCCCTATCCACTTGCTCAGGGCTAGGTACCAGAGGCATCTAGTGACAGCCCCTATGACCCACAGCCTCCTGAAATTATTCAAACTAGCCAACCTAAGCCTGCTCACCCTGACTCACCTTTTTCTTACCTCAGAAACCATAGTAAAGGCTCTTGACCAGTTTCCCATTCTCCCTCTGTCTCCTGGCCTACTCTAGTGCTTCTCCCTGTGGCCCCCAGTGGCATGATGTACCCCTCCCTCTTAGGAACCAACTAAGTAACAAACTATCTTTTCAATGGTAATCATCTTCCTGATCTGTTGGCCTTACCATACTCAAATAATTTTTTTAAAACCTATTAAAATAGGTTCCCATGCATTTATTACTAACTTTTAAACATTAGCCATGTAGTATATATATGAGCATAGATGTTTATTTCACATGTAAGCTGTTGGTTCCTGTAGAAAGCAAAAAGACTACCCCAGAACACATACACAGTAGTGGTGAGGTTTATTCTCTCCATACTTGGTTACTCAGCCAAATGGTCCTGTAACCATGAGTTAATAAACTCATTGGAACTGCTTCTCAGAGGGACCTCACCAAACTAGTCTTCGTGGAAGCTATAGTGATATTTCTATGAAGGTGACTAATTTGGTGCAGCTCTTAATCACTGAGTAAATGGCCCTCTGAAGCTGCTTTGAAGCTAATCTTGGTGAACTTATCAGAACTTGGGATAGTAAGTAACTTGTGGAAGTGTCAGTAAGGGGATTAATTAAATTATGATTCTTGGAAAATGACCTAAATTGCCTCAGACATATGAAAAACGAGCATGTCTGCATAATAATCATTCAGCTTACCTGTACAATGACTAATCTGAGGAGTAGTTTTGTCCTAAATCCCTTCCAGTTATAGCTTTTTATGCTTTTCTGTGCTTTTTTTTTCCCTTCAAAAATAACAACAAAAATAGTGAAGAAAGCATCTGGCATACAGAATTCATTCTCAAAGAATCCTTGTAACTCGATCAGTTGAGTATATTGTAAATAGTGGTGGGCATGTATTCTTACTGAAGGAGTTTAGGAATCTATGCCACAAGTAATATCACACAATAGGGAATCTGTAAGATGAAGTAATTCCGTGTAGAGTGGGTGGCCCAGAGAAACAGTGCTTTGTAGATCCAGTTTCGCTGAGAAGCATTCCCCAAATATTGGCAATTACTCCATGTTGTAAAGGGGAGACCTAGCTCATGGATATTCTTCTAATAGCTCTATTATTCCAATTCCAGTAAGTTCCATTATTTCTCAGAAATATTTTTATTTTTTGATTTGTTATTCTTCTATAAACTTTTGGAATGGGGCAGAAGCTTGCAAATACTTTTATCCAGTTCCTTCATTTTGCAGATAGAGCTCCACAGAGTTTAAATATCTTTCCTAATTCAGTGGTTAGTCATTAGTTTAAAGGAAAAAACCCAACGAAATGTGTTATATGAAGGTACGCTGTCCTTGTTATCATATATTTGTGATTTACACTAAGGATAAGATATACATACTAAGTGATTATAATACAAGGCAAAATAGGATTCATTTTTAGAGAGTACCTAGAGTTGGTAACCAGCTGGGTACAATTAGGCAAGTTTAGCTCCCTGACTTACTCATAGTCACCCTCTCAGTGAGGCCTTCTCTGACCATACTATTTAAGAATGGATACCTCTCCCTCATCCTGTACATTCTCTATTTCCCATCCCACTTTATTTTCCCCCATACCATTTATCTCTATCTAATATATTATTCATTTTATATATCAGTTTATTTATTGCCTTTTCCTCTTCCTAGAAAATAAGTTTATGAGGACAGAGATGTTTTGTTTTGTTCACTGTTACATACTAAGCACATACAATGTTTGCCACGTAATAGGTATGCACTTACATTCCCATAGCATTTATCCCATCATCATTTACCACACGTTATTGGTTTTGATCATTTACTAGTTTGTCAGCTTCGTGAAGTCAGAAACTATGTATCTTTTGTTCAATTATATTCTTAGAGACTAATACAGTACAAAGTACATAATATGCTTTCAACACGCATGTATTTATTTATTTTTAAATTTTCATCCTGGGGGAGGGAGAGGTATATTTTAAGCCTGGAAAGTCTTTTTATCCCTGAATATAAGGAAGTGCTCAAAAATATGAAAAGAAGAGTAAAGAATTATAAACCTTTAAAAAAAGAATGAATGATACCATATCTATAGTAAATAGATATGTACACATATACACACATATTGATACACAAGGGTGAAGGGAGATATATTTCTCAAGCACAAGGACTAATGCTTATTGAGAAATGTAAAGGGAAGTGCTGGAGTTGAAAAAATCATCATTTTGCAACCACCACAGTAAAAAGTAGATCAGATATGAATCACCAGGGGTGCTAAATATAGGCAGAAATTTTAATGAAGAGTAGTATCTGCATGATCATAAAGTATCTCCCCATAGACTGTTTATTAGTTGTAAGGGAGGAAAAAAAAACAGTGATGATACAGTGGAGAATCAGGCAACAGTTTGACTGATGATCAAAATTAACATCACCTGTAAGGGACAGCTGTCTGAGAAGGACAAAACATCACCTATACAGTATTTTGCCAGAGAATACATAGCAGTAATTGATGATGGGGAAAAAAAATCAAAGACTAAATTAAAAACATTCTATTTGAGTGGCAGGGAGGGGGAGGGGAAGAACTGTATTTTTTAAAGATGGCAAAGTCATAAAAGGCTCTAGAATTGCTCTAGATTTAAGAAATCTACAAGACATGACAACTAAATGCAATACTTGACTCTATCCTGGATCACATACTGCAGAGGAAAAGGAAATACAATAAAGGATATTATTAGATCAAATAACCAAATTGGAATATGGATGGCAAAGTAGATAAAAGTATTATATCAATGTCAATTTATGGAGTCAGTCACAGTACTATAAGAGAATACCTCTACTCAGATTGCACACCAAAGCATCTAGGAGAACACAGCCATGATATATGCATCAGGAAGAAAAACAGAAATGGTAAAAATCTGGGTAAATATAATAATCTATCACTCTTAAATTCTTTAAATTATATATCATGGTTGAGGGTAAAAAACCGTAACTGTCTGATGAGGTTTTCAGTGCATACATATGAATGTAATTCATATAAAAACTATAACATGAAGCAGGGAGAGAAAGGGATCTATACTGTTATAAGGATTACCAGACTGTAATTGCAGTGGAAAGTATTAAATCTAAGTAGACTGTTAAGAGTTAGCTTATGCAGTTGAAATCCCTCCAGCAGCCAATAATAATAATAATATAATAATAATAACACTTTTTGATGTCTGACAGAAGAAATTACTCTCCAAAGAATATAGGTCCATAAAGAGCAGTAGTTACTTCATTAGTGCTTACAAGGCCAAAATGACAAGATGTTTTAATCTCCATTAAACAAGGGAGCAAAAAATAAGCTCTTAACCACGTGATGAGGGAGTGAGCCAAGAAATAAATCTTAAAACTACAATGGCCAAAGTTTAAACACACACACACACTACAGACACCCAGAGAAAGAAAGAGAAAGAAAAAGACTGTTCTCTTACATAACTTTTTAAAAAGAACTGTATTTAAAAGTGGATTAAGGGCCTCCCTGGTGGCGCAGTGGTTAAGAGTCCGCCTGCCGATGCAGGGGATACGGGTTCGTGCCCCGGTCTGGGAGGATCCCATATGCCGTGGAGCGGCTGGGCCCGTGAGCCATGGCCGCTGGGCCTGCGCGTCCGGAGCCTGTGCTCCGCAACGGGAGAGGCCACAACCGTGAGAGGCCCGCATACAGCAAAAAGAAAAAAAAAAAAAAAAAAAAAAAAGTGGATTAAGTCACAATTCCTTCACCCCCATTCATATCTCCATAGTCTTCCATTATAGAAAGTGTGTGTGTATGTGTTTGTGAGAGAGAGAGTGTGTGTGTTTGTGTGTGTGTATCGGCTCTTAGAGCTGTAAGAGTGATTGCAATTTATCTATTTTCCTAAGCATAGTTCAAACTTCACTGAATGTAAAACAGATGTTATGGATTTCTTTCACAAAATGTTGGCAGTGGCACATTTCAAATGCAACTAGAGGAATCAAAAAAGTAAAGTAACTCCAAATGTCTCTTTCTCAAGGATAAAGCAAAGCACAGAAATTTGGAATAACACTTTTAAACTTTTCTTTAAAAATTAAACTCATAGGAATATTAGGTCTAAAATCAAATGATTATCAGAACTTAATTCACTAAAATATTATCAGTTACTCTCACACACTGCCGGTGGGGATGCAAAATGGTACTGTCACTCTGGTAAACAGTTTGGCAGTTTATTATAAACTTAAATATATTCTTATCATATGACCCAGCAACCCCACTTCCGGTTATTACCCTAGAGAAAAGAAAATTTACATTCACATAAAAAACTCTATTGAGTAGCACTATTCATAATCACCAAAACTGGAAATAACCTGAATGTCCTCCATTAGGTGAATGGATAAACAAACTATTATACATAAAAGGGAATACTACTTAGAAATGAAAAGATAGATGAATCTCAAAGGCATTATGCTAAGTAAAGAAGCCAGTCTCAAAAGGTTACACACTGTGAGATTTCATTTATTTGACATTTCGTAAAGGAAAAATTCTAGTAAGAAATACTAGAGCAAGTATTGCCATGGCTTAAGAGTGGGGAGAGGGTATAAGGGCTTTTTTGCGTTGATGGAACTGTTTAATACCCTGATTGTAGTCTTGAGTACACAGAAATGATCTAATCAGAATAACACAGAAGGAAAAAACTGAATTAAATGAATGGAGCTGCAGGGACATGTAGGACAATACCAAACGATTTTACATTCATGTCATCAGAGACCCAGAAGCAAAGAAGAAAAAGTGTTGAGTGAAAAATATATTTGGAGAAATAATGGCTGAAAACTTGTCAAATTAGGTAAAAAGACATAAACTTCCAAATTCAAGAAGCTCAGAAAACCCCAGGGAGAATAAACTCAGAGAAATCCATGCTTAAACACATCATAATCGAACTATTGAAAATTAAAGAAAAAGAAAACTTCCTGAATCAGTTAGAGGAAAACAGACACATATCATATAGAAGAACAAGGATTCCAAGACAGTGGATTTCTCAACAGAAACAATGGAGGCCAGAAGGAAGTAAAACAACATTTTTAAAGAACTGAAAGAAAAGAACTGTCACCCAGAATTCAATATCCAGTGAAAATACCCAAACACACGGAGGCTAAACAATATGTTACCAAATAACCAAGAGATCACTGAAGAAATCAAAGAGGAAGTCAAAAAATACCTAGAGACAAATTACAACGAAAACAAGATGATACAAAACCTATGGGATGCAGCAAAAGCAGTTCTAAGAGGGAAGTTTATAGCAATACAAGCCTACCTCACGAAACAAGAAAAATCTCAAATAAACACCTAAAGGAACTAGAGAAAGAAGAACAAACAAAACCCAAAGTTAGTAGAAGGAAAGAAATCATAAAGATCAGAGCAGAAATAAATAAAATAGAAACAAAGAAACAATAGCAAAGATCAATAAAATAAAAGCTGGTTCTTTGAGAAGATAAGCAAAATTGATAAACCTTTAGCCAGACACATCAAAAAGAGGGAAAGGACTCAAATCAATAAAATTAGAAATGAAAAAGGAGAAGTTATAACAGACACGGCAGAAATACAAAGCATCCTATGAGACTGCTACAAGCAACTCTATGCCAATAAAATGGACAACCTGGAAGAAATGGACAAATTCTTAGAAAGCTATAACCTTCCAACACTGAACCAGGAAGAAATAGAAAATATGAACAGACCAACCACAAGTAATGAAATTGAAACTGTGATTAAAAATCTTCCAACAAACAGAAGTCCAGGACCAGATGGCCTCACAGGTGAATTGTATCAAATATTTAGACAAGAGCTAACACCCATTCCTCTCAAACTCTTCCAAAAAATTGCAGAGGAAGGAACACTGCCAAACTCATTCTATGAGGCCACCCTCACCTTGATACCAAAACCAGACAAAGATACTACAAAAAAAGAAAATTACAGACCAGTATCACTGATGAATATAGATGCAAAAATCCTCAACAAAATACTAGCAAACAGAATCCAACAACACATTAAAAGGATCATACACCATGATCAAGTGGGATTTATTCCAGGGATGCAAGGATTCTTCAATATATGCAAATCAATCAATGTGATACACCATATTAACAAACTGAAGAATAAAAACCATATGATCATCTCAATAGATGCAGAAAAAGCATCTGACAAAATACAACACCCATTTATGGTAAAAACTCTCCAGAAAGTGGGCATAGAGGGAACCTACCTCAACAAAATAAAGGTCATATACAACAAACCCACAGCAAACATCATTCTCAATGGTGAAAACCTGAAAGCATCTCCTCTAAAGCCACAGCAATCAGAGAAGAAAAAGAAATAAAAGGAATCCAAATTGGAAAAGAAGAAGTAAAACTGTCACTGTTTGCAGATGACATGATACTATACATAGAGAATCCTAAAAATGCCGTCAGAAAACTACTAGAGCTAATCAATGAATTTGGTAAAGTTGCAGGATACAAAATTAATGCACAGAAATCTCTTGCATTCCTATACACTAATAATGAAAAATCTGAAAGAGAAATTAAGGAAACACTCCCATTTACCAATGCAATAAAAATAAAATACCTAGGAATAAGCCTACTTAGGGAGACAAAAGACCTGTATGCAGAAAACTATAAGACACTGATGAAAGAAATTAAAGATGATACAAATGGAGAGATATAACATTCTTGGACTGGAAGAATCAATATTGTGAAAATGACTGTACTACCCAAAGCAATCTACAGATTCAATGCAATCCCTATCAAATTACCAATGGCATTTTTTACAAAACTAGAACAAAAAATCTTAAAATTTGTATGGAGACACCAAAGACCCCAAATAGCCAAAGAAGTCTTGAGGGAAAAAAATGGAGCTGGAGGAATCAGACTCCCTGACTTCAGACTATCCTTCAAAGATACAGTAATCAAGACAATATGTTACTGGCATAAAAACAGACATATAGATCAATGGAACAGAACAGGATAGAAACCCAGAGATAAACCCACGCACCTATGGTCAACTAATCTATGACAAAGGAGGCAAGGATATACAATGGAGAAAAGACAGTCTCTTCAATAAATGGTGCTGGGAAAACTGGACAGCTACATATAAAATAATGAAATTAGAACACTCCTTAACACCATACACAAAAGTAAACTCAAAATGGATTAGAGACCTAAATGTAAGACTGGACACTATAAAACTCTTAGAGGAAAACATATGGAGAACACTGTTTGACATAAATCACAGCAAGATCTTTTTCGATTCACCTCCTAGAGTAATGGAAATAAAAACAAAAATAAACAAATGGGACCTAATGAAACTTAAAAGCTTTTGCAAAGCACAGGAAACTACAAACAAGGTGAACAGACAACCCTCAGAATGGGAGAAAATATTTGCAAACCAATCAACGGACAAAGGATTAATCTCCAAAATATATAAGCAGCTCATGCAGCTCACTATTAAAAAAGCAAACAACCCAATCCAAAAATGGGCAGCAGACCTAAATAGACATTTCTGCAAAGAAGACATACAGATGGCCAAGAAGCACATGGGAAGCTGCTCAACATCACTAATTATTAGAGAAATGCAAATCAAAACTAAAATGAGGTGTCACCTCACACCATTTAGAATGGGCATCATCAGAAAATCTACAAACAATAAATGCTGGAGAGGGTGTGGAGAAAAGAGAACTCTCTTGCACTGTTGGTGGGAATGTAAGCTGATACAGCCACTATGGAGAAGAGTATGGAGGTTCCTCAAAAAACTAAAAATAGAATTACCATATGATCCAGCAATCCCACTACTGAGCATATACCCAGTTATCCATAATTCAAAAAGACACATGTACCCCAATGTTCATTGCAGCACTATTTACAATAGCCAGGTCATGGAAGCAACTCAAATGCCCATTGACAGATGAATGGATAAAGAATATGTGGTACATATATACAATGGAATAGTACTCAGCCATAAAAAGGAACAAAATTGGGTCATTTGTTGAGACGTGGATGGATCTAGAGACTGTCATACAGAGAAAAGTAAGTCAGAAAGAGAAAAACAAATACCGTATATTAATGCATATATGTGGAACCTAGAAAAACGTTACAGATGAACCGGTTTGTTGGGCAGAAATTGAGACACAGATGTAGAGAACAAAGTATGGACACCAAGCGGGGAAAGCGGCGGGGTGGTGGGGGTGGGGGTGTGATGAATTGGGAGATTGGGATTGACATCTATACACTCATGTGTATAAAACTGATGACTAGTAAGAAACTGTTGTATAAAAAAAATAAAATTAAATTAAAAAATTTAAAAAAAAGAAAGAGAAATACCATTTGATATCACTTATATGTGGAATCTAAAAAATGGCACAAATGAACCTATCTACAAAACAGAAACAGAGTCATAGACATAGAGAACAGACTTGTGGTTGCTGAGGGGGAGGGGGAGGGGGAGAGGGAAAGGGATGGACTGGGAGTTTGGGGTTGGTAGATGTAAATTATTATATTTAGAATGGATAAGCAAGGTCTTAATGGACAGGACAAGGAACTATATTCAATATCTTGTGATAAATCATAATGGAAAAGAATATAAGATAAATCTTGTGATAAACCATAATGGAAAAGAATATAAGAAAATAATGTCTATATGTGTATAACTGAGTCACTTTGCTGTACAGCACAGATTGGCACAACATTGTAAATCAACTATACTTCAGTAAAAAGAAAAAAGACAATGGATAGCGGTTTAAGAGCAGATTATGGGAGACTGGGATTGACATATACACACTACTATATATAAAATAGATAACCAATTAGGACCTACTGTATAGCACAGGGAACCCTACTCAATATTCCGTAATGGCCTGTATGGGAAAAGAATCTAAAAAAAGAGATGATATATGTATATGTATAACTGATTAACTTTGCTGTACACCTGAAACTAACACAACATTGTAAATCAACTATACTCCAATAAAAATTTAAAAAAAAATTTTTTTAAAGAGCAGATTAGTCAGAAAATGAAGAATTACTGAACTGAAACACAGATCTGAAGAACAATCAGGAATAAGCACAAAGATATGAAGAGATATAAAATATAAAGAAAGGGTAAGATGGATGCAGAAGATGAAAAAATAATATGTCCCAAATTCCAGAATGAGAATCAGAGAAAACCAAGAAAGAGTCCACTTCTACTTAAGATGTTAAAAACTGCAGAGAAGGCCACTCTCAACCTAACATCCTGGAAAATCTGAATAATCTATAAAATCACAAACTTTCTTGAGCCCATCAAAGACCTGAGGTTACAAGGCAAACAAATAAATTAAAATTTTTCTCCCTCTAAGGAGAAACAGGACACATAAACTATTCACCCTTGGTTAAACATAGGGGAGGGAAGCAGCCACCATACAAGTGGATAACAAGAAATCAGCTAAAATTTCAGCAAATTCTTACAGGACAAATGTGGGGTGGATGTCATTTTGGAACAGATGGGAACCCCAGACCCAAAGGGACTCCACCAGAAAGATCATGGCAGGAGCCCAGAGAGAGCTCCCCTCAGTGGCACAGGCACAAAGAGGTGATCAGCTGCTGCTGGGGTACAAAATGAAGCCAGAACTTCTCTCTGGTAGGAAGCAAAAACCCTAAGCTGCTAAAGAAGCAGCAGCAAAGCAGTGCAAGAAAAAAAAAACCCTTGCCTCCAAGGGAGGAGTAAAAGTCAAACCCATTTGATTCTGGGAGAGGGGCAGAAAACACTCCTGCCACCAAGAGAAAGATCCATTGCTTTGTAAAAAGGGGCAGAAGCTTAAATCCCTCTGTTGCATGGGAGGGGTACGAAACCCTTTGGGTGCATGAGCCTACACCAAAAGCAAGCATAACCCTGGGGTGTGGGGGGAGGGGCAAGGAACTCTCTCCCCGTAAAACCAACACCAGACCCAGGCTGAGTTTGGCTGCACTGGGGAGGAGCAGCATGAAAACTGGTGTTCTCAACCCCTGAGGTGCAGGTCTACAGGACCTGCCCAATACTAAGGATGGACCACAGAACATAGATTTCCCTTTGCTCCCACCATGAGCCTAGCACCAAGAAACAAGCATCACCACCTACTGCTGAGGGAGTGTCAAGTGCAGGGAGAAACATTCCCCACTGAGATGCAGATATACAGGGACTACTAAAAGTTGAGAGTGAAGCTGGAACACTGATGAAAACCCTCCAGCTCCCCAAACCCTATTCTAAGCATAAGGAAGAACTGAATTTGAAGTTGAGTTTGAATTCACTGCTGGAAGAATTTGAAGCCTTTGGTGCCTAAAAATAATGAAAGAAACAAAAATCCCAAACCCAGCTCAACTGCTGACTACCCTGAATTAAACCCCATACTAAGAGCCTGATAAAAGAAATGTACCCATTTCTGGGGATAAATACTATTTGTTTCAGACTCTACTGTTTTCCACAGACAATGTTCATCAGTCAATAAAAAATTATGGAACACAAAAATTCAAGAAGAAACAAACTATTGTAGACTAATCACCAGAACTGAACTCAATGATGACTCAAATGTTGGTAATATCAGATATGGGCTTTAAAATAACTATGATTGGGCTTCCCTGGTGGAGCAGTGGTTAAGAATCTGCCTGCCAATGCAGGGGACGCGGGTTCGAGCCCTGCTCCGGGAAGATCCCACATGCCGTGGAGCAACAACACCCGTGTGCCACAACTACTGAGCCTGCGCTCTAGAGCCCGGGAGCCACAACTACTGAAGCCCGCATGCCTAGAGCCCGTGCTCCGCCAACAGGAGAAGCCACCGCAATGAGAAGCCCGCGCACCGCAATGAAGAGTAGCCCCCGCTCGCCGCAACTAAAGAAAGCCGGTGCGGAGCAACGAAGACCCAATGCAGCCAAAAATAAATAAATAAACAAACAAACAAATAAATAAATTTAAAATGAAATAAAATAAAATAACTATGATTAAAAATCAGAGACAGAAATAAGAATGGTGGGGCTGGGCAGAGAAGGAAATGGGGAGCTATTGTTTAATGGGTATGGATTTTCAGTTCTATAAGATGAAAAGAGTCATAGAGATGGATGGTAGTGTTGGTTGTACAACATTATGAATGTATTTAATACCAATGAACTGTACCTTTAAAAATGGTTAAAAAGGTAACATATCATATATATTAATATATAATATATAATGTTATAATGTTACAAACACAAGTGCTTGCAAAACTGGTAAAATCTGCAAAAGCTCTCTGCATTTTACTAATATCAATTTTCTGGTTTTGAGAGTATACTATAATTATGCAAAATGTTATCACTCTCAGAGGCTGGATGAAGTGTATATGGAAATCTCCTTATATATTGTTTTTATTGCAACTTCTTGTGAGTCTCTAATTATTTCCAAATTGAAAGTTTAAAATGTGTAAGAATAGATGAAATAAGATTGGAAAAATACTGATAACTGTTGAAGGTGCCTAATGGGTAGCTACATGTTAATTATACTATTATTTTTACATACCCATGTATCCCCCCACTTTTCAAAAGTTTGATTCACACCACTTCACCTTTACCAAAGACCTACATTATTACCTCTTTTTGCTAATCGAAAGAAACCTGGTGGAAGAATTTTCACTTTTACGAAAGAAGGCAAAAAGTGAAAATAACATTCAAGGTTTGTTTTGGAGCGAGTCATCATAAAGGCAACATGCACCCTGAGCAGTGAAAGTGGCACCACCAAGCTCCTTCCCCAGAAACTACACTCAGCATCTCAGCATCAAGCCACCATAGCTTTGAAATGTGTCTGTGAACATTTGTGCCGTATCTTGATTTATTTTGTACATCTGTTAGCAAAATGTGTCCTGAGGTAAATGCTTCTTCACTTTACACCATTTTGGCTTATAAAAGGTTTCATAGGAATGTTCTATTTTCAGATGTGGGGGAACCTATATTTAAAATTTTCCATAATAAAACATTAAAGAAAAAAATAACTATGATTAATAAGTTAAAGGATCTAGTGAAAAAAGGTAGATAACATTCATGAAGAAATGGGGAATTTCAGCAGAGAGAGAAAAATTAAGAATCAAATGAAAACACTAGAAATAAAAAAACATTACATTAGAGATGAAGAATTTCTTCAATGGGCTCATTGGCAGAATGGACTTCAGCTGAGGAAAGAATCTGTGAACTTTAAGAAAGGCTAATAGAAATTATCCAAAATGAAATGCAAAGAAAAAAAGAGTTAACGAAATAGAACAGAGCATCCAAACACTGAGACAATATATCAAATGTTTTAACATATGGCTAGTAAGAGTTGGAGAAGAAGAAAGAGAACAGGACAGAAAAAGTATCTGAAAAGATGTGGTTGGGAATTTTCACATAAACACACCTTAGAAATAGCACAAACTGTCAAAAAACAATATTAATAGAAACATTTGAAAGCAGCCAAAAAATGCATGCATACACAAAAACAATATAGCAGACTTGTTTTCACAACCCATGTACTCCAGTAAACACTGAAAGGATTGCTTTAAAGAAAGCAAACTGTGAAAGAAAACTGTCAATACAATTGTCAATGGTCAACAACACATTCCTGGTTTTCCTCCCATCTCTCAGTTTTCTAATTTTTTTGCATGATCCTTTAATTCTATTCAGTAGGATATTTTAGAATTCCTCAAGGTTCAGTGGCAGTCCTTTTCCTATTTTCACTCTATATTCTCTCCATAGGCAATCTCATTCCTGCTCAAAGTTTTAACTTTACCCACTGGCAGATAACCCCAGTGTTTATATCTCCTACCTACACCTCTTCTTAGCTTCCTACTTCTTATTTTTACTTCAGTGTTTCAAAGGCACTTAAGTTCAACATGTCCAAACTGAAGTCACCAACTCATCTGACATGGTCTTCTTCCAACTTTTCCTCTCTCAACAAATGCAATCATCATCACCAAGGAGTTAGCACCCATCAGTGACTCCTGACTCCTCTTATTTAACCAACACCATGCCTATTCAATTGTACTTCCTAAATATCCTCCAAATCCATTCAGCCCTCTATCTCAACCACCATTATTCTAGTCCAAACTACAAACTTCTGTTTCCCTGAACTGTTTAATAGGCTAGTCACTGACCCTCCTGTATCCAATTTTACACCCCTTAAATCCCTTCTCCCTGCAACATCAAAAATAATTATTTCCAGGATGTCACACTTCTGCCTTCCTTAGGCTCTGCTTAAAATCCTTCAATAGCTTCACATTGGTCTTAGGACTATGGTCAAACTCCTTATACCAAAATCCATAGTGTGGACCTTACATACGTTGCTAACCTCATCTTATACCATTCTCCCCTGCTCTTGCCCTCTCCCAGACACTCCAGCCTCCTGTTCCCCCCCCCAGCACAGTGCCTATGTATAAGCTATCCTATCTAGGACCTCTTTTGTTAGTGTATGCCTGTTCATTTTTCAGATATCAGCTCAAGTTTCAGGAAATTATTCTATGTTCTCCCTGAAAGTCAAATTCCTGATACATGCTTCAACAGCACTGTGCAACTCTTATTGGTAGCATTTGCCACAACCATAATTTTAGATTTATTTCTGCAATTATTTAATCTAACTTCGCGACTAGGCTATAAATTCCATGAGCATCAAGAATTATATCTGGTTTTGCTTACATTTTATTTTAGTGCCTAGCACATGGTGAATGTACAATAAATTTTAATTGAGTGAATGAGAGACATAGAAAATATAGGCTTAAATATAAAACACAATAATGGTGTTATGCTTTCAGAGATATTTTGATATTTACTTATCAAGAAAAAAGAACAGGTAAACTTAAAATTGTAAACTGAAAGAAATTCCTAAGAAAAGAAAAGTAAAATATCTTACCTAGACACAAATTCACTTAATTCTGAATATTCGGTGGGTTCCATTATTATGCTGAGGTCAGTAATAACAGAAGATAAACTCTCCTTATTCTAAAATAGGGACAAAAAAACTTTTTTGTATCAAAGCACAGTCAACTTTTAAATAAAATAGACAAAACTACTTTCAAAATATGCAAAATGAAATGTCACCAAGTAATAGGAAAAAGTAACCAAGAAAAAGTACTGCAAATATGGGTTACTTTTTAAAAAAATTTTTATTGGAGTGTAGTTGATTTACAATGTTGTGTTAGTTTCAGGTGTACAGCAAAGTGAATCAGTTATACATATACAGGTATGCACACTTTTTTAGATTCTTTTCCCATATAGGTTATTACAGAGTATTGAGTAGAGTTCCCTGTGCTAAATGTCCTTATTAGTTATCTATTTTATATATAGTAGTCTGTATATGTCAATCCCAATCTCCCAATTTATCTCTCCCCTCCCCTTTCCCCCCAGTGACCATAAGTTTGTTTTTTACTTCTGTGACTCTATTTCTGTTTTGTAAATAAGTTTATTTGTACCATTTTTTTAGATTTCACATATAAATAATATCATACGATATTTACCTTTCTCTGTCTGACTTACTTCACTTAGTATGACAATCTCTAGGTCCATTCATGTTGCTGCAAATGGCATTATTTCATTCTTTTTTTATGGCTGAGTAATATTCCATTGCATATACATACCACACCTTTACCATTCCTCTGTCTGACTTACTTCACTTAGTATGACAATCTCTAGGTCCATCCATGTTGCTGCAAATGGCATTATTTCATTCTTTTTTTATGGCTGAGTAATATTCCATTGTATATACATACCAAATCTTTATCCATTCCTCTGTTGATGGACATTTGGGTTGCTTCCATGTCCTGGCTATTGTAAATAGTGCTGCAATGAACACTGGGGTGCATATATCTTTTTGAATTATGGTTTCCTCCAGATATAAAACCAGGAGTGGGATTGTTAGATCATATGGTAGCTCTATTTTTAGTTTTTTAAGAAACCTCCATACTGTTCTCCATAATGGTTGTACCAATTTACATTCCCACCAACAGTGTAGGAGGTTTCCCTTTTCTCCACACCCTCTCCAGCATTTACTGTTTGTAGATTTTTTGATGATTGCCATTCTGACTGGTGTGAGGTGATATCTAAATAGTTTTGATTTGCATTTCTCTAATAGTGATGTTGAGCATCTTTTCATGTGCCTCTTGGTCATCTGTATGTCTTCTTTAGAGAAATGTCTATTTAGATCTTCTGGCCATTTTTTGATTGGGTTGTTTATTTTTTGATATTGAGCTGCTTGAGCTGTTTGTACATTTTGGAGATTAATCCCTTGTCGGTCGCTTCGTTAGCAAATATTTTCTCCCATTCTCTGGGTTGTCTTTTTGTTTTGTTTATGGTTTCCTTTGCTGTGCAAATGGGTTACTTCTTAAAAGAGTGAAATCAGATCCTCACTCCATACCAAAAACCAAAATGAACTCCAAGTGAATTACTTACTTAAATGTTAACACTGAAACCATAAAGTATTAGGAGGGAATACAGACACGTAACTGATTACTGAGTGAGAAAGAACTTTCTAAGCAAACAATAACAACGAAAAAGCAAATATGATTACATAAAAACACAAACTATCGATACAAAATGACTTTATAACTAAAAGAAAAGAAATAAACAGGAAAATTTGTACTATAAAAATGACAAGGAGATATGAAAACTTAAAAGAAAAAGGCACATAACATGCACTAAAAACTCAGAGGTAAAAGACAAGTTACATGGAAAAAAATGTTTGCTCTGACAAGTAATAAGATAAATGTAAATTAAAACAATGAGATGACACTTTTACCTATAACATTGTTTTGACAATGCATAACTTAACATGTTTATATTCTCTGTCTCAGCAATTTGAATTCTATGAATATATCATAAAGAAATGAAGACAAAGGCTAACAGCTCCTTATTACAAAAAGCCAAAAACAAGTCTATATTCAATAATGGGGATTGTTAAATAAACTATTAAGTACTTTGATCTGCAAAATCCAGGTTTTCTCCTTTACTCTAGTAAATTTTCTTCTATTATATATTTACCTATAATTTCTCTTTCATTTTTTCTTGTTTTTGGAAAAATCATATGAATCTTCATTGTCTTCCAGATTTTTCTTCTTTTCAATTGCACCTGTAGGTGATTTTTCTCAAGCCTATCCTCCATATTCTACTCCTAACTACTTCTAATTTAGTTTTCAGCACTATAATCATTTTATTCTTCCTTTCTTTCTTTCTCCCAGCTCTCTTTCCCTCTCATTCAATTTTCTTTGAATGCTTTCATTTGAGAGTGTAGTTATAATATAGCATGTTCTTTTATTTCCTGGATTAATTATTTCAAAGAGAATTTATTTACATTTTCTAATTCCTTTCATGGCAAGGTTTCTAAATGATGATTAACAAATTCTGTACCATTTTTGTGTTCTGTACTCTGTGGATCTTTTTTGTTAACAGGAGTAGATCTAGCAATTTCTTCTATTCCCTAAGGATACAGAGTGAGTAGATAATGCTTGGCTGTTTCCCATTTGTCTGGGTAATATCTGACTTGTCTTTCTGTATTTTCAGCTGTTGGAGAAATGGATATTAATGGCTTATAATCACTGTTTAGTTTTTTCCGCTGCTCAAGAATATAGTGGGAATTGTTAGAAGCAGCTGTAGTCAAAGTAGACTGTTTGTGGGCATCTACCACCATATCTCATCAAAAACAAATTCCAGGGCTTCCCTGGTGGTGCAGTGGTTGAGAATCCGCCTGCCGATGCAGGGGACGTGGGTTTGTGTCCCGGTCCAGGAAGATCCCACATGCCGCAGAGCAGCTGGGCCTGTGAGCCATGGCCACAGAGCCTGCGCGTCCGGAGCCTATGCTCCGCAACAGGAGAGGCCACAACAGTGAGAAGCCCACGTACCGCAAAAAACAAAACAAAACAAAAAAACAAATTCCAGAACATTCTTGCAACTCAATAATGAAAAGACAAATAACCCAATTAAAAACTGGGCAATGGATCTCAACAGACATTTCATCAAAGATGATATACAAATGGCCAATAAGCTTATGAAAAGATGCTCAACATACTAATCATAATCTGGTACTTCCATCTGACCCAGTAATTCTCTACCTAGATTTATATAAGAAAAATGAAAACATACATCCACTTAAAAACTTATAGATGAATATCTTCAGAAATGTTATCCATAATAGCCAAAAGGTGAAAACAAGTGAAATGTTTCTCAGCTGACGAATGAATAAACAAAATGTGATAGATCCTCACAATGCAGCCAAAAAAAATTTTTAAAAAGAATGAAGTAATGATATATGCTACAACATGAATGAACCCTGAAAACATTGTGCTAAGTGAAAGAAACCAGTCAAAAAATTTGTAATCATACAAATTATATGATTCCACTTCTATGAAATGCTGAGAATAGGCAAATCCATAGAGAAAGAAGATAGATAAGTCAGGTCTGGGCAGAAGAAGGGCAAATGAGGGGTGATAAAGAGCATGGGGTTTCTCTCTGAGGTGATAAAAACGTTCTAGAATTGATGTGGTGATGGTTGCACAAAGCTGAATAAATTAAAAACTGCTGAATGTATAGTTTAAATGGATGAATTATATGGTATGTGAACTATATCTCAATAGAGCTGTTAAAACAAAAAAGGAAAAAGAAAAAAAAATCTCAGAGGAATGCCTTGTCTTTTGTTTGAGTATGTGTAAGTGTTTTGGATTTTGGCCTTATACCCATTAGAATAGGCAAACTATCCTGTCAGCATAAAGCCTATGATTTACTGGCCCCTCCATTTTTTATTCATTCATTCATTCATTTATTTTTGGTGTGTTGTGAATTCTTCAAGACATTTTTTCTCCATCTCTCTCCTTGCCAGTCATACTGCTAACGAGGTCAACCCACCCCAGTTGGCAAACAAGGGAAGGACCTTGTAAACAACTTGACCTCAAAGAACCTGCATGAGTCTCAGCAGCACATTCCTTTCTACCACAGTCAATTTAAGCCCGCATTTCTCATTCTTCTCTACAACTTAAGGATTTTGGGTAAAGACATTCAAGAAAAGGGTCCTGTAACTTCACAAAATACTCTACATCAGATTTCAGTGTTTTCTTTCACTTGGGTTTGAATGTCATCACATCAGGTAAATTTTCTCTGGAGCCTATGATATGGGACTGTATTCTTTTTTCTTTTTTTTTTTTTTGGATTGTATTCTTTAAAAATTTTTTTTTGAGATATAATTGACATATAACACTATATTAGTTTCAGATGTACAAAATCATGATTACATATTTGTATATATTGCAAAATGATCACATAGTCAATATTCAACACCACCCATAATTACAAAAATTGTTTCTTTGTGATGATTTGAAGATTTATTTTCTTAGCAACTTTCAAAAATGCAATAAAGTATTATTAACTATAGTTGCCATACTGTACATTAGATCCCCATGACTAATTTATTTTCTAACTGGAGGTCTGTACCTTTTGACCACCATCACCCATTTCCCCCAACCACCTCCCCTGGCAACCACCAATCTATCCTCTGCATTTATAAGCTTGCTCTTCTTTTTGTTTATGCTGTTTCCTAGATTCCACATATAAATGAGATCATACAGTACTTGTCTTTCTCTGTCTGAGTTCACTTAGCATAATGACCTCAAGGTCCATCCATGTTGTCACAAATGGCAAGATTTCATTCATTTTATGGAATATATAATGTTCATTCATTTTACGGAATATATAATATTCCATTTTATATACAGACCACATTTTCTTTATCCATTCATCCATCGATGGACACTAAATTTGTTTCCATGTCTTGGTTATTGTAAATAATGCTGCAATGAACATGCGGGTGCATGTATCTTTTTGAGTTAGTGTTTTTGTTTCCTTTGAATAAAATACCCAGAAGAATTGCTGGATCATGTAACAGTTATATTTTAACTTTCTGAGGAGCCTCCATATTGTTTTCCATAGTGGCTGCACCAATTTACATTGCAACCAACAGTGCACAAGAATTCCCATTTCCCTACATCCTCACCAACACTTGTTATTTCTTGTATTATTTACATTACACATTCTAAAAGGTGTGAGGTTATATCTAATTGTGGTTTTGATTTACATTTCCTCGATGAATAGTGTAATGTTGAACACCTTTGCATGTACCTGCTGGTCTTCTGTTTGTCTTCTCTGGAAAAACGTCTAATCGAATCCTCTGCCCATTTTTAATCAGATTGTTTTTTCACTATTGAGTTTTATGAGTTCTTTACATGTTTTGGCTATTAACACCTTATCAGACATGACTTGCAAATATTTTCTCCCATTCAGCCTTGTAATTTTGTTGATGGTTTCCTTTGCCGTGCAGAAACTTTTTAGGTTCATGTAGTTCTACTTGTTTATTTTTGCCTTTAGTGTCAAATCCAAAAAATCATCACCAGAATGATGTCAAGGAGCTTGCCACCTATATTTTCTTCTAGGAGTCTTATGGTCTCAGGTCTTACATTCAAACCTTTAATCCATTTTGAGTTAGGTTTTATGTATGATGTAAGAGTGGTCCAGTTTCATCCTTTTGCATGTGGCTATCCAGTTTTCCCAACACCATTTATGGATGAGACTATCCTTTCCCCTTTCTATAATCTTGGCTGTTTTGACATAAATTAATTGACCGTATATGCACAGGTTTAGTTCTTCGGTTCTCTATTCTGTTCCATTGACATATGTATCCATTTTATGCCAACACAATATTGTTTAGATCACTATAGCTTTGTAATGTCGTTTGAAATCAAGAAGCGTAATGGCTCCAGGTTTACTCTTCTTTCTCAAGATTGCTTTGGAGGGACTTGGTGGCACAGTGGTTAAGAATCCGCCTGCCAGGGACTTCCCTGGTGGCACAGTGGTTAAGAATCTGCCTGCCAATTCAGGGGACACGGGTTCGAGCCCTGGTCCGGGAAGATACCACATGCCGCGGAGCAATTAAGCCCGTGCGCCACAGCTATTGAGTCTGTGCTCTAGAGCCCGCAAGCCACAACTACTGAGCCCGCATGCCACAACTACTGAAGCCTGTGTGCCTAGAGCCTGTGCTCCGCAACAAGAGAAGCCACCGCAATGAGAAGCCCGCACACCGCAACAAAGAGTAGCTCCTGATCACCACAACTAGAGAAAGCCTGCATGCAGCAACAAAGAGACAACGCAGCCAAAAATAAATCAATAAATAAATTTATAAAATTAAAAAAAAAAAAGAATCCGCCTGCCAATGCAGGGGACATGGGTTCGAGCCCTGGTCCGGGAAGATCCCACATGCCGTGGAGCAACTAAGCCCATGCGCTACAACTACTGAGCCTTCTCTCTAGGGACCGCGAGCCACAACTACTGAAGCCCACACGCCTAGAGCCTGTGCTCCACAACAAGAGAAGCCACCGCAATGAGAAGACTGCACACCACAACGAAGAGTAGCCCCTGCTCACCGCAACTAGAGAAAGCCCGCATGCAGCAACAAAGACCCAATGCAGCCAAAAATAAATAAATGAATTTATTTAAAAAAAAAAAGATTGCGTTGGCTATTTGGGATCTTTTGTGGTTCCAAACAAATTTTAAGAGTTTCTTCTATTTCTGTGAAAAACATCATTGGAATTTTGGTAGGGATTGCACTGAATCTGTAGATAGCTTTCGTCAGTATGGACATTTTAACAATATTAATTCTTCCTATCTATGAGCATGGAGTATCTTTCTACTTATTTGTGTTATAAACTTCTTTCATCAATGTCTTATAGTTTTCAGTGCACAGCCCTTTCACCTCCTTGGTTAAACTTATTTGTAGGTATTTTATTCTTTTTGATGCTATTGTAAATAAAATTGTTTTCCTGATTTCTCTGATAGTTCATTATTAGGGTATAGAAATGCAACAGATTATTGATTTTGTATTCTGCAACTTAACTGAATTAGTTCATTTGTTCTAACAGTTTTTCTGGTTCTTTTTTTTTTTTGGTGGAGCCTTTAGGGTTTTCTATAAATAATAACATGTCATCTATGAATAGTGACAGTATGACTTCTTTCTTTCCAATTTGGACGCCTTTTACTTCTTTTTTTTAATCTAACTGATCTGGCTAAAACTTCTAATACTGTGTTGGATAAACACGGTAAGAGTGGGCATCCTTGGGCTTCCCTGGTGGCGCAGTGGTTGAGAGTCCGCCTGCCGATGCAGGGGACACGGGTTCGTGCCCCGATCCCGGAAGATCCCACATGCCGCGGAGCGGCTGGGCCCGCGAGCCATGGCCGCGGAGCCTGTGTGTCCGGAGCCTGTGCTCCGCAACGGGAGAGGCCACAGCAGTGAGAGGCCCGCGTACAGCAAAAAAAAAAAAAAAAAAAAAAAAAAAAAAAAAAAAAAAAAAAGAGTGGGCATCCTTTGTCTTATTCTAGATCTTACAGGAAAAGCTTTCAGCTTTTCACTATTGAGTATGAAGTTAGCTGTGAGCTTATCATATATGTCCTTTATTATTTTGAGGTATATTCCCTCCATACCAACATTTTTTAACATTTTATAATAACTTTATCTTTTTCTAACATCTTTATTGGAGTATAATTGCTTTACAATGTTGTGTTAGTTTCTGCTGTCTAACAAAGTGAATCAGCTATACGTATACATATAACCTCATATCTCCTCCCTCTTGCATCTCCCTCCCACCCTCCCTATCCCACCCCTCTAGGTGGTCTCAAAGCATGGAGCTGATCTCCCTGTGCTATGTGGCTGCTTCCCACTAGCCATCTATTTTATTTATTTTTATTTTTTATTTTTTTAACATCTTTATTGGAGTATAATTGCTTTACAATGTTGTGTTAGTTCCTGCTGTATAGCAAGGTGAATCAGCTATACATATACATATATCCCCATATCTCCTCCCTTTTGTGTCTCCCTCCCACCCCCCCTATCCCACCCCTCTAGGTGGTCACAAAGCATCAAGCTGATCTCCCTGTGCTATGCGGCTGCTTCCCACTAGCTATCTATTTTACATTTGGTAGTGTATATATGTCCATGCACCTCTCTCACTTTGTCCCAGCTTACCCTTCTCCCTCCCCATGTCCTCAAGTCCATTCTCTACGTCTGAGTCTTTATTCCTGTTCTGCCTCTAGGTTTGTCAAAACCTTTTTTTTTTTTTTAGATTCCATATATATGTGTTAGCATATGGTATTTGTTTTTCTCTTTCTGACTTACTTCACTCTGTATGACAGACTCTAGGTCCACCCACCTCACTACAAATAACTCAATTTTGTTTCTTTTTATGGCTGAGTAATATTCCATTCATCTGTCAATGGACACTTAGGTTGCTTCCATGTCCTGGCTATTGTAAACAGTGTTGCAATGAACATTGTGGTACATGTCTCTTTTGGAATTATGGTTTTCTCAGGGTATATACGCAGTAGTGGGATTGCTGGGTCATATAGTAGTTCTATTTTTAGTTTTTTAAGGAACCTCCATACTGTTCTCCATAGTGGTTGTATCAATTTACATTCCCACCAACAGTGCAAGAGGATTCCCTTTTCTCCACACCCTCTCCAGCTTTTATTGTTTGTAGATTTTTTGATGATGGCCATTCTGACTGTTGTGAGGTGATACCTCATTGTAGTTTTGATTTGCATTTCTCTTATAATTAGTGATGTTGAGCAACCTTTCATGTGTTTGTTGACAATCCGTATATCTTCTTTGGAGGAATGTCTATTTAGGTCTTCTGCCCATTTTTGGATTGGGTTGTTTGTTTTTTTGATATTGAGCTACATGAGGTGCTTGTATATTTTGGAGATTAGTCCTTTGTTAGTTGCTTCGGTTGTAAATATTTTCTCCCGTTCTGAGGGTTGTCTTTTTGTCTTGTTTATGGTTTCCTTTTCTGTGCAAAAGCTTTTCTATACCCACTTTGCTGAGGTTATTACCATAAATCGTTGCTGAATTTTATCAAATGCTTTTTCTGCATTTATTGAGATAATCATATGATTTTTTATCCTTCCTTTTTGTTCATGTGGTGTAGCACATTGATTGATTTGCAAATGTTGAACCATCCTTGCATCCCTGGAATAAGTTCCACTTGATCATTGTGAATGATTCTTTTAATGTATTGCTGAACTTAGTTTGCTAATATTTTGTTGAAGATTTTTACATCTATGTTCACCAGGGATATTGGCTTATAATTTTCTTTTCTGTGCCCTTGTCTGTTTGAGGTATCAGGGTAAGCTGGCCTTGTAAAGTAAGTTCAAGTGTTCCTCCTCTTTTTGGAAGAGTTTGAGATGCACTGGTATTAATTCCTCTTTAAATGTTTGGTAGCAGTCATCAGTGAAGCCATCTGGTACTGGATTTTAGTTGGGAGGTTTTAAATTACTGATTCAATCTCCCTATTAGTAACTGGCCTGTTCAGGTTTTCTATTTCTTCCTGATTCAGGCTTGGAAGGTTGTTTTTAGGAGTTTACCTATTTGTTGGTGCATAATTGTTCACAGTAGTCTCTTATGATCCTTTGTATTCCTGTGGTAGCAGTTGTAATGACTCATCTTTCATTTCTGATTTTATTTGAGCCTTTTTTTTTTCTTGGTGAGTCTAGCTAAAGATTTATCAATTTTGATTATCCTTTCAAAGAATCTGCTCTTAGTTTCATTGATCTTTTCTAACGTCTTTTTACTCTCTATTTCATTTGTTTCTGTTCTGATCTATGTTCCTAGGCTTTTTGTTTGCTTTGTTTGTTTGTTTGCTTGTTTGTTTTTGGCCCCACCAAGTGGCTTGCAGGATCTTAGTTCCCCAACCAGGGATCAAACCCAGGCCCTTGGCAGTGACAGCACAGAGTCCCAACCACTGGAACACCAGGGAATTCCTTCTGATCTATGTTATTTCCTTCCTTCTGGTAACTTTGGGCTTCATTTGTTCTTCTTAGTCTTTATACCTCAGTTCCTTGAGGTATCAAGTTAGGTTTTTTGAGATTTTTCTTGTTTCTTCAGATAGGCATATATTGCTATGGTCTTCCCTTTCAGAACTGCTTTTACTGCAGCCCATAAGTTTGGTATGTTGTATTTCCATTTTCATTAGTCTCAAGGTATTTCTTTATTTTGCTTCCATTTCTTTTTTGACCCATTGGTTGTTCAGTAGCATGTTTTTAATCTCCACATATTTGTGAAATTTCCAGTATTCTTCTTGTAATTGATTTCTAGCCATACCACTGTGGTTGGAAAAGATGCTTGACACCATTTCAACCTTCTTATATTTAAGAGTTATATATAAGACTTATATATAAGTTAAGAATATATGTTCTATCCTGGAGAATGTTCCATACATACCTGAAAAGAATGTGTATGCTGTTGCTTTTGGAAGGAATGTTCTATACACATCTGTTAAGTCAACCTGGTCTAACGTGTTCTTTAAGGTTAATGTTTCCTTATTGATTTTCTCCCTGATCTATCCACTGATGTGTGATCAATTTAAGGTCCCCTATTATTATTATATTGCTGTCTGTTTCTCCTTTAGGTCTGTCAATATCTGCTTTATATATGTAGGTGCTCCTCTGCTGGGTGCATAAATATTTATAAATGTTATATCCTCTTGTTGAATTGACCCCTTTAACATTATGTAGTGCCCTCCTGTCCCTTATTATCGCCTTTTTTTAAAAGTCTACTTTGTCTGATATAAGTATAGCTACCACAGATTTCTTCTGGTTTTCATTTGCATGGAATATATTTTTCGACCCCTTCACTTTCAGTCTATATGTGTCCTTACACCAGAAGTGAGTCTCTTGTAGGCAGCGTACAGAGGGGTCTTGTTTTTTATTTGTTCATCTACTCTATTTCTTTTGATTGGAGAATTTAGTCCATTTACATTTAAAGTAATTATTGATAGGTATGTACTCAATGCCACTTTGTTCATTATTTTCTAGTGTTTTGTAGTTTCTCTGTTCTTCTCTTGCTTTCTTCCTTCGTGGTTAAATGACCTTCTTTAGTGGTATGCTAATATTCCTCTCTCATTACCTTTTGTGTATCTACTATAGGTTTTGGCTTTATGGTTACCATGAGGCTTACAAATAACAACTTACATTTACAACAGTCTCTTTTAAGTTGATAACAACTTAAACACATTCCAAAGCTCTACATGTTTACTCTCCCCCTCTACGTTTTATGTTCTTGATTTTACATATTTTTATCATGTATATCCCTTAAATAATTATTGTAGTTAGTTATTTTTACTATTTTTGTCTTTTAACCTTTGTATTAGCTTTATAAGTGATGAATTCACTACCTATACTACACATTTACATTTACCAGTGAGATTTATACTTTCATGTTTTCCTCTTACTAATTAGTGCCATTTCTTTTCAGCTTAAAGAAATCCCTTTAACATTTCTTTTAAGGCTGATTTAGTGGTGATGAACTCCTTTAGCTTTTGCTTATCTGCAAAATTCTTTTACCTCTTCTTTGATTCTGAATGATAACTTTGCTGGGTTGATAATTCTTGGTTGGAAATTTTTTTCTTTCAGCACTTTGAATACTTATGCCACTCTCATCTGACCTGCAAAGTTTCTGCTGAAAAATCTGCTTAAGGTCTTTAGGGTGTTCCCTTGTACATAACAATAGTTTTTCTCTTGCTGCTTTTAAGAGTCTCTCCTTGTTTTCAAATTTTGGTATTTTAATTTTAATGTGTTGGTGTGGGGTTTTTGCGGTTCCTCTTATTTGGAACTCTCTAGGGTTCCTGGATCTGGAGAACTGTTTTTACAGTTTAGGGAAGTTTTCCACCATTATTTCTTCAAATATGTTTTCAGACCCTTTCTCTTCTCCTTCTGGAACTCCTTATAATGTGAATGTTAGCACACTTCATGTTGTCCCATAAATCCCTTAAGCTATCTTCACTTTTTTTTCATTCTTTTTCATTTCTGCTGCTTTGATTTGGTGAGTTCCTGTGCCTTGTCTTTGAGTTCACTGATCTTTTCTTCTGTCTCATGCTGTCTGCTATGAAAATCTCCAATGTATTTTTCAGTTCAGTTATTGTACTCTTTAGCTTGGGGACTTCTGTTTGGAACTTTCTTATATTTTCCATATCTTTGTTGAAGTTCTCCGTGTGTTCCTCCATTCTTCTCCTGAGTTTGGCTAGCATCTTTATGACCATTATTTTGAACTCTTTATCAGGTAAATTACTTATCTCTGTTTCGTTAAGGATTTTTCCTGAGGTTTTATCTTGTTCTTTCTTGTTTCGCACATATTCCTCTCTTTCTTCATTTTACTTGATTATCTATGCTGGTTTCTATGCATTAGATGAAACAGTCACCTCTCCAGTCTTGAAGGGCTGGCCTTGTGTAGGAGATGAACCTTACTGTTCAACCCTGCCCTAGTTCTTGGTTGTCTCTCAAACCTTTGTGATTATCCAAGTTGCCAATTTTAGTTTTTATAGCTCCCAGTAGTTGAAGTTGTGCCAGGACCAAATATTCTTTTTAGTTTAAAATTTTCCCTATTTTTGAATCTTTTTTTTTCATTTCATTGCATTTCAGGGAGAGTAGTTATGAAAACATACTTAACTGCCACTTCCCCCAGAAACTGCCACCCATTTGACTTATTATGCTGCATGGACTATGAATGCTGACACATGTTAATTCTAATGTTCTTGCAACTCCTCACAAACAGTACAATAGCACTAACAACACCAGAGAGTAAATCTGGGGAAAAGAGTTGTATGCTCCAACTGCATCTGACAATAATAGCTGTGCCAACATGTGTAATCATTCAAACATTCTGGGTGTATTTCCCTATAAGAGGGTTGACCTAGATAATCTATAAGGTCACTTTTGGTCCCAGCATTCTATTAATATGATTTTAGGTCACTTTGGTTTCTAACATTGTACTACCATGATTTTATTATAACAATATTCTATAAGTAAGATAATTTTATTGTTTAGGTTACTTTTTAATTTTCTGATAGTTAAACGTCTCCCTCTAGTGGAAATTTTGTTTTAAAAAGTGTTTTAGAACACAGAAGGTTGCTATTTATTTATGACTGCTCTTTTTCTATCAGTCTCAACTATAAAAATCTGCTCAACATGTAAAATGGTAAAATTATTTTAGAAGGCAGTTTGGTACTATCAATCAGAATTTACATGTTAATCTCCTTTAACCTGGCAATTCCACTAGAGATATAGTTCTAAAAATATACTTACCCAAGTAGGTCTAGAACATCTGAGGGTTTACCAATAAATAATAAAAATCATAAAACTGGAAAGGTGCAGAGAGAAAGGGAGTGTTCTTAACATAGCCTGGGACAGCATGCTCTTTTTGCAGCAAATTAGTTAAAACCAAGCAGTTGAAAAGCACCTACATACTTTGAAATGTATATAATGACAACTTATGTCCCTTTAGAGATTCAGCAATTACTGTGTTCTATGTCTTTCAAAGAATATAAATTGTTCCTCTCCTTATATTTTTTTTCCTGCATCTCCTAAAGCATGTGGGACAGAAACTGATGGTAGTCCCCAATATTTGTACTTCTTTCTTGCTCCAATTTTTTCACTGGCTACATGGCCATGCATAATGAAGGCTAAATTTCCAGCCTCCCTTGCACTAATTTATTGGCCATTAGAATGTAGGTGAAAATGATGGGTGTTACAACTTCTGAGAAGTGTCCTTCAATGGAAAAGGTGAGCCCTGGTTTGCCCAGCTCTTTCCCAATGTCTGAAATGCTAAAGTGATAACTGCACCATGATTTGGAAGTCACATGGGTGATGGCAGAGCCTGATGATCATGAAACCACCATACTAGCCCTTGAAAACATATCCTGCAATTTTGTTTAAGCAATAGAGAAATAAACTTCTAGTACTTTGAACCTTCCTTATTTTTAAATTTTCTGTTATGTGCAGCTCAACTAATTCTAATTCATTCAGCATGTGAGCTAACAGTATAACTTTAGGCCAATACTAAATGGTTACAAAATTTTCAATCAAGCTTTGGTGGTATGAGGATCAGAATATTAGCTTAAAAGGTGAGGTCTGGGCTGGTGCCACTACTGCCTGGTAGGAGGTAGGGATTATAGCCAATATAGCAGGGGTAGCAGGTCCTGTATGGTAGGGCCCACACGGCTTTGGTCCTGTCTATGTGGCTTCATGGTGGCCACCCTGGACCATCAAGCTAAGCTACTGTGGGAGCTGCAGGGGCCCAGTGCCAGTTCATGCTGGGAATGCCTCTGGTCAGGTAATAGCCATTCTTAAGAAGCACGTTGCATTATAAAAAATGCCCCCAAACTGAAACCTCATCCTTGATCTAACTCATGATGTGATCAAATTACCACTTGATGCTTTTCTTCAGAGGCTTAAGGTGACCATAGTATGGAACTTCAACAAAATGAAATTAAAATATTCCAGTCTATTTTATCTCTCAGGCCAAAGCCCCACTAATGAGCACACTAATCAATCTTTGGCCACAACCTATCCTGGAATGTATAGCTCCACTGAGCAGCTCATTCACCTCAACTTCAGAGGATGGTCTTTCTTTTTTCAGCTGGACTTGTGGACATCCTCCCAAGGATAAGCCTGATTTTGCTAGCAGTCTAGCTTCTCTCCAGATAAGTCAGGGAGTGACTATAAAAAAGGTGAAAGCCAACAGCAGAAAAAGCCTGTAGGACCCCAAGGCTACTAGAATGATCCTGAGCAGTTTCCTGGACAATGTATACACTGATAGTGCAGATGTTCTCAGACATGGAACTAGACCTCAGACCTCTGACTCTGCCAACCTGACACAGATTATAGGCCTGGCCATTAATGCAGGCCAGAATGCAGGTAAGCATTTGGTATCTCACCACTCTGAGCTTAGGATCACATTAGCCATAAGGAAAGAAAAGGCAGTTGTCCAACTATGCATCCTGATGCAATGAGACAACATCCAGGAATTCCTGGGCCACACAAAGGAGAAGTCTGGAGTCCTGGCATGGGCTTTTCATCCTAAACGAGATCAACCCATTTGGGTCTGTATTCTCTTTTGGTCTTTAGCAGATGATGTTTGAGGTCATACAGAACTACAATATCATCTTGGGGACTCTGCATGGCTCCAAGGCCTGGTGCCAACCTGGGGACAGTTTACCTTCCCTAGGGACACTCATCATCCATGTCCATGACATCCTACTCAACCGGCTTTGGCAATGCCACACTGTGGATGTTCTTGGTCACTTTGACAGACTAAAGGGGGATACTCTGAGGTGGGAGCAAGCTGGAAACTCTGCCATCAGATGAGAGGCCTAGATATCCCTCAGTCAGTTCTCAGCCTGCCAGGGTCTGTGGTGACAACCACGGACATAGACTGCAAAGAGTTCTCAAGAAGCAAAACCTCTAGCCCAGATACCTGGACCCAGTTACTCTTGACTAGTTGGGGGCAGTTTCTGATATGTGGCATCAACTCCTGTTGCATACAAAAAGGGACAACTTGAGGCTGTTTCTGTGGCTGAGGATAAGCATGAGGAACCCAGGCACATGACTGCGAATGCAAGCAAGCAGCAGATCCATATGACTTGGTTGTCACAACTGGTCTACATCCACTTTAGTTATCTGATGAACTGAGGCCAAGGCAGCGTGCCTGCCCTTCCCTGTTCCTCTCCTCTATACATACCCCCTGTAAGCCCAAACTCATAAAACCAACGGGTTGAAATTGCCTTCTGCTATCAAAGCATGTGCCCAGGATTGATCATTTCTCAAAATTATGCCTGGATCCCATTCTTTTTGGAGCCAGACTTTGAAGATGTCTGAGTCTTGTTCTGCCCTATCCTGGCCAGGGGCTGCACGTTAATATTCTGTCTGCTTTCTGACTTTATGTGAAAATCCTACCGAGAGTATCTTCCTCCTATGTTGTGTCTCAGCAGTCCTGTATAACTTGCTGGCATAACCGTGAACCACCTTGAAGTCTAACTCTCCAGCCCTGAGCAGTCTTCAGATTGTAGTGATCCCACATGGCCACAACTATAGGAGAGGCCCTGAGCAAGAACACCAACTGTGCTGCTCCCAAATACCTGACCCACAGAAAATGGTGAGATAATAAATGTGTTTTGCTGGTTTAAGCTGTTAAATTTGGGAGAAAATGTTATGTGGCAATAGATAACTAATAGATAATAGATGACTGAGATATCAGCTGATGACTAAGGGCATCCAAGACTGTTCCCATGACCTCGGGGCTTGCACTGGAAGCCCAGGAACATCTTACTAACTGCCCTCCAATAAAGCACTATGCTCTCAGCAACAATCCTACTGCACGCAGTTGCTGGGGTATTCATACTTAAAAAATTTTTTAATGGTACCACTTCGCACAAATGTGCTACGAGGGGGCCCTAGCTCAAGAATGTCTCCTCAACTCAGCCACTGCTGAAGACTGGGGTGTGGGAGTTTTTATTTCATAGCAGCAGAATCTGTGTTATCTATCACAATGTATTCTTAATTTACCTGGATTTCCAGAAGGTGAAATTCAAGTTGAAACGTAATCATGTGGCAATTTGCTGATAATCTGTGTCTCTGCAGAACTTTCTTTATACCTGTAAATCATAAAAATAAATATTTTTGTTTGCAAATAACAATTTCCTTTAAATATCTATTATTTAATTTTGTGTGGATACCTATAATATACGTGGGTGTATGTGTGAAAGTGTATTTGCATTGAAACTACCTGGAAGAATGTGCACCAAATTGATCGTCTTTGCAAAATAAGATTAAAGACAACTTGTACTTTCTAGTTATTGATTATACCAAAGATTAAGGTAAGAAACAGAAATATGCTAGTATGACCCTAGACAAATTTGAATCATGATAACTGTTAGATATTTTTCATTTTTTCAACATTATCTGGTTCTAGTTAGACAATAAATTAAATCCATGTATTTACCTCAGTTAACTCTCAAAACTTTACTAAAATGACAGCAAAAGTATTTTTTTAGGTATAACATGAATACACTCAAATGCATAAAATGCCCTATTCTTAAGTATACAGCATGATATATATATATATATATATATATATATATATATATATATATATATATATATATATTTACAAGTGTTTCCCATGTAACCGCCACTAAGATCAATAAACAGAAAGTTTAAAGTACCCCATAACATTCCCTCATGCCCTTTCCAGGCTATACACTACGTCCCCCTCAAGAGATAACCATTATTCTGACTTTATTACCATCTACTTTTGCTAATGAAGGTATTTTTAAATGAGCACAATTCTCTTTTTTAAATTTTTATTCAGTTTTTTTTTAAAGAAATTGGTAGAGCTTCTTTTTTTTTTAAATTTTATTTATTTTTGGCTGCGTTGGGTCTTTGTTGCTGCGCATGGGCTTTCTCCAGTTGTGGTGAGTGGGGGCTACTCTTTGTTGCGGTGCAAGGGATTCTCATTGGTGGCTTCTCTTGTTGCAGATCATGGGCTCTAGGCATGCAGGCTCCAGAAGTTGCAGCACGCAGGCTCAGTAGCTGCGGCATGTGAGTGCTAGAACGCGCGGGCTTCAGTAGTTGCGGCACATGGGCTCAGTAGTTGAGGCATGCGGGCTCTAGGCGAGTGGGCTTCAGTAGTTGTGGCACGCAGGCTCAGTAGTTGTGGCTCGCGGGCTCTAGAGCGCAGGCTCAGTAGTTGTGGCACAGGGACTTAGCTGCTCCGTGGCATGTGGGATCTTCCGGGACCAGGGCTCGAACCCGTGTCCATGCACTGGCAAGCAGATTCTTAACCACTGTGCCACCAGGGAAGTCCCCACAATTCTGTTTTTTTTAAAACTGAAGTATAGTTGCTGTACAATACATATACATTACACGTGGACAATATAGTGATTCGCAATTTTTAAAGGTTATAGTCCATTTACAGTTACTATAAAATATTGGCTATATTCCCCATGTTGTATAATATATCCTCATAGCTTGTTTTATATCTAATAGTCTGTACCTCTTAATCTACCCCTATATTGCCCCTTCACCCAGAAGGGCACAATTTTACAAGGATAAAGAGAAAAAGATGAGAGTAACCTAATTTTAGAAGCTGAAAATCAGATGGATAAGCTAGATATTACACGAAAAAGTGGAACTAACCTGGCAGATCCAGGAAAATTAAAACCTAAGCCAGCAATGGGGAAAGCTCAGAATCAAGCCCATTCAAAGGCATTCTGAATGGGCACCACCAAGTACCTCTACAGATGGGGTAAACCTGGGGCTCAAAACAGAAAGACTGAGACTTTTGTACAGTAAAATCTCACTCTCCATATTCTCTGTATTCCATCTATTCCTTTCAAGTACCTGAAGTGTCTAAATTTCATTTCTACATGTAATTCAAAGTTTTACTGAGGTGAGCTGCCCACCACCTTCTGAGGGTCACTCTTCCTCTCCCTGGTCATGAGGGTTATTTTGGTGGAAAAATCAGGAAGCATTTCCTAAAGTGATTCCTTCTTCTAAACCAAGTTCCCAACATCCAATCGCACAGCTGAATTAGCTTCCCCTTACTTGTTAGTGCATCACAGATCCTTGGTAATAAAACGTAAGTCATTGGGACCAGAAACCCTCCTCTGCCAAATGGTCCAGTTCTTGAAATATTTATCTTGGCCACAAGGCCATGCTCATTAGCAGCAGAGCACCACAGATGACACAGCTCTCATGTCAGTAGTGAACAACAGCTAAGATTTACAAATTAATGCTGCTTCTGTTCTTAAAGTCGCTTATGGCTGTTACTTGACTATTAAGTTACATAATGACAGACTGTGTCTTCTTTAATATCTACCTCAGGCAGCTTTTAAGAGTATTACACACACTGTGATATTGAATAGACACTTGACGAAACAAGTTTACCACAACCACACATTCAAATCGTTATCTTGCAGAATTTTAATTCAATGATAAGACAACCAATTTCCTATGTATAATAAGGTAAACTTCAATACCACTTCTAGATTAAAATGAAAGCTTACTCTGGAAAGTCCCTGGATGCATAGTGGTTAAGACTCAGCACTTACACTGCTGTGGGCCCAGGTTCAATCCCTGGTCGGGAACCTAAGATGCCACATGGTGCAGCCAAAAAAGAAAGAAAGAAAGAAAGAAACTAATGCTTACTCTTTTCTGCCATCTCAGTGCTCGTTAGGTCCTCTGTCTTCTTGGAGTAATGTCTTATACTGATGCCAGTAAGCGTACTTAGAAAATGAAGTTCTGATTCTAAATGTCCAAGATGACTTCTCAGATCTTTTGACAATTCCCATCCTTCAGAATCTGCTTGGTATATTTCTTGAAATGATTTTCTAAAAAGCAAATACCACAAATAATTACTTCAATTAAGAAACCACTAACGGGCTTCCCTAGTGGCACAGTGGTTGAGAGTCTGCCTGCCGATGCAGGGGACACGGGTTCGTGCCCCAGTCTGGGAGGATCCCACGTGCCGCGGAGCGGCTAGGCCTGTGAGGCCTGCGTGTCCAGAGCCTGTGCTCCTCAAAGGGAGAGGCCACAACAGTGAGAGGCCCGCGTACTGCAGGAAAAAAAAAAAAAAAAAAGAAACCACTAACAAGTGTTTCAACTAATATCTATAAATTTCTTCAAACCATTCCCATTTTATCCTTCTTACTCTCTTCCCATTAAAACTAGTACGATTTTTCTTAAAACCAGTAAGATTTTTCTTAAAACCAATGTGGCTACTAACACTGCAATCAGTAATCTCAATATAAAACAAACCTAACCAAGTTATAATACCATTCTCCTACATATTAGAAACAGCTATAAAATAAATTATAACAGGAGTACTTTGTAAAATTAAAATGTCTGTTTAGGCTGGAATATTTAAAGTGTTCCAACCTAAATGTCTGATATCCCAAGACGCCTCAAACTATTTTAAAAGATATGATGAACCTAAAAACAAAATAAATCAGCTAGCTTCAAATTCTAAAACAAGTGAAGTATCACAAAGCATTTTATACTAAGAAAGGGATTCTTGTGAAATTGAAGAGTATAGAGGTAAAAATTCCAAACGAATAACAAATAGCATAATCTCTAAACAACACTGTAATCAGATATTCTGCACTGAAAACATATAGCTCTGTTTTCCTTGAAAAAAGTAAAATTTCAGCAAATAATCGCATTAAATGGTATTTTTTGTAATCCTTTATTGCCATCATGCTATCAGCCACATTCTACACTGCTGACTTCCACTATCTTAAACATGCTTGCCTTTCCTTCTGGGGCATGATTATCCTGATTCTCATTTTACATCTTGGGTCTTCCACTGTCCCTGCTTTTTGTCTCCCATGTTAGAAGAAAACCCTAACACTCTTGCCTCTGCTCTTCTGAATATGCATTCTCTCATTCCAGAAGAATATTTGATGATTAATCTCAGCTCTTTTATGCCAGTAACTCCTAAAACACACCTTTAATCATCTCTTCTTCCTGCAAGGTAGATTTAACTTGATAAAGCATCAAATGTTTTCTTCTTCAAGTTAGTTTTTCCTTCAAATTTCCCTACTCTTGTTAATGATAAAATCTGTCCCCTGCTATAGCAGGTTCCATTTCTTGAGGGTCACCCTTGCTCTATTACTCCTCTCACATCTGGATCTGAGGTCAGCTTTTCTGCTCCCCCACATAGCTATCCCTCCTTTTCTATTTCTAATTCCTCTACATTAGCCTATGTTCTTATGACCCTATACCATGTCTATAAAGAATAACCTAACTGTATCTTCACACTCGTATTTCAAAACTTGTATAAAGCCTGTAGAAATTTTTTAAACTTTGTTTTAATGCTAATTTAAAATATCACTATAAGTATATTCTATGTCATCTGAGAGACTACAACATGCTCTTTTGTATTTGTTTTTTGAAAATTAAATAGATAAAGCTAATGAAAAAAAGAACAGAGATAATCTTTATATAAATGAGTTCCTTCCAAGTGAATACTAAACAATGACACAGCAAACTACGGATGAAAATTTCAAGGTATTTCCAACAGAGCAAACTGATAAGAAAACTATAATCACATTAAAGGACAGATATGCAGAACTCAAGGAAGAACTTGTGGCTGAGAAATGGAAAAATGGGGAGTTATTGTTTACTGGGTACAAAGTTTCTCTCTGGGACAATGAAATCATTTTAGAGATGGATAATGATGTGATGGTTGCACAACAATGTGAACTGAACTATAAACTTTAAAAGGGTTAAAATGGTAAGTTTTATGTTATGTATGTATTACCACAAAATAAAAAGATAACCTGCATATTCTCATTCATAGCAGTAATTTACTTTGAGCAAAACATCATTGGTCCATTACAATTAATGATGGTATTTTGAATGAATTGGGGATATGGGTCTTATGGTTTTGTAGTTTTATTTATTATTTGCAAATTTGTCTTAGTAGCATATATTTTTTTGCCCAAATTAGATGTTCACAAGAAGATTTTTTTCTTTAAAAGCAAATCTACACAAGACTTGAGTTTAAAACTCAATGATCTAGGATTCTATGAAGATGGCAGAGTAGGAAGCACCAGGAACCTATCTCCCCAACTAGGAAGCAATTGCAGTGGAGGAATCTGTCTGATATAACCTTTTTGGAACTCTGGAGACCGCTGAAGGCTTGCAACTTCATGGAGAAGGCTTAAACGTACATTACAGTAAATCGTGGGCAATTTCAGCTCTTAGCACAGTAGTAGCTATCCACACCCCCTCCAACAACATGGCAAGCAGCTGTGCACATGTTCTTGGAGCCACCCGCACACAGCTTAGGGGAGCAAGAGTGGGCAAAAAGGACTCTGTCCCCCAAATATTGAGTATCTGTGCTCCAGTTGCTGATTGTGGCTGCTGATCACAGAGATGCAGACAAAGAGGAGGGTAGTCACTGCTGCAAGCCCCTACCCTCTGGCTGAGGTAGCATTAAGAATATTTAAAGAGCTGTCACTTTTTGTTTCCCACCATCATTTTTGCCTTTTCCTTTTCAGGAGTCAGACATTAAAGACTAGGACATGAAAAATCAAACTAAATATGTGGGGAAAATTAGAAAATGATTGCACATATCCAAGTAAAAGCTCAGAAATGACATAATTAGACATTAAGTTTACACTTCAGGCTGATCCTCAGCACACAGACAGCCTACAACAACAACAACAACAAAACAACCTAAAACAATAACAAAAAAAGTGCAAACACTGGGGAAGAGGGGGGAGAATCTGATTTCCAGAGTTACCACATTATTAAATTAAAATGTCCAATGTTCAACAAAATATCACAAGGCATACAAAAAACAGAAGAGCATGGTCCATTGAAAGAAAAACAAATATTCAAAAGAATCTGTCCCTGAAAAAGACTTAATGGCAGATATATCAGACAAAGACTTTAAAACAGAAGTCTTAAAGATGCTCAAAGAAATAAAGGAAGATGTGGAGAAAGTTAAGAAGACGATTTGTGAACAAAATGGAAAACATCAGTATAAAGACAGAAAATCAAAAAGAAATTCTGGACCTGAAAAGTACAATAACTAAAATGAAAAATTCACCAGAGGAATTCAAAGGCAGATTTGAGCAGACAGAATAATGAATCAGTGAACTTGAAGATAAGACACTGGAAACAGAGACTGAGGAACAGAAGGAAAAAACACTGAAGAAAAGCAAACAGAGCCTAAGGGACCAGTGGGACACAACCACAAGGACCAGCGCATGCATTGTGGGAGCACCAGTAGGAAAAGCAAGAGGAAAAGGGGAAGAGAGACTATTTGAAGAAATAATGGTAAAGGGCTTCCCTGGGGGGGGGGCGCAGTGGTTAAGAATCCACCTGCCAATGCAGGGGACACAGGTTCGAGCCCTGGTCCAGGAGGATCCTACATGCTGCAGAGCAACTAAGCCCATGTGCCACAACTACTGAGCCTGCACTCTAGAGCCTGCAAGCCACAAATACTGAACCCGCATGTCACAACTACTAAAGCCTGCGCACCTAGAGCCCGTGCTCCGCAACAAGAGAAGCCACTGCAATAAGAAGCCCACGCACTGCAACAAAGAGTAGCTCCCGCTCGCCGCAAGTAGAGAAAGGCTGCATGCAACAACGAAGACTCAATGCAGCCAAAAATTTTAAAAAAAGAAATAATGGTAAAAAGTGTCCCAAACTTGATGAGAGACATGAAGGCTAACATTCAAGAAGCTCAACTAATTCTAAATAAGATGAACTCAAAGAGGGTCACAATGAGACATAATCAAATTTTCAAAAACCAAGGGTAAAGAGAGATTTTGAAAGCAGCAAGAGAAAAGGAAATCATCACGTACAATGGATCCTCAATAATATAAGAGCAGATTTCTCATCAGAAGTTTTGGAGGCCAGAAAACAGTGGGCCAATATATTCAAAGTGCTAAATGAAGAAAACCATCAACCAACAATCCTTCTGGCAAAATTTTCTTTCAAAAGTGAGGAAGTGGGACTTCCCTGGTGGTCCAATGGCTAAGACTCTGAGCTCCCAATGCAGGGGGCCTGGGTTTGATTCCTGGTCAGGGAACTAGATCCCACGTGCTGCAAATAAGCGTTCACATGCTGCAACTAAAGATCCTGTGTTCTGCAACTAAGACCTGGTGCAGCCAAATAAATAAATATTTTCAAAAAAAGTGAGGAAGAAATCAACACATTTTCAAATAAACAAAAGCTGAGGAAGTTTGTTACCACTAGACATGATCTCCAAGAAATGCTCCAGGCAGTCCTGTAAAGTAAAATAGAAGTACACTAGATAGTAACATGAAGCCATGTGGAGAAATAAAGATCTCAATAAAATTAGTATATGGGCATAAAAAATCTACTAGTATGGTAACAATGGCTTGTAACTGAACTTCTTTTCCTACGTGATTTAACATTTTAAAAAATTATTAGTCTAAAGGTACTATGAGTATAACTTTCATCTGTAACTCCATATCATGTTTTCTACAAAATTTAAGAGATGAATGCATTTAAAAGAATTATAAGTTTAGGGCTTCCCTGGTGGTACAGTGGTTGAGAGTCCGCCTACTGATGCAGGGGACACGGGTTCATGCCCTGGTCCAGGAAGATCCACATGCCGCGGAGCGGCTGGGCCTGTGTGCCGTGGCCGCTGAGCCTGCGCGTCCGGAGCCTGTGTTCCGCAACGGAAGAGGCCGCAACAGTGAGAGGCCCACGTACCGTCAAAAAAAAAAAAAAAAAAAAAAAAGAATTATTAGTTTATGTTCAGGGGTCACAAAAGTATTAAGATGTAATTCTGTGACATAAAAGAACCAAAAACAGTGGGGATGGAGCTGTAAACAGGCAGAATTTTTGTATGTTATTGAAATGAGGTGGGTATAAATTCAAATTAAGGTGTTGTAACTTTAGCATTTTATTTATAATCCCTCTGATAACCACAAAGAAAATAGCGAAAGAATATATATCAAAGCAAATGAGAAAGAAATTTAAGCACTTCTCAAAAGACAGAAATGCAGGAAATGAGGGACAAAAGAGCTTAAGGGCACACACAAAAAAAACAAAGAGCAAAATGACAGAATTAAATCTCTCCTTATAAGTATTTATTTAAATGTAAAGGGGTTAAATCCTCCAAACAAAAGACTGAGTTTGGAAGAACTGATAAAACCACAGGCTTCAACCATATGCTGTCTGTAAGAGAATCACTTCAGATACAAAGACTAAAAGTGAAAGGATGGAAAAAGATACTCCATGCAAAAAGGAACCGAAAGAGAGCAGGACTGGGGATACTAATATCAAACAAAATAGAGTTTAAGTCAAAAGAGGTTATAAGAGACAAAGAAAAATATATATATATTAATGAAAGATTCAATACAGCAAGACATAAAAATTATAAACATTTACAAACCTAATGACAGATATCAAAATACAGTTTTCCTTCAGTATCTGCAAGGTATTGGTTCCTTGACTCACCACAAATACCAAAATTCATGGATACAGAACCTGTGGATATGAAACCTGCAGATACAGAGCTAACTATATCTCAAAGCAAAAACTGAGACAGTTGAAGGGAGAAATAGTTCTACGTTGAAACTGGCTACATAAGAGGATGATGAATTCACCTCCTCCCATAGTCACACCAAATCTACACCTACAGATGAAACAGTTTTCTCTGAAAGAAACCCAAAAACTAGCTGAGCAACTCTACACATCAGGCAAATGAGAAAAAGCCTATGTCGAAATGGATAGTAGAGGCTGAGACACAATCCACATAAAAGCCACCTGTTGCACGGCAACCCACAATCAAGAGGGACTAACAACCCCGACCTGCTCCCTGAGGAGTGAAAGGTGTGAACACCACAGCTGGCACCCCAAATTTTAAGACCAGCACCTGAGAGGCAAGCCCCTAAAATATCTAGCTTTGAAAGCCAACAAGCCTTGGGTCCATGAGATTCACAAGGCTAAAGGGCAGCAGTCTCCAACCTTTTTGGCACCAGGGACCAGTTTCATGGAAGACAATTTTTTCACAGACTGGGGCGGGGGGGATGGTTTCGTGAGGATTCAAGCACATTACATGTATTGTGCACTTGATTTCTATTATTATTACATTGTAATATACAATGACATAATTATACAACTTACCATAATGCTCATAGGAGGCAGACTCAGGCGGTAATGTGAGCTGTGGGGAGCAGCTGTAAACACAGAGGAAGCTTCACTCACTCTGCCGCCACTCACCTCCTGCTGTGCAGCCTGGTTCCTAACAGGCCACAGACCGGTAGTGGTCCGTGGCCCAGGGGTTGGGGATCCCCACTATAGGGAACCGAGAAACAGTTCTTAAAGGGCTCACGCGTGCAGACTCACCTACCCCCGAACCCAGCACAGAGGCAGCCAACAAAAAAGGAACCAGTGTTTCTGTTTAAGAGGCCTACTTCCTTACCTTAAAGCTTTGGCCTGAAGACTTCTAATTTAACATCATACAAGAACCTACTTAAACACCTCCAAAGAAAGAGGCCAGAGCATCATCTTTGTACTCTCTCTCTGTCTTACTCCATATCACCAGTATCTCCTGGAAAGGAGTTTGTGCACTCTCTGGAACCCTGATTTTTGTGGCTGCTGCCCAGTTGGACACCTCTTATTCACTGGGCTCTGGCAGTCAACAGAACTTACAGCAGAACTTATTGTGGGTCCCGTAGCACTGTAACAAAAGGAGAAATAGTTCTTAAATGACTAATGGCCCCAGGGCACAGTGGAGATATAGCAGACTAAAATGCACTCCTAATCCTACTGTGAAAGAGACAAATAAGCTTGTCTTCAGAACTGGAGCCTCATTGGCAGGCTTATCATTAAACACAGTCAGGGCCCAATCACAATCCTCTGCAGAGACTGAGGAGGCCAGAGGATGCTACCCTTCATGCTTTCCATCTGACCAGGCCCCAAGTCATCAGTGTCTCCAAGACAGGGGCTTGTGTACCCCAACTGTTGTGAATGCTGTCCAGTGGACACATGCCTTTATAGCCTGGCTCTGGTGGCCAGCAGGGCTTATGTTCATGATTTCAAAAGAAAAGTAACAAATGAAGAAACACTTCTTACCTGGCTATTGCCAGGGCTCAGGGCAGAGGGAGCAGTCTTCCCTGAAGGAGGTATATTTGCGTACTTTAAAAGCTCCTCCTTGAGCTTCTTCTTGCCAATCAGCCTGAATCTACCTGCTGACTGAGAACCTCCCCTTTGCAACACTGACAAGTCTTGAGGTACCCTCAACTACTGGGAGCAGCTAAGAATAAAGAGGCTGCTTGGACAACACCAAGGTTTGGGAGAAAACCAAGACAGAGTTGAACAATAAAGTTCATCTACTACACGAGGTCACTCTTCCAAGACTGCAAGAGAGGGCCGTTTTATCTAATACATAGAAACCAACACAGAGAGTCAAGAAAATGAAGAAACACTGGAATATGTTCCAAATGAAAGGACAAGATAAAGCCTCAAGAAAAGACCTTAATCAAATGGAGGTAAGTGATTTACCTTATAAGCAGTTCAAAATATGATCATAAAGAAGCTCACAGAGCTCAGGAGAACAATGGATAAACAAAATGAGAATTTCAACAAAGAGAGAGAAACTATAAGAAAATACCAAGTAGGGGTCATAGACCTGAAGACTACAATAACTGAACTGAAAAATTCAATAGAGGGGTTCAACATCAGACTAGATGAAGCAGTAAAAAGAATTAGTGAATTTGAAATTATGGCAATATAAGTTATCCAATCAGAGCAACAAAAAGGAAAAAGAATGAAAAAAAAAGCTAAAATAGCTTAAAAGACTTATGGGGCAACAACAAATGGACCAGCTTTCAAATTACAGGGGTCCTTGACGGAGAGGAGAGAAAGGGGCAGAAAACTTATTTGAGGAAATAATTGCAGGAAACTTTCCTAACCTGGGGAAAGAAACAGACATCAGATCTAGGAAGCATAGAAAGTACCAAATAAGAGGAACCTAAAGAGACCCACATCAGACACATTAAAATTAAAATATCAAAAGTTAAAGACAAGGAGAGATTCTTAAAAGCAGCAAGGGAAAAACAACTTGTTATGTACCAGGGAACCCCAAAAGACTATCAGAGTTTTCAGCAGAAACTCTGCAGGCCAGAAGGAAGTGGCATGATATATCCAAAGGCTGACAGACAAAAACTGCCAACCAGTAATACCCTACTGGCAGAGTGGTCCTTCAGAATTAAAGCAGAGAGAGTTTTCCAGACAACCAAAAGCTAAAGGAGTTCATCACCACCAGATAGGCCTTACAAGAAATGTTAAAAGAACTTCTCTGACACAAAAGGTCAATAAGTAGAAGCAGGAAAAAAGAAAGTATAGTTCTCACTGGTAAAGGTAAATATATAGAAGAATTCAGAATAATCTAATGGTGCAATGGTGGTAGGTTAATCACCTAAAAGCTAATATGAAGGTTGAAAAACAAAAGTAGTAAAAATAACAATAAATACAACAATTCGTTATGGTATACACAATATAAGAAGACCTAAATTGTGACATCAAAAACATAAAACATTGGGGGAGGGAGTAAAAATGCAGAGATTTAGAATGTGTTAGAACTTAAGTTATTGTCAACTTAAAACAGACAGTTATAAACATGTTTTATGTAACCCTCATGGTACCCACAGAGCAAAAGGCTACAGTAGACACAAAAAAGATAAAAAGGAATCTAAGCATACCACTATAGAAAATCACCGAATCACAAAAGGAGAGAGCTAGAGATGAAGAAAGGAGCAATGGAATTACAAAACTTCCAAAAAAGAAAATGGCAATAAGCACACACCTATCATAAATTACTTTAAATGCAAATGGACTAAATTCTTCAATCAAAAAGCACAGAGTGGCTGACTAGATTTAAAAACCAACAAAAGACCCATCATGCTGCTTACAAGACACTCACTTCAGATGTAAGGACATACACACTGAAAGTGAAGGGATGGAAAAAGATATTCCATCCAAATAGAAACTAAAAGAAAGCTAAAGTAGCATATTTATATCAGAAAAATAGGCTTTAAGACAAAGTTGTAATAAGAGACAAAGGTGGTCATTATATACTGATAAAGGAGTTCATCCAACAAGAGGACACACTGGTAAATATTTATGCACCCAATATAGGAGCTCCTAAATATATAAAACAATATTAACAGACCTTAAAGAGAGAAATAGACAGCAATACAATAGTAGGGGATTTTAGCACACCACTTACATCAACATGTAGATCATCCAGAGAGAAAATCAATAAAGAAACATTGGTCTTAAATGACACATTTAGACCCTAAGAACTTAACAGACATATACAGAATATTCCACTCAAAAGAAAGACTACACATTCTTCCCAAGCACACAAGGAACATTCTCCAGGATAAGCCATATGTCAAGCCACAAAACGAGTCTTAATAAATTTAAGAAGACTGAAATTATATCAAGCATCTTTTCCAACGACAATGATATTATACTAGAAATCAATTACAAGAAAACTAGAAAATTCACAAATATATGGAGATTAAACAACATCCTACTGAACGTGACTGAATGAGTCAAAAGAAAAATCAAAACAGAAGTAAAAAAGTATCATGAGACAAATGAAAACAGAAATGAAACACACCAAAGTATGGGCTGTAGCAAAAGTCATTCTCAGAGGGAAGTTCATAGCAATAAAAAACAAATGAAGCCCAAAGTTAGTAGAGGGAAATATCAAAGACCAGAGAAGGAAAAGAATGAAATACAGCCTAAAAAGGTGATAGAAAAGATCAAGGAAACCAAGAGCTGGTTAGTCAAAAAGTTAACAAAATAGACAAAACTTCAGCTAGAATAATCAAAAAAAAAAAAAAGAGAGAGAGAGAGAGAGAGAGAGAGAGAGAGAGAGAGAAGACACAAATAAAATCAAAATGAAAGAAGAGACATTACAACCGACACCACAGAAATACAAAGGAAACCACTCACTCACGTCATAAGAAAGTATGAAAAATTATATGCCAACAAACTGGACAATCCAGAAAAAACAGAAAAACTTCTAGAAACATAGAACAAGACTGAATCATGAAGCAACAGAAAAACTGAACAGACAATTAATAAAAAGGAAATTGAATTAGTGTTTAAAATCCTACCTACAAATAAAAGTCCAGGACCAGATGGCTTCACTAGTGAATTCTACCAAATATTTAAAGAAGCAAACCAATCCTTCTCAAACTCTTCCAAAAAACAGAAGAGACGGAAAACTTACACAATCATTTTATGAGGCCTTTACCCTGATACCAAACTCAGACATGAACGCTACAAGAAAAGAAAATTACAAGGCCAATATCCCTGATAAACATAAACGTAAGTCCCCAACAAACCATTAGCAAAGCTAATTCAGCAATACGTTAAGCAACATACACCAGGAACAACTGGGATTTAGTCCAGGAATGCAAGAATGGTTCAAATCTGCAAATCAGTGTGATACACCCCATTAACAGAATGAAGGATAAAAACCATGTGATCATCTCAATAGATGCAGAAAAATGTCTGACAAAATTCAACATCCATTTATGATCAAAACTCTTAACAAAATGGGTATAGAGGAAATTTACCTCAAAATAATAAAGGCCACATGACAAGTCCACAGCTAACATCATACTGAACAGTGAAAAGCTGAAAGTTCTTCCTCTGAGTTCAGGAACAAGACAGAGGATGCTCACCTTCACACTTATTCAACATAGTAATGGCCGCCCTAGCCAGAACAGTTAGACCAGAAAAAGAAATAAAAGGCATTCAAATCAGAAAGGAAGAAGTAACACTGTAAGTATTTGCAGATGACATGATATTATTTAGAGAAAACACCAAAGGCTCTACCATAAAACTGTTAAAACTAGGAAACAAACTAGTAAAGTTGCAGGATACAAAACCAATATAAAAATCTGTTGTGTTTCTATACACTAATAAACTATCAGAAAAAGAAAATAAGAAACCAATCCCATTTATAACTGCATCAAAAAGAATAAAATACCTAGGAATAAATTTAACAAAGGAGGTAAAAGACCTATACACTGAAAATTATAGGACACTGAAAAAAGAAACTGACAAAATACTAATATTTGAAAAGATATTCCATACTCATGGATAAGAAGAATATTGTTTAAATGTCCATACTACCCAATGCAATCACCAGATTCAATAAAATTTCTAACAAAATTCCAATAGCATTTTTCACAGAAATAGAAAAAAATCCTACTGTTTGTATGGAACCACAAAAGACCTGGAATAGCTAAAGAATTCTTGAGAAAGAACAATCCTGGAGGCATCATAAGTCTTGATTTCAAACTAGATTACATAGCTATAGTAACGAAAGCAATATAGTATTGGCATAAAACAGACACATAGATCAACAGAAGAGAAAAAAGCCCAGAAATAAACCCATTCATATATGGTCAATTAATTTATGACAAAGAAGCCAAGAATACACAATGGGGAAAGGACAGTCTCTCCAATAAATGGGTTGGGAAAACTGGAGAGCCAGAAGAAAAAGGAAGAAGGAACCACTATCTTACACCATACACAAAAGTTAACTTCAAATGGATTAAAGACCTGAAACTATAAAAATCCTAGAAGAAAACATAAGCAGTGAGCTCCTTGACATTGGTCTTGTCAATAATTTTTTGGATTTGCCACCAAAAATTTAGGCCAGAAAAGCAAAAATAAACAAGTAGAAGTACATCAAATTAAAAAGCTTCTAGACAGCAAAGGAAACCATCAACAAAGTGAAAAGGCAACCTATGGAATGTAAGAAAATATGTGCAACTTATTTATCCCCTAAGGGATCAATATCCAAAATGTATAAGGAACTCATACACCTGAATAGCAAAAATCCACATACGATCTAAAATGAGCAAAGGATTGCAACAGATATTTTTCCAAAGAAGACATACAGAAGGCCATGAGGTACATGAAAAGGTGCTCAGCATCATTAATCATCAGGGAAATACAAATCAAAACAATAAGAAGATATAACCTCACACTTCTTAGAATGGTTATTATCAAAAATGCAAGAAATAACAGGTGTTGGTGAAGATGTGGAGAAATAAGAATACTTGTGCACTGTTGGTGGCAATTTAAATTGGTGCAGCCACTACTGAAAACAGTATGGAGGCTCCTCAGAAAGTGAAAAATAGAACTACCAGGGAAATTGACAGTAACACAATAATAGGAGAGGACTTAAACACCCCACTTTCACCAATGGACAGGTGACCCAAAATGAAAATAAATAAGGAAACACAAGCTTTAAATGACACATTAAACAAGAGGGACTTCATTGATATTTATAGGACATTCCATTCAAAAACAACAGAATACACTTTCTTCTCAAGTGCTCATGGAACATTCTCCAAGATAGACCATATCTTGGGTCACAAATCAAGGCTTGGTAAATTAAAGAAAATTGAAATCATAACAAGTATCTTCTGACCACAACGCTATGAAACTAGACATCAATTACAGGAAAAAAAACTGTACAAAATACAAACACATGGAGGCTAAACAATACACTACCAAATAAGCAAGAGATCACTGAAGAAATAAAACAGGAAATCAAAAAATACCTAGAAACAAATAACAATGAAAACACAATGACCCAAAACTTACGGGATGCAGCAAAAGCAGTTCTAAGAGGGAAGTTTACAGAAATACAATCCCACCTCAAGAAACAAGAAAAATCTCAAATAAACAACCTAAACTTACACCTAAAGCAATTAGAGGAAGAAGAACAAAAACACCCCAAAGTTAGCAGAAGGAAAGAAATCATAAAGATCAGATCAGAAATAAATGAAAAAGAAATGAAAGAAACAATAGCAAAGATCAATAAAACTATAAGCTGGTTCCTTGAGAAGATAAACAAAATTGATAAACCATTAGCCAGACTCATCAAGAAAAAAAGGGAGAAGACTCAAATCAATAGAATTAGAAATGAAAAAGAAGTAACAACTGACACTGCAGAAATACAAAAGATCATGAGAGATTACTACAAGCAACTCTATGCTAATAAAATGGACAACCTGGAAGAAATGGACAAATTCTTAGAAATGCACAACCCGCCAAGACTGAATCAGGAAGAAATAGAAAATATGAATAGAACAATCACAAGCACTGAAATTGAAACTGTGATTAAAAATCTTCCAACAAACAAAAGCCCAGGACCAGATGGCTTCACAGGCGAATTCTATCAAACATTTAGAGAAGAGCTAATACCTATCCTTCTGAAACTCTTCCAAAATATAGCAGAGGGAGGAACACTCCCAAACTCATTCTACAAGGCCACCATCAACCTGACACCAAAATCAGACAAAGATGTCACAAAAAAAGAAAACTACAGGCCAATATCTCTGATAAACATAGATGCAAAAATCCTCAACAAAATACTAGCAAACAGAATCCAACAGCACATTAAAAGGATCATACACCACGATCAAGTGAAGTTAATCCCAGGAATGCAAGGATTCTTCAGTATATGCAAATCGATCAATGTGATACACCATATTAACAAACTGAAGGATAAAAATCATATGATAGTCTCAATAGATGCAGAAAAGGCTTTTGACAAAATTCACCACCCATTAATGATAAAAACTCTCCAGAAAGTAGGCAGAGAGGGAACCTACCTCAACATAGTAAAGGCCATATACAACAATACCACAGCCAACATCATTCTCCATGGTGAAAAAGTGAAACCATTTAAACTAAGATCAAGAACAAGACGAGGTTGCCCACTCTCACCACTCTTATTCAACAGCGTTTTGGAAGTTTTAGCCACAGCAATCTGAAAAAAAGAAATAAAAGGAATCCAAATCGGAAAAGAAGAAGTAAAACTGACACTGTTTGCAGATGACATGACACTATACATAGAGAATTCTAAAGATGCTACCAGAAAACTACTAGAGCTAATCAATGAATTTGGTAGAGTAGCAGGATACAAAATTAATGCACAGAAATCTCTGGCATTCCTATACACTAATGGTGAAAAATCTGGAAGAGAAATTAAGGAAACACTCCCATTTACCACTGCAACAAAAAGAATAAAATACCTAGGAATAAACCTACCTAAGGAGACAAAAGACCTGTATGCAGAAAACTATAAGACACTGATGAAAGTAATTAAAGATCATACAAACAGATGGAGAGGTATACCACATTCATGGATTGGAAGAATCAACATTGTGAAAATGATTATACTATCCAAAGCAATCTACAGATTCACTGCAACCCCTATCAAACTACCAATGGCATTTTTCACAGAACTAGAACAAACAATTTCACAATTTGTATGGAAACACAAAAGACCCCGTATAGCCAAAACAATTTTGAAAAAGAAAAATGAAGCTGGAGGAATCAGGCTCCCTGACTTCAGACTATATTACAAAGCTACAGTAATTAAGACGGTATGGTACTGGCACAAAAACAGAAATATAGATCAATGGAACAGGATAGAAAGCCCAGAGATAAACCCACACACATATGGTCACCTTACCTTTGATAAAGGGGGCAAGAGTATACAATGGAGAAAACACACCCTCTTCAATAAGTGGGGCTGGGAAAACTGGACAGCTAAATGTAAAAGAATGAAATTAGAACAATTCCTAACACCATACACAAAAATAAACTCAAAATGGATTAAAGACCTAAATGTAAGGCCAGACACTATCAAACTCTTAGAGGAAAACACAGGCAGACACTCTATGACATAAATCACAGCAAGATCCTTTTTGACCCACCTCCTAGAGAAATGGAAATAAAAACAAAAATAAACATATGGGACCTAATGAAACTTCAAAGCTTTTGCACAGCAAAGGAAACCATAAACAAGACCAAAAGACAACCCTCAGAATGGGAGTAAATATTTGCAAATGAAGCAACGGACAAAGGATTAATCTCCAAAATTTACAAGCAGCTCATGCAGCTCAATAACAAAAAAACAAACAACCCAATCCAAACACGGGAAGAAGACCTAAATAGACATTTCTCCAAAGAAGATATACAGACTGCCAACAAACACATGAAAGAATGCTCAACATCATTAATCATTAGAGAAATGCAAATCAAAACTACAATGAGATATCATCTCACACCAGTCAGAATGGCCATCATCAAAAAATCTAGAAACAATAAATGCTGGAGAGGGTGTGGAGAAAAGGGAACCCTCTTGCACTGCTGGTGGGAATGTGAATTGGTACAGCCACTATGGAGAACAGTATGGAGGTTCCTTAAAAAACTACAAATAGAACTACCATATGACCCAGCAATCCCACTACTGGGCATATACCCTGAGAAAACCATAATTCAAAAAGAGTCATGTATCAAAATGTTCATTGCAGCTCTATTCACAATAGCCAGGAGATGGAAACAACCTGTGTCCATCATCAGATGAATGGATAAAGAAGATGTGGCACATATATACAATGGGATATTACTCAGCCATAGAAAGAAACGAAATTGAGTTATTTGTAGTGAGGTGGATGTACCTAGAGTCTGTCATACAGAGTGAAGTAAGTCAGAAAGAGAAAGACAAATACCGTATGCTAACACATATATATGGAATCTAAGGGAAAAAAATGTCATGAAGAATCTAGGGGTAAGACAGGAATAAAAACACAGACCTACTAGAGAATGGACTTGAGGATATGGGGAGGGGGAAGGGTAAGCTGGGACAAAGTGAGAGAGTGGCATGGACATATATACACTACCAAACGTAAAATAGATAGCTAGTGGGAAGCAGCCGCATAGCACAGGGAGATCAGCTTGGTGCTTTGTGATCACCTGGGGGGCGGATAGGGAGAGTGGGAGGGAGGGAGAAACAAGAGGAAAGAGATATGGGACCGTATGTATATGTATAACTGATTCACTTTGTTATAAAGAAGAAACTAACACACCATTGTAAAGCAATTATACTCCAATAAAGATGTAAAAAAATGTAACAATAAATTTTTAAAGAAACTATTAAATCCAAACACCTTGGACTCTTCCGACTTTCTCAACTTGATCATTGAGGAGACTCAGGTTACATGGATACTCTACATACTATCCTGAGCTAAAAATGACATACTGTGACCACTAAGGAAATCATCTTTCATCATGGTCCTTCCTCAAACTTTCTGAAGTGCATAAAATCATCAACGGTCTAGTTAAAAAGCAGATTCCGACTCAGTAGGTCAGGGTTGGGCTGAAATCTGTATTTCTTTTCAACCCAAGTGATGCTAAAGCTTCCAATCTGTGGAGCACCCCTGGAGTAGCAAGCATTCTGATACATTTACACCCTCACTTGCAGAGGAACATATTTGTTCGCTGTTCACCTACTTCCCTCTCCCTTTTACTAGTTACAGCTTCCTCTACCTTCATGATCCCTTCCAACATGCATGCAAACATTTTCTTTAGAACTCCTCCTTCCCAATTTCAACCTACTCTTGTCCAGTTAGCTCAGGAAAATCTTATTCTCTCTGCATCTATGTCAAATTAGAATTGACTAAAAAATGAAGACAGTTTCTGCTTTTCAAGCAGCTTGCAAGCTTGAGACAATAGGTACATAATTAACTCATGGACCCCTTCTCTCCTTCTCCAGTAAGCAAAGTGCCTGGGCTTTGAAGTTTGATTTTTGGGTTCCAATCCAGCTCTAACACTTACCTTCTCTGAGACTTCAGGCAAGCAACTTAATTTCTCTGAGCCTCAGTTTCCTAACTCTAAAACGGGGTTAACAACAGCACCTAACTCAGAGGATTGTCGTAGGTATTAAAAAGAGATGATGCACATAAAGACGTTTGCATCTCTCAGTCTAGCACTTAGTAAGTAATCGACAGACCATGGCTATTGGTAGTAACAAAGACGTTATGATGCCACCCCTCTATGGTAGATGGCACTCCTCAGTTATTTCTATCTGTTAGTGCATATGGCTTTTTTCGCCTTTAAACAGGGAGTTCCCCCACTTCCTTTACAGGGATGCTTCTCCTCCTGCAGTATATGACAATCACCTTCGCAGCTTCTGCCAAATTCCCCTATAGACTACATTGCCTACTCTTCTTTATATCAACTTACTCTTTTACCTAAATTATTTCTCAAAGGAAATTTCGTATCACTACAGTAAGCGAAGAATCAATATCACTTGCCACAGTTAGGTGACTCATAAAAACAAATACCATGAAACCAGAGTTTTTAAATTCCAACTAGATACTGCTGCCCACTAAAGGCAAGATTGCTAGGGAGATAAGCAAGAGTTTCACCTTGATAGTTACTAGCACGAGAAGAGAACACCTTGAAATGAAATGAAACACCTTAAATGAAAACACCTTCCCCATGAGTGTGATTAAATCAGTTAATATATGGTAATACGTTTACAACGGGGTCCACGCGTGTACTCATCACTCTCAGCCCTGTTGGAACAGACAGATAACGAGTTCCCGCCCACGTCTGGTGCTCGGGAAAAGTCTGTGGGGCGGTCCGGGGCGCCTGGAGTAGAGATCTTCACCCTTCCCACTGGGCCTGAGAAAGGCCACGTACCGAACTCGGGAGGTGTCTTCCCCGGGCGCCGGCGGCTCCGCGCACGCTCGCCTCAAAGCAGTGATCTCGGCTTCCAAAGCGCGAGCCTCAGCCAGCTGAGAATCCATAGGGCCGCGCTGACGGGAAGCTGCCGAACAGAAGCCCGCCCCGTCCTGCTCTTCAAGCCTCGCGCGCTGCTGGCGTGAACCATCCCGGAACTCGGCGGGGGAGGCAGGGGAATGACGCGCGATTCCCGAGCCTATAACCCGCGCTCGCAAGCATCCCAGGCTCATTGCCATCCCTGCTTACTTTTCCACAGCTGTTCCCCAGCAGTCCCTACGCTTCAAGAGGTTGACTCCCTCGAACCCAAAGGCCGAGGGCATACCTACCCACCCCGACCTGGTGGCGCCTTGGAGCAACCAGAACGAATAAGTCACAGAAGAGGAGGTTCCGGAAGCACTTATGGTGGGGAGTCTCTTTATTTTTCTTCCCCTCCCTCACTTCCGCCGACCATATCCAGGAGAGCACAAGGTGATAACCCTCTGCAGTTTGAATTAGGGAATTTTAGTTTGGGGTCTTTCGCGGACTTTGAGGCAGAGGACGGAGGGATCGCGGTCTCCCAGAAGCCTGGAAACGAAATAAAGAGCACTGGGGAACTGAGAGTGGTAGTGGAACCTTAGGATGCTGGGTTGGAAATCTAGTAGGAAGTAAGAGAGGCAACACTTGTTGGGACACGTGACTAGAAGTTACGGCCCTAAACTGCGCGGGATGTAAAAAACGAAGTGGTGAGGAGTGGGTTTGGGGCATGGGATGTGCCGAGGCCATCTGGCCTACCTTCTCCCTTCTCGTCTTTGAGTCTGCTCAGAGGAAGAAGGCTAGGGTGGGTAGGTTGGGGGCGGAGGAAGCTACCAGGAAGATGTAGGCCGTGGCTCACGCCTAGATCAGGAGCGATGCTCAGGGCTTTTGGCGCTGTTTTGGGGTCGCGCGTGGGAGGAGTCTGGGAGCTGAGCGCCAGCCGGGTGCCAAATGAGATTAGAGATCTCATGAAAAGCTGCAAATCTCAGTACCTCTGGAAGAGTTTTCCTGAGTCCCTTCTAATCCAACAATCTCCCTAGTGTAAAGAATTACAGGTTCTGAAATTAGATTTGGGTTATAATCTTGGCTTCACCGCTAATTCTCTGAATGGCACTGGGAAAGTGACTTAACCTCTCCTGCTAATCTGAAAAAAGATGCCTTCAAACTATTTTGTACAACGCTGGCACGCAGTGTTTTTTAAAAAGTCTGTATTAGCTATGATATCAGTTGCTCTTTTTATGCCTGAACAGCACTTTGTAGATATTTCTGTTGTGACATAGTATTGCAATTGCTGCATTTGCTTACTTCTTATGTGACTGTGAGGAGCTTGAGGATTGAGAGCTTTTTATCTTTTCGTGTGCTAACCTGTCCCATCCCATTTCTGTCAGCGTTTGTTAAAGTGAATGAATAAAGGAAAAACACCTAACAATATAGATAAGTAAAATCGGGAGGAGTAGAGTGTAATATTGTGGTCATTTAGAGGGAAAGTATGTGCCTGTACCTGTGTCTGTGTAGAGGTACTGTTCCAAAATGCATTCATGAAGAACGTGGATGTAGGCCTTGAACGGAGTCTCCGGAGATAAAATTTGGAGCAATACAATAGGAAGTGAAACACAGCTCCAGGCAACCAGTTTGGCATAGAAGGTTCAGGGAAAGGAGTTGAGGGTTTTTGTTTGTTTTGTTTTGTTTAGATTTGAGAGGATTTAAGGGAAAGAGCTCTTCTCTGTAGATAATTATTTTTTCCACTAGAAATACTTGAGTGTATGCCCAGCCTTGATGAAAGCCAACAGAGAAACGAAGCGCCTTTTTGTGGGTGGCCTTGGCCAGAATATTTCTGAGGCAGACCTACAAAATCAGTTCAGCAGATTTGGAGAAGTTTCTGATGTGGAAATCATCACTCGGAAAGATGACCAAGGTAAATTTATAGTTCTTCATGGGTAGTTAAAGGCAAATATAACTGAAGTTAAGTATCACAAAATAAAGGAACCCAAGAGATGAATGTTAGCCCTGAACACTGAAAGTGATATGTATCTCATTACATGATACTGTTGTAGTAACCCCCCACCCCCATCCCTCCCCCTCCTATGTTCTGGAGGTGTTATGTGTGACCTGGAACTTGCCCAGAATTATGTTTCTGAAATCAAAAATTTCTAAATTCCCAAACATCCGGTTTTTGTTTTTGTGGTGGTGGGGGGGGGGGGGTTGGGCATACAGCTTGCTGGGATCTTAGTTCTCCAACCAGAGATTGAACCCAGACCCTCAGCAGTGAAAGCGGGGAGTCCTAACCACTGGACTGCCAGGGAATTTCCAAACATCCAATTTCTGAAACATGTAGCTTTCAGTTTTCAGAGCTAAAATTCTAATAATTAGTAGGGTCCTGTTAAGTAGAATGTCACTAACATACAAACATGCAAAGTGTTTCCTTAACTGAGTACTTAACATTTTTCTCTTACGTATTTTCTTTTGGAATATTTAGATAATCATGCTTGTAAAAAAATGCAATCTTGGGCTTCCCTGGTGGCGCAGTGGTTGAGAGTCCGCCTGCCGATGCAGGGGACACGGGTTCGTGCCCCGATCCAGGAAGATCCCACATGCCGCAGAGCAGCTGGGCCCGTGAGCCATGGCCGCTGAGCCTGCGCTCCGCAACGGGAGAGGCCACAGCAGTGAGAAGCCCGTGTACCGCAAAAAAAAAAAAAAAAAAAAAAAATGCAATCTTTGTATCCAATGATAAATAAACAAGGTTTTCCTTTGAAAGAGTAAGTTTCTAAGAGCTCTTTTTTAAATTTAGAAACTTAATAATTTTTACATTGTTCTCTGGGTACGAATTTAATTTTTTTTTTTTTTTTTAGGAAACCCACAGAAAGTCTTTGCATATGTCAACATCAGAGTAGCAGAAGCAGACCTGAAAAAATGTAATGAATGTTTTCTATACTATTTACCAGTCCATGTCACCATGTAATTTGGAATAACTTTTGTTCTAAATCTAAACATCCACCTTTAACTCATCCTGAGGGTCAACGACGATCAAGAGAATTTCCATATCCTACAATTCAGGAGGTTTAGGTTCATTCCATAGTGAATGACATACGGTAGCACATTGCCAGTGAGTTTGCTCAAAAATGACATTCTCAAATATTGTGGATAAGGGACCACACTTTAATAGAAACTGCCTGTTACACATATCCCACTGGATATTATGAAATACCCACTTCCCCAGTGTGTTCATTTCTCAGGCAACTAATTCTTCTTATTAAATGCTCTTAGGAGAGGGGTTTAGAATATGCCCTTATTAGATCATATCCTTGAAATTATGAAACCTCCATCGATAAGTTTAGTAAAGCTGAGGGCCACCTGTGACCTTCAATGAATAAAGAGGGGGAGATAATTCATACTTCCACTGATGTAGTAATACATTCTAATTATTTGGAGACTGAAAAGTCAAAAGACACTGAGCGGGAAACATGCTAATAGAGAAGGAGGGCCACTGGCCTTTTGTAATTTCATTTGCAAAAAATTGATTCGTTCAGTTAGGAAATAGATATGACAAATATGTTGCAGTTAAGAACACATCAGTTCTGCTGTGTGACCTAGCAGTTTATTTAAACTAGAAGACCCGGTTTGCTTATCTGATGTATGACCAAGATACTGCTTATCTCATAATATTACTGTGAAGATTAAGTTGAATAATATCTTTGTGCTTAGCATAGTACCTACCTCATAGAAATTTCTGTTAGTGGTAATTATTAAGGAAGCTGATAGCAGATGTTGAGAAAAATCAACTACTAGGGCACAGTAGTTTAAACACAGTTTAGTTGCTTGCAGCTAATATGTTTGCAAGTTTCACAGTGATAATTAGTATGAGGTGATAAATAAAAGTGAGGTGCTGCAGGATTCCAGTGTCCTCTGATTCACTCTAAGAAAATTACATTAATGTTTTATAGTTTTAGTGTGGGAAATAACAATGAAATGTTAAATAAATACCAGCCATTTGCCACAGATTCCTGACATTACTTTATAAACAAATGACAAATTTTGCTTTATGGTTTACACATTTGCCTCATTCAAATCGTTCAATTACATGGGGAGGTAGGGAGTGTAAGGATCTAATAAGTGGTCAAGATGAGAATGGGACCTAAGCCTTCTCCTTCCAGGTCTCATTTTCTTTATCCTATTTCCTCTGTGTCTTTGTGATAAGCAGGTTTTCTTTTTTTGGTACTAACTAAGTAGTAAAAGCACATGCTGAAATATATTTTTGCATTGCCATGTACTTGGGTACTGATTCTTTGCTTTATAGGTATGTCTGTTTTAAATAAAACAAAATGGAAAGGTGGAACTCTACAAATTCAGCTAGCAAAGGAAAGTTTTTTACACAGGTAAGATTTGCTCTACATGATTTGACCCAATGTTTTTTATATTGTAAGTGGTTTTATATGTTCACTTAATTGATTTGAAACTATCAAATAATGTATTATTACAGTTTTAGCAAATATATGCATTACAAGTAGAGCTAAAATCCTTCTTAACTGTGACTCCCTGTGACCCCAGACCCCACCAAAGGAGATGATGTAATGCTCCTATATACATATATTTTAACCCATAAAAATATATACTTATTTCAGCTTTTTAAACACAACCTTTTGTGATGATGTAGGTCTTCCCCCTTCTTGTAATGACTGTTTAGTACTATTTTAGAAAATGGCTGTGCCACAGTGTAGTTAGTCAACGCCCACTCATAGACATTTAAACCATTTCCACTTCCTCTTGATAAGAGAAGACTCTTGAGGATGGTCCCTCGGGGGTTTATGTCAACAAAAGGAGTTGCTATGTCATATAGTTAAGCCCTTTTAAAATTTTAATAGTACCAAATTGCTTAAGTTGACTTTAGGCTGTTAATGAAAGTGTCATACAAAAACATAAAGATAATAGGAAATCCCTGTATGAGAGGCATAAGATTAATTATGCATGTGATTTAAGAACAAGGCAATGTAAAAACTATTAAAGCATTTTAAATCCTAAAAGTATTCTTAGGGAGAAAAGATTGTATGAGATTGGGTGCTTCCAAAATAGGAGATATTTTAGGAATGTACAGATGGAGTGACCAAGAGCGTTTTAAGATTGTTCTGGGCCAAAGAAATGCCACAAGGAAAAATAAGGTCTAAACTAAGTTTTGAGGGAGTGGTCTGGTGACGAAGGTGAGAATTTGATTTTGTTCTTCAGCTGGGGGCCTCTGTGAACAGGGTAGTGATGAGATTTTCATTCAGCAGCACTTTGCTGCCTGTTATATGCAGGAACCGGGGCCCTAGCCCTGAGCAGGTGAGCACACAGCGCTGCTGCCTTGGAGTATCTATGCAGTTGTGCCTGGGGAGCATGAATCTTAGAAGTTGTAATATAAGGGCGACAGACCAGGGGCAAAGAGGCCAATGAGAACTGGTCAACACAGTTGACCAGGCCTGTATAAGGTGGTGGAGTTTGAATTGGAAGGTTGAGTTGGCATTCTGCATTCTCTTTGTTGTGAGAGTAGAAATATTCAAGACTTAGCATATTAGGCTCTGAAAGACACCTCTTCCTCATAAGGAAGAGTGAAAAGATTAAGGATAGATAAAATGCCAAAAGTACATAAGTTGAAAGGGAAAAACTGAGAGACCCTAAATGATCTCTATAAAGTTAAACAGCTTTACAGTATTAAAAAACAAAACAGAAGCACTGTTAATAGTGTGGTTAGTTATTTTAACTCTTATTTATATTTTCTGTTGGATTCAGATTGGCCCAGGAGAGAAAAGAAGCAAAAGCAGAGAAAGGAAAATCAACAACAAGCAACACCAACTTGTTAGAAAAGATGGGAGTGGTGGATTTCCATTTGAAAGCTGTGCCAGGGACAGAAGTACCAGGGCACAAAGTGAGTCTCCTCTGGTAGCCTGAGTAGCTCAGGAACCAATTCCTGAGACCAGGTGACCATGAGCATCATGTTTTAAAGCAACTGCTTTTTTCTCTTGCTTTGAAGCAGTTAACATAGATAGTGCTTTATGGTCTTCAAATGCATTTACAACTCTTGGGAAAGCACAGTTTTCCCCCGTTTTAGAAAGAGAAATCAAAACCCAAGTGGAGGCAAGTCTCCCAGGGGGTATAGGTGGTGAGGAGTGCAGGCAGGTCCCACGTTTGCCTTTTTAATGGCTGTTATTTGTGTAGCATCCTACATGGTTTATATGAGATCGATAACTGCCCCAATTTTCCTTCTTTCTTTTTCCTTTCCTGATACACTTTTTTTGAGCACTCGTGTTTCATTATCAGAAAACTGAACCCAACGGTAATCGTGGTCCACTATGAGTTCAAATATTTTTAAGTGACATTTATGCAGTGTGATTAATCTTTTCCATTTGTGACAAGTATAGTAAATGTATTTTTTTTTCTTTTAGAATTGGGTTGTGAGTAAATTTGGAAGAGTCTTACCTGTCCTTCACCTAAAGAATCAACATAAACGTAAAATATCCTTAGCAATTGACCTTTCAGAGAAATGATTGTTTACTACGATGTGGATATTTGCAAAAGTTTACTTCATGCCTTTAGAATTTCACTGCCTCTGTCAGTAAATCTTTAGATGTTTGTGTAACAGTTTTTATGTTCCCAATTTCTAAGTAAGGTAAGACTCACCTACCTACATGTATGAAACAATTAGAGGATAATGAGAGAATGTAATTAGGTTTTATGCAAGTGATACAATTGATGATTGTTAAAGAAGCACGTTGACGTACTAATTTATACCTCATTCTTCTTGTTTGACATGGATTCAAAGCCATTGCCAAAGGAGCTAAAGAAGGGCAAGGGAACACAGCACAATCATTAAAGAAGGCTTTAGAGGAAGTAGGATAAGTTTCACATTAATAGAAAAGAGATAGGAAGGAGTCTAGGAGAGAGGAAAATAGTAGGTAGAAATGTGTAGACAGGCAGAAGAATGGTGGATGGAGAAATAGTATGGAACCCAGTAGGAGCAAATTCAGATGCCCATTCCCCTGAGGAAAGGAGGTCAGATTGTCTAAGACCTTGAATTCCTAGTGTCATGGACTTCTGGGCAGAGGACTTCTCTATTCTTTTAGCTCTAACCCTGTGTGTCATGGGAAGCAGAAGCAATTTCAGGTATTTCGAACAGAGGTGTGTCCTCACTGTTCACGGCTATTGAGGCCCCTGGAGCCCTGGCCACAGCTGCTGGTTCTGCTGTCCCTGCCAGTGGCACTAAAGTCAGGGAAATACTTCTTTCTTCTTCACCTTCCAGCTTCCCACCAAGGGTACCGCTGACAGCAAAGAGGAGGATTTGGAAGGGCAGTGTAAAGCCAAGAGACAATAGACACTGTTTGGCACACCTCACATATAATTGCCCATATATTCAGTAGTTACTAAATGAACAAAGGGACTTTTCAGTAGTGATAGATTAAAGCAACTTATACTTGTCTATTCATATGTTTTAGGAAATCAGCAAATGCCAGCTGTCACTACAGCACAGTGACATTAACTAGAATCTTTCTGGACAATGTCAGCAACAAAGACCTGATAAAGAATTATTAGCCTTCTAAGAAAGACCTACAAAATGCAGAGAGAGAGTAAAATGTGAAATGGATGTCATTGAGCTAAGAGAATCAGATCTAGGGTGAGCCAGCATTGAGAAGACAGGAATGGCCAAAAAGTTTGAGAATCTTTGAGTCTTAAGTTTGAGATACCAACACTTAGTACCTAGCTGTGCCCCCTCTGGGTTCCTCTCTATACTCCGCTTTATGGTATTAGCTCAGTAGATAGACTTCTCAGATTTACAGAAAAGTCTTGTGACCTCTTGTACCTAGAATATAATCTGAATCAGTTTGCTGTGATATACACATGCAGCCCAAGTAATTTCTGCCAATTAATAGTGATGGTTCTTGTTTTTCACTCTGGACATGCCATGGACATGTCCGTTCCAAAGACCCTGCATCACCTAATTAAGTCCTTATTTTGTTTGATAGGAAACTGAGGGTAAGATGAGTCAATGACTTGCTCAAGATTAAACAGTATTCTTTTTGCTTTACCAGTTTGATAGGTTTTTCTAAAACCTAGTGCCTTTGTTTTCTTCCTTGACTGTTGGTGACATCATAAAGTATGATCCCTCAAAATACTGCCACAACCTAAAGAAAATAGGGGAGGATTTCACGAATGCTATCCCTATATCCAGCCTCACTTGGGAATTGGAAGGAGGGAACGATCCTGTGAGTAAGAAACGACGAGGAGAATTCTCTGACTTTCACAGCCCTGCCAAGAAGATAATAAAAGTGCAGAAGAATGAGGGTTCCACTGCATCTCTGGCTTTGAGACCAAAACCTAGTAGCATAATGGAGAGTCCACATTTAATACAACAGCAGGCTGCACAAAATACACCTCATAATTCCATTACTCCTAAATCACCCTGTGTACCTGATTCTGATAGTCAGAAACTTAAAAATGTAGTTTTTCAGACTTCTGACTTAGAAACTACCAAAAAGAGAAATAGCATGTCTGATGATGATATTGATTCTGAAGATGAATTAAGACTAATGATTGCAAGAGAGGAAAACCTAGAGAAAACTACATGGTCCTCAATAAATGGATCGGAAAATGATCCCTTTGAAGTTGTAAGAGATGATTTTAAATCACATTTTCACAGATTTCATACTTCAACAGGTTTAGGCATCAAAAATAATGTCTTTTGCCTCAGTAGTGAAGATAATGTTATGGGAAATGATTGTGACTCTGATTCAGGAGATACAGATGAAATCATTGCAATGAAAAAAAATTCTGATAAGATCAAAAACAGTGTAGAATTTTCACAAACAGAAAAGTCTATGCACAAGAAAACTTATTTGAAAAATAGAAAAAGGTGTGATCTTTCTGTTGATTGCATTAAAGTACAAAAAAGAAAAAACAAAGAGATAGCCCTCAGTCGCAGAATTAAGCCTCTTAGTTGTGAATCTCCGACTGAGTCCAGTAGCAGTGAAGATGCTGATTCTGTATCAGAATCAACCGAGTCTGAAGGAGATAAGGAGTATAACACCATGATGAAAACCTGTCTCCATATGAATCTCACTTTAGCTGATTTGGAACAGTTGGCTGGCAGTAACCAGGAGGCGCCAAAAGAAGATACTGAGAGCAATGGCCGGAAAACCACTGCCAAGTCTGACAGGGCCTCCAAGAGCCACAGAACTCCAGGTGGCCTCCACAAAGGCCAACAATGTATTCATCCTGAGGAGATTGTGGCTTCCCTTTTAGAAGGAAAAGAGAACCCACATGGAAAACAGGAACCAACGGAAAATACCTTAAAGCCAAAATTCCAGGCTTTCAAGGGAGTAGGCTGTCTCTATGGAAAGGAATCAGTGAAAAAATCCTTGAAAGAGAGTGTTGCCTCTAACAATATTAATAAAGATCATAAATCCTTGAAACTTGAGGATCCCAGGAGCATGTCCATGAAAAAATGGTCCTTGTATGCTAATGGCCCATCAAGTAAACTGACTCTTTTCCAACGTGCAAAGAAGGCAAATGACTCAAACCAAATTCAGCCTCAAAAGAGACAGTCTACTTCTGAGAGCCAGGCTCACAAGGTGGTATTCCCTAGCAGTTCAGAAAAGGGAAATGAAAATCCTATTTCTAGTCTATTGCCACTAAAAGATAAGAAATCTTTGAGTCTTGGTGCCAAGACTCCCAGGAGAGACTTTGATGAAGACTGTTGCCACGGGACTAGAAATTCAGGAGAGAGCTCCGAAAAGAGGCCTGATCTGTGCAGCCGCAAGGCCCCTGAGAAATCACCAGAGGTCTCCTCCAGGAGGGACCCTCAGGGAAGCAAAACTGACTTCCCATCAGATGTTAATGCTAAGGATAAGCACGCTGAAGATAATCAGAAGCGTTTGGCAGCCTTAGAGGCAAGGCAGAAAGCCAAAGAAGTACAGAAGAAGTTGGTTCACAATGCTCTGGCAAATTTGGTGAGTATATTTTCAGTCTAGGGGTTTAACAAGAACTCGTTTCCAAGTCCAACCTTTCAGCTCCTTTAGAGCTGAATGTTTGTGTTTTGTGTCCTTGTATCTTTAGTATATCCGGATATCACTTTAGAAGCTGTAACTGATACAGTTAAGTGATATGTCCTAATATGTCTGAATTTACATATAAATCACTTGCCAAGTGATTCATATCTTACCAAGATTTACTGTAATGAGTCTTTATTCATTCTTTCAACAATTGTTAACTACCTATGAAATTCCAGGCCTTCACAGCAAGTGCCAGATTTACAGAGAGGATCACTGTTAGGTGGTTGGTATTGGCTTACAGTGTGGTGGACAGAAGGTCACAGTTCAGTTCCATGGGATGAGGAAGAAGTGCGCCTGTGTGCTCTGACAGCACACTGATACCAATTTGTTGGCAGTGGTGGGGCAGAGGTGGGTGGGGAGCCGGCGCTTCCTCAGCTGAACTGAGTCCAGTGTGAAAGGATCAGTGGGAATTGGTCTGGCAGAGGTAAAAGGGTACAAAGAGAGAGGAAAGGCATTCCAAGATAAAGGAACAGTTTGTACAAAAGTGAATATTTACAATCAGTGTGATTAAATATATAGAGTACAAGATGGTGAGAAATGAGATGAGAGAGAGAAGTAGGGGTGAGGTGTGAAGAGGCTACAGGGGTTGGACTTTATTCTCAAGGCTGTGAAAAGTCTAAAGAACTTGAAGCAAGGGAATGGAGATTAGTTGTGTATATATTGGAACAGGAGTTGGCAAACTAGAGCTCACAAGCCACTAGCCCATGGCCCATTTTGGAAGAGCCTCCAAGCTAAGAATGGTTTCTACATTTTTACAGGGTTTAAAAAAGAAGAAGAAGAGAGAACCAAAACGATATGTGGCTTGCAAAGCCTAAAATATTTACTCTCTGGCCCTTGACAGAAAAAGTTTGCCAACTTCTGTTTGGGAAAGATGGTTCAGGACATGATGAGAACAACAAATCAAATGGGACAGACAGCCTTTGGGAGGTCTTGAGCCAGAACCAAGGCAGTGACAGTGGGAATATATTTTTAAAATAGCAAGATGGTCCAACTGATGGGACTTGGTGATAAACTGGAAATGGAGAGAAAGAGAAGCTTCTATCTTGGGATGATGGCAGCATTCACTAGATAAGAAAATAGGGTCAGAAATAGACTTGCTAGGGGAAGGAGATGAGGGGTTGTCTTAAGGGTAATGCTTTTGATGCCCACTCTAGGATGGTTATTCAGAGGACAAGCCAACGCACATCATCTTTGGTTCCAACAGTGAAAGTGAAACAGAGGAGACATCCACTCAGGAGCAAAACCATCCAGGAGAGGAACCAGTAAAAGTAAGAAATTTAGGGTGGGCATTCCTATACTTTTGCAGATCCATTTCTGCATGTTGCATACCAAGACTTGCACACAAATGCTGGGCTCAACGTAAAATCCTCTGGGAGCCACAGTGAAACCAAGGGCTCCCCTGACCATCACGCATGGATACCACAGGGGCCTTAGAGATTTTCTCCCACATAAATCTATCCTCCACATCATCTGCAAAGTGACATCAATATTAGTGAAACCCTGCAGAAGGTGTTCACACATTTAATAACTCCCCCCATTCCAGGCTGCATTAGGAGCCTCTGGATTTAGTGACCCAAGGGGCCAAGTAGCTATCACTGAGTCAGAAGTTTCCATTCTAACCACCATCCAGTCTTTCCTGGGAGATGCATCTGGGTTGTTGTTCCATACATGTGAGGAGGAAGATTACAAAATGAAGGAAATACTGTCTTGGTTATTAATAAATGTTTCTGTCTTTACCTATGTAACAGGAGTCCGTGGGTGGAGCCTCTGGGAAGCTCTTTGACAGCAGCGATGATGAGGAATCTGGTTCCGAAGATGACAGTAACAGGTTCAGAATTAAACCTCAGTTTGAGGGCAGAGCTGGACAGAAGGTTAGTGAAGACTGAAAATAATAAAACTTGCAACATGTCCTTATTTTTCAACATAGTCCTTAAATCTCGGTTAGTGCAGGCAGACCTTGACCCACACTCCAGTGTTAAGGTGTTTATTTTGATAGTGAGTCCTCCATGAGCCTCTCTGATTGGTTCATGGGTCGGTGAGGTTATGCCAACATCCATGTAGTGAACTTCATGGCATGGAGGTATACTTGGAAGGTCTTGTTTATAAGTAATTTCTTGGGAATATGGCTGTCAGTTGTCTTTGTGTTCTGTCTTACAGCTCATGGATTTGCAGTCTCTCTTCGGCACTGATGACAGATTTCGCATGGACTCCCGATTTCTAGAAGGTGATAGTGAAGAGGAACGGGAAGGTAAATGCCTGATTGTCCTGATGTCAGAGCTGGGGGACCTTGAGAAGTCATGTGGTCTAGCTTCTCCACTTAACACATGGAGAAACTCTGTACCCCAAGACACTGAACTGTGGAGCTTGTAATCCAGTAGTTAGCTTACTCGATACTTCTTGAGTTTGTTTGTACATATTAATTTATTTATAAAATTTTCATTACCTGAAGCTGCCAGAAAAGATGGGAATAGTTAGCATCCACCAAAGGTACCATCTTCCATCATCCTGTCCCTGGCATTAGAGAGAAGGCAAGGACCCTACCTGGCAGTAGATCAGGTCCTGGTGAGGCTGTGGAAGACAGTTGCATCACGCTCGGCTTACTTAAAGGAAACGTTTATCTTCCTTCCAGCGTGCGTGCTGGGTGCAGGTTTTTAAAAACAATGTACCATTGAATGTCACTCTACGTAAATTCATCCCATGTGAATAGGTCTAACAGCAGTGATGCTACCAGAAGCATCCTGATTCTGCTCTTACTTCCTATACCATTTTCCACACCAGTGGTTCCAAACTTTCTCTACAAGATCTTCTCCTCTTATCCTTTGCCAAAGACCTTACCTCCTACCTCCTACCATCCTCACTTGAGGATGGCCACCTCAGGTGAGCTCCCTGCTTTCCTTTCCAATCTCAGAACTACTCTGTCCTTACTTTCTTCCTCTTCGTGAGTTAATCTAATCTGCATCTTAATCTTCCTCATTCATGCCTCCTGTTAACCTCCTTTCTTATGTGCATCTTCATACTTTCCCTTTCTTCTGTCTCTTCCCTCTTTCTACAGACATAGGTCTCATAGGTTCAAAAAGCCATTTCTTCAACCCTGCCAGTCTTCAAGTTGCCACTCCCATCTTTTTTCAGTTCTAAACCTGAAATGAAAAAATAAATTGCACCTAATTTAGAAGCAGTTGGCTTTTTATTGAAAATACCACCTCTGGAAATGATGCTCTTGATTCTTTGAGGTGATTATTGTGTATATTGTACACTTCTGAAAACAAGTGTTCAGAGAGTAAGTTCTCCAGGATCCACAGCAAATTATGTGTCAGAGCTTCTCACTCAAAATTCCATGTTGAAAACAGGAATGGACAAAACCTTGGGAATAGCCTAGAAGCTATACGTAGAGTTTACTTTCTAACTTCTGCCACTTTTGTCTGTCTCTTTACAACTCTTTAGTATGCGTTGCCTGCACATACTAACTGGTTCACCAGATGCAGTGGCACCTTCCCAAGCTTCTTCAGCCTGCCTGTAGCATTTGTCACTGTTGATCCTCCTTTTTGAACTGTTCTCTTCCTTTTGCTTCCATTGCACTATAACGTCCTTATTTTCTTCTTAATTCTTGGTTCCTAATTTTCGCTTTGCCTTTAGATATGTAAAGGTTCTGTAAGTCCCTGTGGCTTTAACCTTCTTTTGTGCGTGAATATTTTCCAAATCTGGGTCATCTTTGCCCCTATTCTGCTGAGCTCCCAATTACTCTTTTCTCAATGCCTGATGGATATTTCTCACAGGCGTCCCTGAACGCGTGTTAAAATGCAGCAAATCCCAAACTGAATTTACTCTCTCTCAGGTGCTCTGGACCCTTCTGTTTCTGTTGATGGTACTTCCATTCTTAGGGCAGTCAGACATAAAATCTCTGTCTTTTATTTCTTTCCTTCCCAACTTTTGAAGCTGAATTTTTTGTGAGTTGCACAAAGACTGTCCTGCAGGTAAGCAGCCTACAAATACCTTGCAGCCAGTCTACAAATACCTTGAGCCCTTTCTAGCATTGTGTTCTATTTCCTAATGGTCAATATTAGGGTAAAATTGAAAGTACCATTTTTTGAAGTCAAAAATTGTTGAATATTAGCAGTTTCATATGGTTTAACCTAATGCAGTAGTGTAAACTCTTTGAACTTTCTTATTTCAATGTATGTGTTCATTTTTTCCCTTGCCTGGCATGCTCTCCTCCCTCCTCAGGGGATCTACTTGTCTTTCCTACCTTAGACTCCACCTGATTTATAAAATATTTCTTAATCCAATTGAACATAATATTTACCTCTTTTGAACCCTTAGACACTTTTGGGTCATCTCTATAGAGAACTATTCAAATCAGCATTTTATTCTGTTTATTTCTGTTACTTGGTTGTTTATATCCTGCAGTAATTTGAAAAGGTCTTTAAGGCTTACTTAGACTTCTTTTGTATTTCTACCTATAATCCAAACTAGCTGTTAAATGTTTAACTTTGTTCTCTGATATTTGTCTGTTTCTAGTAGCTAAGGATAACAAGCTTCTAGGCTTCCACAGTGCCCTGTATGTAGGCTTTCTTCCTGCAATATTTATTACTGAATCTAAAGGCTAAAGTAACTGTCTACTAACATCATATTAATAGTCAGTAAAATTAGCATCTTTCACTATCTTTCATTTTTAGATTTACATGTAATTTAGATTAATTTTTAGAAAGTTAAAAAATCAAAGAATCTCTAATCACTTTAGTTTTATAATTAGTATCTTGCTCTATTACATTTGTCAATCTTTACCTTAAAAACTTTTAGACTTGCCACTGAAAGCCATTAAATTCAGATTTCATTTTTATAATTACAAACAGAAATGGGAATTTTGTTTGCTGGTCATGCAGTTTCTAGATTCACTATGACATTGGGGATCTTGGGGATAGGGGGGTTAGCAAAACAAGGTTTAACTTTTCTTCTTCGTATCTTAATGTGCTTTGCACATGTTTACGTGCTTCATAAATATTTGATTATTGAGACTTCTCAAGTTATGTTTGCCAAGAGATGACTAATTATCCTCTTCCCTCTAAGAAATAAATGAAAAGAAAACTGCTGAGGAAGAAGAGCTTGCTGCAGAAAAGTTGAAAGCCCTGAATGTTGTGCAGAGTGTTTTGCACATCAACTTAAGCAGTTCTACAAGCAAAGGATCAGTAGCTGCTAAGAAATTTAAGTATGGTTTATGTTTCATCCCATTCTGCCCTCTTTTCCTTTGCCATAAAACGAGGCCATTTTAAACTTCCTGGGGAGAGCAGTTAGCAACATGTATCAGCCCCTTAAAATTTTACTTACCTTGACCTAGTGATTCACTTCAAGAAACTAATTTTAAATTATTTCTGTATTTATTATTAGTAAAAAAAAACTGGACAACTGTTTAAATATTAATAAACGTAACTGTTTACTATGGAAAATTTCCAGCATATAACTTAGAGAGACTAGTGTAATGAAACCCCTGTGTACCATCACCCAGCTTCTACAATCACCAACATGTGACCAGTTTTCTCTTTGATACCTTTACTCACTTCCCCCTACTTCCCTCACTGACATATTTTATGCAAATCCCAATAGCATATCATTTTATCCATATATATTTTAGTATGTTTAAAATAATATTAAACATTTTTAAAGATCCAGGACAAGTCAAAATGAGATAATTTAAAATATGATTGCTTCTAAGGAGCTCCTAATACACTTCTTTGATATTATGTGCCTTTTTCTTGCTCAAAAAGTGGAATTGCCCTGGTATTGCATTATAATTTGCTATTAGTTTTTTGCATTAATGTTCTGAATTGTCTCTTCCAACTTATCACTCTCCTTTCTTTAATAGGGACATCATACGTTATGATCCAACAAGGCATGACCATGCCACTTATGAAAGAAAAGGAGATGATAAACCAAAAGAAAGGTATATTAAGCTACTACTTTCAGTAGCAGGTTCATATGAATTAATCTCATTTCAGACAGTGAGAAAAGTAGATAGTAACCAATATCACATCCACTGGTCCCCATTGTATTTAGTTTAAGAACAGGGAAGGGGGAAGAGAGGAATTATTGATGTGGTGGAGAGTCTTACTTATGACAAAGGACTCTCATGCATAGAAATGATGATATGTGCCCCTTCTCTAGTAGGTGTCTTCTACTTACATTAGTTTCCTGTGGCTTCTGTAACAGATTGGTGACTTAAAACCACAAAAATTTTTCTCACAGTTCTGGAGGCTAGGAGTCTGAAATCCAGATTATTGGAAGAGCTGTGTTCCCTCTGGAGATTCAGGGGGAAAAAACTCCATTTCGTGCCTCTCTCTTAGCTTCAGGTGACTGCCAGCAATCTGTGGTATTCCTTGGCTTGTGACTATATTATTCCAGTCTCTGCCTCCATCTTCACGTGGGCTTCTCATTTCTATTTGTCTCTCATCTTTGTGTCTGTTAAAAGGACACTTGTGATTCCATTTAGAGTCTGCCTGGATAATCTCATCATTGCAAAATCCCTAACTTTATTACAAAGACCTTTTTTTCGAAATAAGGAAATATTCACACATTCCAGGAATTAGGGCCCGGACATATCTTTCTGGAGGCAACCATTCTATCCACTGCACTACCCTAGTGTGGTAGGAGTGTCTATTTCTTATAGATATGCTGTCATTTTGATAAATATGGCAAATATATGGAGCAACCAGTAACTGCCTGATTTAATTTCTTGATTTTCCTGCTATTTAAAATCACTAAAGGCACTGTGGTATCCTGAATTAGATCCTGGCACAAAAAAGACACTTGTAGAGAAACTGGTGGGTTGGGAACAGAGTCTGTGTTTAGTTAATAGTAGTGGACCAGTGTTAATCTTTTAGTTTTGACAATTGTATCATATCTATGTAAGATGCTACCTTGAGGGGAAACTAGGTGAAGGTTATTTGGGAACACTGTTTACAGTTTTTCTATAAATCTAAAATTATTCCAAAATTAAAGGTTTCTTTTAAAAAGAATCGCAGACCAGACCAAAGTGAAACTAACATAAACATTCCCTGCAATGTAGGATTCCACATTGCAATGTGATTCTGGGTAGTCTCTGGAGAGGTTGCCGTCAAAATGTTCCTTGGGGCTTCAGTCTCCGAAGGCCTGCCTAAGCCTCGTGATGTACTTCCAAGATATCTCACTCACATAGCCGTTAGCCAGTTACCTTGTTGGCTTCTCCATTAGGCTGCTTAAGCGCTCTCATAACACTGACCCAAAAGAGACATAGAAGGAGGAAGCCACAGTGTATTTTATGACATAGTCTTAGAAGTCACACAGTGACACATCTGCCTTACTCAATTTTCTTGAAATAAGTCACTAAATCCAACCCATACTTTTATAGGGGAAGGGGAGATTAAGCACTCCTTCCTGAAGAGAGAGGCATTGAGGCATTTGTGGACATATTTTAAACTACCACAACCTGTCCTCTGGTCGAAAATTGTTTTATATTCCTACCATATGCAGAACATGCTCAACCCTGCTGTAGACTCCCCAGAAGTCTCACCTTTTTATAGTGTCAGTTCAAAATCTAGGATGTTGGGCTTCCCTGGTGGCGCAGTGGTTGAGAGTCCGTCTGCCGATGCAGGGGACATGGGTTCATACCCCGGTCCAGGAAGATCCCACATGCTGCAGAGCGGCTAGGCCCGTGAGCCATGGCCGCTGGGTCTGCGCGTCCAGAGCCTGTGCTCCGCAACGGGAGAGGCCACAACAGTGAGAGGCCCGCGTACCGCAAAAAAAAAAAAAAAGTTTCTCTCTGTAAGATAGTCTCCACCAATAAGATGATCATTTAGGACATTATTATTTTAGGTAATATAGTTAGAATATTTGGCCTAGTAAATAGAGTAGGCTCTAATAGAAAAGAGGATTTTAATCTTTTACTAGCTAAAAACTCAACATTGGAGGCTGCCATGTAACTCTGGTTTAAGATCAAAGAGAAAAACATATTCCTAAATAGAGAGCAGGTTGATGGTAATAGAAAAATTTCATTCCCAGACTAGATTTAGCACATTTATAAGGCATTTCTAAAACAGAATTATGAATAAATCCTTTAATGCCAGTGTCATAAAACTCATAGAATTTTAGAATTTGAAAAAGTCTTGTAAGTCATGTGGTTTAACATAGTTCATTTTACAAATGAGGATACTGAGGCCCATTGCAGTTAAGTAATTTTCTTACTCATAGCTAATATCTTAGGTGTGACTTCTGAAATGTAGTTCAGAGGATAAGAGATAGGAGAATATGATTCTTGTTTAATACTTGGAGCTGTTTGAATTAGTTTTGTCTATAAAAAGCTTTTTGGTTAAGGTTCTGCCTTTATGAGTTTTATATGTAGATCCTCTTGGTTGTTGAAAGGATGGGACTAAAGTTATCCAAGGTGTTTTTCTTTCCTGATTTCTGGAAATTTTCCAAAAATTGACTTTCTTTGTGATGCACATATCTCTATATATGTCAATGCAGTAAAGCAAAACGAAAGAAGAAAAGGGAGGAAGCTGAGAAGCTACCTGAGGTATCTAAAGAAATGTACTATAACATTGCTACGGATTTAAAACAAATATTCCAAACTACAAAAGATACCATTGAAAAGGAAGACAACACACCCTGGGATGAGGACTCTGATGGAGAGAAAGCCGAAGTAGTCCAGGACCCTACAGCTCTGATGACTGGGGATGAACAGCCCACCGGGTTCACATTCTCCTTTTTTGATTCACACACTAAAAATGTAAAGGAAGGTACATTTCTTTTTTAACCATTTTCATTTAAAGCGGTTTGAACTTAATTGATTGAATCTACTGTAACTGTAATGATTTAACATTAGCTGAAGAAAGGATTCTTTCTTCCATCTGTATAAACAGTATTACAGTATTGCAGTCAGCATTACATGACCATAAATGTACTGTGCCTAAAGCTGTGTTTAACACAGTAAGAAATTGTTCTTGCATTTGGAAGCAAACTTCTAGATAGCTGCCATATGAAGGGAAGCCAGAGAATAATGTGCAGCATCCCTTCTAATGCTGAGTAGAAATAGTCATGAAGAAATATAAGAAGTCATATATTTAAATAGCTTTGTATCTTAGATGCAGTTGGAGAAGCCATGACTTCAGGAAAACCAGTGCTATATGGTAGGGAAAGGGAAGAAATAGGTAACCCTTGCTCTATACAAATATGCTATGTCATCAATACACCAGTTGTTTCAAACTTTATCCTTGGAGATTTGTCAGAACCTAGAGAAAAGTATCAGCACCAGTATAAATAATTTGGCATTCCATTTCAGGAGGTTTACCTCTGAAGTCCTACATAGTCTAAAAGTTAAAAACACCTATTCCTTAGGAAGTTGCTCCTCACCTATTATTTAAGATGAAGTGTAGCTTTTCTGGAAGTTCACTGTAAAAAACAAGATATACCTATACAGGAGAATACATGCACAGCTAACAATAAGCTCTACTTTAAAGATCATCAGTTAAAGTAGTATCCATGTGTTTAGCAGGAGAGTATTAAATCCCAGCTTTGTAGTGCTCCAGAGAGAGGTCTAGCAATCTAGTAGTTTTTCCAAAATTGTTCTAAGTAAGACACAATATATCATTGCTCTGCTTACTTCATTCTCTTGCCTGTGTTGTCCATTTGAGTACCAAGGTCAGTCCTAAACTGTTGAACAGAGTTGATATGATATAGATACTGTCTTTAATTCTTCTAACTTTGAGAGCCAAGTGTGAGAAAATGGCCTTGAAATGAGTACTAAGACACCTCAGCAACCTGGGAGCTGTGTTTTGTGTACTTAGGAAATTATGAGGACTTGTGAGGTGATCACCCACATCTTATAGCAGAAGCTTTTTCAGCAGTTTTAGAAAGAGGTTTTGGGAATTGAAAATATAAAGATATGTTCCTTTTCTCGTTTATGAATAAGCAGGAAGGCAACCTGGTTTCACTGCATCATGTTCAGTTTAGGCTTCTCATGCTAGCACAGGTGCCATGCTTTTTTTGTTTCTTTTAAATTGCGTTGCTCGTTTATAAACCTTTAGTTTGTATATCTTTTTATAGTGTTACTATATTCCTTATCAGATCACCCTAGCAATGCCCAAAAATATGATAATAGCTTCTCTCAATATTTGAAAATCTAAAAAGATACTACATATTTTGAATTAATGATTAAGATATTTGAAATTTAGAAATATGAGTGCATGGTGAAAGTAAATTAGTGTGTCCACAAATAATCGGTCGTTAGGTTACAATTGTGTTATCTTTCATTGTCATGACGATATAGAGACCTATAGAGTTGAGGCAGTGAAACCTGGGAAGATTGCCTGGCAGGGAGACCCTCGTTTCCAAGACAGCAGTTCAGAAGAGGAAGATGTTACTGAAGAAACAGATGACAAAAAGCCCAGCCCTGGGTAAGTAATGTGTTTCTGTCCAGGTTTATTTCATAATTCATAAAATCTGAGTTAGACATGCTTTAGAAATGTTATAGAAGTATCTAAGCTTAGGTTCTCAAGACAATTTTCTTTTTTTGGCTCCTTCAGAGAGTTCTGTAGCCTTTTTGTAATTGGGAGCATGTTTCCTTTTCCTTGAAACTTGGGTAGACTGGGTGGGGGATATGACGTGCATGGGGAAGAAAACCTGCCACTGAAGTCCTTGATCTGGAAAGAGTATGCTTCAGCTCGTTGGCTGCTACCCCATGGGAAACGCTGGCAAATTGGGTAGCAATGCTGGGGTGAGAATATCAACAATCTACACAGGGAAGATAGAGCTTGTACTTAAGTAAGTCCTCGTTACCAAAGTTTCAGGTAGAAGAGAAGAATGTTGAATAGAGAAAGGGTGGTATCACTTTAACTCAGGAAAGAAAAATGAGCAAAACACAAAGCACATATATTTAAGGAATAGTTCATTTATACTTACAGTGTAAACATTTCTTAAATATTGAAATTAAGTGGCCAATTCTCTCTCTCTTTCTCTCTCACTTCAGAGAAGTATCATTACCTGAGAAAGAGACCACTAGATATTTCTTTTTCTCTAAGAATGATGAGAGACTTCATGGTAAGTCAATTTTTTGATTAAATGGTATAGAACAGGTAATAGTACAGCTCTCACCATAGCGCATTCTGATATACTAACACGCATCCACGTAAGAACTGATTGGGAAAAATTCTGACCCTTTGCAGTGTCATGTGCTTTAGCCCCCTCTGTTAGACAGGTGCATGTTGACTTGCAAAGCTCTGGAAAACTGAAAGCTCCCACTCGCCACCTCCCTCACTTGTTCACTAACCTCAACAAGGGCTTGTTTTGTTCCAGGGGTTTGCTGAGATACTAGACATACAAAACTCCTAAGTCTTTAGTACCCTAAAAAGTTCACATGAACTATCTCAATATCTTGTAATAACCTATAATGGAAAAGAATCTGAAAAAGAATATATATGTATAACTGAATCACTTTGCTGTACACTTGAAACTAACACAACATTGTGAATTAACTATACTTAAGTAAAAAAATAGAAAAAAAAGTTCACATGAAAACTCTGAGGCTGTTGATGAACTCATTTCTTTTTTTTTTTTTAATGTATTTTATTTATTTATTTTTGGCTGCATCGGGTCTTTGTTGCTGTGCGCGGGCTTTCTCTAGTTGCGGTGAGCGGGGGCTACTCTTTGTTGCAGTACATGGGCTTCTCATTGCAGTGGCTTCTCTTGTTGCAGAGCACTGGCTCTAGGCGCATGGCCTTCAGTAGTTGTAGCATGCGGGCTCAGTAGTTGTGGCTCACAGGCTTTAGAGCACAGGCTTAGTAGTTGTGGTGCACGGGCTTAGTTTCTCCTTGGCATGTGGGATCTTCCTGGACCAGGGCTCGAACCTGTGTACGCTGCATTGGCAGGCAGATTCTTAACCACTGTGCCACCAGGGAAGGCCCAATGAACTCATTTCTTAAGCCTAACACAAACAGAAACCAAGTTACATAATAGTAAGTGGTTTATAAACAGTAAAATCCTAGCAGTTCTACATTTTCATTTTGTAAAGAAAACAAGATATTTTTGAAAATTATCATAAATCGGCTGGGGGGTGGGGGGGACATGGTCTTAACTAGAATTGAAGACCTTGATAATGCCAGCACTAGAATATTGTCTGTTTTAATATTAATGGGCTGTCTTGTCCTTCTTTATTTTCCCCTTTTAGGTTCTGACTTATTCTGGAGAGGAGTGGGAAGTAATATTAGCAGGAATTCTTGGGAGGCCAGAACAAACAGCTTGCGTATGGTGAGTAGTTGTATCTTCATATTCATTGTCTCCATATTAATTAAAAAGATATGGTGGGGCTTCCCTGGTGGTGCAGTGGTTGAGAGTCCACCTGCCAATGCGGGGGACACGGGTTCATGCCCCGGTCCTGGAGGATCCCACATGCCGCGGAGCAGCTGGGCCCGTGAGCCATGGCCGCTGAGCCTGCGCGTCCGGAGCCTGTGCTCCGCGACGGGAGAGGCCACAACAGTGAGAGGCCCACATACCGCAAAAAAAAAAAAAGATATGGTGTTATCTTTGTGTTAATATTTGCCTGGTGTAAGAATATAGGAGGGCATGAAACTTAAGATAACTGAGAACATGACTTAAATGCTCAGAATTATAGTGCTGGAAGAGAAGTTTTAACTTGTTTAATTCATTCAACCCATGGTGCAGTAAGGAGACTGAAGAGTGGCCCCATTGAGTGACTGGAATGAGTTCTGGCCATGCTTATTAAGTAGCAGGAAATCATAAGACTTTTGAAAGACTGAATTACAGTTTCCATTGTAAACACTTAAAGCCAAAAGTTTGAATATCCCCTGTACATTCCAAGTGAGCACTTCCAAAATGGCTTCTACAACCCTGACACTGAATAACCTAAATTTTACTTTATAGTTCCTAAACACCTTGGAAAGTATTTACCGCTATTTTTAACAAAGGCTTTCGGTTTTATGTTTTTCTAGGACTGTCGGAAGAAACATAAAGATGCCAAAAGGAGAGTGAAACCAAAATAATAATGTCATCATTAGTTTTGATACTGAATGTGAACAAGGCTCACCTGTGGAAATTAGAGTGATCTAGAAAATAAGTTTAGCCGACAAAGAATTCAGAGTGAAAGAATATTCAAAATTTTATCTGATGGATATCTTTCTGGTTGCTTTCTTTTTCTGTAGATGTCCTCTTCATTTGTTCCTAATTACTTCAAATAATTAACCTGAACATTTATTTTAATGAAGCACAAGACAGTCCCTCAAAATACTTTTCGTATATAATCTCTTTGCCCTCCATCTTCAATAACTAATGGCTATCTTCTGACACAAGGTGTACATAAAGCCTTTTAAAATATATGGATCAGAGCACTTGTATTTTCCAAGTTACGTTTCGTGTGAATTATACTTGAAATATTTCTGATTGTATCAAATACACCTTACCTCCATCTTGTGGTTTTTGTTTAAGAGGTTGAAAACAAATCAGCCTTGAGTTCTGTACTTGCGTCCTGATGAATAAGCTAACTGAAATGCAGGATATTTCAGACCAACATCATGGGAGAGTTCTGTGAGGACCAGAAAAGGATGCCAAATGCAGAGTTTTCCTGTCCTTGGCCTCCATGAATTGAGGCCAAAATTCTAACTCTCAAAATTCTAATTAGACTAGAGGCTTTTGAAAAATCCAAGTGTCTGAAAGATATGTAGTCCCAGTTAGGAGTCAGGACCCTGGGTCCAGATAGGGAAGCAGATTTAATACCTCATTAAATCAATGTGGCTAGGATTCAAGACAGATAAGCCTCTATCAAACTGGGCTCTGTACAAAATTATGCTATATATAAAGTCCCAAGGGATTATCATTGAGCCATACTGTGTATATCTGAAATTAAGTATTTATTGATTTACATCTTGATCAAATATAAACTCTTTGAGGGCTGGGATATCACCTGGTTTGTTAACGGTTACGTCCACACTGCCTAGAACTGTGTCTAGCACTAAGTGGATGCTTAGTAAACAGGGTCCAAGGAACTAAGTAGCTGAAAAGTCATCAGAGATTCCTGTGTTTCCAAGACTTCAGACTTTGTGTAAAATGGAAACCACCACTCAGGAGGATAAATAATCCAAATATTCCACCTTCTCTTGATGCTGATTATATTTACACCTTCTTATGTATTGCTGCGTAGCAAGCCATCCCATTAACAGTTGTTCATTTTCCTCACAAATAAGCAACTTGGTCAGGACTCAGTGGGGACTGCTCATCTCTACTCCATGTAGTATCATGGGAGTGGCCCAGCTGGGGCTAAAGGATCTATTTCCAAAATGGACTGCTCACTCAGTGCCTGTCCATTGGTTTCCTCACAGCATGGCAAATAGGTTTCAGGAGTAGGAAGCAGATGCTGCCAGTCTCTTAAGGCCTAGTCCAGAAATTGGCTCAGTTATTTCCACTGTATTCTAAAGGCTAAAACACACTGAGCCCACCCAGACTCAAAATGAGGGGACATAGATCCTCACCTCTCAGTGAGAAGTGTCCAGAATTTTTGGCCATGTTTAAATTTGTTACACCCTCCTTCTCCAGAGCAGACAAGTAACATCAAGTAGCCTTCTGCATCCCCAGTTTCTGCTCCCCAGATACAACCACATTCAAAAACTTTGTTTCCTCTGATATTTATCACTGAATTTCTACCTAACATGCTTATGCTGTGATTTCTTGGTTTTTCAGTTTTAGACATCAGACATTTTTAAATACTGGGCTGGCCAAAAAGTTCGTTCGGGTTTTTCCGTACTGTCTTATGGAACACTCAGATGAACTTTTTGGCCAACCCAATAATTAGACCTATCATTCCCACCTTTTTTTCCCCTGGACACATCTGTCTGGAAGCCCTCTGTCCTGCTCTAATCTGGGCTGTCTGGACAGATTATAAAAATGAACTGAACAGGTGGCAACTTGAGGAATGTGAACATTAAAACACATTCCAAATACTTATAGTTAATAAGGTAAACACACTAGTAAATATATGTGTTCAAGTAAGTTAAGTTATTGGAGAGTCACCCCTTTGGGCAAGGACATAAAATCCCCTACTCTAATCCCTTTAGGGGGCTCCTAAACCATATATGATTTGAATGAATGCTACAAAGACTATCAAAGTGTTCTTAAACTTATCAAGGAATGCCTTATACATGTTCTCAGGTCAGTTTTTTTTTTTTTTTTTTTTTTTTTTTTTGTCCTTTTATTGGATACACTAAGCAGTTACATACAGAATTACTCTCAATTTGTCAAGGGCTAAAATTTCCACCATAGTCTCTGGTGAGGTCTACTGTCCTTTGCATGGCTCTGGATTCCTTGGTTTTTAACCAGCAGACCCAAAAGGTGCTGGGCAGACTCACAGCAGTGTTAATAAATACATAAGTAAGCAGACTAATATGCAAATAATTTTGTTTTCAATACAGAAACAATAATTCTAAAGCTGGTTGTCAGGCATTTCCTTCCTTTTTGTTATATCTCTCCATATGGCTGTTACCATCATTTCTGCAGTAAAATTTATGAGACCTCTGCAGGTGGCACTGAAGGACACAAAAGGAGAGGCTTCTCTGAACACATATTTTTGTGACCCACTTCCAGAGACTCAGCAGACGTAGTCTATGCCCCAGGACTCCGCATTTTTGCAGACTCCAAGGTGGTTTGGTGCAGGTCTCCACTACACCAGAAAACATAGTCCTAGTGCCTAGCTAGGGCTGCTTTCCTTAACAGTCATCTAGTAAAGCAGCCTTGAGACTGCGCACTCACGGCCCCGCAGTATAATTACTGAGGCTACTATCATTGGATTTGGTTAACCCCTGGTGAAATGCATTTACGTCTTGTGTACAGTGAAGTGAACACCGACAAAGGCTGTGTAACAACGCCCAGTCAGGACGCACAACAGCCTCCTCTCTGTGCCCCTCGCAGTCAGTCCCCACCCCGGAGGCCACAAAATAGTCGTGTCCACCACCGTCGCCCTAGCTGCGTGAAGGACGCAGGGCGCCGCCGCCACACCACAGAGTCGCACAGCCTGCCAGAGTACAGACCAACGCCTGGTCGGGTGGTCGTGACTTGGAACCCACGCGGCCAATCGGCGTCCGGCTTGTTGATGGGTGTCAAACGACGGGCGCTGATTGGCCAGTGCAAACCAGGCCACTTCCTCTTAGCCACATGCTTTCGGGGCATTGCATCACCTCTAGACTCATGACCAAGGCGTAGACGCGGCTCATTCCGAGGTACTCAGGTTCGGAGGCTCCTCAGGTACTCCTGGTTCTGCTCGCGGAGGCCCCTCAGGTACTCCCCATCTTGCCCGCGGGGCCCCTCAGGTCAACCTGTCCTGCACACGGGCCCCTCAGGTACGCCCCTTACTGCCCACTGGGATCCACGGTCTCCTCCGGTACACAAGATTTTTTTTTTTAATGTTTATTTTGGGCTATGGGTTAGTTACGTGCATATCCGTTTCCAAGGAAAACATTGGGAGGAGGTCTAAGGGGGGCGAAAGAACTCAGAACCAGGTACCAATCCTGGCTTGGCTCTCGGGCCGAGGATTACAACCCTTGGAAGTTCCTCAGCTTCAGCCTGGTATCCTGGTAACACTTGAACTGTTGGGTGGTTCTGAGAATTTGGTGTGATCGAGCTTACTGGAGTCCAGAAGGTGGACGAAATTACTTGGAAGTCTAGGTATTCATAAGACCAAATCAAGTCTTAGGCTCCCACGAATGGGCATTTATTGCTGGGTGCCTGGGATTAGAGGGAAGTCCCCCGTCCTCGGCTCTTACACAGTCTAATAATACAGTATTCCAAGTGCACAGAGGAGGAAGACAGTTCCTAAGTGGGATTTGGAAGTGGGAGAAGGAGAAGGCTTCTCAGGAACCGCAGTGGGTTTGGAGCCTTGAAGATGTGTAGGAACTTGGGGATATGGTGCAGGGGACTGTAGTATAATGTATAGCAGGATTTTAAAGTGTGTGTGATTCAGGAGATGGGGAGTTGTTGTAATCACTGCAGCTTCGTGTGAGGAACAAGTGGAAGATGATGCTTGGCTTCCAGCCTCATTGAATTTGTGGTTTCCTTCTTGAGTGAAGTGGTGTTTGAAATGAATCCAGAAGAGAAGAGAAGTTTTTTATTAGGTTTGACAGTATTACTTTTAGCATTCGTTCAGGTGTTGCAGAGAGGTCAGGAAGCATGAAACTAGAGGCAAAGCAATTGTTTTAGGGATTTCTAAGTAATACGATGAACTTTTACAAAGTAAATATCAGTAAAATGGTGGACAGTATATCTTCTTCATAAGTGATTAGAGAGTGAATTATAGGGAAGAGAAGGCAGCTAAATGCAGATTGCACTCTTAAATGTTTTTGGAAAGATGATATAGTGACTGGGCAAAGGCAATAGAGTAGAATTTGTGGACAAAGGAGTAATGATAATAATTTCCATAGATGACATGTGATTGCTCAGATAGCCATTATTTCACTTAACGTTAAATTAGCATTGTATTTACAAACTTTATTTTACAGGTGGCAGAATTGAGGTTTAAAGGTTGAGTAACTTTTCCTATAAGTCAAATACTAAGTTGTGGCACCAAAACTGAAATTCCAAAGCCAACCCTCTTAACCATTATCCTTGCCAAGAGGAGCCCCCGGAGTGGGATATTGGAAAGGCAGGTGGGGGAAATATCATTGATGGAAACTAAGGATGCTGACAAAGGGATTTGTTCAAACTTTTTGAGCACTACCATGTGTAAGCACATGGTAAGATAGTAAGAGGTTAGATAGTAAAATGCTTTTGCCAGCAATAAGTTTACAGTTGAGTTGGAGAGACATGGGCATGCAATACAAATAAACCATAATGTGTAGGAGAGGAGCAGATTCCGGGGAGGGGGATATTAGTTTTGTAAAAAGGGGATTGGTAAATCCCCATAGAGCAGAGTACATTTAAGCTAAGCAGTGCTAGAGTATTTGGAGAAAGGGCCTGAACGCAAAGCGGTATGTCAGCAAAGCAGTTTTGTTTCTCAGCAGTGTCAAGAATGTGATGTAGTTGGAGCTTGAGTTTTGTAAGAGTAAAGGCCAGGAGTAGTATTTGTGGGTAAGTTCATGCTGCCCCACTGAAAAGTCTGTACAGAAACCATTGGGAGTGAGGAACCATTGCATTTTTCTTTTTTTAATACAGAAGTGATACTTCCAGAACTTTTCTATTAGGAAGGTGGTGTGTAGGATGTATGGTATTTATTTTTCCCTTTATTTTTAAACTTTTTATGATAAAGTTAATACATACTCAAAAATAATCAAGACAGAGTAATATGAAGTAAATAAAAATCTGTTCTTTCACGCCTTCCTCATCTGATCCTATTCTCTGGTGGTAGCCATTGTTAAGTTTGGTGGGTAGCCTTCTAAATTAAATACAGAATTACTTAAACATAGACTTAGTGTATTTTTAATCTCTTGAAAATATTATGATACACATAGTATAAATTGCTATACTGTGACTTGCTGTTTTCTTTCTCAGTATGTATAAGGAATATACATATTTGATATATTATGATTTATTATTTTTAATGCCTGCATGGTATTGATGTACCATAATTTATTTTAGTCTATTACCTATTCATGGATATTTAAGTTGTTTTCAGATATTTGTCGAAACGCTTCAGTTGATATCTTTGTACATATTTTATACATTTGTGTAAGTAAATCTCTGGGTTATATGTTAATAGGTTATAAGTAGTTTGTGAAAAGGCTGGAGATGGACCCACCTCCTGGGTTAAATTTGACTTAATGTAACAAGTTATGAAGACCTGAGAATGAGGAAGTGGGAATAGAGAAATAGACTTAGAAGTCAGACCCACATGACTTGGTGCTCACCTGGATGTGGGGATCATCTGGTAGTATTAAGGGTGACCCAGAAATTTCAGGTAATGGGAAGGAATAGTGGAACTACTAGTACAATGGAATTAAAAATGGGAGCAAGTGTGGCAAGGAAGATCATGAGGTTTATTTTAAACAAAAATGTTTTTGGTGTGCTTTTCCAAGATCTGTGGAGGTAAATACAAGTAGAGGTGAAGGAGGGTATCTAGAAATTGCTGAACAGGAAGTTGAGGCTAAAGAGGTCTGAAGGAGTCATGGAATAAGGAAGATAGTGGAGGCCTTGGATTATAGTTAAAGGGAAGAAGAGGAGGTTGCTTCCCTGAGCGTGACCTGGTAGGGTTAACCTCCCTCTTCTTTCTGCTCCCCCCTTCCCCCAAGAGCCCTGTGGTTACTGGATGCTGTTGTGCAGGTACAGCTCTCCAGTGGATGTGAGGGGCCAGAGCAATCCTGTGATTTATGCATGGGGGCCGTTTCTCCTCAGCAGCCACCATAGCCCGGTCACTGATACATGGCTCTTCCTGGAATAGTCTATACCATTACATGGGTCTTTGTGTTTGGCCCAATAATGCAGTGGTTCTTAATCTCTGGGGCGAGCAGAGGCTCTCTAGAAAATTTTACAAAAGTTAAAAGCCATCTTCACAGAAAGCTTAAACCTCGTTTTCTCAAAAAAAAAAAGTTCAGATAGATATTCCAGAATAATGGTCAGAACAGTTTAAGAGAATGACTTAAATTTTGATGTGCATGCTCATCCCCTAGGATCTTGTTAAAAAGCAGGTTCAGACTCCTCAGTCCAAGGTGGGGCTGGTGAGTCTGCTAGATCTAATCAACTTCCATAGATGCTGGCAATCATAGGACCAGCCTTGACAAGCATTAGGGGGTGACAGAAATAAATATGTTGATATCTAAAGATATGTTAGTCTTCAGATGTAACCCCTTAAGTTTCAATTGGCCTCTAGTAAGGTTGTCACTGAACCAGTAGGACTCCTACTAAATCAGTAAATGCACAGACTAACACTTCTCTCCATCCTTCAAAGGCTGGAAATTATAACAAGAACTGAAGATCCAAAATGCTTTTCAACTTCTGTTTAATAACATTTAATGGAACACCCTAATCAGAAATGGATAGTTGAGTTAAATGGCCCACCTGTTTTTTCCTTATTTTTTTCCTATATGAAACTCAAAGGTACTCTCACATCTCAAAAATAAATGACAGGGGGACAAAAGGAAAGACACCACTTGTAACAAACTTAAAAAAATGTTTTTTCTGATGTTAAAAATGTTTATTAAACAGATCACTCATTTCCATGTGTGACTCAGACCTCAGTGGCAAAAATCTCATTTTTTAATAGATTTTTCTCTTACGTGCAAAATCAATATCCTTTTAACTTTTTATCCCTTGTCTTGACTGCTAGGAAGCTCACAGTCATATTTTGAATCAGTGTTGCTAATTGATAAAAGCATAGGAGCTACATGATTTAAATTTCCCCTGATCTTGAATTTCCATATAATTTTTAGATTCCCTAATTTTATTTTTAATCAATGTGTGTATTTGCCATTTTATAGTTAATCTTTTGGTTAGTCTCTTCACGTTCTCTGTCAAATAAAATAGAATAGAAATGAGTTAACATAGTAAGGACTATATTTGTCTTTGAAATTCCATAATTTCTAGCATTGCTTTATATACATAAATTTATTTTTTATTTGTTTTTTATTAAAAAATTTTTTTGATGGCATAGGTCAATTACTGTACCTAGGCTTTGATGTTTTCAGAATTGGTTGAAGTATGTAAGTCTCTTTGCTCCTAGAGTCACTTATCCCAGAGTGTTACAGTTCTTGTGTTCTTAAGGTTTTCCACCTTCTCTGTTGTTATCTCATTATTAGCAATTCTGTCCCCTTCTAATCTGATGTTGGCTTGGAAATCTGGTCACCAACCTTATTAGAATTATAAAGTGAGAATAAATAGGCTTTGAGGAGGAATGGGCTCGAGGATGCTCACTAGATAGTTAAGCCCCGACTGATCAAGTGTTTCTGAAAGAGGTTATTAACAAACTTCTGAAAAAGATACTTTAAGACTTCTCTCACCAGGCACTAAATCAGAGAGATACAGAGTTTGTCTTTTACAAAAATCATGAGTAAGCAACAAAAGTGATAAAATGTAAAATTAGAATGAGCTAGGAATTATTTGAATGTGATTCTCATCTTTTTAGCTTTAAAATTTTTTTAGGTTTTGCCTGTTTTCCTCAGAAAGATTAGGTTGATTCAACAGAAGTGCTTTCTGTCCTGTGAATGTAGGTAAGAATTTTTACCTACTTTGAGATTTATTTTTTCAGATTATTAATGAATTTTTAGTATCATTAGACAGAATTGCCAAGATTTTCTTTTTTTTTTAAGTGTGTTGTCTGCAATTACTAAATGTTATACTGTAGTTGTAGAATAAGTGAAGAGTGTGAATTGGACACAAATTCTGAAATAAATTTAAAGGTACCATATATTTCTACTTCATACAATATACAGAAATAACTCAAGATGGATCAGTGGCCTAAATATAACAGCTAAAACTTCACAACCTTGTTATCTGTAGTGGTTTCTTAGATATGACACCAAAAGTTGAAGTAGCGAAACCAATAAATAAACAGGACTTCACCAAAATTAACAGTGTTTGTGCTTCAAAGAATATACCATGAAAAAAATAAGAAACAAGCCACAGAATGGGAAAAAAATTTTTGCAAATCCTGTAACTGATAAGGGGATTTTATCTAGAATATAAAGAACTCTTACAACTCAGCAGTAAAAAGACAACGCAATTAAACAATGGGCAAAGGATGAATAGACGTTTCTCCAAAGAAGGCATGAAATGGCCAATAAGCTCAACATCACTAATCATTAGGGAAATGGAAATCAAAACCACAATGAGATACCATGTTATACCCACTAGGATTTCCTATAATCCAAAGATGGACGATAAGGAGTGTGGATGTGGAAAAACTGGAATCTCATTCTCTGCGGGGAGAATGTAAAATGACACAGCAGCTTTGGAAAACATTTTGGCAGTTTCTCAAAAAGTTAAACACAGTACCATATTACCCAGCAGTTGTACTCCGAGGTATTTACTTAAGAGAGCTGAAAACACATGTCCATATAAAAACTTATACATGAATATTCATAGCAGCTCTGTCCAAAAGTGGAAACAATGCTAATGTCCATGAACTGATGAATGGATAAACAAAAAGTGGCATATCTGTATGATGAAATATTATTCAGCCATAAAAAGCAATGAAGTATGAGTACATATCACAACATGGATGAACCTCGAAAACATAATTCTAAGTGAAAGAAGCCAGACGCAATAGGCTGTATATACATAATTTCATTTATGTGAAATGTCCGGAATAGGAAAATCTAGAGAGGCAGAAAGCAGATTAATGGGCTCCAGGAGGCTGGGGAAGAGGAGAATAGAGAGTGACTGCTAATGTGTACAAGTTCTTGGAGGGCAGAAGTGGGAGTAGTGAAGAAAATGTTCTGGAAGTAGTGAGTGGTGGTGGTTGCCCAACCTTGTGAATATACTTTAAGAAAAAAAAAAGGTAAAAATGAACTGTGCACTTTATTTTTTAAAAATATTTATTTATTTATTTGGCTGCTCCAGGTCTTAGTTGCAGCATGCAGGACCTTCGTTGCGGCACGTGGGATCTTTTTTTAGTTGTGGCATGCAGGATCTAGTTCCCTGACCAGGGATTGAACCCAGGCCCCCTGCATTGGGAGTGTGGTCTTAGCCACTGGACCACCAGGGAAGTCCCATATTATATACTTTAAAAGGGTGAACTTTATGGTATGTGAACTTTACCTTAAAAAAAGGGGAATTTTTTTTTAAGTACCAGGTAGTATCATGGCTAGTGATAGGTACATCTATTTTAATGTATGGTACTCTGTTATTCCTAGACTTCTCTTTTGAGAATAATAAATTTGATTTCTCTTGCAGTAACAAAATGGTTCAACAAGTTCCAGAAAACATCAATTTTCCTGCTGAAGAAGAGAAAATCTTGCAGTTTTGGTCCGACTTTAATTGTTTTCAGGAATGCTTAAAGCAATCAAAGCATAGGCCAAAGTATGTGAATTTCTTTGGTAGAGTCTTTAAGAATAAGAGGTCTTCCGAATAGAGTTTATATATCACTCTCTTCCTTTCCACTTTTCTCATTATCACTACCCTCATTTAAGCATTTAGACTAGTAGTGTAATAGCCTCCTATTGGGGTACTTCCTGCGTCTAGTCTTCATTCACCTAAAGACCAGTCCTTTCTTTAATTACTGTTTTCATCATGTGTCTCCTGTGCTCAAAAACTTTATCATAGGTGTTTGTTGCCCTATTTTATAGATAACTCAGGATCAGGGTGAATAATTTCCCTTATATCATGGAACTAATTAATGAAGGATGGATGGTCCAATACAGGTCTCTCCAACTCTGTCATAATTAGCTTTTTTAAAGGTAGGGCCTCCAGTAGATATCTAATCAGTTATGTCTGAGTTTCCTAGCCTCGCAGCTTTTCTTCTCCCCAAAGGCTCTACAGTTACAGGAGCCATCTATAGAAAAATGCTGTCCTAAATTTTTGCTGTCTGTTTTAAAGTAACTTAATGTATTTTTATTACCTCTTAGATTTACCTTCTATGATGGGCCTCCTTTTGCAACTGGACTGCCTCACTATGGACATATACTTGCAGGGACAATTAAAGATATAGTTACAAGATATGCTCACCAGAGTGGGCTTCACGTTGATAGAAGATTTGGATGGGATTGTCATGGTTTACCTGTGGTATGTTTGAGTCACCAGCCTTATAATGTTTTGATGTTTTAATAAGCATTAGATTTCATTATATAATATGTTAAAGTATGAATTTTTGCTATAATCAGACTTTCTTCATTTTTATAATACTATTTATAGTTCATTTTCTCTGTAGATTTTCTGAGAACTAATTTTTTTTAATCTGTTTTATTTTCTAGTTTTGTCAAATTGCATTTGTTTCATAGGGCAGGGATGTTAACAATCTTATTGCAAATTTTCAGGAATATGAAATTGATAAGACACTGGGAATCAGAGGACCAGAAGATGTAGCCAGATTGGGGATTGCAGAATATAACAGTCAGTGCCGAGCAATTGTGATGCGATATTCTACTGAGTGGAAGGTATTTTTGGTTATTTTAAGTAGAATGAAAAAAAACTCTAGCTTTTAAATGGGGGATGAAATGTTTTATGGTTCCTTGTGCTTTTTATGATATGTGCCCAAAAGTGTAACAAAGGAGGGGTTGATAATCCTCTTTAAAGGAGTGTTTAGCTTCCATCTTCAACTCCATTACTTAAACTGTTAGCTGAAACTGAACCCTCTCTTTTCTGATTTTTATGTGCTTGATTGGTCTTCCATGTTTAATCTCCTACCTACCCACAGTATATGACAGGAATCATGCTGTCCTAGCAAATAGATTAACTTGAATGTTGGCAATAAAAAAATTCAGATGTTAAAAACAATTCACATTTGTACCCATGGTTTTATATTGACTCCCATCTTGCCCACTGCTTCTTTTAGTAGTAGAGCTCCCACAACTGGTACATTTTAGTAACCGTCTGGTGCCGGCAGAGCTCTTGTCCTCTCTTATTCTGATGTGCTTAGGAACAAAGGTCCTCAACTCCCCCTTTCCTCCGTGGCTCTCAGATTAATATATATATACAACTTAAAAACATGTCTGGCTTTTTTTTTTTCCATCTTCACTGTCTTACCACTTTGACTGTCAAATTTGCTATTCTTCAGAATTCCCTATTCTGCCAGTGGTATCAGTCTTCCAGACTTCAAACTTTAATCATCATGACCGATTCAAATGTCAAATCCTATCAAGCCTTTCTTAGTATCTCTTATCTAGACATTTCTTTTCATTCCTACAACCTAGTCTCTCACCCACCATTGTCTTTATTTCTGTAAGAATCTACCAATTGGTCTCTTGCTCATGTTCCTTCCACTTAGCCTGCCAAGTTATTTCTCTCAAGACTGTTCATTGTACTCTTCCTGCTCAAAACTTATCTTCATTGTTGAATGAAATCTGATTTCATCAACCTAAAAATCAAAGCTCCTCAATTTTCTCCTAACCTAACTTTCTTTAATCCACCTTTCTTGCCTGGTCACCAGTAGGGGAAAATCCTGATGATTATAACATGCATATGGGCTCTTTTCCCCACCCCCGCCCCAAAATAGTATGAAGAGCCTCTATACCCATCACCCACTTCCCAAAAGCTAACACCTTTAATAACTATAGTATAATTATCAAAAGCAGGATTAACATTGATACAATATTATACACCTTATTCAGATTTAGCCAGTTGTCCCACTGATTTTTACTTTTGATGCAAGATCCAGTCGAGGAGCATAGATTGCATTTAGTTGTCATACCTCCTCAGTCTCCTTCAATCTGGAACATTCCCTCAGTGTTTGTCTTTCATGACCTTGTCACTTTTAAAGAATACAGACCAGTTATTTTGTAAGAAGTCCCTCAATGTCTGATGTTTCCTTATGATTCAGCTTAGGTTATACATTTTTGGCAAGAATTCCTCAGAAGTAACATCATCCCCTTCTCAGTCTATCATATCAGAAGGCCTGTGATGCTGATAAGTCTCATTGGTGTTGTTCACTTTGTTAACTAAGGTGATTCTGTCAGGTTTCTCCATTGTAAAGTTGCAGTTTTTCCTTTGTAATTAGTTAAGTACTCTGTTTCTTATCATACTATGACTCAGTAATTTTAGCAACCATTGATGATTCATGCCAGCAACAGTTAGACTTGTGTCTGCCAAATGGTAGTTTTGGTAGACTTTTATAAAAGAATGTTAATACTTATAAATAACATTCCCTGCATAGAGGATGAATGCCAAGAAAACTTGTTCTTAACCTTACAAAATGTGTTGTTTACAGTATACATTTACTTGAACCATTGATTGTTCTGTTTTTCCAAAATCATCATATGTAGTGATAACAGAAGTAAAACAAATTGCTATACAATAACAAATACCATGGTCTAAAAACTCTAATATTCATATTTTTTAAGTCTACTATTACCAGACTTGGCCGATGGATTGACTTTGACAATGACTACAAAACTCTCTATCCACAATTCATGGAATCTGTCTGGTAAGTTTATTTGAAGTTGAAATATAATGACTATTTTGTTATAGTAGTTAGTAGAGATGCTCTAGCATGAATCCACTTGTTTTCAGATCCACAATTATCTGAAATCTTTGGGGATGGATTTGTTTTGTTTCTGTTTTTAAAGACTTAATTTTGCTGTGAACCTAAAAATGCTCTAAAAAAATAAAAGAGGAAGATATACAGATTTCCCATGTACGCTGTGCCTCCACACATACATAGCCTCCTCCATTATCAGCATCCCCCACCAGAGTGGTACATTTGTTACAATTCATGAACCTACCTTGACAGATCATAATCACGCTAAGTCCAGAGTTTACATAAGGGTTCACTCTTGTTATGCATTCTGTGGATTTGGACAAATGTGTGATGACATATATCCATAATTCTAGAATTATGCATTGCCGTAAAATTCCACTGTACTCCACCTATTCGTCCCTTCCACCCCTAGGTTTATTTTTGAATTCAGTAAATTTTGGATTCTAGAAAGGTATCAGGTCATCCATATGTTCTGTAGTATATAATGGCCGTAGCAGATTGAGCAGGAACCTGTAATCAATTTCATTACTATTTCTATATCAGAACATATAACTCTTCACACTAAGTAAAATAAATGAAGAATATAAATGGCCTGATGTGAGTTCAAGGTTTTTTTGTCAAATTAATTAGTACCAAATTTTAGGAAAATTAGGTTTCAGAAATGGGTTTGTTTGTTTGAAGGAATTAAGTCTAAGAGATGTGTACTTGAATTTTTTACTAAGAGAAGTTGTATGTGCAGTCACTGTTTCATGAGTTTCAAAATGAATTTTGCTTCCTTTTACTATTATAAGACAACTGTTGCAATGCCAGTCTTTTTTTTTTTTTAATCTATTTTCTTTATTTTTGGCTGCATTGGGTCTTTGTTGCTGCGTATGGGCTTTGTCTAGTTGCAGTGAGTGGGGGCTGCTCTTCGTTGTGGTGTGCAGGCTTCTCATTACTGTGGTGTCTCTTGTTGCAGAGCACAGGCTCTAGGCATGCGGGCTCAGTAGTTGTGGCACATGGGCTTAGTTGCTCCGCGGCATGTGGGATCTTCCCGGACCAGGGCTCGAACCCATGTCCCCTGCATTGGCAGGCAGATTCTTAACCACTGCACTACCAGGGAAGCCCAGTGCCAGTCTTGATAGGTGATTTAACCTGAGCCTCCTACAATAGTCTGAGAATCATTATGTATCATTAATGGGAAAATAGTTATTATGGTTGCAAAATGACCTGTGTACATAACTCAGGCCTTGAGGGAGTCCTACTTTTGTTAAATTATGCATGATTACAGGTGAGTTGCAAAGCTCTTTTGTAGGATACATATTTTTGTGCTGCACTGTAGGTGCTTGTGCCTCTTACTGTCGTCCTGTCTACCTGATTACATTTCTGTTAGTCAAGCTCTGTTGCACATACTTGGCACATGCCTTTGCCTTTGAGGAGATAGATACCGTGGGACAGTTCTCAGACCCTCTGACTCTGATGTGCCCCTGTGGGTGCATCTCCAGACCCATGTACCCAAGGGTGAGAGCTGATTAAACTCTCTGACATGGCAGAAACTTTGGACAGGGGGGCTTCCCATTTCACTGAGTAGTTGGAGTTCTCATGATTAGGGCATTCTAAAAAGCAGGGTTTCTCTTAAACTTCTGAAAAAGCAGGTACTCTTTATGCTCTAGATCAGGACAGTTTAGCACTTAAATGTGGTTAGTATGACCAAGAAACTGAATTTCTAATTTTAATAGATTTAAATGAGCACATGTGGCTAGTGCTACCATGTTGGACAATATATAGCTCTACATCAGACTTCTTAATTTACATAAAACATACTTGAATTGGGGGAAAACCGTTTCAAAGCCTCTTGCTATTAGAATGTTAGTTATTCCTGAGGAACATGTTGGCATATAAATAAGGCATATAGACCTAGGGTGAATATTTAAAAAATAGTAGGAGATACATTTAAAATGATAACATTAATTTAATGGAGATAATTTAGATTGAGTTGGTGCTTTTGAGTATATAAAGTACTTCCACTTGAATTTTCCCAGATGATCCAGAAAGTCCTGTGGATTGGGTTAGGACCCTCTTTGAGATAAAGGCAAGTGGTTGTGACTTGCTTGAGATCACTGAACTAATTATATGGCTCCTAGGCTTGAATCATGGTCTTTTGATACAAATCTGACACTTTTCCTCTGGTCTCCAGTGAATGTCCTTGCATCAGAGTATATAATTTAAGATTGAGTTTAAACTTGGGAAATTTGTTACAAGATGTCACCTTTTAGGCTTTATCCAAAGCCAATGGAATACCATGAAAATACTTGCACAGTTTTACATAAAAATGTATTTTAACAAATGGGAGAGAATTTAATACATTTATTGTGCCAAGTACATAGGAATCAAACTGTAAAAATGAGTTAAAGTAAGGATTCCTACCAAATGAATTCTGGCACCCAATTGGGAAAGGTGAGTAGTCACCACAGGAGAACCTGGGATGACTGTTTTCCAGTGTCTTGCTACATTTAGCTTAGAGCAACATGTTTAAGTGTTTAATAAAACTTTTTGACTGACTGTAGGAGAGATATCTGATCCTAATCCCAGTGGTTTATACTTTTTAAATTGCCTCTGTAAAACTGTCCATTACAGTGAAATTTAAGCAGTATACCAGAAAACTATTAAGAAAAACAAAGAGTCTGGGCTTCTCTGGTGGTGCAGTGGTTGAGAATCCACCTGCCAATGCAGGGGACACAGGTTCGATCCCTGGTCCGGGAAGATCCCACATGCTGCGGAGCAACTAAGCCCCTGCGCCACAACTTCTGAGCCTGTGTGCCTAGAGCCCGTGCTCCGCAATAAGAGAAGCCACAGTAATGAGAAGCCTGCACACCGCAATGAAGAGTAGCCCCCGCTTGCTGCAACTAGAGAAAGTCCGCACACAGCAACAAAGACCCAGCGCAGCCAAAAATAAATAAATAAATAAAATAAATTTAAAATTAAAAAAAAAAAGTCTGAAATCCCAACCATAGTTAACATATTGGTGAAAATCTACTTTTTTAGCATCTCTAAAAATTTAAATATGTATACTGATACATACAGTTTTACATAATTGGTACCTCATTGTACAGTATGGTGTCAATTGCTTTTCTCAGTCAACATCAAGTCATGAACACCTTTCCATGTCAACAGTTATTTGCACTTTTAATGTCTACATAATATCTCATTATACTGATCTGTTGTAATTTACCAGCTATTCACCGGTTGAGAGACATTGTGTTTCCACTTCTTTGGCTGTGAGAAACTCTACAAACCAGAAACTGGCATAAATGTTTGCATTTGGGAAAATAGAATTATGGTTATGTAATTGTAAAATTCTGTCTGTTTACTTGCCAGGTGGGTCTTCAAACAGCTCTATGATAAAGGCCTTGTTTATAGAGGAGTGAAAGTCATGCCCTTTTCCACTGCATGCAATACTCCGCTTTCCAACTTTGAATCTCACCAGAATTACAGGGTATGTGAGATGTCATTGGCGTTAAGTTATATACTCAGAAGTTAAATGGCTGTGGTGATCATGGTAACTTAGTCCCAGTGTGGAATGTTAGCCTGGGGAGTGATGTGAATTATGTGTCTTAATGTGATGGGTTCTGCTTGTTTTAACCATATTTTTATGCCTCTCTTTGTTTAATAAGTCCACCTCTGCTCTATTTTCCTCCAGTCACTGTTTCATAAGGGTTATTGCTTAGGGTGTTTTTGTGCCTCATCTGAGGCTTTGGAATATCATTTATTTGTTAAAAGTATTTGGAGGAAAATCTGATTTGCGATTGGTGGTGTGTTATGATCTTTGATGAATGGAATAACTTGCTGTCATTGGTATAAGAGTTTAGACGTGTCTGTTGTTTACAGAGTGTACTGCTTTACCTTAGCCAGGGAGATAGTAAAGACTGTAAGTCTTCAGGAATAAGAACCATCTGTTCTCATGTGTGTATATTCAAGGGGTGTTTTATTTCTGATTTTATCTAATCCTCTTTGTTTTTAAAGGATGTTGATTTGTTTGGAATTATATCTCATGGCTAAGGTTTAGAAAAGAGAAATGTGCTGTAAATAAACAAACTGTGGTATATTTACCTACATATCATTAGTATTAACACTTGCATTTCAAAAGCACTTTTCGTCTTGCAGAATGCTTACAACATCCCATTGGATCGTTGCATATCCTTGTGAGGTGGGCATGATGATGCCTTCCTGTTGTCCCCTAAATACCCTTATATGGCGGTGCTCATGTTACTATGTTTTTTTTAATAAAATATTTTAAGCACATAAAAATGTAGAGAATAATATACTAACTATTGAGTACCAAAGACTTAAGTTTTGTCAAATCTTAATATATTGCTGTATTTGCTTACTTTTTAAAAACACTTTAACGTGGAGAATTTCAAGCATATACAAAAGTAGACAGAATAATTAATTAACAGAATAATTAACTCCCATGTCCTATCGTGTATCCCCTACAATCTCTATAGTCAATCCTGCCTCATCTACACACTCCACTTACTTCTCCCAGACCCTTTTTCAAAAGCAAATTTTAGACATATCATTTTATCAATAAGTAATTCATTATATATCTTTACTAGATAAGAAATATTTCTTTAACATTACCAGAGTACCATTATCACACCTTAAGAAGTCATCATCAATCATTTTTAATGTTCTTAATATTAAATATTCTGTAGTTGTTTAACTCCTGGATATCATCAGTGTTCACATTTCTATTTGTCTCATAAACAGCATCCTTTTTTGCCCTCGGGTTATTTCTAGTTGGGTTTTTTGTTTGTTTTTTCTTTTTTGTTTTGTTTTAATCGAGACATAAGGAAGGTTCATACATGGTAATAGTTGTCTTTTAGGTCTGTTTTAATGTGTAGGTCTCCATTTCTCTTTCTATATTTTTCTTTTTCTTTTTTTTCCTCCTTGCAAATTGTTGTTTGGGCAACAGATATTATCTTGTAGTTTCCCGCAATCTGAGTTTTGATGATTACATCTCCATAATCTAACATTTTCTCTGTCCTCTGCATTTTATAGAAATAAGTACTTTTTTTTTTTTGCGGTATGCAGGCCTCTCACTGCTGTGGCCTCTCCCGTTGAGGAGCACAGGCTCCGGACGCACAGGCTCAGCGGCCATGGCTCACAGGCCCAGCTGCTCCGCAGCATGTGGGATCTTCCCGGACCGGGGCACGAACCCGTGTCCCCTGCATCGGCAGGTGGACTCTCAACCACGCCACCAGGGAAGCCCAGTACTTCATTTTTTTTTTTTTTTTTTTTTTTTCTGCGGTACACGGGCCTCTCACTGCTGCGGCCTCTCCCGTTGCGGAGCACAGGCTCCAGACGCACAGGCCCAGCGGCCATGGCTCATGGGCCTAGCTGCTCTGCAGCATGTGGGATCTTCCCAGACCGGGGCACGAACCCGTGTCCCCTGCATCGGCAGGCAGATTCTCAACCACTGCGCCACCAGGGAAGCCCCCAGTACTTCATTTTTATGTTTGTTTTGTTTATGGTTTTTTGGTGGGGTGGGTTAAATTTTACCTATAATTCAATGCTCTAATCTTAAGTACACCATTTAATGACTTTCACGAGGAGAATTCCCTGGTGGTCCAGTGGCAAGTCCTCCATGCTTTCACTGCTGAGGGCGCAGGTTCAATCCTTGCTTGGGGAAGGAACTAAGATCCCGCAAGCCTCGCAGCGTGGCCAAAAAATTAAAAAAAAAAAACATGGGTTTCACTAAATGCATCTGTTTTTGTTGATTTCAAATACATCAAATTCACAGATAGCAGTTGATTAGTTTTGTCTGGTTCTGTACTTTGAAGAAATGGAAAGATCCACTATGTATTCTTCTGTTTCTGGCTTTTCTCACTCAGCATTATGTTTGTGATAGTCATCCATGTTATATGTAGTTTTGGATCTTTTGTTCTAATTTCTGTGTAGGAGAATATACCACAGTTTGTTTATTTACAGCACATTTCTCTTTTCCATTTCCTTCTTCACATCCTGATAGGTAACCACTATGCTGAATTTGGTGTTTCTTTTTCATGCATATTTTTATATTTTTATTATCTGTGTAAGTATCCATAAACAGTATTCAGTGTTGTTTGCAAGTTTTTAAATCTCATTCATTGTATTTATTCTGCACCTTGCCTTTTATACTAAACATTGTTTTAAAGTTTCTTCATATTGATACATGTAGTTTTAAGTTTATTTTTAACTGCTGTATAGTGTTTCATATAACAAATAGATTACAATTAATTCATTCTTTTGATAGATATTTGAGGTGTTCAGAGGGCACAGCCTTTTTTTTTCTTTTTAAATGGTAATAATTGGTGTTGCTCCAAACGTTTTGTAATATAAATCCTTGTGTACTATGCTGGAATTTTCTTTGGTAACTAAATTTTTACATGTTAGAGCCCCATTATAGCTTGTTAGGTCCTAGGGTTTTCAAAGTTTATACTCTTCTATAAGTAAATAAATACATTCTCTTATTGGGAAAGAGCAAGCTGTACGTCACTAAATTGAGTTACAGAAGAATGTCCTTCCAACTTTTCCAAAAGGTAAACCAACTTGTGGTATATAAAAATATTTATTTTTTATATTGTCTAAATTTTTAGTTTTTAGAAGTCTGGTTGATGTGATTATTTATGAGGCTTATGCTCATTGTGAAAAATTTAGAAGCCATAGAAGATATAAAGAAGAGGGAAAACAATTATAATCCCAGTACCCAAAGGAAATCACTATTAATGTTTTATTTAGATTTACCTTCAGTGGCTTTTTAAATTTTTTATGTTTATTACTATACATACTAAAATTAATAATTTTTATATCTTAGTACCTATTTCCTGGCTTAATAAGACAACATTTTTTTGCTCCTCCATTTACTTGCTCTATCCCATATACTTGCACAAAATGAATATATACGTGAATCCAACACCCAGATAAAGTTAAAGAAGAACCTTGTCAAGCAACCTATCAAAAGCACTCCCTTCTCATGGTCCCCTCAGTTTAGCATGTATCCCCCCACTCCTCTATAGCAACCACTGTCCTCACGTCCAACCTCATTGTTTGCTGATTCTGTACTAAATATAAATGGAATTGTACACTTTGTTCTTTTTTTGTGTCTGGCTTCTCTTGCTCAAGATTATGTTTGTGAAAGTCATCCATGTTGTGTGTAGTTGTAGATCATCATTTTAATTACTGTCTAGTATTTAACTTATCCATTCTAATGTCGATGGACATTTGGGTAATATCCAATTTTTGGCTCTTATCAGTAGTACTACTGTGAGCATTCTGGAGCTTGTCTTTTGGGGAGCATATATACACATTCCCAGGAGTGGGATTATTGAGTCATAAGGTATACTTACATTTAGCCCTAGTACAAGAGTTGGCAAACTTTGTAAAGGCCAGATAGTAAATATTTTAGACTTTGTTGGCCAGATGATCTGTCAGTCCTGTCAAAATCATTCTTAGGTTTTGGGCTCTATAAAAACACTTAATGGCCAGATTTGACCCATGGACCATGGTTCATTGCCTCCCACTCTAACCCCAAAGGGATTATACTTCCACTAGACAGTTCTTATTACACTGCATCCTTGTCAGCACTTAGTATTTTCTGTCTTTTTTCACTTTGGCCATACTATGAGTGTGTACTAAGGATTGTGTTTGTTTTTAATTTTTGGCATAATTTCAGACTTCCTGAAAAGTTGAAAAGAATTCTCATATACCCTTCAATTCAAATAAAGAATAACACTGTTTTCCAAAATCGTTATTTTATTGACCTAATTCTTTATGGACTTATTATAAAATAGATCATTGTAATAGTGAAACCTCATTTATGTATCCCACTTGCTACACTATAAATGTTTTATTTGTGACTACTAAGGTAATTATTAAAGCATTTTCTTTATGTAAAAAATGTACTTGGAATTTCTCACTTTGTATTTTCTTTTTACAAATATGGCAGATTTTTTTTAAAGCTCAGTTTATTCTGAAAATAAAGGTTTATTTTATTCTTTAGGATCAGTTCGTTTTTCTTCCATGTCTACAATTGTGGAATCTGTAAAAGAATACTTTATCTCATTTTATTTCAGGATGTTCAAGATCCTTCAATATTTGTAACTTTCCCTTTGGAGGAAGATGAAAATATATCTTTGGTTGCCTGGACAACTACTCCCTGGACTCTACCTAGTAACCTTGCCCTGTGTGTTAATCCAGATATGCAGTATGTGAAGATTAAAGGTAAGTATGAGCCTGGTTACTTATGATCAATATGAATAAAATAATTTTAATGAATTTTGGGAAAGAATGAAGCTTACATTTCTTCCCTTTTTTTTTTTTACTTTTTTTATTGAGGTATAATTGACATACATTATGTTAATTTTAGGTTTACAACAAAATAAACATTTGTGTACATCATGAAATGAACACCATAGTAAGTCTAGTTAACATTCATCACCATACATATTTACAGAATTTTTTTCTTGTGGTGAGACCTTTTAAGATCTACTCTCTCAGTAACTTTCAAATATGTAATATAGTATTATTAACTATAGTTGCCATGCTATAAATTATATCCCCATGCCTTATTTTATAATTGGAAGTTTGTACCTTTTAACTCCCTTTACCCATTCCACCCCCACCCCCACACACACACCCCTGCTTCTAACAACCACCAGTCTGTTCTCTGTATCCATGAGGTTTATTTTTGTTGCTTTGATTTCATTCTTATTCCACATATAAGTGAGATAATATATTATGTGTCTTTCTTTGACTTATTTCACTTAGCCTAATGCCCTCAAGGTCCATCCATGATGTTTTTTGTTTGTTTGTTTGTTTGTTTGTTTGTTTTGCGGTACACGGGCCTCTCACTTTTGTGGCCTCTCCTGTTGTGGAGCACAGGCTCTGGACGCACAGGCTCAGCGGCCATGGCTCACGGGCCCAGCCGCTCCGCAGCATGTGGGATCTTCCCGGACCGGGGCATGAACCCGTGTCCCCTGCATCAGCAGGCGGACTCTCAACCACTGCGCCACCAGGGAAGCCCCATCCATGATGTTTTAAGCAGCAAAATTTCATTCTTTCTGACAGCCAAGTAGCATTCCATTGTACATATACATACCACATTTTCTTCATCAATCCATCCATTGATGGACACAGGTTGTTTCTGTAATTTGACTATCGTAATTAATGCTGCGATGAACATGGGGTGCAGATATCTTTTCAAGTTAGTGTATTCATTTTCTTTGCATAAATACCCAGAAGTAAAATTACTGGATCATATGTAGTTGTATTTTTCATTTTTTGAGGAACCTCCCATACTGTTTTCCATGGTGGCTACACCAACTTACATTCCCATCATCAGTGCAGAGATTCTCTCTTCTCCACATCCTTGCCCGCACTTGCTGTCTCTTGTCTTTTTGAAAACAGTCACTCTAACAGGTGTGAGGTGATACCTTATTGAGGTTTTGATTTGCATTTCCCCGATATAAGTGGTATTGAGCATCTTTTCATGTACCCGATGGATATCTGATTGTCTTCTTTGGAAAAATGTCTATTCAGATCTTCTACCCATTTTTTAAATTGGTTTGGTGGGTTTTTTTGTTTGTTTGTTTGTTTTGCTATCAAGTTGTATCAGTTCTTTATATATTTTGGATGTTAGCGCTGTATCAGCTATATGATTTGCAGATATTTTCTCCCATTCAGATGGTTGCCTTTTCATTTTGTTGATTACTTTTGCTGTGCAGAAGCTTTAGTGTGTTGTAGTCCCACATTTTTGTGTTTGTTTTTATTTTTGCTTCTGTTTCCTTTGCTTTTGTTGTCAGAGCAAAAAAAAAAAAAAAAAATGCCAAGACCAATGTCAAGAAGTTTATCAACTATGTTTTCATCTAGGAATCTTACGGTTTCAGGTCTTACGTTAAAGCCTTTAATCCATTTGCATTAATTTCTGTGTATGGCATAAGACAGTGGTCCAGTTCTCCCAACACCATTTATTGAAGAGATTCTCCTTTCCCCATTGTATATTCTTGGCTTCTTTATTGTAAATTAATTGTCTCATGTGTGAGTTTATTTCTGGGCTCTCTGTTCTGTTCCATTGATCTATGTGTCTGTTTTTATGCCAGTACCATACTGTTTTGATCACTAGAGCTTTGTAATATAGTTTGAAATCAAGGAGTGTTGTGCCTCCAGCTTTGTTCTTCTTTCTCAAGATTGCATGGACTATTCAGGGTCTTTTGTGGGTCCACATAAATTTTAAGATTGTTTATTCTATTTGTGAAAAATGCCATTGAAATTTTGATAGGAATTGCATTGAATCTATAGATTTCCTTCAGTAGTATGGACGTTTTAACAATATTAATTCTTCGAATCCATGAGCATGGAACACTTTTCCATTTATTTGTGTCTTCCATTTCTTTCATCAGTGTTTTAAACTTTTCAGTGTCTAGGTCCTTCATTTCCTCTGCTAAGCTTATTCCTACATATTTTATTCTTTCTGATGCAATTGTAAATGCAATTGTTTTCTTAATTTCTCTTTCTGATAGTTCATTATTGGTGTATAGAAATGCAACAGCTTTCGGTATATTGATTTTGTATGCTGCAACTTTACTGCATTTATTTATTTTTTTTAATAAATTTATTTTTATTTATTTTTGGCTGCGTTGAGTCTTCGTTGCTGTGCGTGGGCCTTCTCTAGTTGTGGCAAGCGGGGGCTACTCTTCGTTGTGGTGCACGGGCTTCTCATTGCAGTGGCTTCTCTTGTTGCAAAGCATGGGCTCTAGGTGCATGGCCTTCAGTAGTTGTGGCACACAGGCACAGTAGTTGTGGCTCGCAGGCTCTAGAGCGCAGGCTCAGTGGTTGTGGCACACGGGCTTAGTTGCTCTGCAGCATATGGGATCTTCCCAGACCAGGGATCAAACCTGTGTCCCCTGCATTGGCAGGAAGATTATTAACCACTGTGCCACCAGGGAAGTCCCTCCATTTATTTTTTAGTTCTGAGTTTTTGGTGGAGTCTTGAGTTTTCTATATGTACTATCATATTGTCTGCAAATAGTGAGTTTTACTTCTTCCTTTCCAATTTAGATACCTTTTATTTCTTTTTCCTGCCCAATTGTTCCGGCTAGGATTTCTAATACTATGTTGAATAAAAGTGGCAAGAATGGGCATCCTTACCTTGTTCTTTTTTTTTTTTTAATTTTAATTTTTTTTTTATTAGTTTCTGCTTTATAACAAAGTAAATCAGTCTTACCTTGTTCTTGATATTAGAGGAAAAGCTTTCAGTCTTTCACCAAAGAGTATGATATTAGCTGTGGGCTTGTCATATATGGCCTTTATTATGTTGAAGTACATTCCCTCTAAAAGAGGCATTTTTAGTAGAAGTTGTTCAAGTAATTTTATCTAGCTACAAAGAGAGATTATCAGGATAAAGTTGAGGTTTTTTGTTGTTTGTTTGGTTGATTTTTGGCCACACCACACAGCTTATGGGATCTTAGTTCCCCAACCAGGGATCGAACCCAGGCCCCCGGCAGTGGAAGCATGGAGTCCTAACCACTGGACCGCCAGGGAATTCCCAAGGATGTTGTTATTATCAAGTAACGAAAAAATCTCTTAACTCCCTGGGTTTGTGGGAAGGCAGGGCCTGGTTATGTATTGTTCAGGGCTATGCCCTTATAACCCGTTACCTAGAACAAAATAAGTATTCAATAAATATCAACTAAAGGAATGAATGCTTAAAAAGTCTTATCATGATAGATAGGAGGAAATAAATAGACAGTAGATGGGTCACACTAGAAATAGAACACAGTTAATTCATTAAGGAAAACTGAATTGGATACAATATTAGAGAACATCTAAAATTTTCTCAGAAAGTTGCTTAAGTCATGCTTAAGTATTATTTTAAAAATATTCTTTACTTTGATTTTTAAATAGACATCAGTATTAGTAATCAGGACATAGTTTATACTTATAACTTAATAAACTTACTACAAATTATATAAAAAATAAATGTATTTACTAGAATCAGTAAAGCCGTTGGGTCTGGGAAGTAGCATGAACTCTCTGGTCACATGTCTTATGATTTATTGTTTGGGAATCTGTTCTTAGGTATGCCATAATCACTCATATGTGCTAATAACCCTGGGGAAATTTGCCTTTTAATAAAATTTCTTAGAAACCCAGAAAACCTCTACTAAATAATTTTCTAGTAGTGAATACATAGGTATGGTGTTATGTAGCAGGATATGTTTTGGAAGGAGAAACCTGATAATGAGTTTCAAACAGCACAGCAAAGCCAGTTAGCTTCCAGTGTACTTCTAAAGCTGGAAGTAATCCAACTGTTTGGGCCTCCTGGAAGGATAACCATGCCTGTTTCATGTTGGTGAATTCCAAGGCTTGAGGCAAGGGATACAGAAAGGAAGCTGTAAGAAGTGGACAGAGTGAAGGTCAAGAGTATATTTTCAGAAGTTTAGAGGAAAATAATATAAGAAAACATGTGGAACACATCTTAGTTTACTGATTCCTACTCCCCTCTTTTACGTGTTGAAGCACTAGTTTATCTCCTTACTTCCCCTGGCCTAGGAAAAGGACATGTTTTTTACCCAGAATTTCCTTCTTGGTCCAGTGTAAAAGTAAATACTACTTTTTTTTTTTTTTAGATTTTTATTTAATTTTTATTTTATATTAGACTATAGTTGATTTACAATATTGTGTTAGTTTCAGGTATACAGCAAAGTGATTCAGTTATACATACACATATATCTATTCTTTTTCAGATTCCTTTCCCATATAGGTTATTATGGAGTATTGAGTAGAGTTCCCTGTGCTATACAGTAGGTCCTTGTTGATTATTTTATATATAATAGTACGTATATATGAATCCCAATCTCCTAATTTATCCCTCCCCCCAACCTTCCCCTTTGGTAACCATAAGTTTGTTTTCTAAGTCTGTGCATCTTTTTCTGTTTTGTAAATAAGTTCATTTGTATCATTTTTTAGATTCCATATATAAGTGATAACCATATGATATTTGTCTTTCTCTAACTTACTTCACTTAGTATGATAATCTGTAGATCCATCCATGTTGCTGCAAATGGCATTGTTTCATTCTTTTTTATGGCTGAATAAAATTCCGTTGTTTGGTTTTTTTTGATGTAGAGCTGCATGAACTGTTTTTTATATTTTGGAGATTAATCCCCTGGCGATCTCTTCATTTGCAAATATTTTCTCGCATTCTGTGAGTTGTCTTTTCCTTTTGTTTGTGGTCTCCTTTGCTGTGGAAAAGCTTTTAAGTTTAATTAGGTCCCATTTGTTTGTTTTTGTTTTTATATTCATTACTCTGGGAAGTAGATGCAGGTATTGCTGTGATTTATGTCAAAGAGCGTTCTGCCTATGTTTTCCTCTTAAGAGTTTTATAGTATCTGGCCTTACATTTAGGTCTTTAATCCATTTGGGGTTTTTTTTCTGTATGGTGTTAAGGAGTGTTCTAATTTCATTTTTTTACACATAGCAGTCCAGTTTTCCCAGCACCACTTAGGAAGAGACTGTCTTTTCTCCATTGCATATTCTTGCCTCCTCTGTCATAGATTAATTGACCAAAGGTGCGTGGATTTATGTCTCGGCTTTCTATCCTGTTCCATTGATCTATATGACTGTTTTTATGCCAGTAACATATTGTCTTGATTACTGTATCTTTAAAGTATAGTCTGAAGTCAGGGAGCCTGGTTCCTCCAACTCCATTTTTGTTTCTCAAGATTGCTTTGGCTATTCGAGATCTTTTGTGTTTCCACACAAATTTTAAGATTTTTTTTTCTAGATCTGCAAAAAATGCCACTAGTAATTTGATAGGGATTGCACTGAATCTGTAGATTGCCTTGGGTAGTATAGTCATTTTGACCATATTGATTCTTCCACTCCCAGAATGTGGTATATCTTTCTATCTGTGTCACCTTTGATTTCTTTCACCACCGTCTTATAGTTTTCTGAGTACAGGTCTTTTGCCTCCTTAGGTAGGTTTATTCCTAGGCATTTCATCCTATTTGATGCAATGGTTAAAAAGAAAAAAATTACATTTCTTTTCTTTTCTTTTTAAAATTTATTTATTTATTTATTTTTGGCTTCATTGGGTCTTTGTTGCTGCGTGCGGGCTTTCTGTAGTCGCGGTGAGCCAGGGCTACTCTTCATTGCGGTGTGTGGGCTTATCATTGCGGTGGCTTCTCTTGTTGCAGAGCACAGGCTCTAGGCATGTGGGCTTCAGTAGTTGTGGCACACGGGCTCAGTAGTTGTGGCTCGCGGGCTCTAGAGTGCAGGCTCAGTAGTTGTGGTGCACAGACTTAGTTGCTCCGTGGCAGGTGGCATCTTCCTGGACCAGGGCTTGTGTGCCCTGCATTGGCAGTCAAATTCTTAACCACTGCACCACCAGGGAAGTCCTACATTTCTTTTTGGAGTAAAAATAGAAGTTTTTGAAAAAGTATTAGATTTAATCAGAAAAATAATCTCTAAGAGCATTTTCATTTCTGATTGAAAAATTAGCACAAAACATTAAAATTAACACAAAAAAACTAACATTGTACAGAGATATAAAAAGTAAAAATTTCATATAATTTTCAGATTATAATACTTTTATACATCATGCTCCTATTACAGATGAAGAACCTCAGATTCAAAGGGGGTGGTGTATCATTGCTATTAGGAATCTTCAGTATGTGTTTTCTCAACACCGCCAAGCAATTAAATCAATTCAAGCACTAGCTATCTGGAGCTTGAGTCAGATATCACAGGTCAAGAGCTTAGTCCTACAAGACTGCCCCCTGCCACTGCAACTCCCCCCACCCCCTTTCAGATGTCAGTCACAAGTTCTGGTTGTCACCTGGGCTTCTCACCAACCCATGACTTCCTCCTTGGGTCCGAAGAGCAACTCACAGAACTCAGAAACATTGTATTTACTAGATTACCGGTTTATTATAAAAGGAGATTGTAATGGATACATATGAACAGCCAGATGAAGAAGTGCATAGGGTGAGATCTGGAAGAGTCGCAAGCACAGGAACTTCTCTCCCCAGAACTGGGGTGGGCTACTATCATAGCATGCGGATACGTTCACTAACCTGGAAACTCTCCAAACCCCATCCTTTTGGGTTTTTATGGAGGCTTTATTACCTGGGCACAATTGATTAAATCATTGGCCATTGGTGATTGAACTCAATCTCTGACCCCTCTCTCCTCCCCAGAGGGGGCTGGAGGTGGAGTATGAAAGTTCCAACCCTGTAGCCATGTGCTTGGTTCACCATCCTTAGGTTACCTAGGGGTTTTACAAAAGTCACTCCATTAACGTAACAAAAGACACCTTTGGTTCCCATCACTTAGGAAATTCCAAGGGTTTTAAGAGCTCTGCCAGAACACGGATTAAGACCAAATACATATTTCTTACTATATATCATAGTATCATAGAATTGGTACCAGAACTTGAGAACTTTGTACCTTTCAAATATTCCCTGGGGCCTCCCTGGTGGCGCAGTGGTTGAGAGTCCGCCTGCCGATGCAGGGGATGTGGGTTCGTGCCCTGGTCCGGGAGGATCCCATATGCCGCGGAGCGGCTGGGCCCGTGAGCCATGGCCGCTGAGCCTGCGCATCCGGAGCCTGTGCTCCGCAACGGGAGAGGCCACAGCAGTGAGAGGCCCGCGTACCGGAAAAAAAAAAAAAAAAAAAAAATCAAATATTCCCTGGTGTCAAGTTAACCATAATCTCAAAGAGGCCCTTTCCATAGAGATTTATATGAAAAAAGAAGTTTGGTACCTTCAGGTTTCTATAGTTTATGGGGAGCAGGGGTAAGTCAGGGAAAGAAAAGAAAAACTCATAGCCAGAAAAAGAATCTGTCTTACAAGACAGTTAACTTGATTCACAATAGCTTGTGCTATCAAGGGAAGAATATTGAGAAAGGAATGGGAAAGTGTTGGGCGTCAGATATTTTTACCATTGTTTAGCTGTGCCTTAGGAGCAGCTAAGACCAAGAGTTGGTTTCTAACGATATCGACTGGGAAGGAGCTGTTTCCACGTAGAGCCTGGCTCTGGTGTCTACTGCTGCTTCTCCCTGCAAGTGCATTTCTGTCTGTTACAAGTTTCCTGTGTTGCCTGTGGGTCATGGCCATTCCGTAGTGAGCCTGACAGCCATAAAGGCCATCTGGCTGAGATTTCAGTCATGTCATTCATCTGCCTGCATACAACTCTTTTACTTCTTGGACCATGTGTTCTGTGTTTTATTCAGAAAATATAGACTCCACTTATAATGAAGTTCCTGTGAGGTCAGAACTGGTGGGTGGCAACATTATTTGTGGTAGTTTTTCAGTGAATTGCAAAGGCCTTCACAATGATCCATAGATGCTTATTTTTCTTACAGCCTTAGTATATTCTTGGGTATGTCATACTTTACATGTGGGCGTTTAAATTAGCCTAAATTTTTGTAAGGCAGTCTGTCAGTATCTATTAAATTTTAAATGTTCATGCATTTGTTTCAGCTTTTCTCTTCCTAGGATAGTATCCTCCAGAAATGTTTCCAATATGGGTACAAAGACATGTATAAGGATATTCATTATCCCAGTGTTCATAGCAGTAGCAATTTGAAAACAGTTTAATTGTCTAGCATTAATTGATATGTTAAAAATAACTTGTACCTCCATAAGATGGAATACTATAGAAGCTATTTAAAAGAATGAGAAAACCTGTATGTGCTAACATATGAGAAAATGTTCACAATGTATTATGTGAAAACAAATTACAAAACTGTATTGAGTTATATCCCATAATTATTAAGTTACATGTTTACATAATATGTATGTTGATATATACATAGAAAAACACCTGGAGGAATAGACACTGAAATGATAGTGTCGAGGCGGGGGGTGGGGTGGGGTGGGGAGTATGAGATTATGGGAAACTTTTACTTTGTGATCTCTTCTTGGTTTGCTAATGTTACGGATTTTAAACACTCATCTATATTACTTTTGGTAGGAGAAAATAAAGATTAATTTACTTAAAATGAATAGAGGTGCAGTTAACAACAACTGAGGAGCTGCCTTAACAGCATTTGATGTTTTTGTCTTTCTCTTATTTGGAAAGCACGTGTGCCCTAGCGTTCTTTATGGTGTTCCTCTGTCAGTGCTGAGCACATTGGATGCAGGTGATACAGGAGCCCCTGGAGGGAAAAATATGCAGATGCGTGTCTTTAGCGTGAGCCAAAGCCTGAATATCATTGAAGTCCACTTTTTCCCTTGCTCTCATAGATGCTGTCAGAGGAAAATTATACGTTTTAATGGAAGCCAGATTATCAGCCCTCTATCGATTGGAGAGTGACTATGAAATCCTTGAAAGGTGAATATACAAATCATTGATTTGTATGTGTGTGTGCACGTGCATGTGTGTGTCTTTAGCTTTAAAAAGTGAGATATTTTATTGCCCCAAAGCTATATTATTCAAGCTTCGTTTTAAGTACTAATACCAAGTACATTCAGGTCACACGTTCCAGCACTCATGATTTAGGAACAAGGAAAGCAGGAGGGAATGGTAGCTTGATGTGGTTGCAGCCTCATTTCTTTGAATATTTTAATTGTGAGTTTGCCTTTTTCTTGTTTCTAGATTTCCTGGTGCCTATCTCAAAGGCAAGAAATACAGACCCCTGTTTGACTATTTTATAAAGGTGAGCTTAGAGACTTCTACCACAGGAGCTCTCCACAACCCATGTATTTGATGACTGGAGTGGTATTTATATTGTCTTATTGTTATATCGTTCATACAAGTGTGCCTAAATCCAAAAATCTCTTTTAATATTACAAAAATTAAATTCTGTTTGTATTGCCTTCTTGCTTTAATAATTAAAGTCCTATAGGAATTTTTAAATACTTTTCTCAAATTACATAAGGAATCCGTTACATTGATAAGATTTAATGTGTGTATATTTGTATTGTTTATAGTCTACACATCACCCAGGAAAGTCGTTGAGGTGTTTTTTGTTTTTTTTGAGTTTTGTTTTTACAAATTTAAGATAGTGCTCAGATGGTGCTTTCACAAAACTGTGTGTGTAAAAGTAAACAGAGTTCATTTCCAGGAATTGATGAGGTGGGTGGTTTAAGCTCAGACATTTAGTAACTTAGTTCTTATAAGAGTCACAAAGCTATTTTATGTGGTTTTCCATTTTCTGGCAACAGAATCCAAGCTGTAGCTGTAAACCCCACCACCAGCAACAAAAGAATAAAGTCAGCAGGAATTTCCTGTTGGTTCTTATTTATAGGTCTTGGAGTGAAATAATGAGCAACGCTCTCAGACCTGGTTTTACACATTATGTGGAAATTATATTCAGTTGGACGTAGCATTAGCCAGCAAAACCTTACACCATAGCCCATGATAAAATATTTGCTTACCTCTGTTCTGATTCAGTGTAGGGACAGAGTTTGGCTAATGCAGGTGATCTCTGCCATTTGGGCTCTGTCCACAGCATCACATCTGCCTCTACATTTTTGTGTTACCTGAGTGTTTTCCCGTGTTTCTTATCTCCTAACTAATGGCATTCCTCCTCATTCCATGTTGCTGCTGATGGATTTCCAAACACTTTACCTGGTCTGGTCCCTCCCTGTGAGCCTGCAGTCATTTGCCAGCACATTCCTCAATGGGTATTCTCCAGTTGACGCAAGGCAGTCCTACTCCCTAACCACATTCCCTAATGTTGATTTAAATATATCCTTTGCTTCCATCACACTGGCCCTTTATTCTCCTCCCTCCCTGCCTTTGTTTTTATTGTCATCCTCCTCTTTTTAAAAAACCCTCACCTTTCTTTAACGTCATATCAGCTTGACACTCTTCAAGCCTAAACTCAGGTGCCATCTGAAAAAAAAGCAAGTTTTGAAATGCTTCTTTGGTTTCTCCCTCTGAAAAATATCATTCCTGCATTCTTCTCTTCTGTATCATAACATGTTTTGTTTTATCTTGTATTTGTTTTTATTTGTCTTAAAACCTCTTACACTAGATCCCTTTGAGAATCTAAGGACAGTTCACCCCTCTCAGAAAATGCACATGGGCACAATAGATAGGAACTTTAGGTTAAATCAGAAGTCTGTCTGGAATATGCACTCAGTTCATACTGATCTAAGTTATTTAAGAACAACAACTATCCATTCAGTTAGCTTCCTGAAATTTCTAGAACGTTTGGTGAGTTTTAGAAAGATGCTGCAAATTCTTTGAAGACAAAAATCATCTGGTGTATACCTAAAATACACATGTTCTGAAATATTAAGTGAGAGCTATGAGAGTGGATGCTGTCTTTGAAGGACAGCACTATAGCTCTCTGTGTGAATGCTGACACAGTTCAGCCTTGGCAAGGGAAGGATCTAAAACTGGACTTCGAGAGATAGGAATGAAGCAGGGTTCTTTGTTAGAAACCCTCTACAGTTAGAAACAGTGAGAAACTTTTGTATTCCCTGTTCTTACATCTGATTCTAAGAACCCACATATTATCTCTCCATGTTTAAACTATTGAAGACACACCTTTTAGCACCTATCATACCACACCAAAAATATTTCCAGGTGACTTGGGTTATAGCAATTAAAACTTCATAGTTATTTTTCAAGTTTAGTTTTAAGTGAATGCCAAAGAATTAAAGAGTTGTGATATAGTTGAAAATAAAATTGCGTTTGGAACCAGAAGACCTTCTTTCAGGTCGCTACTAGTTGTATGATTTGGGCAAACCATTTCATCTTTGTTCAGAGTTTGTTCATCTGTGAAATTCATATACAACCAGAATATTTTTAAAACATGAGACTGCTGAATCCTTTTTCACAGGATTATAGGATTAAATGTGAAAATAATTTCTGAAAGTACTTTTTGCAAAGGCAGAGAGGTAAGAAAGCAAAGGGTCAGTTTGGCTGAAACAAAGGGTATGTGAAAAGAAATATTAAGAGATAAAGGTAGAAGAAGTAGGTCTGTAGTGTTATGTGTATGAACCTGACTTTATTGTTGTTACAAAGAAAATCAAACCGAAAACATTTCCCTTCAGTGTTACAGTAGGTGGAGTACCTGTAACTAGAACTTGTAACTCAGCTCCCATCCCGATTCTTCCAAAGTTTGCCTTTTATTACTGAATAACCTGAGCTGGACTGAAAGGAAAAGGAGCAGCAAAGCATATGCAGTGATTGAAAATATACCAGGAAGCGAATCGTTAAGGAAGCACATCGTCTGAGACGTTTTCACGAAAAACTGCATTCTAGGGCAGGGGTGAGGTTGGAAGAACTGATGAAAAAGCACAGTTTTGTGGCGAAGGAAGTTAGAAATTTTTCTCTGCAAGTCTTCAATAATTATTTCCTTTATAAGTGATGACCTGTTATTCATGGAAGCGATGTATTGAATTAGCATGTTTCTTCCCAATCTGAATTATTCTATCTTTTCTATTTCTGAAAATAATTTTGCATGTTAAAAGATTTTTCAGGCTCTTACCAAAAACTGTTATTAAATTAATATTATGGTATGGTATTGTTTTATTCTTTAAACCTGATAACCTTTCTTTTCCAGTGTAAAGAGAATGGTGCTTTTACTGTGCTTGTTGACAACTATGTGAAGGAGGAAGAAGGCACTGGGGTTGTACACCAAGCTCCTTACTTTGGTGCTGTGAGTAGTATATGTCTTGCAAATGCATTTATGAGAAGTAAACGTCAGTGGCCACTGAGTCGCGTGTGTGTTTGTGTGTGTGTGTGTTTGTGAGACAGGGAGAGAGAAGAGAGATGTTTCTCACTGTTTTTCACACTATGGAGTTAACCTCTTTTCAGGCTCACTGCCCCCAGAGATAACCTTATAAAACTTGGATCTGTAATTCCTTTTCACCCTGAGCTGATTTTTGAAAATGGTGTGCTAAATCCTGAGTGTTGCTGGGCATTTAGTCTTTCTAAAAGGCATGCTGTGTTTTCATTCATTCACTATTTACTTGCTATACACTTTGCCATTTATGATATGCAGTTCTGGGAGTTTTGACAAGGGCATAGAGTCATGCAGTCACCACAACCATCCAAACGCTGAAAGGTTCCATCACCTTTGCTGTGTTCTTGACCAAATAAATACTATATGATCAGAAGGGAGAATTTGACCTCTTTCCTCAAAGCTATGCAGTGTGGTTAATTTTAAGTTTTTCCCAGAGTAGTTTTTCCAAAAATGTAATCCTTTTAATGTAATTTGTATATGAATAAAACAAGAGTATAGGGATTAAGGGCACACATTTAGAACCAGACCTCACCTTAGGTCACAGCTCTGCCACTAACAGGCCATCCCTGGGTAAGTAACTTAGTCTGTCTGGACTTCCTTTTCCTCCTCTGTGACATGGAATGATAGTACCTGCCTGTCGGTAACTACAGGGATTAAATGGAATCATCTATATAGAGCGTTCAGCACAGCGCCTGACATTGTAAGAGTGTGTACAGTCACTGCTGGGGGTGTAGCACCCACTGGGGACCTACAAATTCCTCTTGGCTTGATCATTTTGTCAGTGAGAGAGGCAGTGAAGCTAGTCTGTCTCCGATGGTCTTTTTTTCTTCATACTTAATCTCTGCAGGGATTTTTATTATGGAAGTCTTCAAACATACAGAGAAGTAAAGAAAATATAATTTCTTATGTTCACATTATCCAGCTGCTTTAATTATTAATTTGGAATTTCTTTCATATCTGTTTCGTTCCCTGTCCCCTTCCCCAACACCTTTTTTATTTTGGCTGGAGGGTTTTGTAGCAAATCCTCAACAGCATATCCTTCATCTGCAAATACTTCTGTATGCATCTCTGACTGATAAGGACTTTTATTTTTAACATAGCCACCATGCCATTATACCCAATAAAATTAACAATTGCTTAATATCACCTAATACCTGGTCAGTATTCAAATTAGATGGAAAGTAAGCATTCTTGATAATACTGTTTATTGAGTTTTAGGAATTAGTCAAAGTTCAGCTATTCATTATAATTTTAGGGTCAACTGGTGTCATTGTTCCACTGTTAATAAATAATGAAAAGGTAACTTCTTGGTGTGTATCTGTCCTGAATGCCCGGCAGGTTAATGTTATAGAAGATCAGATCTTTAAATTTCAGCCTTTAACCCCACTTGGTAGACGTTTTCCAAGAGACCTTCCATGTTGCGGCTTTGCCAGACAATGTGCTATGTGATCTCTCCACAGAGTCTGTGCACTTCTACATGACCATGTTGAACATCACCTGTTACTCTGGCTCCATTCAGGAATGCTGCTCTTAGCTAGTCGAATCGAGTAGGGCTGTTTGCTCTATACTGAATGGTTCAAATTGCTGGACTTCGGGGCTTGTCCTGTCTGTGTTGCTTACTGTTTTTTTTTTCAGGGTCTTCCTTCACGGCCAGGCTGTCATTGCCCTTGGCTGTCATGTGCCCCATGCACATGTCGCATCGCACGAGACGGCCTCTCAGCATAGCGAGAGTTGAACATAGGCCCAGGTGGAACCATACTGGCTTTCCAGTTTATCTTGGAGTCAAACCAGGGTTTGGTTTCACTATTTAGTCCAAGACAATCCCTTTAATTTTAGATTCAAACAGCATAGCACGGAGGTAAAGACCTTGGACTCTGGAGCCAGGCTGTTTGGTTCTGAATGTGAGCATTGCCACTTTGCAGCTGAGTTACTTCTTTGTGCCTCAGCTTCCTCATCCGTAAAATGGAGATACTTGCTGGTTTGTCTGAGGGGAACACATGATGAAAACCTAGTACATCTATCTGCCTTCCTCACAGGATCGTTGTAAAGGTTAAATGAGCTAATGTAATGTAGTCAGATGTTCAGAGCACTGTTTGATATAGCACTTTATGTGTTTGCCCTGATTATTGTTAACATTGCTCAAAATGTATTCCTGAAGCATTGTGGTGTACCCAGCCTGCCTGGGGCCCATGTTACTTATTTGTAAAGTGAATAGTTTGGGGTTTGTTTGTTTGTTTGTTTTATTATTTTTTTAAATTTATTTATTTATGCACGCCACACCACATGGCTTGCGGGATCTTAGTTCGCCGACAAGGGATTGATCCCAGGCCCTGGCAGTGAAAGCGGCAAGTTCTAACCACTGGACCACCAGGGAATTCCCATAAAATGAATAATTTGGATTTAGATCACTGTTGCCATCCTTTCAGGCACTCCTTGACAGGATGCAAATCCATATGCACGTCAAGCATTGTGCAGTACTAAACAGTTCATGCCTTACACGTGTATGTTCTTCTGCTTTGTGCATACATGTATGTGTATACATGCTGCTGTTATAAATCAAATTTGATCTTGTTCTAATGTATTCATATGTGTCATCTTTCTTCTTGCTTAGTGGATACTCAGCTATATTAGGGGTTTGTGAAGTAATGGCTGGGAAGACTGATCTAATCCCCTAACCCTGCTATAGGGCTCTGGATTCTCTGAATAATCCTTGAGTTAACTTCAGTTGAGAGGATAATGAAAGTTGGATACATTTATATGTCAGAATACTGAAAAATTCTCCTATAAATCTGTTGCCTCTTATGCTCCTCTCCTGCCACACCCACACTTAACTGTTTTATTCTTCCCTTCTTCTACCTTTCTCCTTTTCCCCAGGATGACTATCGGGTCTGTATGGATTTCAACATCATTCAGAAAGACTCTGTCCCTGTTTGCCCTGTGGATGCTTCAGGCTGTTTCACAGGGGAAGTGGCAGATTTTGCAGGACAGTATGTGAAGGTCTGTATCTCTATGGCTTAGAAAGGTGTCAGTTTCATCGTACTTCTTTCATTAATCAGTTTTTTGTTAAACAGCTTCCATATGTGGGATTTTTTTTCCCCCAGGCAGTAGATTTTGTTTTGTTTTGTTTGAGCACATAAAACTTTAAAAGTACTTAAAGTTACACAGTGGCTGAAATGTGGACCAAGTATTTTTATAGTAGATTTGTTATTTGTGCCTTTTATTCATAGTAAAGGTATCAAAATAACAAAGTTTAGTAATATACTTAATTATATTGTATTACTAAGCATTGTAGGATATTTTAATGGCTAGATTTTAAATTTTTTTAAATAGGATGCTGACAAAAATATCATCAGGACCCTAAAGGAACAAGGTCGACTTCTTGTTGCCAGCACTTTCACCCACAGCTACCCTTTCTGCTGGAGGTGAGATGAAATGTAGCTCGAGCTTCAGCTTTGTGGATACATTTGATATGTGTGCCCATTCCATTAATTCATGGTTCCCATCTCATTTGTATCCTTTAGAGTTAGTGTTTGAAAACTTCATTCTTGTTTTAAGGAGAATTTTATGAATTCATATATATAGTTATTTCATTCCTTAGGTGTAAGAAACATAGGCATATACCAATATGTATTGTGTTGGGATCACAGTTCTCTAGGATGAGATATATCTCTAAAATTTTCAAATGGAATTTAGTGAGAAATATAATGTGCAATTTTTTTTTTTTTTTTTTTTTTGGCTGCATTGGGTCTTTGTTGCTGTGCCTGGGCTCCTCATTGTGGTGGCTTCTCTCGTTGCGGAGCACGGGCTCTAGGCATGCAGGCTTCAGTAGTTGTGCATGGGTTCAGTAGTTGTGGCTCACGGGTTCTAGAGCACAGGCTCAGTAGTTGTGGCGCACGGGCTTAGTTACTCTGCAGCATGTGGGATCTTCCAGGACCAGGGATCAAACCCATGTCCCCTGCATTGGCAGGCGGATTCTTACCCACTGTGCCATCGGGGAAGTCCCTGTGATGCAAGTTTTAATATAACATCATCCTGTAAAGATGTGGGTGAAAATGGAATGTTCAATGGCATCACGTTTTGTTCCCGTGTTTCCTCTTTGCTGAGGTTGACATCATTTCTTAGTCAACTGTCACACAAGCAGAACTATATTTTTTCTTGTTCTCTTATTACCTTTCACCTTCTTGTGAAAGATGGAGGGAGATGACATAGGCATTAGTATTTGCAATAGAAATAAATATCAGTAGAGGGCCTAATAATTGGTGGTAATATCAGTAAGAAACTTAAGGTCAGTCTTACCCTTTGCCCCTGCATACCTCAGTCTGCCCAGCCACGTTGTTCTGCATTTTTGCTTCCGCAGGTCAGACACTCCCCTCATTTACAAAGCAGTGCCTAGCTGGTTCGTTCGGGTGGAGCATATGGTAGACCAGCTGCTGAGGAACAATGACCTGTGTTACTGGTGAGCAATAAGATGTGTGTCTTCATAATGTCCTTTGTCATGTAGTTAGTACTGGTTTATACTTCCCTCAAGTTATAGAAATTTTAAAAGCCATCTTTTATTGTATATTGTAATAATAACTATTTTTCTGTTTATTCAGGAACACAAAATAATTTAAATAATATTATATAACAGAAGAAACAGCCCTCTTATGACAGGACATACAGGGGAACATTTTTCTTTTTTAAACCCAATGGAAATGAGAAGTTGCCATTTATTTGATTTAAAGAATGGAATGACTTTGGAAAACTGGCTGTACTCTCAGAGTCCATTAGCTTTAAATAATAGTCATTTTCAGGATATACATTTATTTTTGGATATACCTACAAAAGCCATTTACACTTACTACTTTTGACACTTGTTGAGTTCCTAAAGTATGGCAATGTCTTGTGTACACCGGTTTCATGGATAAACACTTCAGGGACAGAAGCCTTTCTCTCCTCAGCTAATAATCTAAACTGCAGAGAGGTGTTACAGTAGTTCCTCCATTTTTCCACAGGGGGTGTGTTCCAAGACCCCCAGTGGATGCCTGAAAACGCACATAGTATCAAACCCTGTACTGTATATACTGTTTTCCTATACCTACATACCTGTGATGAAGTTTAATTTATAAATTAAGCACGGTAAGAGAATATCCAAATTGCCAGCATCACTGCTTTTGCCCTTTGGGGCCAATTTTTAAGTAAAAGTAAGGGTTATTTCAACACAGGCACTGAGATAATCAACAGCTGATGTGGTAACCGAGATGGCTGCTAAGTAACTAATGGGCGGGTAACATATACAGCCTGGATACGCTAGACAAAGGGATAGTTCAGTTCCCAGGCAGGACGGAGTGCAAGGGCTCAACACTTCATCATGCCACCCAGAACAGCGTGCAGTTTAAAACTTATGAACTTTTTACTCCTGGAATTTTCCTTTTAATGTTTTTGGACCACGGTTGACTGTGGGTAACTGAAACCATGTAAAATGAAACCACAGATAAGGGGGGACTACTGTACTTCAACCTGTAGGTGCAAAAATGATACAAAACTAACTCTGTGTATTCCAGAAGAATGTTTTTCCCTGAGAGTTTTGAGGGTAATCACTATTTCTTATTTTCCCCAAGAATCCAACTTGACTTTAAGTTGTGTTCTCTGGGGAAGTAAGAAATAGTGCATTTGATTTTGGAAGAATGGGGAGAATCTCAGGGCAGTAAGAAAACTATAGCTTTCTATATTTCTTAGCAAAGTGAATTTCTCAAGAGCAAAATGTTTTTTCATTTTTATACCTAAGAAGCTCTTTAGTTTCCTCGTGGAGCACTGAGTATAGAATATTCATATGGCTGCCTCATTGGGGGTGGTGCTGAGAGGTGTGCAGGCCTATAAACTGACCTAGGATGGTAACTGCAGCACCTGAGAGGACGGAATGTTTTGGAGCCTAGGTGTGCCCTAACTCAGCCTTGAGCTTGGCAGCATCTCCTACAAAGCTGAACCTTAAAGAATAAGGAGTCATTTACCAGTCAGAAGCTATAAGAGCCTTGGGTAGCGGGGTGGCTGAGGGAAGGAGGGTGGTGGGGTGGACGTTATCGAAGTGGAGGAATGTCATGGACAGAGGCAATGAGGTAAGAAGCTGCATTCTAAGGAACTTGCCTTATTGCTAGAGCCTAAAGTGCAGTGGCAGGGGGACTGCAGGTGAGCCTGGAGAGGCAGCTTCTCACCAGCTACACATAACCCCGCCTATTCAGACTCTTACTTTGTAGGTAAGAGCCCTTGCTAATGAGTTTCAGTAAAAGCGCTATTGTATGGATGACCTGAAGACTAGATCTAAGTAAGATCAGGCTAGCTGTCGTCATGGTGATTGGTTAAAGGATTGTGGCAGTCCTGCAGTTGGAGAGCAGGACAGGAAAGCTTGTGTGCTGTGGGGTTTCATATTACAGAGCATCTTCCTGGGATGGATTCATAGCAGAAACAGTCTCTGTGGGTCTTCTGGTGCTGTCCATTTGGAAGACATTCTCCTAGGAGTGAGCTCAGCACCAGAATGTTAGGTTCACAAAGGCTTATGCAGATCTAATTTACAAACTTACTTACTAATGTTTTGGGGTTTTGTTTTTTTTTTTTTTCCCCCGCAATACGCGGGCTTCTCACTGTTGTGGCCTCTCCCGCTGCAGAGCACAGGCTCCAGACGCGCAGGCCCAGCAGCCATGGCTCACGGGCCCAGCCGCTCCGTGGCATGTGGCATCTTCCCGGACCGGGGCACGAACCTGTGTCCCCTGCATCGGCAGGCGGACTCTCAACCACTGCGCCACCAGGGAAGCCCTTACTAATGTTTTTATGTGATTGGTTATCTGATCTGTTTATTGCAGGGTCCCAGAGTTTGTGCGAGAAAAGCGATTTGGAAATTGGCTGAAAGATGCACGTGACTGGGCCATTTCCAGAAACAGATACTGGGGCACTCCTATCCCACTGTGGGTCAGCGATGACTTCGAGGAGGTGAGGCAGGGCCGTGTCTACTTGTGTTGATTTTTGCTAAAGCGCTTCATTCATGCATCTCAGTATGGGGTAAAAGCATATGGTTTCTTTTTTTCTTTGCCCCTTTCTTATTGCATCAGTTTTTTTTGCTTTGTTCCTTCCTAGAATCATGACATAAATAAGAATATGTTTTTAAGATTTTAATTTATTTTTACTTTAATTAAATATAGTTTTAAATTTCCCTCTGTGTAAAAGTGAAAAATATAATTTGTATTTTTCTTGGGAAACTCCTCACATTGTTTACCTTGTGTTGCTCAGAACTCTTTTTCTCCTTTTGAGTTTCTGATGAACAGAACAGAGACTCCACCCGCTGCACTAAGTCACAGCGTATTAAAACAGCCTTATAGTGATAAAAAAGGATGACTTAAAAAACTTACCAAAGCATTGCAGACCTTTAATTTAAAATCACATTTGTGTGTGTGTGTGTGTGTGTGTGTCTCTGAATAAATACATACATAGGTATATAGATGTATTCCCTCTGTCTAATGCTGACAGCATTAGAACAGTCATGAGCAGCAGCAGCAGCCCAGGGACCTCAGTAAATCTCCAGTAGGGACCTGAAAGGCAACAGTGAAGTAGCTGAATCAGAGGACTTTTCAGGACTGAGCAGGAAGGGCAGAGAAAGAGGCTGTGGGTATTCATTAGGTAGTAGATGACCTCTGGGTGTGAACCCACAGCAGCTCCTGCTGGTGCAGCCCGGCTACACGGCCCCTGTTAGATGACTCACCCTGTTCTGAATGCCCCTGCTGGGCCCAGATCCCAGCCTCCTTACATGAGTATAATCCTAATGTCTTGCAATCTGACTATTTGGTCCAGTTCATGCACAATAAATTAGTTCCAGCTTTGACTTGAGAAGATTTCAGATTAAAGAGTCAAGTTCAAGTGCCAGGAACAAACTAAGATGCCTTAGAGGAACAGTCTAGGCATTTCACTTATGCTAGTTATTTTTGGCAGAGATTTGGACATAGTAGACCCTCAAAAAATACTCGTTGAGATGATGGCTGTGAAATTCTCTCCTTGTAGGGAATCCCTCTGATATAGGGGTAGATAGCAAAGAAGTGAAGTCTGCTCACCAATTCAGACAGTGACCTATAGTCTTTCATGAGGTAAGCCACCTTGATGATAACTCATGAAGATCAAAGGTTTCTAAACCTAAACATGAATGTCACATAAATTAACTCTGTTTGATCTTTGGCTCTGAGGCCTTTTAACTTTGTTTTGACAGGTGGTGTGTGTTGGGTCAATGGCAGAACTGGAAGAACTGTCAGGAGCAAAGATCTCAGATCTCCACAGAGAGAGGTCAGTTTCTGAATGTTTGATTCACTTCAGTTCAGTATCAGGCTAGGTAGCCTGTCTAGACATGGTCTCGGTATCAGATCACAGAGCTACATGTAGAAATCAAACACTAGTTTGCTGAATTACTTCGTTGTTGATGATTCATGTCATATTGAGGAAAGGTGGCCTCTTGTCCTTGAGTTAGATGTCAGGAGACTTTGGTATATAACCTTCCAGACGGAGCCCTGATGGTGCTCTCTGAAAGCCTGTGATAACTGCCGATATTTCTGTTTGCAGGTGCATATGAAAGAGCTGTGACGGCATTGTGTTTCCTCTTGGCAATTAAACTGTAATTTCTGTTTTGCTTAAAATTAATAGAAGTGGCTACTTCTTTGTTTACTAGCATTGACCATCTGACCATTCCTTCACGCTGTGGGAAGGGATTGTTGCATCGCATCTCTGAAGTGTTTGACTGTTGGTTCGAGAGTGGCAGCATGCCCTATGCTCAAATTCATTATCCATTTGAAAACAAGAGGGAGTTTGAGGATGCATTTCCTGCAGATTTCATTGGTGAAGGCATTGACCAAACCAGAGGATGGTATGTTTCTTGTTCTTTAAAGCGTTTTTTTTTATTTATTTATCTATCTATCTATCTATCTATCTATCTATTTATTTATTTATTTATGGCTGCGTTGGGTCTTTGTTGCTGCGCGTGGTCTTTCCCTAGTTGCAGCGAGCGGGGACTATTTGTTGCGGTGTGCGGGCTTCTCATTGCGAGGGTTTCTCTTGTTGCAGAGCATGGGCTCTGGGCACACGGGCTTCAGTAGTTGTGACGCACGGGCTTAGTTGCTCCGCAGCATGTGAGATCTTCCTGGGGCCAGGGATCGAACCTGTGTCCCCCGCATTGGCAGGCGGATTCTTAACCACTGTGCCACCAGGGAAGTCCCTCTTTAAAGTGTTTTATTGATTTGATTTAACAGGTATTTTACTGAGCATTTAGCATTTATCAGCTGGGTGCTGGGGAGATCTTGTCAAACAAGACAGGCTTGGGCTTCCCTGGTGGCACAGTGGTTGAGAGTCCGCCTGCCGATGCAGGGGACACGGGTTCGTGCCCCGGTCCGGGAAGATCCCACATGCCGCGGAGCGGCTGGGCCCGTGAGCCATGGCCGCTGAGCCTGCGCGTCCGGAGCCTGTGCTCCGCAGGGAGTGGCCACAACAGTGAGAGGCCCGCGTACCGCAAAAAAAAAAAAAAAAACAGACAGGCTCTGCTCCTGCCCTCTGCCCCTCACCACTAAATATACCATAAAAGTGTCTTTTGAGCAGGAACCTCACACTGTATTAGGGCTGTAGGTTTAGAGTTTGAATTGTTTGTTTCACATTTTGGAATACAGAGATTTTGGTGTATGGAAAGGTTAAGTGATACAAAACAATGTGTCCTTAGTTTGTTTACTTCAAATCATTTACACAAGTGTTTAGTGGGTATTTACATACAAGATACTGGAGTGGGTGCTACAAATTGGAGGGTTAGTTGAAAATGTACTAAGATGTTAAGGTTAGCCTCATAACATTCTAAAAAATCCAGGTTTAAAATTTTTAAAAAAGAAAAAAGAAACATGGTGGGGAGGACTTTGGCATTGGTTTTATCTGATGCCTTATCTAAAGCAGTACTCTCATCCTCTTAATTAGAAAAAGATGAATTACCTTCTCTTCATGCATGAGCTTGGCTGACCCAGGTTCTAATTATACTTTCATTAGTAATGTTTCTGCAGGAGTGTTTAAAGAATGTTGGTATCATTTTCTGTCTTTACAACTTGTAGTCATCACAAACTGGTGGAATTCCAGCCTTAATGTTCTTAATGTTTTCAGCTTCCAATCCATTTTTCTATAGAAACAGCTACCATGTACAAACTCCTCTTCTTAGGGAGGGCCAGATGACTCACCAATAAGTTGTTTCTCTGAGGAGTTGCCATGTCTGGCAACTGTTAAAAGCCCTCACGTGGGTCCCCATGTGCACATTGCCTCCCTCGCCTTCTGTCAGGTATGGGCTGCCTCTCATAGGAACCAGGGTCCTCCTGACCTGTCTGATTTCCATCCTCATTAGTTGTGTCTGGTGATGTTCTTGGGATGCAAGATCAGGTCGGAGATGACAGAAGTGCATTACTTACTGGGACAGCTTACATGGATGTGATAGAGTTCTTTTAGGGAACAGTCTAGCTAGCATATAAACATGCATGATATCTGATAGAATAAAAACATTTTCTATGTTCATGTAGACTAGCTTTTAACTTTTGGATGAGAGTGCTTATTTCATCTTTTGTCGTCAGACTATCCCATATGACCTTGTGCTAAAGGCAACACATCTCTGGATTTCCAGCCTGGCATTTCGGGGAGGTCCTGAGAGGCCACCCAGTGCTGCCCTGCTCTGCCTTGTGGCTGTCCAACTAGCTCCCCAAGGAAGGTGATAGTACTGTCCCCAGCAGGGGGTCAGTACCTCACTCCAGGGCTTTATTTGCTTTAAATAAAGTTCATTTTATTTTTTCTAGTGAGAAGCTCTAATATGACTGGTCTGCAGTGGGCCCTGTGCCTAATTTTTCAGCACTCCCCAGATGATTCTGATGTATCCAGGATCAAGAACCATTGCTTTGTGATTATCAAGAAGTGTAACTTACCTAAAATAGAAATTCAGTCCAATAAGTAAACGTAGTTTTTTTTCCTATGCTTGATTTCCTTTTCTTATTTTATTGAACTCTTTGTTTGTGGGTTTTTTTCCAGGTTTTACACCCTGTTGGTGCTGGCCACAGCTCTCTTCGGACGGCCGCCATTCAAAAATGTGATTGTGAATGGGCTCGTCCTGGCAAGGCAGGTGCACTCCTTTGTGTAATAATGAGTTGCAGTTCCTGATCTCCTTTATTCTTTCAGCGTGTTCTGGTTGGATCTAACGATTCTTTGGGAATAGAGAAATTCAGGAATGCCCCAGCTCTGTTCCTATTCTCTTCCTTCCTTCTGCCTTTATACTTCTTCCTGCTCTCCCTTTTCCTCCAACTCCTGTCTTGTGCTCTTCTCAACCTGTATCATTCTGTCTCTTCGTATTCCTCTGTCTTAGGAGAAGGACTGCATTAAGAGCTAAGCCTAATGGAGGAGGACAGAGGCGAGGACATGTGTCCCATGATACTACTAGTGATAAAATAACGTTTGTCATTTAGAATTTTATAAAGTACTTTTGCTTATAGCTCTTATTAAATCTGTACACTGGTCCTTTAATATAAATTTTTGTTGTCCTGTTTTTAATATATGAGGAAGCTATTGGTTCTAGAGGCTTATTATAGAGGAGTCTTATTTTTTCCTTCTACTGCCTCTAGTCATTAAAAGTAAAAACAAATAAGAAGAAGAAAATAAAATTTTTATACCTAGATACCTTGCTTCATGTGCTGTTCAAGGTGGGGGATGACACCTGGCACTGTACCAGCCTCTGTTTTGAGCATTTACACATCTTCACTCATTTATCCCCAGAACTATTTGAAATGGGTCCTTTCATTGTCCATTTTGACATTTGAGGAATTTGAAGTGCAGAAAAATTAAGGTCATACAAGCAAAAGAGTGTGAAATTCTAGTTCTGTATCCAGGCAGTCTGGCTCTATAGTCTGTACTTTTTTTTTTAATTGAAAATCTTACTGAATTATAGTTGTAAAAATTAATAGAGACCCCTCGTGTGCTTTGCCTGGTTCCCCCAATGGTCACGTTTTTGAAACTGTAGCACATTGTCACAATCAGGATGTTGATTGAATCCACCAGTCTTATTTAGATATCCCCAGTTTTACTCATTTGCTATTGCATGCAATATTATCTCATATATGGGTTCCTGTATCCACCAGCAGAGTCAAGATACTTGGCCTGTTTCAACATCACAGGATGCCTCTGTTGCCCTTTTATAACCATACCCACCCCACCCCTTCACACCCCTCCCACCTCAGCCTTCAATCCTAATCCCCATCCCCTGGCAACCACTAATCTATTCCCCATCTCTGTAATTTTGTCATTTCAAGTATGTGATATAAATGGATTCATATCATATATAACCTTTTGTGATTGGCTTTTTTTGCTTACTGTAATTCCCTGGAGATACCTCAGGTGGTTTTATGGATCCATAGTTCTCTCTCATTGCTGAGCAGTGTTCCATGGTGACCCACAGCTTTCACCTGCTGAAAGACATTGAGGTTGTTCCCAGCGTTTGCTGACTATGAATAAAGCTGTGAACTTTCTAAGGTTTTGTGTGAATATAAGTTTTCGTTTCTCTGGGATAAATGCCAAGGCTGTGTGTTTTTCACTGTTACACTCTGGCATCTTCTGCTGCCATTTATCCCGAAACTTCTCCATTGACTCACTACAATATTCAAAAAGAAGCTTAAACAACCTATTGTTGTGCCTTAGTAGTAGCTTGTGTCCCATTTGCACTTATGTATTCCAATTTGTAGATAATCTGTAACCATATATAAACTGTGATGTTGACTTATTTAATTGGTGTTTCCCTTCTGTTTTTCAAGTGATGGCCAAAAAATGAGCAAACGCAAAAAGAATTATCCAGATCCACTTTCAATCATTCATAAATATGGTGCTGATGCCCTCAGGTACAAACCAGTGCTCTGCCTTGTGTGTATTTGTCATTTCTTATTAAGCATCTTACATTCTGTTAATCATGTTTTCAGTGATATTAATCATTCTATTAATTTGGTTTATAATTAGCTTTTTTAAAAAAATGCACATCTGTTACATGGAGAATTACATTGGTATGGTGTTGAGTTTAAACCCGCAAGGTGGTTTTCTAAATAGTAAAGATGTTTCTATATCTATAGGTCTTTTGGAAGAGGAGGCTCTGTGCTGAATTTTATTAAGCAGCACAAGTACTCCCAGGCTATTTGCTGGTGTCTTTGCCTCATTCCTTCTGTAGGTTCCCTGTCTTATTGATATTAGAATTCTCTTATATCATTTATTTCAATTTTACACTTACTCCTCAAATAGCCATATGAGGTACAATTTATACTAGAGCAAATAAAAATACTGAAAAGGGGCTTCCCTGGTGGCGCAGTGGTTGAGAGTCCGCCTGCCGATGCAGGGGACACGGGTTCGTGCCCCGGTCCGGGAAAATCCCATATGCCACGGAGCGGCTGGGCCCGTGAGCCATGGCCGTTGAGCCTGCACGTCCGGAGCCTGTGCTCCGCAACGGGAGAGGCCACAACAGTGAGAGGCCCGCGTACTGCAAAAAAAAAATAAAAAAATAAAAAAATAAAAATAAAAGGCACCAAAGAGATCTTATTCAGCATCCTCCTGTTACAAACACAGAGACCCACATCCACGGGCTGTGGACAAGCACGTTCACAGTTGCCATGTTGCCCAGGAGCAGTTAGTGGGGTGTCCTGCAAACCCCAGTTATCTGTTAGACTCACTTTGGCATAGCTGACAACTTGGGCCTCTTTAATTCTTTGTGTTCAAGGCTGTCCTGTAGGATGTTTAACAACATCCCTGGTCTCTGCCCCCTGAGTCCCTCTGTGCTGGCAGAGCACATGTGGCTGTTGCTTGTGAATCCCTGATGCCTGCACATATGTCCTGGAAGGAGGGCCTGGCTTCTTCCTCTTAGTGTTGCCATACTGCCTGAGGCCTGTGCTGGGACCAGCCCAGGGCATGCTTCTAGGTTAGTTCAGTGCCATATTTTGGTGTGGCACTTTTGGTCTCCCCTTTATCATTTGCTAGGTCTCTTACACAAAATAAGAATTTTGTCGGTTTTAAATTGACTGTTAGAAGCGTATTTATAATTCCCCACTTTTGTAGAAAAAGGGCTGATTTGGGTATTGCCCTGTCAGCATGTCAGTAATATTTGGTTTACTGTGTACATCCCTTTTCCATGTAATTTTTCTCCTCTTCCAGATTATACCTGATTAACTCCCCTGTGGTGAGAGCAGAAAACCTCCGCTTTAAGGAGGAGGGTGTTCGAGATGTCCTGAAGGATGTGCTGCTACCTTGGTACAATGCCTATCGCTTCTTCATCCAGAACGTCCTGAGGCTACAGAAGGTGTGGGTTGCAGTGCTGTGGGGTAGGGTCTGCCCCACGGAGCTGGGTTGAGCTGGGTTTGCGAAAGATGGTCAGGGGTCAGCTGTGAAGCAGAGCTCCATGGGAGACAGGAGCTAACAGGCCTCGTGGGTGGGGGCTCAGAGCCACTGGGGAGGCCATAGATGAAAGTGTGACAGGTGTCTGGGGTCCATGCTGGGCCAAGAGCACAGGACCGGAACTTCACCATTTGTATAGATGCTCACCTCTGCAAGACACAGAAGCCTCACCTGTTGAAGAAGAGTTGCATTGGATATTCATTTAGCCAGCCAAATTGGTACTGGGGACTTAGTGATGGGGGAGCCAGTAAAGAGTCAGCTACTATCAGAGTGAGTGCCTAGTAAAGGCTGCTACAGGTGGGTGGTCAGGGAAGGCCACTTGATGAGTGCATTTGAGCTGAGACTCTGAAAGTGAGAGAAGTTCTCATTGGGTTGCTGGGATGAAAAATAGTGGTTCTGATATATAAGAAAGTGCCTCAGAGCAGTTACCTGCTGGCCTGGGAGGCATCCCCTGAGAAGCCCCTTCCCTTGCCAGCAGGCTTCATTGCACATGTGCCTGTGCATGCTTCCTAGACTCCGTTGGGGTCAGGGCTCAGGTACCACTCATCTTTTTATCTCCAACACCTTAAAAGTAGAGTTCCTTAGTAAACTACTTTTGACTAAACACGTGATATTATTCCTTCCTGAGAAACTGGTTGGAGAGCTGAGCTTTAAGCATCGCATTCCAGCAGGCTGGTCACTCACTTTTTGCTGCCTCTGGCTCATCTCAGTCTGCTAATGAACCCTCCCAAGAAGAAGAAGGTCTTTGGGAACAACACCCCTAGTGTTTCTATCTTTTGGATCCCACCACCTCTCAGGCCAGCAGTGCTAAAGTGGGTCTGCTTTGCAGGCCTCTGCTGGTGTGGGATTCAGGAACACAGGCTGGGTCAAACCACTCATAGTTGGGGCTCATCTGGGCCTGGCAGAAAGATGCAGGCTCCAGCATCAGAGCAAGAGTCAGCACGGTCACTGCCTTGCCATCCTGATGGTGATGCCGTTGAATAGGGACAGGTAAAGTAGGCCTTCAGGATTGAGGAGGATTTGCAAAGGAAAAAGCAGGGGTGGAATAGAGCATTCTGGGTAAAATAAGTAACTTAAGCAAAGACATTAATTCCTAGTACTCATTTTCAACCTACAGGCAGTTGTCCAGTCCTAGCCAGTTTTGCTGTCCCTCCTTCCTCAGATTTAAAGTAACTAAACCTCCTACTTAACGAAAAGATGTTGGAATATTTCTTAATTCGTAGTTACTCTTTGGTGCATAGGAATCATTTTTTCCTAAATTCTCTTTAGGTCACTCAAAAATGTAATTCATGGGCCTCCCTGGTGGCGCAGTGGTTGAGAGTCCGCCTGCCGATGCAGGGGATACGGGTTCGTGCCCCGGTCTGGGAGGATCCCATATGCCGCGGAGCGGCTGGGCCCGTGAGCCATGGCCGCTGAGCCTGCGCGTCCGGAGCCTGTGCTCCGCAACGGGAGAGGCCACAACAGTGAGAGGCCCGCATACCGCAAAAAGAAAAAAAAAAAAAAATGTAATTCATTAATTGAGGACTTAATGTTCCAAGTTTAGAGTTTACTTGGAAAATATTGCTAAGAATCAGAAATTTAGATTGCCAACAGGGTCTGGGTTTTTGTGGTGTTTTTTTGATTTGTTTGGGTACTTCTTTCAGTTTAAATAATTTAAAAAATTCATTTCTCTACAGTAGTTTCCCGCAGGCGTGCAGAATGTTTCAATAATTGTCCCTTCCTAGGAGGAAGAAATGGAATTCCTTTACAACGAGAACATGGTTAAAGAAAGTACCAACATCACAGACCGGTGGGTCCTGTCCTTTATGCAGTCGCTCGTTGGGTTCTTTGAGACTGAAATGGCAGGTGTGTCTCTCTTGGGCCTTCTCCCAGGAATAAGGAGTCTTCTCTTTATAACTGTCCTTTTGATATTTAACTGTTTTTCTTTATAAACATAGAGGACATTTTTTTTTTGAAGTATAGTTGATTTACAATGTTGCGTTAGTTTTTGGTGTACAGCACAGTGATTCAGAAATACAAATGTGTATATATTTTTTTCATATTCTTTTCCACTGTAGGTTATTATATGATATTGAATATAGTTCCCTGTGCTATACAGTAGGACCTTGTTGTTTATTTTATTTGTAGTAGTTTGCATCTGTTAATCCCAAATTCCTAATTTATCCTTCCCCCACCCCCTTTCCCCTATGGTAACCATAAGTTGTTTTTTTTTTTTTATGTCTGTGAGTCTGTTTCTGTTTTGTAAATAAGTGCATTTGTATCATATTTTAGATTCAACATATAAGTGATACCATATGGTATTTGTCTTTCTCTTTCTGACTTACTTCACTTAGTATGGTAATCTCTAGGTCCATCCATGTTGCTGCAAATGGCATTATTCTTTTTTCTGGCTGAGTGGTACTCCATTGTATATGTATACGGGTGTGTGTGTGTGTACGAACCATATTTTCTTTATTCATCTGTCAGTGGCCATTTAGATTGCTTCCATGTCTTAGCTATTGTAAATAGTGCTGCAGTGAACATTGGGGTGCATGTATCTTTTCAAGTTCTCCCCAGGTATGTGCCCAGGAGTGGGGTTGCTGGATCATAGGGCAACTCTAGTCTTAATTTTTTAAGGAACCTCCATACTGTTTTCCATAGGGGCTGCACCAGTTTACATTCCCACCAACAGTGTAGGGGAGGGTTCCCTTTTCTCTACATCCTGTCCAACATTTTTTATTTGTAGACTTTTTAATGATGGCCATTCTGACTGGTGTGAGTGATACCTCATTGTAATTTTGATTTTCATTTCTCTAATAATTAGCGATGTTGAGCATCTTTTCATGTGCCTCTTGGCCATCTGTATGTCTTCTTTGGAAAACTGTCTGTTTAGGTTTTCTGCCCATTTTTTGATTGGGTTGTTTTTTTGGTATTGAGTTGTATGACCTGTTTACATATTTTGGAAATTAAGCCCTATCAGCCGCATTGTTTGCGAATATTTTCTCCTAGTCCATAGGTTGTCATTTCATTTTGTTTATAGTTTCCTTTGCTGTGCAAAAGCTTATGTTTGATTAGGTCCCATTTGTTTATTTTTGCTTTTATTTCTATTGCCTTGGGAGACTGACCTAAGAAAACATTGGTATGATTTATGTCAGAGAATGTTTTGCCTATGTTCTCTTCTAGGAGTTTTACGGTGTCATGTCTTATAAGTCTTTAAGCCATTTTGATTTTATTTTTGTGTATGGTGTGAAGGAGTGTTCTAATTTCATTGATTTACATGTGGCTGTCCAGCTTTCCCAACACTACTTGCTGAAGAGATTGTCTTTTCTCCATTGTATATTCTTGCTTCCTTTGTGGAAGATTAATTGACTGTAGGTGTGTGGGTTTATTTCTGGGCTCTCTAAACATAGAGGAAATTTTATAGAAATTTTGAGAGATACAGAACAATAGATAAATAAATATTTCTCTTTACCTCTCAAATATAATTTTAAGGCTTGTTAGTTGTAGAAATATGTTGTTCCAAGGCATTAGAGATTGTCTCGGGGGGATGTCTAGTGACCTCACCCCTCCACAGATACCACACAGGCCCATGGAATCACAGGCTTCAGTAGTGGATGCCCATGAGTTCAAAACCCAACGGCACCACTTGTTCCCTGGGGGAAACGTTGCCTAATCTATGAGCCTCAATTTCTTTCTCCGAAAAATGCCTGGTAAGAGTTAATATAAGGCTCAGATGGAGATTATGTACATACAGTAGCTGGCAGATAATAGGTACTTAATAAGTAGTAGTTGTTATTAATATGTTTTAAATTTATTTTTAGGTCTATATTAAATAAGTAGTCCCTGTTCAGCCTGGAAAAATTAGGAAATACAGAAAAACAATAATGAAGTTGACATTTCCCCACACTTCTCTTACCTAACAACAACAAATTTGGTTTTAGACAGAGGTTGGAAAAGTAGGTTATGTTGGTTTCCTAGAAGTTGGAGATGGAACAACCATAAGTCAAGGTGAGAAATTCCAGAAACTGTTAACCTGGATACCTGAGATGGGTCTGATAAAGTCTGTGGGCAGGGGAGAAAATATGGCATCCCTGTGTGCACCCTTGTGACATAAACCAGCCTCCCCCAGCGTCCTGTGGTTGCCAGGTTCTGTTCAGGTACTGCACTCCAGTGGATTCGAGGGGCCAGAGCAATCTGGTTCATACAGGGTTCTTCCATTCCTCAGCTGGTACATAGCTCTTTGTGGAATAGTTGGTGCCTCTGTACTTGGCACAATAGGATGGTTAGTCCAGGAAATTTTGAATGTTTTATCAGTCATCCTGAAGGACAACACCCACTCTATTAAACATATGTAATAAGGGTCATATGACTGTCAAACTATTGGACAGATTGACATAAGTGAAGATGGAAATGAGTGTGCAAAGCAGACATCGGCACTTGGGTTCTCACCACACTCCCTGGGATACCTACTCATAGCTGTGTCCAGTTTTCCCTCCTGAGTGATATAAATGAATGGGGTTGTTGCCTGGGGGCCCTTGCCATCTTTAGACAGCAACGGCTGTGACCTGAGAATGTATATCTTGGCTGGGACCTGGTCTCCCTGGGAACTAAAGGTTTGGCAGCAGTTGTGCACACAGCCGAGTGGTAAGGGCCAGGTGCAGGTGGCTAGGTGGTGCACGTTGAACCGATGAGGGGGGCTCCAGACCCAGATTGCCCAGTGCAGTTCCCACTCCACCAACCTGTCAGCTTTGTGCCCTTGCCTCCCTCATCAAAACAGAATTCTGAGAACTAAATAGGTAGCATCGTTGAAGAGTCTGCAGTTGGTATTAGTGATTTCAGTGGTAGCTGCTGCTCCCTTTTATTATATATGGGCTTTGTTTACCTTATAAGAGTTGCAGCTCTTGAACAGTCTAGCTTCCTAGAAGGTGAAAAGTGTAGTGAACCCTAGAAATAACTTAGATGGGCCTCTGTCTTTACAGAACAGGCCTCTGATCACAAAAATTGCCTCTCTAGAAATGTACGACCAGCGAGTGCCTCTGGCCTGGGGTCCAGGTGTTGGTCTAGCAGCACCTCAGTGCTAGTCTTTTTGAACTGCAACAGAGAGCAGCTCTGCCCTTGGCAACTTAACCACTGTGTTAGCTTAGACTAGGAACCTCATTAACAGTCACTGAACTCTTAATATAAATTGTGGTGTGTTGTTATGATTTTTGGTCTTACTCTCCTTGTTTTTGGTGTTTGTTTCTGTGCAACAGAGAGTATCAGTTAAAGGGGAGGTGAATGGCAAAAATCCTGAAGATAAGTCTGGGCCTCAAACAAAGTTGGCTAGACGCCCTTAACTTCCTGCTTGCCCTCTGAGTTCCTCAGGGGAGCCTTCAAATTCTTCTGATTCTTCAAGGTTCTTCTCTCCGTCCAATACCTCTTTTAGCTTTCTTTCCTTGACTATCTTAACCTTTAGAAACCCTGTTCTATTTTATGCACAGCCCCTGCCTGAGTTTCTCAGTGGCAGCACTGCTGACAGTCTGAGCTGGGTCATTCTCTGTGGTGGAGGCTGGCCTGTGCATTGTAGGTTGTTGAGCAGCATCCCTGGAGTCCACCCACCAGATGCCAAGAGTGCCCACCTCCCCAGTTGGACAACCAGCATGTCTCTCTAGACATGGTCAGTGTCTCCTGCAGAGCAGAATTGCTCTGGTTGAGAAGCCCTTCCCTATGCTCTGCCTCTTAGGATCTAATTAGAGCTTTTTATGTGTCTGTCTTAGTTGAGGTCAAGGTAGCACAGTGGAAGAAGTCAGGCTTTTGTGGTACTACCACCTGATACAGTTCCAGATAAATGGTGCCTCATGGAGTCATCTGGCGGGCAGCCTCGGCCCCTCAGCCACACATACGGGGTTGCCTGTTTTCTCACTGACACTGGGAGTTTGCGTGTAGCTCACGGGGTGGTTCGTGCATGCCCCTAGACACCTGGACAGCTATACAGTACGTCCTCAGTTTTGATTGTTTCGCTTTGGTACTTCTGCCTCCTTAACAGGTGTGACAGCCCTTGGATAGCAGGGGCTCCTTGCTCTTTCTTATATCCAGCCCTGTCCTAAGCACCCAAGATGCTTATGTGTTCTCATTGCCTGATCGGTTGTTACTTTTAGCTTACAGACTCTATACTGTGGTTCCTCGCCTGGTCAAGTTTGTGGATATTCTGACTAATTGGTATGTCAGGATGAACCGTAGAAGACTAAAGGTAAGTGCAGGCTGCTGTTGGGAAGAGCAGAAAGTGTAGGAAGTATGAGAGTTGAGGAAAAATGCGAACAGCTAAAAGGAAAAAGCATTTTCAAATGCTCTGACTTTTTTAAGCTATCTTTTTCCTTTTAATTGCATATTAACTGTATTGCCATTTGATGGATGGGGGAACGCATAAGTTTAGAAGACATCTTGCATATTTTCAAAACACAATTATGGACCTTCATATTAGAGGGAAAGTCTCAGGCCAAACAGGATTGTACTGAGCAGACCTCTTAAAATCTGAAATAAATTCATGCAGATATTTTGCAGATGTTTTTAGGTAGAGCTGTTTAGGTAGAGGTGTTTTTAGGTAGAGCTTCTACCTCTAGAGGGACAGTTACTTTATTGACAAGACTCGTCCTTAAGCTTCTTAGGGATTATAGGGTGAGTGAAGTATGGATCCTGTCCCAGGACTTAAGCTGTACATAAGCAACAATGGTAGAAAACAAGGAGTGAGGGATGCCCAGACCACTGTCCATCAGTACTGCCTTCAAATGTGTTAATGATAAAATCCCGCAACAAAACAATAATTTTGTTTTTGTTAAATTATATCACATACACATGTACATGTATGTGTGTATATATACATATATCTAGAAGGACATACACTAAAATGTTTAAAGTAGTTATCTCTGGGTAACTTAATTATGGTTGAGTTTTCCCCTTTTTATTATCTTTTTTTTCTTACAATGAACTATTGGTTTTAACAGTTTAATGTGTGTGTTTTATTCACTAGGGTGAAAACGGGATAGAGGATTGTGTTATGGCTCTGGAGACCTTGTTTAGTGTTCTGCTTTCTCTGTGCAGACTTATGGTAAGATGCTAGCCCTGTGGGCTGCCTGTGGTGCCTGGTTGCTGCACTGTCCTCCGTCTGTATCTATTCTGTATTTGTTCCACTAAAAATAGAAATAGAAGTGCTAAAATAACCTAAATTTCTAGTTTCTTTTCAGAAATCTCGTTAGCTTATGTATGTCAAATAAGGGCTAAAAAACATTAGCTTTAAAAGCTGGATTCTTTCTTTTCACCCCTGGCAGTACATTTCAGGTCAAGGTCCTTGCATCTAGACTCAAGAGCGACATACCTCATCTTAATGTAGATTCCTGTAATTGTCTGTGAGTAGTGGGGAACTTCTTGAACTAATAGCTAACCAAACAAAAATATATTGCGAACAGTGTTTTACTTGTGACATGTTCCTATCAATTGAAATATTAATTAAATGACATACAAGTAAAAATTCCAGTTTTAATTTCCTGTATCTTATTTCTGCTATTCCAGTTTAATATTATAAGGCTTCTATTTATTTTCTAAACATACATGGAATAAAAACTTGCTTTGTACCAGATCCCCTGCCTGGTGTCTCATGTCTGACCTCATTCCCCTTCATCCTGTGAAGCAGGTGGTGTTTCCCCAGTTTACAGAGGTTTAGAGACATTCATTCCTCTGCATGTTGACTTGACTGGCATGTGGTCAGGGACTCCTGTTTTTATTATAGACATCCTCAAGAGTGTTTTAGGCACTTCTGGCTGTAGTCCTGCTGCTGTGTTTCATGAGTGTCTAGCTCGCCAAGTTCAAAATGAGGTCATTTCTCTTTCATAGGGCATGTTTTGTAACCTCATGTTCATTTCTGTGCATATTACCATATCATTTCTCTAAAATGTTTATGTAGCTGCTTCTCACTCTGAGATCAGTTAATGATGGCTACGTATGAATGACCCGATGTCTTCTGTCCTTACACAGGCCCCCTATACCCCTTTTCTTACTGAATTGATGTACCAGAATCTGAAGACACTGATTGACCCTGTTTCTGTCCGGGACAAGGACACATTGAGTATCCACTACCTCATGCTGCCCCATGTTCGGTAAGAATCAAATATACATAAGCCTCTCCTGGGCCAGGGCAAGGAGAGTTGCCAGAGATGCACTCAAGTGGGGCCCCCAGCTCCCTGCCCCAGCCCTTCCATGCCCTGCCTCCCCGCTGAGCTGCTCCTCAGGCTACAGAATGGATAGGAGGGTTGCTTACTGTGGAGTCCCCTGTAGAGCTGTGGCAGGTAGGGGTGAGTAGGCCTGTTGGGATCCCTTTGGGGAGCTGCTAGGCACTAAGCAGCAGGCTCATGCTTGCTGCCTGCTTCTCAGTGTGTGCCCCAAAGGCAGGCATGTGCTGTCCTTCCCAAGGGCCTCCCCGGGAAGCCCAGCTACACCATCACATCTCTAGCCTGACCCTCTTCCTCACTTAAGCATACCTATTCTTTGGAATTTTCTCCTTTTGAATCTAATCTCTTTCAAATCCCTACCTCTACCAACCAGAGAGGAATTGATTGACAAGAAAACCGAGAGTGCAGTATCTAGAATGCAGTCTGTGATTGAACTCGGGCGAGTGATTCGAGACCGCAAAACTATTCCGATAAAGGTTTGAGATTTTATTTCTGTTTTGCATTGCACATACCTAGATAATTATGTTTTGGAGTATTTTCTTAATATAAAGAGCTGCCAGCAATGGTGTAAATTTCTTTTCTGCAATAACGGTGTGAATGACTTAGTACTAGTTATGCCTTCTTAGTCTGGAGCTTGAGATTCAGATAAAACATTTAACATTCATTTTTCTGCAGTTTATAGGACTGGATGCTTATGAACTTTCCCTTCCATTTTCTTTCTAGTATCCTTTGAAAGAAATTGTAGTTATTCATCAGGATCCAGAAGCTCTTAATGAAATTAAGTCATTGGAGAAGTATATCATTGAGGTAAGACAGTTGGTTTGTTTGGTTTGGTTGAAACAGACTTCTTACCTTGGGAAGATTATTTTGGTTAGTACTCTTTAGTCAGCTACACTTTGAGTGTATCATTTGTCCTTTTCCTTATTATATCAGTATATACATAAATTTAACCATCCATGGAATTTTACACTTTGCTTTTAGATTCATCATGACTTTTTACAATGTAATTGTAATTCTTTAACAGTGATTTTCAACGTCCATGAATTTTTCACCTTTGTTGGATCATTTATCCTTTCATCCACTTCTCTTCCCCAAAGTACTTTTTGATAACTAACACCAAAAAAATCTTTGTTCCTTCAGATTATACAAGTATCAAGTAAACACACACTGGTTGTAAATAAGCACTAGCATCGAGTACAAAGTAGGTCTCCTCTTACCCTGGCCACTCCCTGGTGTCTCATCACCCACTTGTTCACTAGGTTATCTCCTGCTGGGTTGTTCCTAGCATTTTACATACGTGTACACAACATTTGTACATACATATACACACGTGCACACATCATTGGTTTTATTTGTGAATAGAGAGGATCATATATGTAGTTTTTAACTTATTTTTTTTTCACTTTATAGTATTTCTTAAATAGCATCCCATGTTAAAACATGAGAGATCTAATTTATTCTTTTTGTTCACCTCCTGACTGCATCATAATTTATTTAATTACTCTTATATTGTTGGAAATTTAGGTTTCTGATTACAGACAAAATGTGTGTGTGTGTGTGTGTGTGTGTGTGTACGTGCAAATATGTCACAGTATGGATGTTGGATAGGTTCCTAGAAGTGGAGTTTTGGGGTCAGAAGTTTAAACTGTCATGTCAGTTATCCTCCCAAAAGGCTTTTACCCTGTGATGTTTTAAAAAGAAATATATTTCAAATTTCATTTTTATTCCTTTCACAGGTAGTATTTAAATCTTTATGATAGAAAATAATTAATTTCTATATTTGGTTTTGAATTGCTTGAGAATTCCAGACAAACATTAGAAACCAAGGAGTTTATAACTGTTTAGAAACTTAGAGTTTATAACTAAAGAGCTATAAACTCTATAATTAATGCTTAAGATATGGATGAAAATAGAATTATTTAAATAGAATAGCTTAATCACTCTGAGAACAAATAATATAATAATGTATAATAGCAAAACCAGAAATTTCCCTATAATTTGCTTCAGTTGACATTTCCATAATATCTCATTTTCATACTTCCTACTGTGCAATCACCATTTCCTGCTACGTTAGTAATCCTTAACTAACTAGTATGATGGAGACGTGAAATGTTAAGATTTTTTCCAAAAATATTTATTTATTTATTTATTTGGCTGCATCAGGTCTTAGTTGCGGCACACGGGATCTTCAGCGTGGCATGCAGGATCTTTTGTTGCGGTGTGTGGGCTCTTCGTTGTGGCACGCAGGCTTCTCTCTAGTCGTGGTGCACAGGCCTAGTTGCCCCGCAGCATGTGGGATCTTAGTTCCCCAACCAGGGATTGAACCCACGTCCCCTGCATTGGAAGGCAGATTCTTAACCAGTGGACCACCAGTGAAGTCCCGAAATGTTTTGATTAACTGATTCTTCTGGTTAATTGATAGTTAGATTTGTGGTGCTTTGAAATTTCTTGAGCAAAGGTTACCCTTAAACATGAAGTCCATATTTCTAATGCTACAGTCCTTGTTAGTTGCGTTAGGCTCAACTTGATTGATCTGGACAGGATTTTTTCATACCATACAGTTATTTATTAGTATTATTTATAGAGCTCTGCAGCCATCACCACAGTTTTGTAGCATTTTCATCATCCCAAAAAGAAACCCAGTAGCCATTTAGCATTCATGCACCATTTTCCCCTCAATATCCCACCATCCTCTGGCAAACACAAATCTATTTTCTATCTCTGGGTGTGCCCACTCTGGACATTTTCTATAAATGGAATCATACAATATGTGGTCTTGTGTGTCTGGCTTCTGTGACTTAGCACTAAGGGTCATTCATGCTATAGCATGTATGCATGCTCCATTCCTTTATATTGCTAAATAATAGTCCATTATATGGATATACCACATTTTGTTTATTCATTCACAATTGATCAACATTTGGGTTATTTCCACTTTTTGGTTGTTGTGAATAATGTTGCTATGAATGTTTGTGTGCAAGTTTTTGTGGACATGTTTTCATTTCTTTTTTATTTCACCTTGCCTACCAAATATAGGAATTGAATGTTAGGAAAGTTACATTATCTACAGATAAAAACAAGTATGGCATTCGCCTAAGGGCAGAACCAGATCACATGGTCCTGGGGAAGCGTCTGAAGGGAGCCTTCAAGATGGTGATGACATCCATCAAGCAGCTGAGCAGTGAGGAGCTAGAGCAGTTCCAGGAGAGTGGTGGGTATCTGTTTTATTGGGGGCACCGTTTGTGTCCTCAACCTGATGGGTGTCTCATACTTAGGCTCTCATACTTAGGCTCCTCTTTGATTTCTACTGTCACAGCCTTTTCTTAAATAAGAACTTTTTTTTCTGTTCATAAAAATATTTATTATGAATAATTCTGATAGTTTAGAAAAAAGTAAATAAAGTAAAGAGAATAAAAATGACCCATAACCGATCACCCATCCATTTAATGTAGATTGAGTGCCTACTGTCTGGTATTTGTTGTGTTAGGCACTGGGGTGCTATTAAAATTCTGATTTATATAATTACAGCTTTACAGAATGGAAATCACATTATAATTTAAATTTCACATTTTTCACTCATATATTTTTATGTTATTTTATTTTTATTTATAATTTTAGTCTGCATTTTCACTTTACATTATAAACATTTCTCTGTGTTATTAGTCTTTAAAATGCTGTTTCAGTAAGTGCTGAAAATATTTTCTTTCCTGTGGATACTGGATAGTGTCTTTAACCAGTCTCTTATTGTTGGTGCTTTAGGTTGTTTCCATTCTTTTAATAGTACAACTAATATTTCAGTGAATATTTTCACATATAAGTGTTTTGTGGAATTGATTCCTTTTGGCTAGATTTCTAGATAGAAATTACTGAGTCAGAGGGGTGGACCTTACGTTACCATTGAACTCAATAAATGCTAATGTGGACCTAGAAAAATCTACCCTAGTGAGAGAGCAGAACCCCCTGAGATTCACCAGCCAGTGGTATAGAGTGTTATTGTTATCAGATGTTGCTTGTAGAGAAAAAGATGGTGACTTTTTAGAGGTGCCAGAATGAAGACTAGAAGATATTCAAAAGAAAAAAGTTATGTTTTAATTTTAATTCAAAATTTAAATTTAGGGGCTTCCCTGGTGGCGCAGTGGTTGAGAGTCCACCTGCCGATGCAGGGGACATGGGTTCATGCCCCGGTCCGGGAAGATCCCACATGCCGCGGAGCGGCTGGGCCCGTGAGCCATGGCCTGCGCGTCCGGAGCCTGTGCTCCACAACGGGAGAGGCCACAACAGTGAGAGGCCCGCATACCGCAAAAAAAAAAAAAAAATTTAAATTTAAATTTTAAAATACTTAAGTATTTTTACAGAAAGGGGTTTAGCATTGAGGTTTGGGACTTCTTGCGAAGGAGGACTGGGTCAGAACTTACAATAGTTTCTCTAAAATATCTAGAATACGTATGTTGGTCTCAATTGAGTAAGACTGGAGTCATTCATTCAGCAAATATTTTTAAGGCCCTTCTGTTTGGTTGGCACTGGGAACATAGAGTTAAATAAGGCAGACATTGTCCTTACCCTCATGGTGCTAGCAGACACTAAAGATTTATGGACATAATCATAGTTTTGATAAGTACACTGAAGGAAATCTTTAGGGAGCTTTTCCAGGTGCCCAGGAGTTCTCAGCTCTGCCACGATTTGAATCATATGTGGTCTAATTATGGCCACTTGACATCCTGTAGCAATCCTAGGGCATGAGTTGTCTGATTGTTAGGGTTCCCTCTGAAGTTGAAAATCATAAGCATGGAAGTGTCATGAGGAAAGGTTTAAAGATTCAGAAATCAGATGGGTAGTTATGGAAATTGGGGAAATGCCCTAAGATTCCCCAAATTTTTAGGTAAAATTTATAAAACATAGGAGGCTAGCAACTAAAAGTTGAGTCAGTACTAATTTCACTTGATTTGTTAAATTAACAAAATTAAAGGATCAGCCTTTAATTCACAAATCTTAAGTTGTTTCACCAGTTAGCCAAAATATTAAAAATTCGTCAAATAAACCTTATTTGAAATGGAAAGCCTACAGTTTCTAAGCTATAGTTTCTGAATGGACTGTTCTGCATTGATGGAAAGCAAAATAGTTTTCAGAATGCAGTGACATAAAGTGAAAATGACAGCCAGTTGCTCAAAGACCAAGAAGATCATTTGTGAGTTACCATAGTAGGCTTTCCTGATGATGGGAACTGCCATCCTTAGCTGTTTATACATTCTGCCTACCATGAATAGGCATGATGCTCAGAACTTCACACTGTCTACCTTTTTTCACCCTCACTGCACTCTGATAGGCAGATAACAGAACACCAGGGTCCTGCAACCAATGAGTGGTGGGCCTAAGTCCAGTTTGACTCTACAGACTGTGCTTTCTTCATTATAGCATGCTTTCTCCATCATAAACATGCTTGCTCATGTTTATGGTGGAGATTCGTTGCCTTCTGGCACATGTCTTTGGACCTGGGAGCTTATATGCAACAGTAAATATCAGTGGTGATTTAAGTGTCCTCAAGATAGCATGGTGCAGTCTACAGAAAGTTTGTCTCATCCTTGACCTGAACAATGACATGAGTCCAGAGGACATGATCTCTTGAAGACTGTGTAGCTTGATTATATGAAGGTTTTATTAAAGAGTGGCAAAATATATTGGTAGCAGGGCAGCTTGAGGAGTGGGGTACTGATTGAGTAACAGTGGCAGTTGTTTCCCCAATAGGGACCATTGTTGTGGAAGGCCATGAATTGCATGAAGAAGATATCCGCCTCATGTACACCTTTGATCAGGCAACAGGTGGAACGACACAGTTTGAAGCACACTCAGATGCTCAGGTATTTTTCTGTTCCCTAGAATATTTCTTTACCAAAAGATAAGAACATAAGAGAAGAAAACATTTACCTGTGCCTCTCCTGACAGTATTGGCAGCTTGTCTCAGGGTAAAATAAACCAGTTATTTATTTTAGATGGGCCTTATTAAACTCCTCTATTATAACTTCTTGACATATGCATTTCTTTAATGAATACATAAATAGATATTTTGTGACTTTATGCATGCAGTTGTCCTAAGTGTTGGGTCATACAAGAGTGAGTAAGATGTAATCCCACCCTTCAAGGAATGAGTCTGTCATGGAGATAGAAAAGTAAGTCAATTCTTATTACTGTACTTGATAAGTTATCTAGTAGAAATAAGTGCTCCTATTTGAAGTCTGGGGTAGCAGTGGGGGTGGTTAGAGAGCACCCCTTGAAGAGGATGTACAAGCAGTTTTGCATTCTGGGGTCTGTGTTTTTTTTGTTGTAATGGATCACAGCGTCTCTCTTCACTCTTGACCAGACTTCTCCAGGCAGATAGGTTGTAAGGTCTCCATTGTGAGAGTGAGGGACCTGCTGGAATCCCTCTGTGCTTAATATGCCACATACAGGGGAAGATGCCTCGTATGAGGCAAGCCAACCTCCTCCAGCCTTTACACAGCGTTTTTTTTTTTTTTTTTTTTTTTGGCATGCCATGTGGCTTATGGGATCTTAATTCTCCAACCAGGGATTGAACCCAGATCCCCAGGAGTGAAAGCACCGAGTCCTAACCACTGGACCACCAGGGAATTCCCATACACAGAGTCTTAAATATGATGTAGACAGAACTCCATGTGGGCAGACAGTGGTAAGGAGCCAAAGGTGAGGAAACTAGGAAAGAAGGAATTGGGGCCAGGGAAAGAGATTTGTAAACAGTGAGAGGGTGCAGTCCTTTCTGATTACAGCCAAATGAGAGAGTCCTGAAGTCGTCTATACTTAAGGAAGTGTTGTTTGTGATGCTTCTGAGTTTCTTGACATGATTTGTGTATTGTGGGCCATGGTTGCCCTGCCATGACACATTATCCAATTCCAGTTTGCATCCTGTGCCTTCATGAAGTGGAGCAAGTTTGTTAACTTCTCTGATTGAGTGTCCTCAAAAACGTAAATGGGGATGATGCCTAATTTATACGTATATTCCCCTCTATAATAGAAGTGACACTGTCATTATCACCACACCATCGACAGCCTTTATGACCAGTGAGATAAAAAAGTAGTTAAAGTTGACAAGAAGGTGGCAATTTAAACTAAACCATATAAAAAAGTATGGTGTGGGCTTCCCTGGTGGCGCAGTGGTTGAGAGTCCGCCTGCCGATGCAGAGGACATGGGTTCGTGCCCCGGTCCAGGAGGATCCCACGTGCTGCGGAGCGGCTGGGCCCGTGAGCCATGGCCGCTGAGCCTGCGCGTCCGGAGCCTGTGCTCCGCAACGGGAGAGGCCACAACAGTGAGAGGCCCGCGTACCGCAAAAAAAAAAAAAAAAAAAAAAGTTTGGTGGCCCATTGTAGAAACTGTGTCTTGAATCACACCAACAAACCAAAGAATAGAGTCATGGTTAAAGAAAACAACAGAGATGGCGGCTTTGAGCTCTTCAGTGCACTTGTTTGTGGTGGATCCATTGTGAAAAGTTGTGCTGCTGTAAGAGCTTCATGACTGGTGATCTTATTTATTAGAAGAGTTGATATTATTCCTTAGATAGACAAAAAGCAGAGTTACATGAGAGACTCTCTTGAAAGTCAGTCTCAGACATCTCCTATGAGCAGCACCCTACAGAAGAAAAATGAAAAGTCTCACCTTTCTCTAGAGATGAAGGAATAGCTGTTTACAAAGGAGGACCCAAACGTAAAGAAACCACGTTAATTTTGTGTTTAGCTCAGGTGTGTGACTAAATAGTGCTGCATTATAGACTTCTGAGAATTTAAACACCATTTTGCTGAGTTTGAAAGAACCGTTTTTCTATATTTGATTGTCATGGTATACACCGTTCATTCCTACAGGCTTTGGTTCTCTTAGACGTCACCCCTGACCAGTCAATGGTGGATGAAGGAGTGGCTCGGGAAGTTATCAATCGTATCCAGAAACTTCGAAAAAAGGTCAGCTTGTCAGATTAAGAACAAGCTACTGTTTTGAAGTTTTGTTTTGGTTTTTTGTTTGGTATTTGTTTTGGTTTTGGGGGAGGAGAGGAGAGGCAGGTAATATAAACCATAGTAATTCATTAATGATGATTAGTCACTGATCTGTGGTCCATTCAGATTGTACTGTTTAGGAGAGGTAGGCCACTTCCTTTCTCTCCTTGCTCACTCCCAAGCTGGATGTGGCTCTTTTGTTTCTCTGATCAGAAGTTTTCAGCTAACATGTGCTCCTTGTCCTCCTTTTTCAGTTCTTTAGGGCTTCGACAAAGCCATCTTCTGAATAGATAGTCTTCCTGACTGGCACATAAGGTCATCAGAGCTGACAGCAAATGTCTCTAAGGAAGGGCAGAGATGCAGTCAGTGTGGAAGGACTCCTAGCTCAGGAAGAGATTGTTGGATCTGGACAGAGTGAGGTGGTTCTTCCTCATTAGTTGGGAGCCAGGACAGGTGTACAGAACATATTGCCTGCCCCTACTGGGTGAGAGAGCCAGGAAGCTTCTGTCCCAAGGAGGGCTCCCACAAGTCCTCCTCCTCTGGCCAGTTTTCTGAGACCTCTAGTTCAGGGTCTGAGGTGGCCACTCCAGCAGATAATGGGATACTTGTAACCTCTGTCTCAGTTCAGAGCCTTATGAGTTGTTACTTGATCACTGCTTTTTTCAGAGAATTGGTCAGGATACTGTACCCTTCCATAATGATTCAGTGTGGGATCATCAGCCCTGCTTAACAGCGCCTTACATTTCAGTTGACAAATGTGCTTCCCTTTTAAATTTTCTCTATGTGCTTTCAGTGCAATCTGGTTCCAACTGATGAAATAACAGTTTATTATAAAGCAAAATCTGAAGGAAAGTATCTGAATAATGTTATCGAAAGCCACACAGAGTTCATATTTGCCACCATAAAGTCTCCTTTAAAACCATATCCAGTTCCTACATCAGATGAAATCCTTATTCAAGAAAAAATGCAGGTGAGTTCTGAGTTCTGTTGAACATTAAGAGATTTAGGATTAGATTTTATGTTAAGTTTATGTAGTTATATCTCGATGTTCTGTCCCCCGGTAGCAATTAGTATAGTACTCAGTCCTGAAGTATTGCTCTGGAGAATAATGAGTAGAGTCCAGAAGAGAAAAAAAGGAAATTAGAGCTGTTCTCTTTGGGAAGGTAACTAGGATATACGTAAGAATTGCCAGGTTACATGACTGTATGGTGCTGTTTTATCTAAAACTATAAAAGTCAGTATTGTGGATTCTGGTGCTTACTGTTAAATATAAAGAGCAATTGACTTGAAAAGCAGTTTACTTTTATGGTAGTAGGTTATTACATAAAAATACAATTTCATTTCCTGTTCGTACATTTTAGATGTAACTCTGAAAATCTGACCAAGACATGAAAGGTATTGGTCAGTAATTCAGAAGTATGTCTGATAAAAATTCTTTTCTATATCAGTTAGTCATTTATTCAGTCATATGTTCCTTGCCCTGTTCTACTTTGTATGGGACAAATGGAATAGAAAAGCAGGACCTGAATGTGACTGTCTTTTCAGTGGCACAAGTTACAAGATGGTTTCATTTTCTATTTTGCATGTTTTCTAAGGAACAAGGAAAAAAGAGGGGAAAAATTGTAGCTCTTCATTGTTTTAGTGTTGAGATTGAATATGCTCTCAGAATTGTATAGAGCTCTTATTCGACACTGTGGTCAGATGCTACAGGTAGCCGGTCACATATTCTCATGTGCTTAGTTAAAAGGGTCTGACCTGGAAATTACACTCACCAGAGGATCTTCCATGCCTGGCCCTGCTTGTGCATATGTCAATCTTAACATTTGTACAGATGGCAGTGAGCAAGGTAAGAGTGAACTCCATTGTTTGTATTTTATTTTTTAATTAAGCCTGTGAATGTTTTTAAGGCTATTACAAGAGAATTGGTAAAATTGGATAACTTTTTCTTTCTAATTGTCATCAAAATGAATCCACAAAAGTGATTGAACTAGCACTTCTAGAAAGATGGAGTAGACATACTTTTCCCTATTCCTCCCACAAAGTACAGCTAAACACCCCAGACATGATATATAAAAACAAGCATAAGAAGACTCTTAATGGTGGAGGAAAGAAGGCAGACCAAATAGGGATCTTGGGAACAAGTAAGAAAACAGTGGAGAGTTCCCTGGTTTTTCTTTTTGCTTCATGTATCCCAGGCTTGGAGCTGAAGAAGCTGGCAATCTGGAAATGCCAATGCGCATGGACGTAAATATCCCAACAAAATCCTGCTCTCTGCAGGTGGGACCAGGAGAGTGGCAACCTAGCAAGACAGAAAAACTTCCAGACAGTAACTGCTCTACTCTACCCAAGCAAGACAAAAGAAACTAGGCTCTACTACCATTCACACCAGCAAAAGCCAAGTGGGGAGCCTAGACCTTGGCCAGGCTGAGGACCCTCAAGCCCTCACTGCCATGGTGGTGTCAGAGCAGACCAAGCAGTGAGCTGGGACTTTCATCCTACCTGGGTGATAATGAGCTCTTTTGCCCAGTAGTGTCATTGTAGACCACGTGGAGAGCCTAAACTTCTATCCCCATCAGGCAATAACAAGGCATCTCTTCTCCTCACCACTGCCCGGCAGTAGTGAGGCCACATATCCCACCACCCTGTCAAGATGTCAGTGAAGGCCACATGGGGAGCAGTAAGGAGGCATTCCTACTCTTTGTGGCCAGGGGAGGTGTTAGTGGAGGTCTAGAGGAGAGCAGGAACTCCTTTCTTGCATCACCTTACCCCTCACCACCACCACCCCACCCCCCACCCCAGAAGTAACAAGGAGTCCTGACCTCAGTGTCAATGCAAGCTAAATAGCAAACCCGGACTTCTCTCACTAATCAGTGATGAAGTAGTGTTCCCTTTCCCTTGCCAGTGTAATGTCAAACAAAGTCAACTAAAATAGAGGCTGTAAATAAGAACCGGAGTCTCATAATGCCTAACATGTCCAGGTTTTAATTGAAAATTACTCATTATACCAAGAACTGGGAGATCTTAAACTGAATGAAAAAAGTCAGTCAGTACATAGGAACAGCAAGATGAGAGAAATGTTGACATTATCTGACAGAATGTAAAGCAGCCATAACAAAAATGCTTCACAGAGCAATTACAAACACAATAGAAACAAGTGAAAAATAGCCTCAGTAAACAAGTAAAAGATATAAAGAATAGAATTAAAATATTAGAACTGGTAAATACAATAATTAAAATACAAAAACTCAGTGGATGGGCTCAACAACAGAATAGAAGAGATAGGAAAGAATCCATAAACAGGAAGAAATAATAATAGAAATTACCCATTCTGAAAAGCAGAGTTAAAAACAAAAAAGCTGAAAAAAATGAACAGAGCCTGAAGGATCTGTGGGATAATAACAAAAGTTTAACATTCTTGTCACTGCATTCTGGAAGGAGGAGAAGATAGGTCAGGACTGAAAAAGTATTCAAAGAAATAATGTCTGAAAACTTCCTAAATTTGGCAAAACACATAAACCTAAAGATTCAAGAAGCTAAGAAAACACCATACAGGATAAATCCAAAAGAATTCGCATCAGACATAACATAGTAAAACTTCTGAAAACTTAAGGCAAAGAAAACATCTTGAAAGCAGTGACAGAGATGTTGCAATACCTAACTTCTAGGGGAAAAGCAATTTGAATCGTACTGGATTTCTCATCAGAAATCAGTAGAGGTCAGAAGATGAAAGGACAACATTTCTCAAATGCCAAAAGATGAGTATTGTCAACCCACAATTTTATATCAAGCAAAAATATCTTTCAGGGTAAAAGGATAATCAAGACATTCTCAAATGAAGGAAAACTAAAAGAATTTGTTACCAGCAAGACTTACTCTAAAAGAATAGCTAGAGGAAATTCTTAAAACAGAAAATGATAAAAGAGGAAATCTAGGGACATCAGAACAGAGGGAAAAAAATGGAAAGAGTCAAAATATAGATAAATTCAACAGACTTTTCTTCTTGAATTTTTAAAATTATGTTTGATGGTTGCAACAAAAACTAAAACCTCTATATGCATATGCAAGGAATATTCAAGATAGTTATAAATAGGGAAGAGCAAAGGGATGTAAAGGGAGTTAAGATTTCTACACTTATCTCAGACTGGTAAAATGTCAACACCAGTGGTTATGTATATATAGTGTACCAACTAATGCAACCACTATAAAAGCCTACACTAAAAGATACATACAGGGCCTCCCTGGTGGCGCAGTGGTTGAGAGTCCGCCTGCCGATGCAGGGGATACGGGTTCGTGCCCCGGTCTGGGAGGATCCCATATGCCGCGGAGCGGCTGGGCCCGTGAGCCATGGCCGCTGGGCCTGCGCATCCGGAGCCTGTGCTCCGCAACGGGGGAGGCCACAACAGTGAGAGGCCCGCATACCGCAAAAAGAAAAAATACATACAAAAACGCTAAACAAATAAAAATGGAATTCTAGAATATGTTCAAGTATCCCACAGGAAGCATGGAAAAAGAAAGTAGAACAAATACGAAGCAGAAAATAAAATGGAAGCCTGAAACTTAACATCAGTAATTACACTAAATGTAAATGGTGTAAATACATCAATTAATAGAGATTGGCAGAGTCATAAAAACACATTACCCAGCTTTTTGCTGTGTACAAGAAAGTCCTTAAATATAACAAAATAGGTAGGTTGAGAGTAAAAGGCTAGAATAGGATATACCATGCAAGCATTACTCAAAGAGAGCAGGGTGTCTATGTTCATTTCAGTGAGTACACTTTATAGCAAAGAAAATTACCAATGATATTAAATAATGATATAATGTCAACCCAAAGGAAAATATAATGATCCTAAGTGTATATATACCTAACAACAGAGCTGCTTAAATACATAAAACAAAAACTGTTAGACCTTGAACGAGAACAGAAAAATCCGTAATTATAGTTTGAGAGAACAGTTAGATAGAAAATCAGAATCTAATCAGTATTTATGGAACACCCACCGCACCTAACAGCAGCAGACTACACATACTATTCAAGTTCCCATTTACCAAGGTATATTATAGCCTAGGCCATAAAATAAACCTCATCAGATTAAAGAGTTGAAATCATATAGAGTATGTTGTCTTACCACAATGAAATCAAACTATAAATCAATAACAGGTAAGAGCAAAATCTTAACACATTTGAAAGCTAAAAAACATACTTCTAAATAATCCATGATCAGGGAAAAAGTGTTAAGGAAAAATAAATGCATAAAACTCAATGAAAAGGAAAATACAGTATCAAAACATGTGGATTACAGCTAATTTGTATCTCTGAAGACTAACATTAGAAAAGAAGAAAGTTTCGATCAGTAATCTAAGTTCCAACCTCAAGAATCTAAAAAACAAAGTAAGCAGAAAGAAGGAAAATAAAAATAAGAGCAGAAATCAAAGCAATTGAAAATAGGAGAACAATGAAGATAATAAAACAAAAAATGTGGTTCTTTGAAAAAATTAATAAAATCAATAAACCTCTAGTGAGACTGACATAGAACCAAAGAAAACACTAATTACCAATATCAAGAATAAAATAGTAAAAGTTTACTGTACATCAAAAAAAAGAAAAAAGAATAAAATAGGACATCAGTACAGACTGCAGAAATCAAAAAGATAAGCAAATACTGTGAATAACTCTCTACACATAAATTTGACAACTTGGATGAAATGAACCAGTTTCTCAAAAAGCTCAAACTGCCTCAACTCACTCATATGAAATAGATAATTTCATTAGCCCTATAGCTATTAAGGAGATTGAATTCATAATTTAAAAACTCCCTAGAAACTTTGATTGTAAATTTGATTTTCTAGTTGAGTTTAATGCCATCACTGATGGTGTTGCACAATACAGATGTCCATCAAAAAGGGACATAGACATATTCATAAAGTTGGTTCCTCATACCAGTTAAAAGTAATGAAATGTATCTCTATGTATAAATTTTTCTATATTTAAAAAACATTTTCAATGAAAAAAGCAAGTTTCACAATTAAATATACAATAGTGAGCATTCATGTAACTTTTTTTTTTTTTTTTTTTTTTTTTTTGCGGTATGCGGGCCTCTCACTGTCGTGGCCTCCCCCGTTGCGGAGCACAGGCTCCGGACGCGCAGGCTCCGGACGCGCAGGCTCAGCGGCCATGGCTCACGGGCCCAGCCGCTCCGCGGCATATGGGATCCTCCCAGACCGGGGCACGAACCCGCATTCCCTGCATCGGCAGGCGGACTCTCAACCACTTGCGCCACCAGGGAGGCCCCATGTAACTTTTAAAAATACATCATCACACATTGTTTATAAACATATAGAATTATGAAATATGAGAACATGGACTTGAAAAACAAAGTTCATAATAAGTCTTGGGCAAAGGAGGAAGGGAAACTGAGGCAAAAGGTAAAAGAGATGGCAATTTTTAAAATGTAATGAAACTCTCAAGAAATCTCCAGATCCAAATGGTTTTGCTAGATAATTCAACCAGACTTTAAAAGAATAAACACCAGTTCTACACAGATCTTCCAGAAAATAGAAGAAGAAGGAACACTCCCTAACTCACTTTATTTCCATAATAAAGTATTGACACCAAAACCAGATACAAACAATACCAAAAAAAGAAAACTACAAATATCTCTCATGCATATAAACGTACAATTCTTACCAAAAAATCATGAAATTGAATAAAGCAGTATATACAAAGAATTATGTATCATGACAGGTGAGGTTTAGTCCAACATTACAAGGCTGGTTCAGTATTCAAAAACCAATCAGTATAATCTACCATATTAACAGATTAAAAGCTTATAAGACTATACCAGTTAGAAAAAGCATTTGACAAAATTCAGTGTTCATTCATGATAAAAAAAAAAACTGTCAGAAAAATAGGGAGAGGAACTTCATCAACTTGATATTCAGCATTGCATTAGAGCTTCTTGCCAGTAGAATGAGGCAAGAAAAGAAAAAAGAAAAGGCATGCAGATCAGAAGGGAAGCAATAAAACTGTTTCTATTTAAAGGTGACATGATTGTCTACATAGAAAATTGCAAGGAATCTACAGACTGAGATGTATACTGGGACCCCTCCGTTGCTTTGCCCACCAGCACCATTACCAGCTATTCCCAGGATGTTTGTATATCCATTTGGACCTGTGATGATACCTCGGGCAATACGTGGTCCTCTACACTGCTGCACAAGTTCAGTGATGTGTGGCATGTGAGCTGATCCATCACTGCCAACATTCTGCCTGTCTTAGGTAGAGACAGGTGATCCTGTGGAAGGAATTAGTCGCAGAAGCAGAGGATGTGCATAAGAAATGTCAACAGGGCCAGGGTTTTTTGTCAGCTTTAGTCACAGAAGGCCAGCAGAATGAGCAGTGGCAAACAGATGGGGCCTAGCTCCCCCATCTGCTGACTTCAATACTGCTTCTTTCTGGACCAACTGACCAAACAACTAGGAATAGCTCATAACTCCAACAAGATTATTTTCCCAGGATTGATTTCAAATGCAACCACAATTTATCATCTGCATCAACATGATGTGATATGGTTTATAATTTACTGTCTGACTGAAAGCATTCTTGTTATGAGGAAAAAACTACAAATGATCTTTATATTATTTTAAAGTATTTTGGCTAGTTTTATATACCATTTGGGTTTAAGCTTTAATTGGGAGGGTTTGTTTCCAAAGTAACTGAATAAAATCTATTACTTTTAAAAAAATCATATTGCTTATAAAAAGAAGAAAAAGGTTTTCATCAAATTCACAGGATATAAGATAAACATACAAAAATTAATTTTTATATTCTAGCAATGAACATATGGAGAATGAAATTTGAAATGTAATACCAGTTACAATTGCTCAAAAAAGAGATACCTCGGTATAAATCTAATAAAACAGGTACAGGACTTTTGTGTCAAAAACTACAAAATAATGATGAAAAAATCAAAGATCAAAATAAGTGGAGAGGGACTTCCCTGGTGGCACAGTGGTTAAGAATCTGCCTGCCAATGCAGGGGACATGGGCTCAAGCCCTGGTCTGGGAAGATCTCACATGCCGCGGAGCAACTAAACCCATGCGCCACAACTACTGAGCCTGCACTCTAGAGCCCATGAGCCACAACTACTGAGCCCACGTGCCACAACTACTGAAGCCCACGTGCCTAGAGCCCATGCTGCACAACAAGAGAAGCCACCACAATGAGAAGCCCACGCACTGCAACGAAGAGTAGCGCCCGCTCGCCACAACTAGAGGAAGCCTGCGTACAGCAACGAGGACCCAATGCAGCCATAAATAAATAAATAAATAAATAAATAAATGGAGAGACATGCCATAATCATGGGTTGGAAAATTCAATATAATAAACGTGTCAGTTCTCCCCCAGTTAATATATAAGTTTAACTCAGTCCTGTCAAATTTCAGCAATATTTTGTTGTAGATATAGCCAAATTTTCTTGACGGAGAAAAAAATAAAATAGTTAAAACACTTTTGAAAAATAAGAATATAGTGGGAGAAATTACCCTACCCAACTTCAAGACTTATCTGGAGACTTGTGTGGCATGAGCATTGAATAGACACAAAAATCATTGTCACAGATACAGAATACAGAAGTAGACTCACAATAGACCACAAAATGTGGCCAGATGATTTTTGAGAAAGGAGCAAAAGCAACTTAATTGAGTAGTCTTCGTTATATGGTACTAGGCAGTTAGATATCCACATGCAAAAAAATGTCCTAGACCTAACTATTAAACCTTCTACAAAAACTAACTTAAAATGGATCACAGACTTGCTTCCCTGGTGGCTCAGTGGTTAAGAATCTGCCTGCTAATGCAGGGGACATAGGTTCGAGCCCTGGTCCAGGAAGATCCCACATGCCGCAGAGCAGCTAAGCCCATGCACCACAACTACTGAAGCCCTCGCGCCTAGAGCCTGTGTTCTGCAACAAGAGAAGCCACCTCAGTAAGAAGCCTGCATACCGCAACGAAGAGTAACCCCCACTCCCACAACTAGAGAAAGCCCGCACACAGCAACGAAGACCCAACACAGTCAGAAATAAATAAATAAATAAAATAAATTTATTTTTAAAAAAACATAAAACATTTAGGAAAAAAAACAATTTTTAGAATTCAGGATTAGGCAGAGAGTTTTTAAGACTTTATACCAAAAGTCCAATCCATAAAAAGAAAAACTGATAAATAGAACTTCTTCAAAATTTTAAATTCCGCTTTGTGAAAGATCCTGTGAAAAGGATGAAAAAACAAGCTACAGACTAGGAGAAGATCTTTGCAAACTGCATATCCAACAAAGGATGTATCTAGAATATATGAAGAAGTCTCAAAACTCATCCGTTTCTTTTAGATCTAATTAGAAAGTGGGAAAAGACGTGAATAGGCATTTACCAAAGAAAATATACAAATGATGTGTTCCCCTTGACTTTTTATTCAAATTTAACTTTTTTTTCCTTCAGTTTCACTTATATTTTTGGCTTTTTAGGTGGAGTACTACTTCTGGAAAATCCAAAAGGAGATAATAGGTTGGACCTTCTAAAGCTGAAGAGTGTTGTTACTAGCATTTTTGGTGTAAAAAATAGAGAGCTGGCTGTCTTCCATGGTGAAACAGGTATGTAGAAAGTCAAAAGATGTTCATCTGTGTCCTTTGACACGAGATTGATCATTGAGGATCTTAATTTGGTAACATAACCTTTGCCTTTTTCCCGACTCTGAGTCAGGGCCAGCCTCTACAGTAGTGCCTGCACGCACGTGTCTCTTTATGCTTTCTTTGTGTGATATGGCTGAAAGAACACTGGACTTACTAGGAGATGAAGGTTCTAATCCTACCCTTTACTGTTAGCCATGTGATACATTCTAGGCTTCAGAGACTTCCCTGTTGTGTTTTAACTTTATTAAACATAGTGTCTGCGTCTTGCTAAATCCAGATTCTCAATGAGACAAGCTTAAATAAAATTTTAAAGAATTATAAGTCCATTTCCTCCCACTGTCATGGGTTGAATTGTGACATCACCACCAAATCCCCCACCTCTACCCCAAGATGTGTTGAAGTCCTTATGTTTACCCCCAGTACCATCTAATGTGACCTTCTTTGGAAATAGGTCCATTGCAGATATAATTAGTTAAGGTAATACTGGAGTAGGGTGGGCACTACTCCAGTATGACTGGTGTCCTTATAAGAAGAGGGCCATGTGAAGACATAAACAGGGGGAAGGCTATGTGGTGAAAAAAGCAGAAATTGGAATTAGGCAAACCTGCAAGCCAAGAGACACCAAAGATTGCTGGGAACCTCCAGAAGCTAGGAAGAGGAAAAGAAGGATTCCCTTACAGGCTTCAGAGGGAGCATGGCCCTACTAACACCTTGATTTTGGACTTCTCACCTACAGAGACTGTGAGACAATACATTTCGGTTGTTTTAAGCCGTCCCACCCACCCCACCCCACCCCACCTCCCTCCCCAGTTTGTGATTCTTACAGCAGACGAAGGAAACTAGTACACTCACTTAACAAACCTGAATGTTCATTTTCAGAAACTTTTAAATATCAGTAGCTTAAAAGAAGAAATCTAAATGGCCAATAAATAAAGGGAAAACTGCTGAACCTCAATAGGAAAAACCACAATGAGGTACTATCACATGCAACCGAATTGGCAAAAACTAGAAAAATTTCACAATATCAGATGTCAGGGATATTATGTAATAGGATCTGTCATTCCCTGCTGGATTGGAAATTGATAGAAGCACTGTGGACAGCCATTTGCTGTTTTATCTGTTAAGGGCTGGATAAGGGAAGCAAACATGATGTGGGGAAACTGAGAAAGTTAAGGTCTGGAAGACAGATGGTTCACTGGGGGCTCTGAGAAAAATCTGTCACCAGGATCCACCAAGGGGAGCTGGTAAGTAAGTCAGTGGACAGCTTGGATCTCTGTCTCAAGTCGCTGTAGAATAAGAAGCAAGGACATACTGGAACTCACATCTGTCTAGCTCACTGTCTCCTCTGACCCAGCAGATGGCAGCCTGTGAAAGCTGAGTAATGCCTGAGCCCCACCTTAACCTTTAGTGGCATAGTGGCTGTAACTAATCTTCTACCCTAAGCAATGTTCAATTGTATATAAATGAAATTACACTATGTGTGTTCTGTGTGTCTTGCTCTTTTCCACATATGTTCATTAGTCAGCTTATCTTCTGATCATAATTATCTTTTTTTAATATAAGCCGCCTTTTCATGGTAAAGTTTAGGATTCTGACATAGGAGGAAATTTTAAGAGGAGCTATAATATGGAGGAAAAATACTAAAAGGGGAAAAAACAATTTGCCTTATAAGTTATGAATATTATGCTATTTTGCAACATTAAGATTTCCTACTATTTGCATGTCATTAAAGCCTGATTTTATAGAAAAGACAGTATCCTTTGATAAATAGAAATAAAGTGGAAAGCATCACTGTAAAGATACATGATAGTTTAATAATTAAATAGGAAAAAGTGAATGACTTCAGCTCTGAACTTTCCCCCTGAAAGAATGATTTTTTTGTTGTTATTTTTAGAAATAAAAAACCAAACCAACTTACTGAGTCTTAGTGGAAAAACACTTTGTGTGGCTGCAGGATCAACTCCCTCTGTGGTCAACAGTCCTAGTACTCTTCTCTGTCAATATATCAACCTACAGCTCTTGAATGCAGACCCACAAGGTGCGTGCCTCCCCCAGCTGTGAACACCCTCAGCAGGCAGGTGTGTTAGATGTTAAGATTTCCTTTAATGTTCAATCTCTCTGATTTATATGGATTTTTTAAGTCAGCTTCAACTTAGTAATTTAAAATGTAGACTCCAGCACTTCTTTGGGGAATACTCACAGCTTGTTTGTTTCTTTTGGTGTATTTATGTAGAAACACCCCTCCATCTGACATGGTCAGGAAATGAGGTAAATTGGTTAGGTAAAAATTACAGCTAAATGAAGCTGAACTGTTTAAATGTCAGAACATTGTAGTCTTAAATTTTGCCTTCTTTTTTTTCTTGGAAAATGTTCTGAGAACAGTAGTACATATCCATGCCTTAATCAACAGACTAGATCGATACTTATTTTTCCTTGATATTTTGGGGTCCTCATTGTGCACATTTATTACTGTCTTCAGGCTCTTCATTTGACTGTTTACTGAATATCTCTTCCCTAAACTACTGGGCTTTTATACTAGTTGTTTTTTCTTCTTCCCTTTCTCTTTTCCCCCTGTGAGATATTTAAGACTGTTTCTGCAGACTGTACAGTTAATCCCACTCTTGCTCTTGTACCCACTGCTGGCTTTCAAAGCCTTTAGCTCTACCCATTAGAACTGTCTACTCACTACCTCCATTAGGGATCCACTAGCTAGAGGGTGAACTCTCAGGATTTAATCCATTTGGGGTTTTTTTTTCTGTAGAGTGTTTAATGGGAACAGTAGGCACTCTCCTGCTTGAAAATCCACTTGGGCAGAATGGGCTGACCCACCAAGGTCTTCTGTATGAAACAGCCAAGGTGTTTGGCCTTCGGAGCAGGAAGCTAAAACTGTTTTTGAATGAGGCTCAAACAGAAGGTGAGGAGATTATAGAACGTGCTCATTGTTTTTCATTTTTGTTTTTATTTTATTGAAAATACTGTGATGCCATCAATTATATGTGTAAGAGATAGTACTATTGTTATACTTTTTTTCTTTTTTTGCTCTTTCTCCAGAAATTTGCCAAACTATAAATGTTAAGATAATAATAATTAAAAGGATGATATGTATAAAGTAGATAATAAGGAAGAAAATAATTCAAAGGATGATTACTTTTTGCTTTGGAAATAATCTAAAAATTATATTGGTATATCAAAATACATGCTTCTAGGTAAATTAGCTTATCTGCTGATCCTAAAACTGTCCTCTTCCCCGAGAATCAAAATGATCACTGTATTTTAAAAGAACAGCTTGAAGGAAACATAACTGACATTGTACTTCCTCCTTTGCAACTTATAAAGCATACCTTTTCTCGGTGAGCTGCATAAAACTGTGAAGAGCTAGGTCATTAGTTGACATATTCTCCATTCCATAATTCAGAAAACAGAGAGTCAGGATAAGGCACAGGCCAGTGTCTTCGAGGACATGTTTTCTCTTTCTCCCACTTATATCATCCACTTCGGTGATTTCAGCTTCTGTGGCTGCTGACAACTTCTCTATGACATTTTAGCCCTCCCCCGAGTTCGGTTCTATATGTGATTCCCTGTCACACATGGGTGTTCATTTTAGTGCTGCTGCCACTGGAATCATTTCCTCAAACAGCTTCCCCTGATGGGATCTGGGTTGGGTTTTTCTGTTTATAGCCATCCTTCTTGTCACCCCAACTCAAAACCTTTTACCATTTCAGCCTTTTATTTATTCAGCTGTACAGCCTGGGATTTATTGGACTTTCTGAGTCAAGATTTGTGTCTCCTAGCACTGGTGGAAAATTGCTAGGCATTATCTTTTCCAAAGGTAGTCTTTTGATTTTCTGCAGTTTGAACATGCTGTACCTGGGTATAAATTTTTTGGTGTAATGCATTATTCATTTCTGTTACAGAGTTTTGATTTCTAGCATTTCCTTTTAATTCTTAGAATTTCCATCTTTCTGCTTACATCACCCATCTGTTCTCGCATATTGTCCACTCTTTCTGTTAGTGTCCTTAACATTAATCCCAGTTATTTTCAATTCCCCATCTGATAATTTCAAAATCTCTGCCATATCTGAGTCTGGTTGTGTTGCTTGCTTCGTCTCTTCCTATTGTGTTTTTTCCTTTTTAGAATGCCTTGTAGTATTTGGTCGATAGCAGTACATGATGTACTGGGGAAGAGGAACTGAGGTAAATAGGCCTTTATTGTAAGGTTTTATGTTTATCTGGCTAGGAGTTAGGCTGTGTTTATTGTTTACTGTTGCTGTAGGTTCCAGAGGCTCAAATTTCCTTCTGTTGTCTTATGGTTTCCCTAGAGATTCCTTTTTAAATATGGTCAGAGCTTTGCCCATTCTTTCAGCTGTAATGCCCTATTATCATACAGGAGCCCATATGATGCTGTAGTAAAGTATGGGGGGAGGAGAAGTGGGGGAAGTGTTCTATAATTTTATGATCAGTTCTCAGTCTTTAGTAAGCCTGTGCCTCTGGGCTGTGACCCTCCCAGGTGTTATTCAGCTTTAAAATTTTTCCTCTTTAGGTAAGAAAGGAAGGTAAAGGGGGCTAGAGGTGGGTATTTCCCTTTCCCCGGGTCAGTTAGGCTTTGGTTAAAAAGAAAAAAAAAAAAGTTACTGATAAGGAAGAACTTCTGCCATTTTACTGGGAATTTTTTTCTAGAAACCTTGTACCTTTTTTCTCCTCATTTCCTCCATTACTGCCACCTTTTGTGTTCAGTTCATTTTTTGCAGTTTACTGTTTTCTTTTTTTACTTCCTCTTGTGTGTGTGTGTTTTTTAAGATCTTAGTGTTTACCATGATGATTACAATTAACATCCTAAATTTATAACAATTTAACTTGAATTGATACCAGTTTGACTTTAATAACATACAAAAACTCTGCTTCTATACAGCTCTGCCCGTTTAGATTCTTGTCAGAAATTATATCTTCATAATTATGTTCCCCAAAACATAAGTGCTTAACTGTGTTTTATGTATTTACTTTTAAATCATGTAGAAAACAAAAAGTGGAGTTAAAAATTAAAAATGCAACAACAATATGGCTTTGACTTACTGTCTAGCATCTTTTCATTTCATCCTGAAGGATCCCTTTAGCATTTCTTGGAGGGCAGTTCTAACAGTAATGAATTCCCTCAACTTTCTGTTTACTTGGGAATGTCTTCATTGCTCCTTAATTTGTGAAGAAAAATTAAGAAAAAAATCTGTTTTGCAAAATGGAGAATTCTTTGTTGATAGTTTTTTCTTTCAGCACTTTAAATATGTTGTCCCACTGCCTTCTGGCTCTCATGGTTTCTGATTAGAAATTAATCTTTTAATCTTATTGAGTATCCTGGTATTTTGCTTCTCTCTTGCTGCAATCAAGATTTGGTCATTATTTCTTCAAATATTCTTTATATTCTTTTCTTCCTGAAATTCCCATAGTGTGTATGTTGTTCCACTTGGCCTGTGTCTCAGACGCCCCTTAGGCTCTGTCCACTTTAATTCATTCTCTTTTCTTTCTTCTCCTTCAGACTGGATGATTTCAAATGTCCTATCTTCGAGTTCACTGTTTGTCCTGTGTGCTAAATTATGCTGTTAAGCTTCTCTAGTGACTTCTTAATTGCAGTTATTGTACTTTTCAGCTCCAGAATTTCTGTTTAGTTCCTTTTATAATTTCTCTGTTGATATTCCCATTTTGTTGATACATTGTTTTCTTGGCTTGTTCTTTTTTTTTTTTTTTTTTTTTGCGGTATGCGGGCCCCTCACCGCCGTGGCCTCCCCCGCCGCGGAGCACAGGCTCCGGACGCGCAGGCTCCGGACGCGCAGGCCCAGCGGCCACGGCTCACGGGCCCAGCCGCTCCGCGGCACATGGGATCCTCCCAGACCGGGGCACGAACCCGCATCCCCTGCATCGGCAGGCGGACTCCCAACCACTTGCGCCACCAGGGAGGCCCGTGGCTTGTTCTTTGTATGCGGTTTCCATTGACCTTTCCATTAGTCAGTTATTTTCCATTTAAGACAGTTGATTTAGAGTCTGTCTAGTAAGTCCAAGTATCTGGGCTCCCTCAGGGACAGATTGTGTTAATTATTTTTTCCTGTGAATGGGCGATACTTTCCTATATCTTTGTATGCTTGTAATTTTTTTTTTTCTCTTTGAAAACTGGATATTTGAATTTGGTGACTCTGGAAATCAGGTTCTCTTCCCCAGGGTTTGCTGTGTTTGATGATTGAAGGCTACAGTCTGTTTGTTTATGACTTTTCCAAACTATTTTTACAAAGACTGTATTTCTGGTTGTATGTAGTCCCTGAAGTCTCTGTTCCTTTAGCTTATGTTCAGCTATTATTTTGACAGAGATTTCCTTGACCTCCAGGAACTAAAAATTTAAAAACAAAATACCTACCTCTCCCAGTCTTTAAAGATTGGCTCTGTTCTGGTCCACTCCTTCAGCTCAGCCAGGCCTCAGGCTTCTCTTCCTGTTTTCACTGAGCCCTGAAGATCAGCCACATTTGGCCAAAAAAGCTTTTTACCTTTATCAGAATCAAATGCTTAGGGTCTTCTCAGGTCTTTCTGTGTATGCATACTGCCCTGGGCATGAATGTGGCTTTCTAAATTATTCAGCATACAGAGGCACTTTTTAATGCTCTCATTGCCCAAACTTTTCCTCCCAGGCCTTAAGCAATCTATTGCCTGTCTCATCCATAATCTTTTGCCCCAGGCAGCCGTGGGTTTTTTGTTTGCCTTTGGTTTTCATGCAGTGCCCACCGTTTTTCCACCCTGAGTGAGTTCCAAGTAGGCAAAACAGAGACAAGCACCTTATGTAAGCCCTTCAAGTAGCTCCCAGACAGGTTAGAACAAGCTCAGTACTTTTGCTCTGTTCCTCCTGGAACTAGGAACCAGGGTCCCACACTGGAAACATGGGCTACTGTCTTCAAGCTCACCACCAAGCTAGAAAGGAGCTGGTAAAGCACAAGTAAAAACACAGATCTTTCCTGCCATTTTCAAGTTGCCTTTTCTTTGATTCAACATTCACTTGGTTGCTGTAAACGTTTGATTGCTTTCTAGAGTTCTGACCAAGTTGATTCTGGCTGGCTGTTTTGTGATATTGATGTCCACTTTAAAGGAACATTTCTTTAATTCTTTGGGGACACTATCTACCCTGGCCCACTTTAAACTCAATTATTTTGGGCCACAGAGAGTGTTTAGAAAGTTCTGGCCCCAGTCATGCAAGGGGCCAGAATTCTCATGGGAACATGTTCTGTCTACCTCTCCCCAAACCAAGGCTAAGTGGGGCAAGTCTCTATATTGGTTTACTGTGACTGGTGCAATAAATTACCAAAAACTGGGTGGCCTGAGACAACAGAAATGTATTCTGTCACGGATCTGGAGGCCAGAAGTCTGAAATCAGGGTGTCAGCAGGACTGTATTCTCTAGGGGAGAATTTGTTCTTTGCCTCTTCCAGCTACTGGTGGTGGTTCCGGGCATCCTTGTGGCTACATCACTTTGATCTCTGCCTCATTGCCACCTCTTCTGTCTGTTTCTCCTTTTTCCAAAAAAGGTCACAGTCACAGTTTTCAGGAATTAAAGCATGGTCATGTCTTTTGGAAGGCCATTATTAAACCCATAACGTTCTCTTAACTGTTTTTTCTCTGTGGTGAAGGATCTTTTTATAATTTACCCTTTTTCCATGGGCTCCTTATTTGAGGTTTCAGTTTTTTGAGGGGGGTTTCAGTGGACTCCCCAGTTTGTGTAGACCCTAGGATTTTTCTTCTCTCACTTTCATAGCCTATTAGTGCCAAATCTTTAAGCCTCCAGGCCCACCAGAAAATCTTAATGTTCAGCTACCTCTTGGGATTCATGACATTCTGGGCTCTGTGGATTTCTCTCATTTTCTTCCCTTGCTCAGCTATTTTTTTTTAATTTTAAAAAATTTTTTTTAATTAATGTTTTATATTATACTTTGACATTTTCTGCTACATTATTAAAAGCAAAAGCCTTCTTTTCCACTTGCATTTCTCTCTTTAATGAAGCACAGTTATTTTGCTTGAGATTTATTTTCAGTAACTCTCCTTTGTCTCTTCACCCCTCACTAGTTTTAGGGCCTCATCATCTAATGAGACAGCCTGTCTGCAGGCTGTATTCTTCCACCAAGATTGTCTTCATGCACATTCCTCCCTTGATGATGTTCCCCTGCTCGGATCCCCCAAGGCTCACCATTATCTAATGCCTCAGAATCTTTATCTTGACACATAAAGTCCTTCCTGTTCTGGTCCTTATCTGTCTTTCCAGTTATGTCCATGAAGCTTTCATTCTATCAGAAGGCTTTTTTCACTCTCCTTCCAACACACTTGGCTCTTTCATGATGGTTTGGTAGTCAGCATCAACAAGTAGGAGTAGCTTCCTGTTTTGATAACCTTGTGTGAAACTTCAAAGACATTCTTAACTTCTTTTTCTTAGCCCTCAAATCCATTGGTCACCAAGTGCATTTGAGCAGTGAAAATGAAGTGTCATCATTTTTACTTGTTCTATGCAAGTGTAAGTACCTGGTTGAAGCTGAAGGATAGAATCACATCCATGTGAATTAGATATTAGTACTACTACCTATGATTCACAAACCAGATCTTACCTATAATGTCTTACTACCTTCTTTTTGCTCTTAAAGGTTGACTGGGCAAGTTTAGTAGGTGAAAGCTTGAAAGTTAACCTATTCACCCAAGATTATCAAGAAACCTGGTATTCTTTCCAATCTAGTGTCTTTTCCCAATCTGACATCTCTTGCCTCATTTTCATTGTATTCTTTCTCTCAAGATTATCTTTCATAAAATATTAATAATTTGGTAAATTAGAAGGATCTCATAAGGCTTACAGTTTTAGAAACTCATTGATGCCTTCTTGCTTGTTCCACTAGATTCTAAATATCTTCTCCAGCTCCTGTAGTTATCTATTAAGGAGGCAGCTTTTGAGAGTATCTTTTCTTATCCAGGGTTCCTGTTAGGACAGGAGCCATTTTTAGAGAAAGTTGGTCCTTCCCTTTGAACTCAGATCTGGCTAGATGCAAAATGCCCCACAGTAGGCAGAGAACTTTAAAAAATTTTCTCCTTCCTTCCTTCCTTCTTCCCTCTTCCTTTCCTTTCTCTTTCCTTCCTCCCTTCCTTCCTTCCTTCCTTCCTTTCCCTTCTTCTTCTCCCACCACTGCCCCGCTTTTTTCTGAGCTTTAATATATTTAGTGTGTCTTGATCTATAGTATTTGTGTTATACTTTTGGATGCTCAGGGTTTTTTTTTATCTTTAGCTATATTGGCTCCTGTATTTTTTGACCTGAGTCTTTAGTCTTTGATAAATTCTTGCTTTCTGACATTGCAAGCTGTCCTAGGTTTATCATGTATACTCTTTCTTCCCCAAACATGGAAGTTTTTCCTGTTATAGGGTGTTAATATTTAGGAACCACAAATCTGAGCTGCTTGCTTAGCATTGCTTCTAGGCCTTTTCTGAAGACATAGGAAATATTGTTCGTGTGGGAGTGTGGGGACATCTTGGGCAGTACTCAGAGTTAGTTAGGTTAAGGGCACAGTCCTCCAGAAGTCTGCCCAAAACTTCTAACCCCAAGTATAAGGAGTTAGGCACCAACTACAGGCTCAGACAAAAGAGTTCACACAAGACCATTTTCACTTCTGGCACCAACTGCAAGTTCAGAGGGTTTCCAAAAATCACCCTCAGGTCTGATAATTTGCTAGCAGGATTCACAGAACTTGTGGAAGCTATTGTACTCATGACTACATTTATTATAGGGAAAGGATAAAAACTAGAACCAGGCAAAGAGAAGAGATGCACAGGGCCAAATCTGGGAGGGGGTCCAAATATGTAACTTCAGATTATCTCTCTGCAAGGAGGCATGGACAGTGTTACCTCCTAGCCTCAATACATGACAGTAGTACGTTCAGTGTGTTGCCAACCAGGGAAGCTCACCTGAGCCTTGGTGTCTAGAGTTTGTATTGAGGCTTCATTACATACGTATGATTGCTCGTACGGTTGGTCTTTCTGGTGTAGACAGCTCCACCCTCAGTCATCTCATTAGCATAAACCATCAGGTGTGTTCAGTGGCCTACAATAAATAACAAAAGATGCTCCTGTCACTCAGGAAATCCCAGGGTTTCAGAAGTGCCCCCAGTAGCTGGGACAAAGTTTAGGTTTCTCTTAAGGTGAGGCCGAATTTCTTACTACCCAGGCAGTTAACATTTTTTTAATATTCATCCAGAATAGGTAGAAAAATGATTTCTTTAAAACTTCTTCTTTCCATTCTAGAAATTACAGAAGAAATCCCCATGAAGACTTTGAACACGAAGACTGTGTATGTTTCTGTATTACCGACTACAGCAGACTTCTAACATTCAGCTCTCTGTGTGGTTCAGTCAACCTTTCCCTGGCATATACCTCTTCTCCCCTCCCCCCAACCCCGGACACATACACGGACACAGACATATTGATATTTCCTTCAGGTGCATGTATAATATACTGCTTTTGGTCTAAAATTGAAATGGAATTGATCAAGTGACTTGAGACTTCACAGTAATAGTCACACTTAACCGTAAACACCTATGTAGTCATGTTGAGGAAAAGTTACAGTGTTACCTCAGCACTACAGAGTATATTTCTATACTTGAATTTTTAAGTATAGAACATAGTAGTTGTTTAAATGGTATACTGTGTGTGTGTGTGTGTGTATGTGCGTGCACGTGTATATATATATCTCTGTATCTGTCCATATATATATATCATTCTGTGGCCTTTTAAAACTTATTTGAAATCTCTTGAAGGAATGGACAGTGTTATATATTTTTGCTACCTGGATTTTCCTGGGTAATTTGATGGAATATTTTTAGTAAATCAGAACAATAGACTTTCTCACAGGTAATAAACATGTTAGAAGTAATTCATTCTCCCATAGTTCAGTGAAACTTGGAATTTGCAATCTTTAAAGAACACAAAAACTTAATAGTGACTTCCATATTAAGACACTAGACTAAGTATCTAATTACACTTCTTCCCAAAATCCTGTGTCAAAGAAGCAGATGCCAAGAGAAAATTAGATGTGCAAGAATTTATTGGGGGAAGCATACATGAAAGATAAAGGAGAGAGAGTAAAGGCAAAGGTAGAGAGAGCCTTCAGGCAGAAATGACCTGACTTTGGACCCATGCCTTGCTCAGTCAGTGGCTGGGAGCAGCTGAGGGGGACCATGGCCTCAGCACAGATGGATCCATTGATCTGAAAATGTAGTAGCTAGAAGCTGTCAACCAACTATACTTCCTACATCAGATTCTCCTGAAAGGAGCTCTGAATGGTGCGTCTCTAGCTGCTAGAATAAATGCATTCAAATCCATACCCACAAAGTTGGAGGAAACCACACAAGATAACAAGTGTTGGCAAGTATCAGCGAAACTGGAACCCTTGTGCACTGTTGGTGGGAATGTAAAATGTTGCAGTCACTATGGGAAACAGTATAGAGTTTCCTCAAAAATTAGAAGTAGAACTACCATATGATCCAACAGTCAACTTCTGTTTACATATCCAAAAGAATTGAAAGCAGGGCCTTGAAAAGATATTTGCACACCCAGGTTCATTGCAGCATTATTCACAATAGCCAAGAGGTGGGGCAACCCAAATGTCTACTGAGGGATAAATGGATAAAGAAAATATATCTGTACATACAGTTGAATATTATTCAGTCTTAAGAAAGAAGGATGAACCTTGAGGACATTAAGCAAAGTGAAATAAGCCAGTTACAAAAAGACAAATACTGTGTGATTCCACCTATATGAGGTACCTAAAGTGGTCAAATTCATTGAAACAAAATGCAATGGTGGTTGCCAGGTGTTGCAGGGAAGGAGAAATGGGGAGTTGTTCAATGGGAATAGTTTTAGTTTTGCAAGTTTTGAAGAGTTCTAGAGGTCTTTTGCACAAAAATGTGAACATAGTTAACATACTAAACTTGATCCTTAAAAATAGCTAAGTTGGTAAATTTTATGTATCTTTTACCACAATTTTAAAAAGTGTTTTGAATGTCAGAGGGATAGAAGCCAACCTGAAAGAGCTCCCAGTGGCCAAAGCTGGAACAGTTTGAACAAACATATAATGTAGTATTGAATTAAAATCCAAAGTATAAAATAAATATCCATGAGTACATGCTGATATAAATGTTTGAACAAATAAATGAGAGAGGTGAGACAAATCTATATAAAATTCCAAATAATGTATATAGATACTCTTTCACAAGATGGTGTGCCTTAACTCCCCACACCTTGAGAGAGGGCTGTACTTTGTGACTTACTTCAATAGAGTAGAGTGTATGAAGAGGGCAAAAAGTAACTTCACAGTTTAGAAAACTGACAAACACTACCTCGGACAGGTTAACATCATCAGGCATGATAGCATATACTCTTTTTTTTTTTAATGTGTAGTTGATTTACAATGTGTTAATTTCTGCTGTACAGCAAAGTGGTTCAGTTTTACATACATTATTTTTCATATTCTTTTCCATTATGGTTTGTCACAGGATATTGAATATAGTTCCCTATGCTCTGACCATTTTTTTTAACATCTTTATTGGAGTATAATTGCTTTACAGTGTTGTGTTAGTTTCTGCTCTATAACAAAGTGAATCAGCTATATGGATACATACATCCCCATATCCCCTCTCTCTTGCGCCTCCTTCCCACCCTCCCTATCCCACCCCTCTAGGTGGTCACAAAGCACTGAGCTGATCTCCCTGTGCTATGCAGCTGCTTCCCACTAGCTATCCCTTTTACATTTCGTTGTGTCTATATGTCAGTCCTACTGTCTCACTTCATCCCAGCTCCATTCTCTACATCTGCGTCATTATTCCTTTCCTACACCTAGGTTCATCAGAACCATTTTACTTTTAGATTGCATATATGTGTGTTAGCATACGGTATTTGTTTTCCTCCTTCTGACTTCACTCTGTTGGACCAACTTTAGGTCCATCCACTTCACTACAAATAACTCAATTTCATTTCTTTTTATGGCTGAGTAATAGTTCATGGTATATATGTGCCACATCTTATTTATCCATTCATCTGTCAGTGGACACTTAGATTGCTTCCATGTCCTGGCTATTGTAAATAGTGCTGCAGTGAACACTGTGGTACATGTCTCTTTTTGAATTGTGGTTTTCTCAGGGAATATACTCGGTAGTGGGATGGCTAGGTCATATGGTAGTTCTATTCTTAGGAGTTTAAGGAACCTCCATACTGTTCTCCATAGTGGCTGTATCAATTAACATTCCCACCAACAGTGCAAGAGGGTTCCCTTTTCTCCACGCCCTCTCCAGCATTTATTGTTTGTAGATTTTTTGATGATGGCCATTCTAACCACTGTGAGGTGATACCTCATTGTGGTTTTCATTTGCATTTCTTTAATTAGTGATGTTGAGCATCCTTTCATGTGTTTGTTGGCAATCTGTATCTTCTTTGGAGAAATGTCTGTTTAGGTCTTCCACCCATTTTTAGATTGGGTTGTTTTTTTGTTTTTTTTCTGTTGTTGTTTTTGTTTTTGCGGTACGCGGGCCTCTCACTGTTGTGGCCTCTCCCGTTGCGGAGCACAGGCTCTGGATGCGCAGGCTCAGCGACCATGGCTCACGGGCCCAGCCGCTCCGTGGCATGTGGGATCTTCCCGGACCGGGGCATGAACCCGTGTCCCCTGCATCGGCAGGCGGACTCTCAACCACTGCACCACCAGGGAAGCCCTAGGTGGTTTGCTTTTTTGATATTGGACTGCATGAGCTGCTTGTATATTTTGGAGATTAATCCTTTGTCAGTTGCTTTGTTTGCAAATATTTTCTTCCATTCTGAGGGTTGTTTTTTCATCTTGTTTATGGTTTCCTTTGCTGTGCAAAAGCTTTTAAGTTTCCTTAGGCCCCATTTGTTTATTTTTGTTTTTATTTCCATTTCTCCAGGATGTGGGTCACAAAGGATCTTGCTATGATTTATGTCATAAAGTGTTCTGCCTATGTTTTCCTCTAAGAGTTTTATAGTGACTGGCCTTAAATTTAGGTCTTTAATCCATTTTGAGTTTATTTTTGTGTATGATGTTAAGAAGTATTCTAATTCCATTCTTTTCCATGTAGCTGTCCAGCTTTCTAGTACCACTTATTAAAGAGACTTCCTTTTCTCCACTGTATATTCTAGCCTCCTTTATCAAAGATAAGGTGACCATATGTGTGTGGGTTTATCTCTGGGCTTTCTATCCTGTTCCATTGATCTGTATTTCTATTTTTGTGCCAGGACCGTACTGTCTTGATTACTGTAGCTTTGTAGTATAGTCTGAAGTCCACGAACCTGATTCCTCCAGCTCCATTTTTCTTTCTCAAGATTGCTTTGGCTATTCGGGGTCTTTTGTGTTTCCATACAAATGGTAAAATTTTTTGTTCTAGTTCTGTGAAAAATGCCATTGATAGTTTGATAGGGATTGCATTGAATCTGTAGATTGCTTTGGGTAGTATAGTCATTTTCACAATGTTGATTCTTCCTATCTAAGAACATGGTATGTCTCTCCATCTGTTTGTATCATCTTAGATTTCTTCCATCAGTGTCTTACAGTTTTCTACATACAGGTCTTTTGCCTCCTTAGGTAGGTTTATTACTAGTTATTTTGTTCTTTCTGTTGCAGTGGTAAATAGGAGTGTTTCCTTAGTTTCTCTTTCAGGTTTTTCAACGTTAGTGTATAGGAATGCAAGAAATTACTGTGCATTAATTTTGTATCTTGATACTTTACGAAATTCATTGATTAGCTCTAATAGTTCTCTGGTAGCATCTTTAGGATTCTCTATGTATACTATCATGTCATCTGCAAACAGTGACAGTTTTACTTCTTCTTTTCCAATTTGTATTCCTTTTATTTCTTTTTCTTCTCTGATTGCCATGGCTAGGACTTCCAAAACTATGTTAAATAATAGTAGTGAGAGTGCATAACCTTGTCTTGTTCCTGATTTTTGAGGAAATGGTTTCAGTTTTTCACCATTGAGAACGATGTTGGCTGTAGGTTTGTCATATATGGCCTTTTTTATGTTGAGGTAGTTTCCCTCTATGCCCACTTTCTGGAGAGTTTTTATCATAAATGGTGTTGAATTTTTTCAGAAGCTTTTTCTGCATCAATTGAGATTGTCATATAGGTTTTGTGGGGTTTCTTAATAAATTTATTTTATTTATTTTTTGGCTGCATTGGGTCTTAGTTGCTGCACGGGCTTTCTCTATCTGTGGCAAGCAGGGCCTACTCTTCGTCGCGGTTCTTATTGTGGTGGGTTCTCTTGTTGCAGAGCACAGGCTCTAGGTGCACGGGCTTCAGTAGTTGTAGCATGCGGGCTCAGTAGTTGTGGTGCACAGGCTTAGTTGCTCTGCTGCATGTGGGATCTTCCCAGACCAGGGCTCAAATCCGTGTCCCCTGCATTGGCAGGAGGCTTCTTAACCACTACGCCACCAAGGAAGCCCCTATCATATGGTTTTTCTCCTTCAATTTGTTAATATGGTGTATCACATTCATTGATTTGTCTATATCGAAGAATCCTTGCATTCCTGGAATAAACCCCACCTGGATCATGGTGTGTGATCCTTTTAATGTGTTGTTGGATTCTGTTTGCTAGTATTTTGTTGACGATTTTTGCATGTATGTTCATCAGTGATATTGGCCTATAATTTTCTTTTTTTGTGACATCTTTGTCAGGTTTTGGTATCAGGGTGATGGTGGCCTCGTAGAATGAGTTTAGGAATGTTCCTCCCTCTGCTATATTTTGGAAGAGTTTGAGAAGGATAGGTGTTAGCTCTTCTCTAAATGTTTGATAGAATCCACCTGTGAATTCATTGGGTCCTGGGCTTTTGTTTGTTGGAAGATTTTTAATCACAGTTTCAATTTCAGTGCTTGTGATTGGTCTGTTCATATTTTCTATTTCTTCCAGGTTCAGTCTCGGAAGGTTGTGCTTTTCTAAGATTTTGTCCACTTCTTCCAGGTTGTCCGTTTTATTGGCATATAGTTGCTGATAGTAGTCTGTCATGATCCTTTGTATTTCTGCAGGGTCAGTTGTTACTTCTCCTTTTTCATTTCCAATTCTATTGATTTGAGTCTTCTCCCGTTTTTTCTTGATGCATCTGGCCAGTGGTTTATCATTTTTGTTTATCTTCTGAAAGAACCAGCTATTAGTTTTATTGTTCTTTGCTATTGTGTCCTTCATTTTTTTTTAATTTATTTCTGCTCTGATTTTTATGATTTCTTTCCTTCTGCTAAGCTTGGGGTTTTTTTGTCTTCTTTCTCTAATTACGTGTAATGTTAGGTTGTTTATTTGAGATTTTTCTTGTTTCTTGAGGTAGGATTGTATTGCTATAAACTTCCCTCTTAGAATTGCTTTTGCTGCATCCCATAGGTTTTGGCTCATCGTGTTTTCATTGTCGTTTGTTTCTAGATATTTTTTGATTCTCTCTTTGATTTCTTCAGTGATCTCTTGTTTATTTAGTAGAGTATTGTTTAGTCTCCATACGTTTGTATTTTTTATAGTTTTTTTCCTGTAATTGATATCTAGTCTCATAGCATTGTGGGCTGCAAAGATACTTGATACGATTTTAGTTTTCTTAAATTTACCAAGGCTTGATTTGTAACTCAAGATATGATCTACCCTGGAGAATGTTCCATGAGCACTTGAGAAGAAAGTGTGTCCTGTTGTTTCTGGATGGAATGTCCTATAAATATCAATTAAGTCCATCATGTTTAATGTGTCATTTAAAGCTGTGTTTCCTTATTTATTTTCATTTTGTATGATCTGTTCATTGGTGAAAGTGGGGTGTTAAAGTCCCCACTATTATTGTGTTACTGTTGATTTGCTGTTAGCATTTGCCTTATGTATTGAGGTGCTCCTAAGTTGGGTGCCTAAATATTTACAATTGTTATATCTTCTTCTTGGATTGGTCCCTTGATTGTTATGTAGTATCCTTCTTTCTCTCTTGTAATAGTCTTTATTTTAAAGTCTATTTTGTCTGATATGAGAACTCTTACTCCAGCTTTCGTTTGATTTCCATTTGCATGGAATATCTTTTTCCATCCCCTCACTTTCATTCTTTGTGTGTCCCTAGCTCTGAAGTGGGTCTCTTGTACACAGCATATATACAGGTCTTGTTTTTGTATCCATTCAGCCAGTCTGTGTCTTTTGGTTGGAGCATTGAATCCATTTACTTTTAAGGTAATTATCAATATATGTGTTCCTATTGCCATTTTCTTAATTGTTTTGGGTTTGTTTTGTAGGTCTTTTCCTTCTTTGTCTTTCCTGCCTAGAGAAGTTCCTTTAGCTTTTTTTGAAGGTCATTTGGTGCTGCTGAATTCTCTTAACTATTGCCTGTGTGTAAAGGTTTTCATTTCCCTGTCAAACCTGAATGAGATCGTTGCTGGGTATAGTAATCTTGGTTGTAGGTTTTTCCCTTTCATCACTTTAAATATGTCCTGCCACTCCCTTTTGGCTTGCAGAGTTTCTGCTGAAAGATCAGCTGTTAACCTTATGGGGATTCCCTTGTATGTTGTTTATTGCTTTTCCCTTGCTGCTTTTAATATTTTTTCTTTGTATTTGATTTTTGATAGTTTGATTAATATGTGTCTTGGCATCTTTCTCTTTGGATTTATCCTGTATGGGACTCTGCGCTTCCTGGACCTGATTGACTATATCCTTTCCCATGTTAGGGAAGTTTTCAACTATAATCTCTTCACATATTTTCTCAGACCCTTTCTTTTTCTCATCTTCTTCTGGGACCCCTATAATTTGAATGTTGGTGCGTTTAATGTTGTCCCAGAAGTCTCTGAGACTGTCCTCAATTCTTTTCATTCTTTTTTCTTTATTCTGCTCTACGGCAGTTATTTCCACTATTTTATCTTCCAGATCACTTATCCGTTCTTCTGCCTCAGTTATTCTGCTATTGATTCCTTCTAGAGTATTTTTAATTTCATTTATTGTGTTGTTCATGATTGTTTGTTTGCTCTTTAGTTCTTCTACTTCCTTGTTAAACGTTTTTTGTATTTTCCCCATTTTATTTCCGAGACTTTGGATTATCTTTACTATCATTTACTCTGAATTCTTTTTTCAGGTAGACTGCCTATTTCCTCTTCATTTGTTTGGTCTGGTGGGTTTTTTTACCTTGCTCCTTCATCTGCTGCATATTTCTCTTCACATTTTGTTGAACTTACTGTGTTTGTGGTCTCCTTTTCACAGGCTGCAGGTTCATAGCTCCTCTTATTTCTTGTTTCTGCCTCCAGTGGGTGAGGTTGGTTCAGTGGCTTGTGTAGGCTTCCTGGTGGAGGGACGTGCTGCCTGTACTCTGATGGGTCGGGCTGGATCTTGTCCTTCTGGTGGGCAGGGGCCACATCCAGTGTTGTGATTTGGGGTTTCTGTGAACTTAGTATGACTTTAGGCAGCCTCTCTGCTAATGGGTGGGGTTGTGTTCCCCTCTTGCTTGTTGTTTGCCATGGGGCTTCCAGCACTGGAGCTTCCAGACCATTGGGTGGAGCTGGGTCTTAGTGTTGAGACAGAGATCTCTGGGAAAGCTCTTGCTGATTGATATTACGTGGGGCTGGGAGGTCTCTGGTGGTCTAGTGTCCTGGACTCAGCTCTCCCCCCTCAGAGGCTCAGGCACAACACCCAGCCAGAGCACCAAGACCCTGCCAGCCACACGGCTTGGAAGGAAAGGAAGAAAATTTTAAAAATGAACAGATAGAACCCCAAACCAAATGGTAAAAACAAACCTAAACAGACAAGAATCACACAAAGAAACATACACATACACACTCACCAAGAGAGAAAAAAGGAAAAATATATTAAAAATTTCAAACTAATAATAATATAATTTAAGGAAAAAGGAAGAGAGCAACCAAACCAGTAAACAAATCCACCCATGAAAACAAGCACTAAAAACTAAAGATAAACATAAAACCAAAAACAAATCAGATGCAGAAAGCAAACCCCAAGTCTGCAGTTGCTCCCTAGGTCCACCACCTCAATGTTGGGAACATTTGTGGTCTATTCAGGTATTCCACACATGCAGGGTTTACCAAGTTGATTGCGGCGATTTAATCCTCTGCTCCTGAGGATGCTCGGAGAAATTTCCCTGTTTTCTTCTTTGTTCGCACAGCTCCTGGGGTTCAGCTTTGGTTTTGGCCCTGCCTCTGCATGTAGACTCCCCTCAGGCACCTGTTCCCCACCCAGACAGGAGGGGGTTAAAGCAGCAGCTGATTAGGGCTCTCTTGCTCACTCAGGCCAGAGAGAGGGAGGGGTACGGCAGTCATAATTGGAATGTGAGGTGAGCCTGCAGCAGCAGAGGCCAGCATGACATTGCAACATCCTGAGGCTCCCCGAGTGTTCTCCCAGGGAAGTTGTCCCTGGATCACGGGACCCTGGCAGTGGCATGCTGCACAGTCTCCCTGAGGGATGTGGGTAGTGACCTGCACTTGCACACAGGATTCTTGGTGTCAGCAGAGGCAACATGAGCGGTTCATGCCCATCTCTGGGATCCAAGCTGATAACCGTGGGTTGCACCTATCTCCGGAGCTCACTGAGGTGGTGCTCTGCCTCTTGTGGGCACACACAGCAGGAATCCCCTTTCCTTGTGCACCCCAAAACGATGGTCTTTTGCCTCTCCAGCAGGTCCAGACTCCCTCCCAGGTATCTGTGGCACACTAGCCCCCTTCAGGCTGTGTTCACACAGCCAACCCCAGTCGTCTCCCTGGGGTCTGACCTCCAAAGCCCAAGCCTCAGCTCCCAGCCCCAACCTGCCCCAGCTTGGTGAGTGCTGGTTCGCACCAGTCCTCTGTGTGGGAATCTCTCCACTTTGCCCTCTGCACTCCTGTTGCTGCACTCTCCTCCATGGCTCCAAAGCTTCCACCCACCCACCCACCCACCGTCTCCAGCAGTGAAGGGGCTTCCTAGTGTGTGGAAACTTTTCCTTCTTCACAGCTGCCTCCCAGAGTTTCAGGTCCCATCCTATTCTTTTGTCTCTGTTTTTTCTTTTTTCTTTTGCCCTACGCAGGTACGTGGGGATTTTCTTGCCTTTTGGCAAGTCTGAGGTCTTCTGCCAGCATTCAGTAGATTTTCTGTAGGAGTTTTTCCACATGTAGATGTATTTTTGATGTATTTGTGGGGAGGAAGGTGATCTCCACATCTTACTCCTCTGCCATCTTGAAGGTCTACCAGCATATGATCTTGATAGGACTTGATGAGATTGGCACTTCACTTCTGTTTTCCCGGGAACTTATAACCCCAGTCTAACCATGAGGAAAACATAAGACAAACCCAAGTTGAGAGACATTCTACCAATACGTGACTCTTCAAAACTGTCACAGTCATCAAAAACAAGGAATGTGTGAGAAACTCACAGACCAGAGGATACAAATAAAGTACGGGGTTTAGTTAACAGTACTGTTTTGTTGTTTGTTCAATAATTGTGAAAAATGTACCGTGATAATGCAAGGTGTTAGTTAGCAATAGGGTAGACTGGGTGTGGAGTATATGGAAATTCTGTACTATCTTTTCTATAAGTCTGAAACTATTCTAAAATAGAAAGTTTATTTTTAATAAGTGGAAGAAGGTGAAATTTAAAATTACTTCTAATAGCATCAAAAAAATATGAAATAGGGATAAATTTGACCAAAGATGTGCAGTACCTATACCCTGAAAATTATAAAATATTGCTTAGAGATAATAAAGCCCATATAATTAAAAGAGATATGTTCATGTTAGTCAGCTAGGGCTGTCATAACAAAATACCACAGACAGGGTGGCTTAAACAAGAGAAATTTATTTTCTCCCTGTTCTGGAGGCTAGGAGTCCAATATCACCAAGTCTGCAGGTTTGATTTCTCCTGGGGGCTTTTACCTTCTCACTGTGTCCTCACATGGCCTCTCTGTGCGTGTGAACTCCTGGTGTCTCTTGTCAGGACACTAGTCCTATTGGATTAGGCCCCCACCCCCATGACCTCATTTAACCTTAATTACCTTTATAAAGGCTCTATCCCCAAGTATAGTCACATGGGCATTAGAACTTCAACATTTGAATTTTGAGGAAACAACTCAGTTTATAACAATTTTCACGGATCCAACGACAGTACTGTTAAGCTGACAGTTCTCCCAAATTTATCTATAGATTCGATGTAATCCCAATCAAAACCCCAGCAGGATTTTTTTTAACATTAACTAGCTAGTTTTAAATTTTATATGGAAATGCAAAGGATTGAAGAACCAAATAAATTTTCAAAGAGAAGTACAAAGTTGGAGGATTTAATTAACCTGATTACAAGATTTATGAAACCAGTTAAGACTATGGAATTGGCATAAAGATAACATCATTAGGGCAGAATAGAGAATCCAGAAATATACCCATACATGAATTTTCAATTGATTTTTGTTTGGTTTTTTTTTTTGATGATGCCAAGGACGTCAATGGGAAAAGGGTAATCTTTTCCCCAAAATGGTGCTGGAACAAGTGGACTGTCATAGACATACACAGAACCTTGCCCTATATCTCTCCATAAACAAAAGGACTCAAAACATATCAAATATAAACATAAATACAACAAACATAAAATATGACAAAATATATTTTACCACAATAAATGTATGTTTAACAAAACTAAATGTAAGAACTAAAATTACAGAACTTCTAGACGAAAACAAGAAAATCTTAGTGACCTTGTATGGTCGGTAAAATAGTCCCCCAAAGATGCCCACATCTTAATCTCTGGAACCTATATATATGTTACATGCTAAAGATCACATCTTTGCAGCTGTGATAAAGGTTATAGGCTTTAAGATTAAAGAGGTACTCCTGATTTAAATGAGTGGGCCCAATCTAATCACAGGAGCCTTTAAAAGAAGATGTGACACATATATACAATGGAATATTACTCAGCCCTAAAAAGAAACAAAATTGAGCTATTTGTAATGAGGTAGATAGACCTAGAGTCTGTCATACAGAGTGAAGTAAGTCAGAAAGAGAAAGACAAATACCGTATGCTAACACATATATATGGAATTTAAGAAAAAAAATGTCATGAAGAACCTAGGGGTAAAACGGGAATAAAGACACAGACCTACTTGAGAATGGACTTGAGGATATGGGGAGGGGGAAGGGTAAGCTGTGACAAAGCTAGAGAGAGGCATGGACATATACACTACCAAACGTAAGGTAGATAGCTAGTGGGAAGCAGCCGCATAGCACAGGGAGATCAGCTCGGTGCTTTGTGACTACCTGGAGGGGTGGGATAGGGAGGATGGGAGGGAGGGAGACGCAAGAGGTAAGGGATATGGGAACAGATGTATATGTATAACTGATTCACTTTGTTATAAAGCAGAAACTAATACACCATTGTGAAGCAAAAAAAAAAAAAATTCCCTGAAAAAAAAAAAAAAAAAGCAGAGAACTTTCTCTGGCTGGAGGCAAAAGAAATTGGCAGAAGGCGAGGTAATAAATTCCAAACAAGAGGATTTGCTCTACTGTTGCTGGCTCTGTGATGTCGGGACCCATGTGCAAGAACTGGAGAAGGGCCTCTAGGAGCTAAGGTCAACCCCAGATGACAGCAAGGAGACCTCAGTCCTACAACAGATAGGAACTAGAAACTGCCACTATCCTGACTGACCTTAGAAATGGATTCTTTCCAGAAGTTTCTGATAAGAGCCAAGCCAGTCAACACCTTCACTTTGGCCTTGTGAGACTCGGGGCAAAGAAATCATCTAAGTTCACCGGACTTCTGACCTACCAACTTCTGTGGAACAATAAATTTGTGTTGTTTTAACCTTCTAAGTTTGTGATAACTTAATAGAGCATAATACACTCTGAGCTAGGCAAAGATTTCTTAAGTAGGTTACAAAAAACTATAAAAGAAAATATAAGTAAATTGAACTTAGAAAATTAAAGACTTCACTTCTTCAAAAGATATTGTATAGATAATAAAAAGGCAACCAACAGACTGAGAGGAAATATTTGCAAAACATATCTGGCAAAGGACTTGTATCTAGAATATATAGGGATCTCTTACATCTCAATGATAAGACAAACCACCCAGTTTTTTTAATTTGGCAAAAGATTTGAACAGATGTTTCACCAAAGAAGGTATACAAATGGCAAATAAACACATGAATGATGTTCAGCATCATTATTCCTTAGGGAAATGGAAATTAAAGCCACAAATGAGAATCATTACACACCCACTAGAATGACTAAAAGTTAAAAGTCTGACCATATCATGTGTTGGCAAGGATGTGAGAGCACCTGGACCTCTCATAACACTGCTGTTGGGAATATAAGACGAGACCATTCATTTGGAAAACAGTTTAGCAGTTTCTTTAAAAGTTAAGCATAGACTTCATGTCCATACAAGAGCACAGACCCGTTTTCCTTGCTCCTCTGGATAAAAACAACTAAAAGCCATGGAAATAACTAAGCAGGCAACCAAAGGAGAATTCTGAAAAGTGCTAAGAGGGAGGTAAACTGGTTTGGAATGTCGTGACTGGAAAAACAACACAAGTGGTAGGATGTCTTAAAGTTCCCCACCCAACAAAAGACGGTGACCCAACCTAGCAACAAAAGAGAGCCCAGGTAGTTCATTCCTCCCACAGATCAAACAGAAGTCCCTCAAACTACACCAGGTAAACCCAGTGCCATCAACAAGGGAGCTCTGCTAACAATAAGCAGTAAACAATAAGCCCCACTTCCTACCAGAGACCTGGCATTACAGGGGGTAACCAGCAGGGGACATCCTGCCATAAGCACCCAGACAAGGCAGCCTCTTGTCTTCATTGGCCTGAGACTCCCCTCTCCTGCCTAGAGACACCAGGGTGGCTAGGGTAACTGGTGTGTGGGAGAGGAGAGAGAGGACCAGGGGTTGGGGGAGAAGAAAGTCTCACCATAACAAGCATGTGGCCTCTAGTGCAAAGATAGGGGAAATCCCCCAACAAGCTCTGGGACAGAGAAGCCTCTTAGTTGCTTGAGGCCAGGAGACCCCTCATCCTGGAGAGAGACCCAGCATCCCAGCCTGCGAAGAATCCTTTTATCCCCTCAGGCAGCACCAGCAGGGAGCCCCAGTGGTGCTTAGATAAGCAGACCAAAATGATACCACAATGCAACTAAAAGCTGCTAAAACTCAGTGGAACCACTATCCACCAAAGGAGGTTAAGACCTGCATACTAAACAGAGCACGATACCTACCTGCTAAAAGGAAAGATTAAATAGGAACCTAAACCTCCTAACAATAGAAAATCACCCTTTACTTTAAGAACAACAACAACAACAAAAAAAATCACAACTCACATGAGAAAAGAATCAACTGACACTAACACCAGTGTCTAGATCCAATCAATGAATTCAGTAAAGTTACAGGATTCAAAATGATCATACACAAAATGGTAGCGTTTCTGTACACTAATGATGAATTACATGAAAAGGAAATAAAATGACCCTATTTACAATAGTATCAAAACCAATAAAATATTTAAGAATAAATTTAACCAAGGAGTTGAAAGAAATAAACCCATGCTCCCTATTCAGTCTTCTCCAACACACCATCCCAGTGAGTAGGGAGTGGGGATGATTGGGAATACTTTGTTATAACCAAGTACTTGAGGGTAGAAATCTGGACTTTGCTGGTGTGCTGGGATGCAGCCACAGTGTATTTTATGGTATTTTGCTGGAGTAGAGAGGTTATTCTCTAAAAGTTTTCTGTCTTGCTAGGCTTTTCTGGCCCTTTTGTTGCAGGAAGGGAGCTCCCTTCCAGGGCCTGAGAGTGGGCTCTTGTCTAACACTCAGAAATGAATTGTCCGAGGAGACATACGTGCTGACAAAGCAAAACACTTTATTGGGAAGGGGCACCCAGGTGGAGAGCAGCAGGGTAAGGGAACCCAGGAGAACTGCTCTGCCACGTGGCTCGTGGCTCACAGTCTTGGGATTTATGGTAATTGGGTTAGTTTCCAGGTTGTCTCTGGCCAATCATTGTGACTCAGGGTCGTTCCTTGTGGCGTGTGCATCACTCAGCCAAGATGGATTCCAGTTAGAAGGATCCTGGGAGGTTGGTAGGACATATGGACGGGAATCTGCTCTCTCCTTTTGACCTTTCCTGAATTCTTCTGGTTGATGGTAGCTTGTTAGTTCCTCATTCCTTACCAGGACCTCCTGTTGTAAGATAACTCATGCAAGTGGTTACTATGGTGCTTGGCCAGGGTGGGCAGTTTCAGTCAGTGGTTCCGCTAACATTTTTTTTAACATCTTTATTGGATGCTTTACAATGCTGTGTTAGTTTCTCCTTTATAACAAAGGGAAACAGTAATACATATACATATATCCACATATCTCTTCCCTCTTACATCTCCCTCTGTCCCACCCCCCCATCCCACCCCTCTAGGTGGTCACAAAGCACCGAGCTGATCTACCTGTGCTATGCAGCTGCTTCCCACTAGCTATCTATTTTACATTTGGCAGTGTATATATGTCCATGCCAGTCTCTCACTTTGTCCCAGCTTACCCTTCCCCCTCCCCGTATCCTCAAGCCCATTCTCTAATAGGCCTGTTTCTTTATTCCCGTCTTGCACCTTGGTCCTTCATGACCATTTTTTTTTTTTTAGATTCCATATATATGTGTTAGCATACGGTATTTGTTTTTCTCTTTCTGACTTACTTCACTCTATATGACAGACTCTAGATCCATCCACCTCACTACAAATAACTCAATTTTGTTTCTTTTCATGGCTGAGTGATATTCCATTGTATATATGTGCCACATCTTCTTTATCCATTCATCCAATGATGGACACTTAGGTTGCTTCCATGTCCTGGCTATTGTAAATAGTGCGGCAATGAACATTGTGGCACATGACTCTTTTTGAATTATGGTTTTCTCAGGGTATATGCCCAGTAGTGGGATTGCTGGGTCATATGGTAGTTCTATTTTTAGTGTTTTAAGGGACGTCCATACTGTTCTCTGTGGTGGCTGTATCAATTCACATTCCCACCAACAGTGCAAGAGGGTTCCCTTTTCTCCACACCCTCTCCAGCATTTATTCTTTGTAGAATTTTTGATGATGGCCATTCTGACCGGTGTGAGATGATATCTCATTGTAGTTTGATTTGCATTTCTCTAATGATTAATGATGTTGAGCAGTCTTTCATGTGTTTGTTGGCAATCTGTATATCTTCTTTGGAGAAATGTCTATTTAGGTCTTCTGCCCATTTTTGGATTGGGTTGTTTGTTTTTCTGCTATTGAGCTGCATGAGCTGCTTGTAAATTTTGGAGATTAATCCTTTGTCAGTTGCTTCATTTGCAAATATCTTCTCCCATTCTGAGGGTTGTCTTTTCATCTTGTTTATGGTTTCCTTTGCCGTGCAAAAGCTTTTAAGTTTCATTAGGTCCCATTTGTTTATTTTTGTTTTTATTTCCATTTCTCTAGGAGGTGGGTCCAAAAGGATCTTGCTGTGATTTATGTCATGGAATATTCTGCCTATGTTTTCCTCTAAGAGTTTGATAGTGTCTGGCCTTACATTTAGGTCTTTAATCCATTTTGAGTTTATTTTTGCGTATGGTGTTAGGGAGTGTTCTAATTTCATTCTTTTACATGTACCTGTCCAGTTTTCCCAGAAACACAAATTGAAGAGGCTGTCTTTTCTTCACTCTATATTCTTGTCTCCTTTATCAAAGATAAGGTGACCATATGTGCGTGGGTTTATCTCTGGGTTTCTATCCTGTTCCATTGATCTATATTTCTGTTTCTGTGCCAGTACCATACTGTCTTGATTACTGTAGCTTTGTAGTATAGTCTGAAGTCAGGGAGCCTGAACCCTCCCGCTCCCTTTTTCTTTCTCAACATTGCTTTGGCTATTCAGGGTCTTTTGTGTTTCCATACAAATTGTGAAATTTTTTGTTCTAGTTCTGTGAAAAATGCCAGTGGTAGTTTGATAGGGATTGCATTGAATCTGTAGATTGCTTTGGGTAGTAGAGTCATTTTCACAATGTTGATTCTTCCAATCCAAGAACATGGTACATCTCTCCATCTATTTGTATCATCTTTAATTTCTTTCATCAGTGTCTTATAATTTTCTGCATACAGGTCTTTTGTCTCCTTAGGGAGGTTTATTCCTGGGTATTTTATTCTTTTTGTTGCAATGGTAAATGGGAGTGTTTTCTTGATTTCACTTTCATATTTTTCATCATTAGTGTATAGGAATGCAGGAGATTTCTGTGCATTAATTTTGTATCCTGCTACTTTACCAAATTCATTGATTAACTCTAGTAGTTTTCTGGTAGCATCTTTAGGATTCTCTATGTATAGTATCATGTCATCTTCAAACAGTGACAGCTTTACTTCTTCTTTTCCGATTTGGATTCCTTTTATTTCTTTTTCTTCTCAGATTGCTGTGGCTAAAACTTCCAAAACTATGTTGAATAATAGTGGTGAGAGTGGGCAAATTTGTTTTGTTCCTGATCTTAGTGGAAATGGTTTCAGTTTCTCATCATTGAGGATGATGTTGGCTGTGGGTTTGTCATGTATGCCCTTTGTTTTGTTGAGGTAAGTTCCTTCTATGCCTACTTTCTGCAGGGTTTTTATCATAAATGGGTGTCAAATTTTGTCAAAAGCTTTCTCTGCTTCTATTGAGATGATCTTATGATTTTTCTCCTTGAATTTGTTAATATGGTGTATCACATTGATTGATTTGCATATATTGAAGAATCGTTGCATTCCTGTGATAAACCCCACTTGATCATGGTATATGATCCTTTTAATGTGCTCTTGGATTCTGTTTGCTAATATTTTCTTGAGGATTTTTGCACCTATGTTCATCAGTGATATTGGCCTGTAATTTTCTTTCTTTGCGACATCTTTGGTTTTGGTATCAGGGTGATGGTGGCCTCGTAGAATGAGTTTGGGAATGTTCCTCCCTCTGCTATATTTTGGAAGAGTTTGAGAAGGATAGGTGTTAGGTCTTCTCTAAATGTTTGATAGAATTTACCTGTGAAGCCATCTGGTCCTGGGCTTTTGTTTGTTGGAAGATTTTTAATCACAGTTTCAATTTCAGTGCTTGTGATTGGTCTGTTCATATTTTCTATTTCTTCCAGGTTCAGTCTCGGAAAGTTGTGCTTTTCTAAGAATTTGTGCATTTCTTCCATGTTGTCCATTTTTTGGTATATAGTTGCTGGTAGTAGTTTCTCATGATCCTTTGTATTTCTGCAGTGTCAGTTGTTACTTCTCCATTTTCATTTCTAATTTTATTGATTTGAGTCCACTCCCTATTTTTTGTGATGAGTCTGGCTAATGGTTTATCAATTTTGTTTATCTTCTCAAAGAACCAGCTTTTAGTTTTATTGATATTTGCTATTGTTTCCTTCATTTCTTTTTCATTTATTTCTGATCTGATTTTTATGATTTCTTTCCTTCTGCTATGTTTGAGGTTTTTTTGTTCTTCTTTCTCTAATTGCTTTAGGTGTAAGGTTAAGTTGTTTATTTGAGATTTTTCTTGTTTCTTGAGGTAGGAATGTATTGCTATAGACTCCCCTCTTAGAACTGCTTTTGCTTCATTCCATAAGTTTTGGGGCATCGTGTTTTCATTGTCATTTGTTTCTAGGTTTTTTTGATTTCCTCTTTGATGTCTTCACTGATCTCTTGGTTATTTAGTAGTGTATTGTTTAGCCTCCATGTGTTTGTATTTTTTACAGATTTTTTTCCTGAAGTTGATATCTAGTCTCATAGTGTTTTGGTCGGAAAAGATACTTGATATGATTTTAGTTTTCTTAAATTTACCAAGGCTTGATTTGTGACCCAAGATATGATCTATCCTGGAGAATGTTCCATGAGCACTTGAGAAGAAAGTGTATTCTGTTGTTTCTGGATGGAATGTCCTATAGATATCAATTAAGTCCACCTGTTTAATGTATCATTTAAAGCTTGTGTTTCCTTTTTTATTTTCATTTTGGATGATCTGTCCGTTGGTGAGCATGGGATGTTAAAGTCCACTACTATGATTGTGTTACTGTCGATTTCCCCTTTTATGGCTGTTAGTATTTGCCTTATGTATTGATGTGCTTCTATGTTGGGTGCATAAATATTTACGATTGTTTTATCTTTTTCTTGGTTTGATCACTTGATCATTATGTAGTGTCCTTCTTTGTCTCTTGTAATAGTTTTTGTTTTAAAGTCTATTTTGTCTGTTATGAGAATTGCTACTGCAGCTTTCTTTTAATATCAATTTGCATGGAATATATTTTTCCTTCCCCTCACTTTCAGTCTCTATGTGTCCGTAGGCATGAAGTGGGTCTCTTGTAGACAGCATATATACAGGTCTTGTTTTTGTATCCATTCAGCCTGTCTGTGTCTTTTGGTTGGAGCATTTAATCCATTTACATTTATGGTAATTATCAATATGTATGTTCCTATTACCATTTTCTTTATTGTTTTGAGTTTGTTATTGTAGCTCTTTTCCTTCTCTTGTGTTTCCTGCCTACAGAAGTTCCTTTAGCATTTTTTGTAAAGCTGGTTTGGTGGTGCTGAATTCTCTTAGCTTTTGCTTGTCTGTAAAGGTTTTAATTTCTCCATCAAATCTGAATGAGATCCTAGCTTGGTAGAGTAATCTTGGTTGTAGGTTTTTCCCTTTCATCACTTTAAATATGTCCTTCTACTCCCTTCTGGCTTGCACAGTTTCTGCTGAAAGATCAGCTGTTAACCTTATGGGGATTCCCTTGTGTGTTATTTGTTGTTTTTCCCTTGCTGCTTTTAATACGTTTTCTTTGTATTTAATTTTTGATAGTTTGATTAATATGTGTCTTGTCGTGTTTCTCCTTGGATTTATCCTGTATGGGACTCTCTGTGCTTCCTGGACATGATTAACTATTTCCTTTCCCAATTAACTATTTCCTTTCCCATATTAGGCAAGTTTTCAACCATAATCTCTTCAAATATTTTCACAGTCCCTTTCTTTTTCTCTTCGTCTTCTGGGACCCCTATAATTCGAATGTTTGTGCATTTAATGTTGTCCCAGAGGTCTCTCAGACTTTCCTCAATTCTTTTCTTTTTTTTTTTTTTTTCCTTTCTTCTGCTCTGCAGTAGTTATTTCCACTCTTTTATCTTTCAGGTCACTTTTCCATTCTTCTGCCTCAGTTATTCTTCTCTTGATCCCTTGTAGAGAATTTATAATTTCATTTATTGTGTTGTTCATCACTGTTTGTTTGCTCTTTAGTTCCTCTTAGGTCCTTGTTACATATTTCTTGTCTTTTCTCATTCTATTTCCAAGATTTTGGATCATTTTTACTATCATTATTCTGAATTCTTTTTCAGGTAGACTGCCTATTTCCTCTTCATTTATTAGGTCTGGTTGTTTTTTACCTTGCTCCTTCATCTGCTATGTGTTTTTCTGTCTTCTCATTTTGCTTAATTTACTGTGTTTGGGGTCTCCTTTTCTCAGGTTGCAGGTTTGTAGTTCCTGTTTTTTCAGTGTTTGTCCCCAGGGGCTATGATTGGTTTAGTGGGCTGTGTAGGCTTCCTGGTGGAGGGGACTACTGCCTGTGTTCTGGTGGATGAGGCTGGATCTTGTCTTTCTTGTGGACAGCTCCATGTCTGGTGGTGTGTTTTGGGGTGTCTGTGGCCTTATTATGATTTTAGTCTGCCTCTCTGCTAATGGGTGGGGTTGTGTTCCTGTGTTGCTAGTTGTTTGGCATAGTGTGTCCAGCACTGGAGCTTGCTGGTTGTTCAGTGGAGCTGGGTCTTGGTGTTGAGATGGAGATCTCTGGGAGATTTTTGCCATTTGTTATTACATGGAGCTGAGAGGTCTCTTGTAGACCAATGTCCTGAACTTGGCTCTCCCACCTCAGAGGCACAGCCCTGATGCCTGGCTGGAGCACCAAGAGCCTGTCATCCACACATCTCAGAATCAAAGGGAGAAAAAAAAAGAAAAAAAGAAAGAAGAAGGTAAAATAAAATAAAATAAAGTTATTAAAATAAAAATTAAAAAATAATTTTTGAAAAATATTTTTAAAGTAATTAAAACAAAAAGAAAGAAAGAAGAGAGCAACCAAACCAAAAAATAAATCCACCAATGATAACAAGTGCTAAAAAGTATACTAAAAGTTACTGAAATTAAAAAGCAATACTTTTTAGAAAAGTGTCAAAAAATATTTTTATATACTGAGAAATAATCTTAACCAAAGATACAAAAAACCTGCACACCAAAAATTAAAAATTACTAAGATATATTAAAGAAGACCTAAATAAATAGAGGGGTATGTCAGCTAATGAATTAAAGACTCATTATCACTGAAGTCAAGTCTCCCAAAATTTATCCATAGGTAAAATGCAATCTCAATCAAAATCCAAACACCCTTTTTGTACTAAGTGGGAGACAATATCTGCGAACAATATATCTAAGGGGTTGTTATCCTTTTGTATATACTATATATTTTTATATAAAGAATTCATAGAACATAATATCAAAACAACTTGATTAAAAAATGGGTAGGGCCTCCCTGGTGGCGCAAGTGGTTGAGAGTCCGCCTGCCGATGCAGGGGATACTGGTTCGTGCCCCGGTCTGGGAGGATCCCATATGCCGCGGAGCGGCTGGGCCCGTGAGCCATGGCCGCTGAGCCTGCGCGTCCGGAGCCTGCGCGTCCGGAGCCTGTGCTCCGCAACGGGGGAGGCCACAACAGTGAGAGGCCCGCATACCACAAAAAAAAAAAAAAAAAATGGGCAGAGGATGGGACTTCCCTGGTGATGCAGGTGTTAAGAATCCTCCTGCCATGCAGCGGACACAGGTTCAAGCCCTGGTCTGGGAAGATCCCACATATGGGAGCAACTAAGCCCGTGCACCACAACTACTGAGCCTGTGCTCTAGAGCTCGCGAGCCACACTACTGAGCCTGCGTGCCTTGAGCCCATGCTCTGCAACAAGAGAAGCCACCACAATGAGAAGCCCGTGCACTGCACCCAAGAGTAGCCCCTGCTTGACGTAACTAGAAAAAGACTGAGCACAGCAACAAAAACCCAGTGCAGCCAAAAAAAGAAGTAAATAAATTTTTAAAATGGGCAGAGGACCTGAACACATTTTTCAGAGAAGACATACAGATGGCCAACAGGTGCATGAAAAGATGCTCAGCCTCACTAATCATCAGGGAAATGCAAATCAAAAACACAATGAGCTATCACTTAACAATGATGAGAATGGCTATTATCAAAAAGACAACAAATAACAAGCATTGGCAAAGATGTGGAGAAAAGGGAACCTTCGTGCACTGTTGGTGGGAATGTAAATTGATGCAGCTACTATGAAAAACAGTATGGAGATTCCTCAAAAAATTAAAAATAGAACTACCACATGACCCAGCAATTCCATTCCTGGGTCTTTATCTAAAGAAAACAAAAACACTAATTAGAAAAGATATATGTACCCCTGTGTTGATTGCAGCATTATTTGCAATAGCTAATATATGTAAACAACATAAGTGCCCGTCAATAGACAAATAAAGAAGATGTGAGATATACGTGTGTGTGTGTGTATACTGAGTCATAAAAAAGTATGAAATCTTGCCATTTGACACAACGTGGATGGATGGACCTGGAGATGATTTTGCTAAGTGAAATAAGGCAGACAGAGAAAGACAAATAATGTATGATTTCACTTATATGTGGAATCTGAAAAACAAAACAAATGAACCAACATATCAAAACAGAAACAGAGTTATAGATACAGAGAACAAACAGTTGGCTGACAGAAGGGAGGGGGGTTGGGGAAGAAAGAAATAGGTGAGGGAGGTTAAAAGGTACATACTTCCAGCTGCAAAATAAATGTCACAGGTATGAAATGTACAGTATAGAGAATATAGTCAGTAACTGTGCAATATCTTTGTATGGTTACATATCATAACTAGAATTATCATGGTGATCATTTTGAAATGCATAGGAATATTGAATTACTATGTTGTGTAACAGGAACAAACATAGTGTTGTAGGTCAATTACTATATTCTTAAAAAACAAACTCATAGAAAAAGAGATCAGATTTATGGTTACAGAGGCAGAGTCAGGGGAGGGGAAATTGGATGAAAGCAGTCAAAATGTACAAAATTCCAGTTATAAACAATTGCTAGGATTGTAAAGTACAACATCATAAGTACAGTTAACAATGCTGTATGTTATATATGAAAGTTGTTAAGTTAGTAAATCCTAAGAGGATTTACCACAAGAATAAAAAAACTTTTTTTCTTATTTCTTTACTTTTGTATCTATGTGTGATGATGGATGGTCACTAAATTTTTTGTGATAATCATTTCATAATTTATATGTCAAATCATTATTTTGTACACCTTAAACTTTTACAGTGCTGTATGTCAATTATATCTCAGTAAAACTGAAAGAAAAAAGCCAATTTGGACATTTATATGGAAATTCAAAAGACTTAGAATAGCTAAAATAATCTTGAAGAGTTGGAAGACTTATGCTAATTAATCTAAATCATTACTATAAAGTAACAGTAATTAAAGAAGTGAATTTTCGACATAACAAAACAACAGATTATTGGAATGGAACAGAGAAATCAACTCACAATTATATGATCAATTGATTGTTTTAAAATACACCAATGCAATTGAATAGGGAAAGAAAAGCCATCTCAAATATGGTGCCAGAACAACTAGATATCAGTATGGGGGGGGGGAAGTATAAGCCTCAACTCCTAGTATATAACTGCTGTGACTTTATTAAATTAACATTTGTTAAGTAGAACCCCGGGATGTCTGGATGGTGAGCTGTGGTTCAACAAAAGACAAGGAAATCGAAATAGAAGTTTATTACTCACAGGTTTCTGGAGGAAGTACTCACATGCCTGAGGGGTCACACTTCAAGGTCAAAGCAGGGTGTGGGCAGAGAAAGCCTGACACTACCTAGTACATGCCTTTATTAGGGTCTTTGCGTGAAATGCTTTGAGGTTCCCAGATTAAGCCAGATTGGTCAATTCAGTCCCCCAAAAGAGCAAAGGTTTGGTATGTTCCTTGAGGTTCGTATCTAAGGGGAAGGCCCTGGGAGGCGAGGAGACTGATTATCACAAGGGCCATCAGGGAGTTCTATCATCAACTTACATTTAACTCTGTGGGCTGTTTTCTAGGACATGTGATGGAGGGAGGGGCTAGTGTCAGTTCAAGGTCTCTGCAGGCTGTGTGGTGACACAAAATGGATGCTGAGGCAGCAATATTATGGAGTAGTTTAACTAAACTGTCAACATACAGAGGAAGGTGGCCAAGATGGAAGTGTTGGAAGACCCTGAGTTCACCTCCTCCCATGGTGCACCAAAATTACAACTATTTACAGAGCAAGTATCAATGAGAACTACCTGAAGACTAGCAGGAAATATTTTCTAGAACTAAAGATATAAAGAAAGAACCACAACAAGATGGGTAGGAGAGGTGGAGACATAGTATTGTCAAGTCCCATACCCCTGGGTAGGAGATCCACAAACGGGAAAATAATTAAAATTGCAGAGGTTCCCTCAAAGGAATGAGAGGTCTGAGCTACATATTGGACTCTCCAGCTCAGGGGTCCTGCATGGGGAAGATGAGCCCCCAGAATATTTGGTTTTGAAGGCCAGTGGGGTGACTTTGGGAAGTGCTGTGGGAAATAGAGACTCCACTCTTAAAGGGTGCACACACAATCTCACGTGCTCCAGCACTCAGGACAGAAGCAGTAATCTGAAAGGAGCCTGGGTTAGACCCACTTGCTGATCTTGGAGAGTCTCCTAGAGAGGTTAGAAGCAAGTGGGACTCATCCTGGGGACACAGACACTGGCAGCAGCCATTTTGGGAAGCTTGTTCTACCATGTGGACACTAGTGCTAGCAACTGCATTTTGGCATCCTCCCTCTAACTTATTAGTGCCAGGACCCAACCCTGCACACCAGCCCATGGCACCAGTCCTGGGATGCCACAGACCAAGAGCTAGTTGGGCAGGAACGCAGCCCCATCCACCAGGAGACAAGCTGCTGTAGGACCTCCTGAGCCTTCACCCACCCCAGAACCGAGCCCTGACTACTGGAGTGTTGGTATCAGCCCTAGGATGCAGCCTCACTCAACAGGGTATGGGTACCAGCTCAGAAACCCCCTGACACTGGTCCTGCCCACCTGTGGGTCAACACCAGCTCTGGGACCCCACTCCCATAGCCAGAGTCCCCAGGCTCTGACCCTGCCCACCTGTGGGCCAGCACTAGCTTTTGAAGCACCTGGGGCTCTGTAGCCAACCACCTTGTGACCTGGCTCTGTCCACCAGCAGGCCAGCATCAGGATCAGGATTCTCTTCCTTTGCAGTTGGCCATGCAACCGGCTGTGCTGCAACCTGGCCCCATCTACCAGTGGCCAGCATCCACTGCACAAGGCAGAGCGTGGAAACCAACCAGACCATGGGCCAGGCGTGCCTACTAACACACCCACAGCAGTCAGCCTGCCTCAACAGAAGGGCCCATGCAGCCCACAGAGAGGACATCCCTAGAACATACAGCATTCCCAGAGGGGAATGCACTGGTGGATCCCATAGGATGTTTCCTACATAAGCCCACTTCTCCAAGATCAGAAAATGTAACCAATTTACTAAATACATTGGAATAAAAACAGCAAATTAGGCAAAATGAGGCAACAGAAGAATATGTTCCAAATGAAGGAACAAGATAAAGCCCCAGAAGAAAAACTAAGTGAAATGGAGACAAGCAATCTACCCAATAAAGAGTTTAAGGTAATGATAATAAAGATGCTCAAAGAACTTGGGAGAAGAATGGATAAACAGAGTGAGAACTTAGATGTTTTAACAGAGTTAGAAAATATAAAGAAGAACCAAACAGAGATGAAGAATACAATAAGTGAAATACAAAACACACTAGAAGAAATCAATGTAGATTAGATGATACAGAGGAAGAGATCAGGGAACTGAAAGACAGAGTAGTGGAAATCACTGAAGCTGAACAGAAGAAAGAATTTTAAAAAATGAAGACAGTTAAGAGACCTCTGAGACACCATCAAGCATACTAACATTCACATTATAGGGGTACCAGAAAGAGCAGAGAGAGAGAAAGGGGCATAGGACATAGCTGAAGACATAATATCTGAAAAATACCCTAACCTGGGAAAGGAAACAGACATCCATGTCCAGGAAGCACAGAGAGTTCCAAACAGGATCAACCCAGAGAGGACCACACCAAGACACATTATAATTAAAATGTCAAAAATTAAAGATAAAGAGAGAATATTAAAAGCAGCAAGGGAAAAGCAACAAGTTATGTACAAGGGAACTCCCATAAGGCTATCAACTGACTTTTCAGCAGAAATGCTGCAGGGCAGAAGGGAGTGGCACGATATATTTAAAGTGATGAAAGGCAAAAGCATATAACCAAGAATACTCTACCTTCTTTAAGATTTGAAGGAGAAATCAAAAGTTTTACAAGCAAGCAAAAGCTAAAAGAGTTCAGCATCACAAAACATCTTTTCTCTAAGTGAAAAAGAAAAGACCACAACTAGAAATATGAAGAATTCAAAAGGAAAGATGTCATTGGAAAAGGCAAAAACAGTAGTCAATCAACCACTTATAAAGCTAGTAGGAAGGTTAAAATACAAAAGTAGTGATATCATCTATTTCCACAATAAGTAGTTAAGGGATACACAAAACAAAAGGATGTAAAATATGATGTCAAAAACAGTAAACAAAGTGGGGGGGAGGAGTAAAAATGCAGGGTTGTTAAATGCATTTCAAATTAAGTTCAGCAACTTAAAATAATCATGTATATGTGTAGATTACTATGTATAAACCTCATGGTAACCACAAACCAAAAATTATAGAAGATACACACACAAAAAAGAGGAAGGAATCCAAATATAACACTAAAGATAGTCATCAAATCATAAGTGAAGAGAGCAGAAGAAAAGAACAAAAAAGATAAATCAACTATACTTCAATTGATAAAAAGTGATTGCATATATAGTTGGACAAAAAAAACAACTACAAAAACAACCACAAAACAAAGAATAAAATGTCAATAAGTATATACCTATCAATGATTAAATGTAAATGTACTAAATGCTCCAATTGAAAGACAGAGTATCTGGATGTATAAAAAAACAAGACCCATATATATGCTGTATGGAATATTAGCCATAAAAAGGAATGAAATCTTGCCATTTACGACAACATGGATGGACTTAGAGGGTAATATTTAAGTGAACTAAGTCAGACAGAGAAAGACAAATACTGTACAGTGTGAGTAATATAGTCAATAATTATGTAATGTCTTTGTATGGTGACATATGACAACTAGTCTTATTATGGTGACCATTTTGAAATGTAGGGAAATATTGAATCACTATGTTGTGTACCAGAAACTAACACAGTGTTGTAGGTCAATTATACTTCAAAAATAAATAAACAAACTCATAGAAAAAGAGATCAGATTTATGGATACCAGAGGCAGGGGGTAGTGGGAGGGGGTATTGAATGAAGGTAGTCAAAAGGTACAAACTTCCAGTTATAAGATAAATAAGTACTATGGATGTAATGTACAACATGATAAATTTAGTTACTACTGCTGTATGTTATATATAAAAAGTTGTTAAGAAAGTAAATCCTGGGCCTCCCTGGTGGCGCAGTGGTTGAGAGTCCGCCTGCCGATGCAGGGGATACGGGTTCGTGCCCCGGTCCGGGAGGATCCCATATGCCGCGGAGTGGCTGGGCCCGTGAGCCATGGCCGCTGAGCCTGCGCATCCGGAGCCTGTGCTCCGCAACGGGAGAGGCCACAACAGTGAGAGGCCCGCATACCACAAAAAAAAAAAAAAAAGAAAGTAAATCCTAAGAGTGCTCAACACAAGGAAAAAATATTTTTTTCTGTTTCTTTAATGTTAATATATATGAGATGTTGGATGTTCAATAAACAACTTACTGTGATAATTGTTTCATGATGTATTTAAGTCAAATCATTATATTGTACAGCTTAAAATTATACATGTCAGTTATATCTAAATAAAACTGGAAGAAAAAATAATTATAACACATACAAAAATTAATTCAAGATGTAAACTAATGTGTTTAAAAGTATAAAGCTTCTAGAGAAAACAAGATAATTTGTTAGTAAACCTTGGGTAGGCAAAGATCATCATCATTATAGTTAACATAGCAGGATCATTACAGTTAACAGTGAAATGTTAAAAACATTCCCTATAAAATCTGAAAGTAGACAAGGATGGCCATAATCTCCATGGCTACAGAACATGCTATTGAAGGTGCTAGACTTCATAGTAAGATTTTTAAAAAATAGAAATTAAAAAGGTTTGCAAAGGAAGAAATAAACACTCAAGATTCACAGAAATAAAGGTCTACATAGAGTGAACAGATGATTACACTTAACAAGTGAGTTTAGCAAGGTTGCTAGATGTCAAGTTGATATACAAAAATCCACTGAGTTCTGTATATCAACAATAGTGAAAAAGATTAAAGATAACCCAACTTAAATTCAAACTCTCTATAAAATAAAATAACTACCTAGGAGAAAACATCTGGAACTCACTCAAAATAAGGAGGGCTGGTGTCTATTCAAAATATGTAAGTCCCTTTATCACTCAATAAAAATAAACAACACAAAACAATGGGCCACAAAAATCCAGTCAATAGAAACAAAAATACAAATGGTTAACAAATACATACAAAACAGGCTCAAACTCAAAAGTCATTAAGAAATACAAATTAAAATGAGACATAGCCCTTTCGATTGGCCAAATTCTTGAAATTAATTCATCTTTTTGAATAATATATGCATAGTAAAACACACAAACACACAAGCATACCCACAAAATTTACAAAGTAGAAAAGTGTACAGAAAAAAGTAAGCTGTTTCTCCCATCTCTAGGCCCCATTCGTTGGTACCTGTGATCAGAACAATTACTCTTACCACTTTCTTATATATTCTGACAGGGACAGTTCAAGTATATAATAGCATATATGAACACTCCCCTTTCAACTCAATGGCTAGTATCATAGGCACAGTTTCTCATGCTGTTAATGGGAAGTCAGGTTGACTTCCACTGGCATCTTGAAAACACTTCAATGCCAAAATCTTGCTGCCAGTACCAACCCTAAAAGCTATTTGCCTCCTGACTGTATACATGTGTATAAGGAAGTTCCTTATTTCACTGCTTGGAACTGCCAACAATGTAAACCATTGAATGTGCCTCTGCAGACATGGTTATCTAATTTTGTGGGAGAAATTGTACCCAGTAAAGGACAATCACACAGTTGACAATGGTTGAAGATGGATAATGATACACAGATGTTCCTGTTACTGTTCAACTTTTGTGTATGTTTGAAACTTTCCATTACAAAGTTAAAGAACAATTAAGCCCCTTCATTCTCTGCCCTTTCTCAGAATTAGTGCAAAGTTGCAATGCAATCTGATTTTATTTAAAAAGATAAACTTTGTTTCATTATCTCCAGTTGATTTTTCAAAATTAAGTCTCATAAAAAGTTTCCCCCACAATTTCCTAGGAGATTTTGGTCTTTCCTTTGAGTTGATGTTCTCTAAACATGCCTTTTCTGTACCACTTACTCCCCAGTCACAAGACCTCCTGTTTTTGCCTTTCCCTTGCATGGAACTGCAAAATCTGCCTGAAATCCATTGGCAAGCAAAGAGTGGTAGGTGTGGATGTGTAAATACAAAGCTTAACTCACCTGAGTCTGAGCCATCCTCTGCAATCTGGAGGAATGGTGGGCATTATGGCCTCACTGTCCTTGCCTCTGAGTGAGGGTGTCTTCCTGGGCTTTCCCTGGTCCTTACCCTATCTGATCCTCTACTGTGGACCTTGAGACAAGGGAAGCCACCAGCACCCAGGCTGAATCCCTGGTACTCTAAAGGAGAAGAGGCTTCATGGGGGCTGTGCCTGACCCAGGTGCTCTGAAGGATCAATCACATAACAGAGGCAGGCATGCTGCAGATCACTAAACAAGAACACCATCAAACCAATTCTGGAGTCAGGCAGGTGGGGTCCAAGAGAGGCCAGAAGATAAGGACTTACAGGCTGGGAGAACAGGAAGATGAGCTTATAAGGCCCTTGTGAGAGGTTGTGAGGCCCTCAGCACAGCATCTGGCAAAGGGCACACCCTCTGTATGATGGGGTATGATGCAGCCTGACTTAGAGATTGTCCATATCACAGGTGACCCACATAACTTAACATGCAACCAGCACTCCTGATACTTCAATCCCTATTAAGGCAAATGTAGCCTCTTCCAGTGAGAACAAAACCCTGACCCTGCCCCAGATGGGCCTGCCACCATGCCTCATGTGTAGGGCAGAGATGTGAATGCAGGCTCCCACAAGTGGTGCTGATAGCACATAGGGATAAAATGAAATACAAAATTTTACTGTTGAAACATGTCTCCAGACCTCAAAAAGAAACAATGACCTGGCCCAAGGATCAAGTTTCCCAGGCCCCAGAAGCTCCTGATAAGCATCACTTGTCCTGGGACATGGGGTCTCTAAAGGTACAGGGCCACTGTGTCCTGAAGTCACCTACCATGCCAGAGAAAAACACAGGTAGGGGTTGAAACTGCACTGGGAAATTTGTGAACATTCTACCCCATGACTCCAGCAGGGCTTGCCAGCTTTAGCTCTGACTGCATTTTTTTCCCTATAATGTCCTTCATGTTATTTTTTAACACCAATTATTTGGCACACAGGCCATCATAAAGTCCCCAGGACTCTTTTCTCCACCCCATCCCTTAGCCCCCGGCACCCAGAGTGGTTTTAAAAATTGAAACAGATCTCTTCACTCCCTACTTTAACACCCTCCCGTGGCTTCCCACAGTCACAGTCAACCCTGTTATGCCATTTTCCTCACTGCACTTAACACTACATGAAGTCACCTTCCTCATCTGTTTGTATATATACATACTGCCTGTCATCCCTACCATAACACGAATATTGTTACCTGGATCACTGGTTCTTTTGTTTTTCAAGTTAATTGCATTTTATTATTGTGCTAGGATGTGGTTTGTCTATCCTTAAGCAGAGCAGCATAATGTAAAGTATAAGGTGAATGTTGCCAAACTTTTATGTATGTCTACTTTATTTTGGCCTGTGAATTTATTTATTTATTGAAGTAGAGTTGATTCACAATATTATATTAATTTCAGGTATACAGCATAATGATTCAGTATTTTTGCAGATTATATTCCATTAAAAGTTATTACAAGCTAGTGGCTATAATTCCCTGTGCTATACAATATATCATTGTTGCTTATCTATTTTATAGATAGTAGTTTGTATCTTTTAATCCCACACCTATAATTTGTCTCTCCTTACTTCAGTAAACACTAGTTCATTTTCTAATCTATGAGTCTGTTTCTGTTTTGCATGTACATTCATTTGTATTATTTTTTAGATGCCACATATGAACGATATCATACAGTATTTACCTTTCTCTACCTGCCTTATTTCACTAAGCATAATATTCTCTAGGTCTATCCATGTTGTTGCAAATGGAAGAATTTCATTCTTTTTTATGGCTGAGTAACATTCCATTAAATAAAATATATATATATATATATATATATATATATATATATATATATATTCACATCTTCTTTATTCATTCGTCTATATTGATGGGCACTTGGGTTGCTTCCATGTCTTAGCTCTTGTAAATAGTGCTACTATGAACATTGGGGTGCATGTATCTTTTTGAATTAGTGTTTTCATTTTCTTCAGATATATACCAAGGAGTGGAATTGCTGGCTCATGTGGTAGTTCTATTTTCAGTTTTTTGAGGAACCTCCATACTGTTTTCCACAGTGACTACATGAATTTACATTCCTACCAACAGTGTACAAGGATTTCCTTTTCTCCACGTCCTCTCCAACATTTGTTATTTGTAGATTTTTTTTTTTTTTTTTTTTTTTTTTTTTACGGTATGCTGGCCTCTCACTGTTGTGGCCTCTCCCGTTGCAGAGCACAGGCTCCGGATGCGCAGGCTCAGCGGCCATGGCTCATGGGCCCAGCCGCTCTGGGGCATGTGGGATCTTCCCGGACCAGGGCACGAACCCATGTCCCCTGCATCGGCAGGCAAACTCTCAACCACTGTGCCACCAGGGAAGCCCTATTTGTAGACTTTTTGATGATAGCCCTTCTGACATGTATGAGGTGATATCTCATTGTGGCTTTGATTTGTACTTCTCTAATAATTTGCAATGTTGAGGGTGTTTTTCATGTGCCTGTTAGCCATCTGTAAGTCTTCATTGGAAAAATGTCTATTCAGGTCTTCTGCCCATTTTTTTAATTGGGTTGTTTGGGTTTTTTTTTTTATATTGAGTTGTATGAGCTGTTTATATATTTTGGATATTAACCACTTGTAAGTCACATCATTTGCAAGTATTTTCTCCCATTCTGTAGGCTGTCTTTTCATTTTGATGATGGCTTCCTTTGCTGTGCAAATACTTTTAAGTTTAAGTATATCCCATTTGTTTATTTTTGTTTTTATTTCTTTTGCCTTAGGAGACAGATCCAAAAAATATTGCTACAATGTATGTCAAAGAGTGTTCTGCCTATGTTCACCTCTAGGAGTTTTATGGTTTCAGGTCTTACATTTAGATCTCTAATCCATTTTGAGTTTATTTTTGTATATGTTGTGAGGGAATGTTCTAATCTCATTGTTTCATATGTAGCTGTCCAGTTTTTCCAGCACTACTTGTTGAAGAGTCTGTCTTTTCTCCATTGTATATTCTTGTCTCCTTCAGTGTAGATTAATTGACCATAGGTGCGTGGGTTGATTTCTGTGCTCTCTATTCTGTTCCATTGAGCTACATGTCTGTTTTTGTGCCAGTACCATGGTGTTTTGATTACTGTAGCTTTGTCGTATAGTCTGAAGTCTGGGAAGATGATACCTCAGCTTTCTTCTTTTTTTTGTCAAAATTGCTTTGGCAATTTGGGGTACCATTTGGTTCCATATGAATTTTAGGGATCACTGGTTCTTGATTCACATAGGTGCACAATAAATATTTTCTGAATAGAGGAGTTTGAGCAAAGGACGGCAAGGAAGGCAAATATTCCTGTTCATTGACTTAAGTGAAGCTGCCATGTACCTTCTTCTGCAGATCCAGCTCATAATCCATTCAGTCATCAACATGGGAAATAAAGTGATCAAATTCTCATAAGTTAATTAACATAAAAGTTGACATTTCAGTTCAGTAAATAGTGGATGATGTTACAAAAATTACCATCTGTGAGGAAGAAAATAAAATAGGAGAAGGGGGCCTCCCTGGTGGCACAGTGGTTGAGAGTCCGCCTGCCGATGCAGGGGACACGGGTTCGTGCCCTGATCCCGGAGGATCCCACATGCCGCGGAGCGGCTGGGCCCGCGAGCCATGGCCGCGGGGCCTGTGTGTCCGGAGCCTGTGCTCCGCAACGGGAGAGGCCACAGCAGTGAGAGGCCCGCGTACAGCAAAAAAAAAAAAAAAAAAAAAAAAATAGGAGAAGGTATATTAGCTTAATAGCTAACATTTGTTGAGCAGTTATTCTATGCCATACACATGTATTAACTCATTTAATTCTCTCAGTGGAGATGCAGAGAGTCAAAGAAAACTGCCCAAGGTCACAAAGGTCATAAAGGGTGGAGCCAAGATCTAAAAAATTCATGAGGCAACTTGAATGTGGTGATGGTTTCACAAAATGCATAAATACTACACCAAAAGAGCTGATTTTGTTGAATGTAAATTTAAAATAACTTTAAAAAATTCATAGGTGGTAATTATGAAAAAAATTGGAGATGAGTTAAAGGGAGACAAATAACTTAGCACTAAGCACATGAATGCACTGTACTAATAACTATTAAAATCTATACTTGTGACCAGGGTATCAAGAAAGTGTCTACCAACTGACCCTATTAATGACTACCCCCAATCAGTCAGTCATTCACTGACCTCACCTGATCCTCATCACTGAACCCATGGATCCTCCTCACTAAATTTCACTGACCCCAATTATTACAGCCACGAATCTCTTATTACTGAACTCAATGAAAGCCATCACCAATCGCACAGACTCTCCTCACTGATGCCCCCAAACCAGTGTTACTATCCCATAAAACCCACATTCCTGGCCCGACATCCATGCCATCAGCGAGCAGGAAGCCCCACATTAGTGTCCCCACATCGTGAAGCCCACACATCCCTGTCACTCATATCACAGAAGCCTGAATCACTGGGGACACAGTCATCCTTAGTGAGCCTACATTGACCTCACAGGTGTTGCATCAGTGACCTGGACACCATCAGTCAATGCACTCACGAGAGAGACCAGTCATTCTGATTTTCATGGGATTAGCTACGTTCATGGCTCCACCTGGGAGTTCTGGGCTAACCGAGACAAATCGGTTAGCCTGGAACCAAAATTTACCACCCCATCAGCGAGCACAGAGCACCCTCAGTGACTCCCAAACTCAACCATCACTGCCTGACCATCACTGAGTGTGACCATCACACTCTCTGGACCACAGATTTCTGTGCTTACATTGATCCCAGCAATAACAAACACGGAATTCCAAAATGACTCTCGCTTTTGGAACCTCTCTCCTCTGTCAGAACGAGCCTGAGGCTGTGCACTGATCAGTGGGACCACAGGACTCCTTGCCAACAGTAACAAACATGCCCCCCACCCGCACCCCCACAGCCCTCCTTCGCTGCTGCTCGTGTCCAGGAACAAGACGGCAGCACCCAACTCATAGTTTTTGCTTTGAGACAGTAATATTGGTAAGGCCTTTCTTCCATACGGAGTAGGTGCCTTCCGGGGACCTCAAGGATTCTCTCTGGAGGGAGGAGAATGGGAGGCGGGTGGATTCGGGTCCAGAATCGTTCAGGAGAAAGTTTGGGATTAAGACTTGGAAAAGAAAATCTCTTACGTGGAAAAGTCAGACCGGTGGCAGTATGGTGGGCTCTGTAGGGACACAGGCTAGGGGCTGGGGACCAGTCCAGATGGGAGCCCCAGGTAACAGGGCCCGTATGCAGCACTTCCCATACGTGACATTTCTCACATAAGAAAAACTGACTATCAGAAAGGCTTCCAAGTCCAGCAGTTAATCCACCTGGTTAACTCTCCTCTGTGTTGTATTCATTACCCTCATGGATTTCCAGAGCCATCAGGATGGTGACAAAGACCCTCCTGGACCAAACCTGAATGAGACTCTTCTGAGCACTCTTCTCCACTAGGCCCCAACCTTGGGCTCTGTCCTTGGAATGCTTAGTCTGGTATTAGCAAGAATCCTAGAGTGAAAATCTCCCACCCTTGGTATCTGATCACCTTTAATATCTGATCAAATTACTCATCCTCGCTCTCCATATCTTATCACCCTGGCTGGCTTTGGGCAAGAATCTTGTTGCATCCTTGAAGAATTCCCTCTAGGCTTGGTGTTTCCTTAGTAGTTTTCCATCATCCTGCTCCTTGGCTATAAATCCCCCTCTTATTCTTGGTGTATTCAGAGCCGAGCCCAATCCCTCTCCCCTACTGCAAACCCCTTTGCAGTAGTCAGTGTATATGATGCATCTATCATTATGGTCCAGAATAAAGTCTGCCTTGTTGTTTTAACGTGTCCAAATAATTTTTTCTTCAATAATAGGGAAATAAAAAAATAGCTGAGATATCTTTATACCAGAAATACAGCTTTACATGAAAAATACAGCTTCCAGTCAGCAGAGGGAAAGAGGGAAACTGAATAAGTAAGGACTAAGGGCAAAGAGCTTGGCATCTGGGAAATCAGACTTTGTCTGAACTCTGAACTCTCAAGAGGCATATGGCTTATGGCCTCCTATGAGCTCCACTATCTGCCCTCTTTGTCCCAGGCCCCTCTCCTTAACTCCCCCAAATCTCAGGTCAGCCACTCCTTTCATGGAAACTGAGCCTTTGCCAAATGGCAGGTGCTATTAAATCTGAGGTTAATATAAAATTCAGTCTTAGTTCTCTTGATCACATTTCTAACCTGTATTTTTTCCCCAGGTGCTTGCATACAAAGATATGACCTCCCTATCATGTACAGGGCCCTGAGGTAAGGCCTGATTCAGTGCTCAGGAACCTCTTTACCAGGGAGCCTTTAAGAGCCCTTCAGTTAAAGACCACTAGGAACACACCTGTAGTTAAAAAATTACAATGCATTTAGGATGAAGAACGTCATGGGGAACCATAGGGTGTCTTAGTAAGAGGAGTTAGAACCTATCATAGGATTTGGGTTTTGAATGATTTTGGGGTAGAGTCTCAGGGAGTAGGGGGTTTGTTCTAGATTGGAATCTGTCAGAAGTGGCAATTTGATAATTATTTTGTGAGTGGCAAAGCAATCTTGTTTTTGTCTGTGCTTAGACAACATTATAAAGTGTCCTTGTTTTTGATTCAACTTGTGATGGTCTCAGAGTAATCTTCTCTGAAGTTAGTATTCTGTGAGGTAGTTTATGTCCAACAAGAGAACAAAATGGCCTGACTGTGAGTATCAGACCAGCTTGTAGTAACATTGAGATCTAGCTATGAAGCAAACATTGAAAAAACTGAAGGGAGAAATACAGTCTTACAATAATATTTGAAGACCTCAACGCTGCACTTACAATAATAAATAGAAAAACCAGAAAGAATATCAGTAAGGAAACAGAGGACTTGAACAACACTATCAACTAATTGGACCTAACAGATATACAAAATAATCCATCTATAAGAAAGGTTATGTATGAAAACCCCACAGTTAACATCATACTCAAATATTGAAAGACTGAAAGTGTTTCATGTAAGATCAGGAACAAGACAAGACTTTCCCTACATCTGGTCATCATAGTAATGGAAATTCTAGCCAGAACATTTCTACAAAATATCAATAAAAAATCTAAAAAGGAAATTAAGAAAACAATTCCACTTACAATATCATCAAAAAGAATAAAATAGTTAGGAATAAACTTAACTGAGAACTACAAAATGTGCTGAAAAAAATTAACTAAGACACAAATAAATAGACATCCAATGTTCAAGGATTGGAAGACTCAACAACGTTAAGATGTTAATACTATCCAAAATGATCTACAAATTCAATGCAATCCCTATCAAAATCCCAATTATGTTTTCTGCAAAAAATAGAGAAATCCATCCTCAAATTCAAATGGAATCTCAAGGGACTTCAAATAGCCAAAACAATCTTCAAAAAGAAAAACAAAACTGCAGGGCTTATGCTTCCTGATTTCAACACTTACCTTAAAGGTGTAGTAATCAAAATATTGTGGTAGTGGAATAAAGACACACATTTAGACCAACAGGGTAGAATAGAGAGCCCAGAAATAAACCCTCCAATATATGCTCATGCTAAGGCTTGAATGTATATGCTCCCCCCAAATTCATATGTTAAAAACCCAATGCCCAGGGTGATGTTATTAAGAGGTAAGACCTGTGGGAGGTGAAGCCCTCATGAATGGAATTAATACCCTTATAAAAGAGACCTAAGAGGGAATTCCTTTCTGGTCCAGTGGTTAGGACTCAGCTGCTGTGGCCTGGGTTCAATCCCTAGTCAGGGAACTAAGATCCCACAAGCTGTGCAGTGAGACCAAAAATAAATAAATAAATAAAGAGGCCCAAGAAAGCTCCCTTGTCCTTTCTTTCTTTTTCTTTCTTTTTTTTTAAATAAGGTATTTACTTATTTATTTTTATTTTATTTTGGCTGAGCTGGATCTTTTTTGTGATATGTAGGCTCTTTGTTGTGGCACGTGAGCTTCTCTACCTGTGGCATCTGGGCTCCAGAGCACACAGGCTCAGTAGTTGTGGTGTGTTGGCTCTCTAGTTGTGGCACACAGGCCCCAGAGCATGCAGGCTTCTCTCTAGTTGCAGTGCATGGGCTTAGTTGTCCCATGGTATATGGGATCTTAGCTCCCCAACCAGGGATTGAACCCCCATCTCTGGCATTAGAAGGCCGATTCTTAACCACTGGACCACCAGGGAAGTCCCCTCCCTTGCCCTTTCTGCCATGTGATGTTATAGTGAAAAGACAGCCATCTACGTGGAAGCGAGATGCTGAATCTGTCAGTGCCATGATCTTGGACTTCTCAGGTACCAGAACTGTCAAAAATAAATGTTTTTTCTTATACCACCTAAATTATGGCATTTTTGTTAAAGCAGCCCAAATAGGCTAAAATAGGGCAAATGATTTTTGGGAAAGGTGCCAAGACAATAGAATGGGAGAAAGGACAGTCTTTTCAATGAATGGTGTTAGGAAAACTGCATACCCACATGAAAACAAAGAAGTTGAGCCCTTAACTTACACTACATACATAAATTAATTAAAAATGGATTAAGAGAACTCTTCCCAGAGGCTCTGGCCTGCTGGCCTACTACATCAGATTTTGGATTCACCAAGCCTCCACAATCATAGACTTGGTGCTCTAGCTGGGTGTCAGGCCTGAACCTCTAAGGTGGGACAGCCGAGTTCAGGACATTGATCCACCAGAGAGATCCTGGCCCCATGTAATATCAAATGGTGAAATCTCTCTCAGAGATCTCCACCTCAATGATAAGACCCAGCTCCACTCAATGACCAGCAAGCTACAGTGCTGGAGACCCTATGCCAAACAACTAGCAAGACAGGAACACAATCCTACTCATTAGCAGAGAGGCTACGTAAAATCATAATAAGTTCACAGACACCCCAAAACACACCACTGGATATAGTCATGCCAACCAGAAAGACAAGATACAGCCTCACCCACCAGAACACAGGCACCAGTCCCCTCCACCAGGAAGCCTACAAAACCCACTGAAGCAAACTTACCCACTGGGGACAGACACCCAAAACAATGGGAACTATGAACTTGAAGCCTGCAGAAAGGAGACTGCAAACACAGTAAGTTAAGCAAAATGAGAAGACAGAGAAACACATAGGAGATGAAGGAGCAAGGTAAAAACCACCAGAACAAACAAATGAAGAGGAAATAGGCAGTCTACTTGAAAGAGAATTCAGAGTAATGCTAGTAAAGATTATCCAAAATCTTGGAAAAAGAATGAAGAAAATACAAGAAATGTTAAACAAGGACCTAGAAGAACTAAAGAGCAAGCAAACAATGATGAACAACACAATAAATGAACTTTAAAATTCTCAAGAAGGAATCAGTAGCAGAATAACTGATGCAGAAGAACGGATAAGTAACCTGGAAGATAAAATAATGGAAATAATTACTGAAGAACATAACAAAGAAAAAAGAATGAAAAGAATTGAGGACAGTCTCAGAGACCTCTGGGACAACATTGAATGCATCAACATTCAAATTATAGGGGCCCCAGAAGAAGAAGAGAAAAAGAAGGGACTGAGAAAATATTTGAACAGATTATAGTTGAAAACTTGCCTAATATGGGAAAGGAAAGAGTCAGTCAAGTCCAAGAGGGCACGGAGAGTCCCATACAGGATAAATCCAAGGAGAAACATGCCAAGACACATATTAATCAAACTATCAAAAATTAAATACAGAGAAAAAATATTAAAAGCAGCAAGGGAGGGCCTCCCTGGTGGCGCAGTGGTTAAGAGTCCGCCTGCCGATGCAGGGGATACGGGTTCGTGCCCCGGTCTGGGAGGATCCCATATGCCGCGGAGCGGCTGGGCCCGTGAGCCATGGCCGCTGGGCCTGCGCGTCCGGAGCCTGTGCTCCGCAACGGGAGAGGCCACAACAGTGAGAGGCCCACATACCGCAAAAAGAAAAAAAAAAAAAAAAAAGCAGCAAGGGAAAAGCAACAAATAACCTATAAGGGAATCCCCATCAGGTTAATAGCTGAACTTTCAGCAGAAACTCTGCAAGCCAGAAGGGAGGGGCAGGACATATTTAAAGTGATGAAAGAGAAAAACCTACAACCAAGATTAATCTACCCATAAGAATCACATTCAGATTCGACGGAGAAATTAAAACCTTTACAGACAGGCAAAAGCTAAGAGAATTCAACACCTCCAAACCAGCCCTACAACAAATCCTAAAGGAACTTCTCTAGGCAGGAAACACAAGAGAAGAAAAAGACCTACAATAACAAACCCAAAACAATTAAGAAATTGTTAATAGAAACACACATATTGATAACTACCTTAAATGTAAATGGATTAAATGCTCCAACCAAAAGACATAGACTGGCTGAATGGATACAAAAACTAGACCTGTATATATGCTGCCTACAAGAGAGCCATTTCAGACCTAGGGACACATGCAGACTGAAAGTGAGGGGATCAAAAAGGATATTCCATGAAAATGGAAATCAAAAGAAAGTTGGAGTAGCAATTCTCATATCAGACAAAATAAGCTTTAAAATAAAGAATATTGCAAGAAACAAAGAAGGACGCTACATAATGATCAAGGGATCAATCCAAGAAGAAGATATAGAAAATGTAAATATTTATGCACCCAACATAGGAGTACCTCAATACTAAGGCAAAAGCACGCTAACAGCCATAAAAGGGGAAATTGACAGTAACACAATCATAGTAGGGGACTTTAACACCCCACTGTCACCAATGGACAGATCATTCAAAATGGAAATAAATAAGGAAACACAAGCTTTAAATGATACATTAAACAAGATGGACTTAATCGATATTTATAAGACATTCCATCCAAAAACAACAGAATACATTTTCTTCTCAAGTGCTCATGGAACATTCTCCAGGATAGATCATATCTTGGGTCACAAACCAAGCCCTGGTAAATTTAAGAAAACTAAAATCATACCAAGTATCTTTTCCAACCACAACACTATGAGACTAGATATCAATTCCAGGAAAAAATCTGTAAAAAATACAAACACATGGAGGCTAAACAATACACTACTGAATAACCAAGAGATCAGTGAAGACATCAAAGAGGAAATCAAAAAATACCTAGAAACAAATGACAATGAAAACACGATGATCCAAAACCTATGGGGTGCAGAAAGAGCAGTTCTAAGAGGTAAATTTATAGCAATACAATCCCAGCTTAAGAAACAGGAAACATCTCAAATAAACAATCTAACCTTACACCTAAAGCAAGTAGAGAAACAAGAACAAAAATCCCCAAAGTTAGCAGAAGGAAAGAAATCATAAAAATCGGATCAGAAATAAATGAAAAAAAAATGAAGGAAAGAATAACTAAGATCGATAAAACTAAACGGTGGTTCTTTGAGAAGATAAACAAAATTGATAAATCACTAGCCAGACTCATCAAGAAAAAAATGGAGAAGACTCTAATCAATAGAATTAGAAATGAAAAAGGAGAAGTAACAACTGACACTGCAGAAATACAAAGGATCATGAGAGATTATTACAAGCAACTATATGCCAATAAAATTGAAAAACCTGTAAGAAATGGACAAATTCTTAGAAAAGCACAACCTCCTGAGACTGAACCAGGAAGAAATAGAAAATATGAACAGACCAATCACAAGCACTGAAATTGAAACTGTGATTAAAAATCTTCCAACAGACAAAAGCCCAGGACCAGATGGCTTCACAGGCGAATTCTATCAAACATTTAGAGAAGAGCTAACACCTATCCTTCTCAAACTCTTCCAACATATAGCCGAGAGAGGAACACTCCAAAAAGCATTCTATGAGGCCACCATCACCCTGATACCAAAACCACACAAAGATGCCACAAAAAAAGAAAACTACACGCAAATATCACTGATGAACATACATGCAAAAATCCTCAACAAGATACTAGTAAACAGAATCCAACAGCACATTAAAAGGATCATACACCATGATCAAGTGGGGTTTATCCCAGGAATGCAAGGATTCTTCAATATACACAAATCAATCAATGTCATAAACCATATTAACAAATTCAAGGAGAAAAACCATATGATCAGCTCAATAGATGCAGAAAAAGTTTTTGACAAAACTCACCACCCATTTACGATAAAAACTCTTCAGAAAGTGGGCACAGAGGGAACCTACCCCAACTTAATAAAGGTCATATATGACACGCCCACAGGCAAGATTGTTCTCAATAGTGAAAAACTAAAACCATTTCCTCTAAGATCAGGAACAAGACAAGGTTACCCACTTTTACCACTATTATTCAACATGGTTTTGGAAGTTTTAGCCACAGCACTCAGAGAAGAAAAAGAAATAAAAGGAATCCAAATCGGAAAAGAAGTAAAGTTGTTGCTGCAGATTACATGATACTATACATAGAGAATCCTAAAGGTGTTACCAGAAAATTACTAGAGGTAATCAATGAATTTGGTAAAGTAGCAGGATACAGAATTAATGCACAGAAATCTCTTGCATTCCTTATACACTAATGATGAAAAATCTAAAAGAGAAATTATGGAAACACTCCCATTTACCATTGCAACAAAAAGAATAAAATACCTAGGAATAACCTACCTAAGGAGAGAAAAGACCTATATGCAGAAAACTATAAAACACTGATGAAAGAAATTAAAGATGATATGAACAGATGGAGACATATACCATGTTCTTTGATTGGAAGAATCAACATTGTGAAAATTACTATATGACCCAAAGCAATCCACAGATTCAGTGCAATCCTTATCAAACTACCAATGGCATTTTTCACAGAACTAGAACAAAAAAATTTCACAATTTGTATGGAAACAGAAAAGATCCTGAATAACCAAAGCGATCTTTTTTTTTTTAATTTACTTATTTTATTTATTTATTTTAGGCAGCATTGGGTCTTCATTGCTGGGTGCGGGCTTTCTCTAGTTGCAGAGAGTGGGGGCTACTCTTCGTTGTGGCGCTCAGGCTGCTCATTGCGGTGGCTTCTCTTGTTGCAGAGCACAGGCTCTAGGTGCAGGCTTCAGTAGTTGTGGCTCACTGGCTCAGTAGTTGTGGATCACAGAATCTGGAGTGCAGGCTCAGTAGTTGTGGTGCATGGGATTAGTTGCTCTGCGGCATGTGGGATCTTCCCTGACCAGGGCTCAAACCCTTGTCCCCTGCATTGGCAGGTGGATTCTTAACCACTGTGCCACCAGGGAAGCCCCAAAGCAATTTTGAGAAAGAAAAATGGAGCTGGAGGAAGAAGGCTCCCTGACTTCAGACTATACTACAAAGCTATAGTAATCAAGACAGTATGGTACTGGCACAAAAACAGAAATATAGATCAATAGAACACGATAGAAAGCTTAGAGATAAACCGACCCACATACGGTCACCTTATATTTGATAAAGAAGGCAAGAATATACAGTGGAGAAAAGACAGCCTCTTCAATAAGTGGTGCTAGAAAACTGGACAGCTACATGAAAAAGAATGAAATTAGAACACTTCCTAACATCATACACAAAAATAAACTTAAAATGGATTATTGACCTAAATGTAAGGCCAGACACTATAAAACTCTTAGAGGAAAACATAGGCAGAACACTCTATGACATAAATCACAGCAAGATCCTTTTTGTCCCACCTCCTAGAAAAATGGAAATAAAAACAAAAATAAACAAATGGGACCTAATGAACCTTAAAAGCTTTTGCACAGCAAAGGGAACCATAAAGAAGATGAAAAGCCAACCCTCAGAATGGGAGAAAATATTTTCAAACAAAGCAACTGACAAAGGAGTAATCTCCAAAATATACAGGCAGCTCATGCAGCTCAATATCGAAAAACAAACAACCCAATCCAAAAATGGGCAGAAGATCTAAATGGCCATTTCTCCAAAGAAGATATACAGATTAGCAACAAACAAGTGAATAGATGCTCAACGTCACTAATCTTTAGAGAAATGCAAATCAAAACTACAATGAGGTATCACCTCATACCAGTCAGAATGGCCATCATCAAAAAATCTACAAACAATTAATACTGGAGAGGTTGTGGAGAAAATGGAGCCCTCTTGCAGTGTTGGTGGGTATGTAAATTGATACAGCCACTATGGAGAACAGTATGGAGGTTCCTTAAAAAACTAAAAATAGAACTACCATACGACCCAGCAATCCCACTACTGGGCATATGCCCTGAGAAAAGCATAATTCAAAAAGATTCATGTACCACAATGTTCATTACAGCACTATTTACAATAGCCAGCGCATGGAATCAACCTAAGTGTCCATCGACAGATGAATGGATAAAGAAGATGTGTCACATATATACAACGGAATATTACTCAGCCATAAAAGGAAATGAAATTGAGTTATTTGTAGTGAGGTGGATGGACCTAGAGTCTGTCATACAGAGTGAAGTAAGTCAGAAAGAGAAAAACAAATACTGTGTTTTAACACATATATATATAGAATCTAAAAAAAAAAAAGCTTCTGAAGAACCTAGGGACAGGACAGGAATAAAGATGTAGAGAATGGACTTGAGGACAAACAGAGGGGAAGGGTAAGCTGGGACGAAGTGAAAGAATGGCATGAACATATATACACTACCAAATGTAAAATAGATAGCTAGTGGGAAGCAGCCACATATAGCACAGGGAGATCATCTTGGTGCTTTGTGTCCACCTAGAGGGGTCAGATAGGGAGGTTGGGATGGAGATGCAAGAGGGAAGAGATATGGGGATATATGTTTATATATAGATGATTCACTTAGTTATACAGCAGAAACTAACACACCATTGTAAAGCAATTATACTCTAATAAAGCTGTTAAAGAAAAAAATGGATTAAGAACCTAAACATAAGACCTTAAACTATAAACCTCCTCGAAGAAAACTTGGGGGGAATGCTTAATGACATTGCATTTGTCAATGATTTCTCGTTTATGACACTAAAAACACAATCAACAAAGAAAAAATAAATAAATTGGACCTCATCAAAATGAAAAATTTTTGTGAATCAAATTCAGGGAGACCATATAGGTGCTTTGTGACCACCTGGAGGAGTGGGATAGGGCGGTTGGGAGGGAGGGAGACGCAAGAGGGAAGGGATATGGGAACAGATGTATATGTATAACTGATTCACTTTGTTATAAATCAGAAACTAACACACACAAAAAAATCAATAAAACTGCATAAAATTAAAAAAGGACTGTATTAACAAAGTAAATAGTAAATCATGGAATGGGAGAAAATGTCTGCAAATCATATATCTGACAAGGGATTGATATTCAGAATATATAAAGAAATATAAGAATAAACACAAACAGTCCTGTAGTCTAAGTACATCCTATATTTAATCTGGCACTCCTAACTCTCTGGTCCCATCAAACTCTCTCCAGTAGGGTCTTCTCTTAATTACCTTTCTGTTTTGGAGTTCTGCACCTCCTTGGAAGAGTCACTCAATGCCTCTGACCTGTTTCTGCCTCTGGGTAAAGGAGATAACAGCACCAGCAACCCAGGGTGTAATTAGGACTCCAAGAAAATGAGCTACCCATTTCTTAGCACCCAATACAGATGCCATAAAGAGCAACAAGTAAGGTCATTAAAATGGGCAAAGGATTGAATAGATGTTTCTCCAAAGAAGATATACAAATTGACAGTAAACACATGAAAAGATCACCAATCATTAGGGAAATGAAAAGCAAGACCGTGAGATACCATTTAACATTCATTAGTATATCTATTGTTTAAAAACAAAAAACTAAAAAACAAAATAACTGTTGGAGAGGATATGGAGAAATCGGATCACTCCTGCATTGCCCGTGGGAAAGTAAAATAGTGGAGGTACTGTGGAAAACAGTTTGATACTTCCTCAAAAAGTAAAACATAGGGCTTCCCTGGTGGTGCAGTGGTTGAGAGTCCGCCTGCCGATGCAGGGGACACGGGTTCGTGCCCCAGTCTGGGAAGATCCCACATGCCACAGGGTGGCTGGGCCCGTGAGCCATGGCCGCTGAGCCTGCACGTCTGGAGCCTGTGCTCCGCAACGGGAGAGGCCACAACAGTGAGAGGCCTGGGTACCACAAAAAAAAAAAAAAAAAAAGTAAAACATAGCATTACCATATAATTCATCAATACCACTTCTAGGTATATATCCCAAAGAACTGAAAGCAGAGACTCAAACAGATACTTGCACACCAATGTTCATAGCAGCATTTTTCTTAACAACAAAAAGGTGGAAACAACTCAAATGTTCATTCATATAATAGATTAAAAATGTGATATATACTGTACATACAATGGCATATTATTCAACCTAAAAAAGGAAATTCTGACACATGCTTCAGCATGGGTGACATGTGAAGACATTATGCTAAAGGAAATAAGCCAGGCACAAAAAGGACACATATTTTGTAATTCCACTTATATGATGTAATTAGAGTAGTCAAATTCATAGAGAAAAAAATAGAATGATTGTTGCCAGAATTGGGATTAAGGAAGAATAGCAGTTATTGTTTAATGGGTCCAGTTTCAGTTGGGAAGATGAAAAAATTATGGAGATAAATGATGGTGATGTTTTCAAAATAATGTGAGCATACTTAATGCCACTGAACTGTGCACTTAAAAATGGTTAACATGGTAAATTTTACATATGTATATTTTACCTCAATTTTTTAAAAGCCAGTATTTTAATCCCCAAATAGGGAAACGAAGTAGGGGGTGCCTCCCATACTAAAAAAAATGATCTCTTTTTCAGACAAAGCGAACAAATATTTTCCTCAGGTCCTTTTTTGGTTGTTGTTACCTCAAGTCTCTAAAATGTTTAGCAAAATGTTGAATTTCATGCCATGGGATGATTTTTCAGTCAATTTTTTGTTTACATACCATATTTGTAATTTCTGGCTCTGAGTCATCAAGAAAAAAAAGTCAAAAGAGCATTAGAAATGTGAACAGTAGAAGCTAGTTCTGAATATTGTCTAAAGTTACTGTTTAGGGAAACAGTTTCTCATATTTCCTCATAATTCTCATATTAAGTTTATATACTATTATAGGGAGGCAATTTTTTTTTTTTTCGGTATGCGGGCCTCTCACTGTTGTGGCCTCTCCCGTTGCGGAGCACAGGCTCCGGACGCGCAGGCTCCGGACGCGCAGGCCCAGCGGCCATGGCTCACGGGCCCAGCCTCTCCGCGGCATATGGGATCCTCCCAGACCGGAGCACGAACCCGTATCCCCTGCATCGGCAGGCGGACTCTCAAGCACTGCGCCACCAGGGAGGCCCGGGAGGCAATTTTTGAGTCTAAGTTTCATTTTGAAGCCTCCGCATATGAAACAGACAGTTGAACAGTAAAAATATTTTGTTGTTCTTGTTCTAAGGCACCTCTCATATGAACAACTTGTTCATATTCAAGTTCTGCAAAAGTGACCACTGTAATTCCAAAATGTTCTTGGTGTCTAATTGTGCCCGTTAGAAAGGTACACTTAGGAATTAGCATTAGAGTGAGAAAAAAGAAAGAGAGTAGGTGCTTTGTGTGCAGAAGGCACAGTTTTAGTTTGAAAAAACACATAAGAAATGCAAAGTAAGAGTGGTGCTGATGGCCTATGTCTGTAGCCATGGCCATCAATAGGGAGGGGGTTCAATGCTGCCTTGTTATTATAGGGCAGGGATGAAATACAGGGCCCCACACATATTCTCAGAGTCTCAGAACCTGGTGAGGAGAAGGGCACAGATTTTTTGTGGTGTTTACTTGGAATTGGGTAGTACTATGGCCTAGATATCTGTGACCTTCCAAAATTTGTATGTTGAAATCCTAATGAGGAACAGAGCTTGGCCAAGATGGTGGAGTAAGAAGTGGTGTATTCTCATGGTACACCAAAATTACAACTATTTACAGAGCAACTATTGATGAGAAGGACTGGAATCTACCAGAAAAGATTTATAACTAAAGATATAAAGAAAGGACTAAAATGAGACAGATAGGAGGAGCAGAGTCACAGTATAGTCAACACCCATACCCCAAGGTGGGCGACCCACAAATGGAAGGATACTTATGATTGCAGAGTTTCTTCCCAATAAGTGAGGGTTCTGAACTCCATATCAGGCTCTCCAGCTCGGGGTCTTGCACTGGAAAGACAAGCCCCCAGAACATTTGGCTTTGAAGACCAGTGGGACTTACTTTTGGAGGAGCAAGAGGGCTGTGGGAAATAGAGACTCCACTCTTAAAGGGCACACACAAAATTAGATGCAGAAATCAGATGCACACAAATATCAGATGCAGAAAAATCTTTTGACAAAATTCAACAACTATTTATAATTAAAACCTCTTCATCAAGTGGATATAAAGGAAATATATCTCAACATAATAAAGGCCATATATGATACACCCACAGCTAACATTATACTCAACAGTGAAAAGCTGAAAGAGTTCCTTCTAAGATCGGGAACAAGACAAGTATGCCCACTTTTGCCACTTTTATTCAACATAGTATTGGAAGTCCTGGCCACAGTGATCAGACAATAAAAAGAAATAAAAGGAATCCAAATTGGAAAGGAAAAAGTAAAAGTGTCACTGTTTGCACATGACATGATACTATACATAAAAAATCCTAAAGACAGCAACATAAAAAGAATAGAGCTCATGAATGAACTTGGTAAAGACATAGCATACAAAATTAATATGCAGAAGTCTGCTGCATTTCTATACACTAATAACAAACCATCAGAAAGAGAAATTAAATAAACAATCCCATTTACCATCACATCAAAAAAAAAAAAAAACAAACAAACCTAGGGATAAACCTACATAAAAAGATAAAAGACCTGGACTTGAAAAACTATAAGACACTGATGAAAGAAATTGAAGACAACACAAATAGTTGGAAAAATATACCATGTTAATAGATTGGAAGAATTAATTTTGTTAAAATGCCCACAGTACCCAAGGCAATCTACATATTCAATGCAACCTTTATTAAAATACCAAAGGCATTTTCCATAAAACTAGAAGAAATAATTGTAAAATTTGTATGGAAACACAAAAGGCCCAGAATAGCAAAAAACGATCTTGAGAAAGAAGAACAGAGCTGGAGGAATCATGCTCCATGACTTCAGATTATACTACAAAGCTACAGTAATCAAAACAGTATGGTACTGGCACAAAAGCAGACACACAGATCATTGGCACAAAATAGAGAGCCCAGAAATGAACCCACACACTTATGGCCAATTAACCTATGGCAAAGGAGGCAAGAATATACAATGTGGAAAAAGTCTCTTCAGTACATCGGTGTTGGGAAAACTGGACAGCTACATGTAAAAGAATAAAATTAGAACATTCCTTCACAAGGAAACAAAAGCAAAAATAAACAAATGGGACTTAGCAAAACTTAAAAACTTTGTACAGCAAAGGAAACCATTGACAAAACAAAAAGACAACCTACTGAATGGGAGAATATATTTGCAAGTGAATGATCATAGGGATTAATATCCAAAAAATATAAACAGCTCATACAACTCAATATCAAAAAAACAAACAACCCAATTAAAAAATGGGCAGAAGACCTGAATAGACATTTTTTGAAAGAAGACTTACAGATGGCTAATGAGCACATGAAAAGATGTTCAACATCACTAATCATCCGAAAAATGCAAGTCAAAACCACAGTGAGATATCACCTCATACCTGTCAGAATGGCTATCATCAAAAAGAACACAAATTTTGGTGAAGAATTGGAAAAAAGGGAACCCTTGTACACTGTTGGTGGGAATGTAAGTTGGTGTAATCACTGTGGAAAACAGTATGGAGGTTCCTTAAAAAACTAAAAATAGGGAATTCCCTGGTTGTTCAGTGGTTAATACTCCATGCTTCCACTGCCGGGGGTTCAGGTTCAATCCCTGGTCAGGGAACTAAGAACCTGAATGCCACGTGGTGTGGGGGGAAAAAAAGGAGAAAAGAAAGAAAAAATAAAAAGAAAGTGAAAAGGCAAACTAAAGGTTGGGGGGAAAAATTAAAAATCAAAACAAAACTAAAAAGTAGAACTACCATATGATCTAGCAATTCAACTCCTGGGTATATATCTGAAGAAAATGAAAACACTAATTCAAAAAGATACATGCAGCCTAATATTCATGGCAGCATTATTTGCAATAGCCAAGATATGAATCCAACCTAAATGTCCATCAAGAGTTGAATGGAAAAAGAAAATGTTGTATATATACACGCAATGGAATGCTGCTCAGCCAGACCAAAGAATGGAATTTTGCCATTTGCAACAACATGGATGGACCTAGAGGGTGTTATGCATGCTTAGTGAAATAAGTCACAGGTAAAGACAAATACTGTGTGTTATTACTTATATGTAGAATCTAAAAATAAACCTAAAAAATAATTAATCTAAGAAAAAGAAACAAATGAATATAACAGAAAGAAATAGACTTACACATATAGAGAACAAATTAGTGGTTACCAGTGGGGAGAGGGAAGCGGGGATGTGCCAGATAGGGGTAGGGAATTAAGAGGTACAAACTACTATGTATAAAATAAATAATCTACAAGGATATATTGTATAGCACAGGGAATATAGCCAATATTTAATAATAACTTTAAATGGAGAATAATCTTTAAAAATTATGAATCACTATGTTGTACACCTGAAACTAATATAATATTGTAAATCAACTATACCTCAAGAAAAAAATAAATAAAATAAAGAGAAGTTAGAAAAATTCTCACCCCCAAAGATGATAATATTAGGAGGTGGGCATTTGGGAGGTGCTTAGGTCTTGATGATGGAACCATCATTAGTGGAATTACTGCCTTATAAAATAGGCCCCAGAGAGATCCCTAGCCTCATCCACCATGTGAGAACACAGTCCACCATGTGAGGACACAGCAAGAAGGCACTGGCTATGTACCAGGAAGGGCCCTCCCCAGAAGACAAACATGCTGGCACCTTGATCTTGGACTTTTCAGCCTCCAGAACCATAAACATTAAATTTCTGTTGTTTATAGGCTACCCAGTCTGTGGTATTTCTTTTTTTTTTTTTTTTTTTTTTTTTTTTTTGTGGTATGCGGGCCTCTCACTGTTGTGGCCTCTCCCGTTGCGGAGCACAGGCTCCGGACGCGCAGGCTCAGCGGCCATGGCTCACGGGCCCAGCCGCTCCGCAGCATATGGGATCCTCCCAGACCGGGGCACGAACCCGTATCCCCTGCATCGGCAGGCGGACTCCCAACCACTGCGCCACCAGGGAGGCCCCTGTGGTATTTCTTATAGCAGCCTGACCAGACTAAGACAGGTCAAAATGTTTCTGTCCTTCTGGACTGCCTTCTTCCTTGCTTTTTGCTAAACAGAGCTGGCTTTTCTTGGGGGCAATTTTGTCTACAGCCATTAGTGTTATAAGTTGTTATGTCTTCTTGGAGAGTTGACCCCTTTATCATTATGTAAGGCTTCTCTTTATCCCTGATAATTTTCCTTGCTCTGAAGTCTGCTTTGTCTCAAATTAAAATAGCTACTCCAGCTTTCTTTTCATTAGTGAGTGTTAGTATGGTGTGTCTTTCTCCATCATTTTACTTTTAATCTATCTGTGTCTTTGTATTTAAAGTGGGTTTCTTGTGGTCAACATATAGTTGGGTCTTGTTTTTTGTCCACCCTGACAGTTTTTGTGTTTTATGTGTACTCAGTGTGTATTTAAACCATTGATGTTTAAAGTGATTATTGATATAGTTGAATAATATGTTTTCTTTCTATTTGTTGCCTTTGTTCCTTTTTGTTTGTTTCTACTATTTTTCAGCCTTCTTTTGTTTAACTGAGCAATTAATATGATTCCATTTTACCTCCTCCCTTAGTGTGTCAATTATACTTCTTTTTAAAGACTTCTTAAGTGATTGATTTGAGTTTGCAAAATACATTTATGACTAGTCCAAGTCCTCTTTGAAATAACACAATACCACTTCACAGGTAGTGCAATTACCTTATAATGGAGTATTATATATCCAATTCCTTCCTCCATCCCTTACAACATTGCTGTCATTCATTTCACTTATCCATAGGCTATAGTCACTGATTATTTTGTTGCTATTATCATTTTGAACAAATTATTATATCTTATCTCAATTAAGAATAAGAAAAATGAAAGATTTTATTTTACCTTCATTTATTCCTTCTCTAATATTCTTACTTTTTTATGAGAGCCAAGCTTTTGACCTATACATAATTTCCATTCTTTCCGAAGGATTTCTTTTAACATTTCTTGCAACACAAGTCTTCTGGTGACAAATTCCATCAATTTTTGTTACTTTTGGAGGTAATTTCACTGTATACTACTTCTTCAGCTCCTTTCTCTCTTCTTCTTCTTTTATTCCCATTAATCAGATATCACACCATTTTTAACTGTCCCTTGGTTCTTGGATAATATGTTCTATCTTTTCCATTCCTTTTTATCTTTGCTTTTCATTTTGGAAAGTTTCTATTGACATCTTCAACCTTACTGATTCTTGTCTGACTGAGTTCACTCTATTGATTAGCCTATGAAAGCAATTCTTTATTTCTGTTCCAGTGTTTTTTATATCTAGCACTTTCTTTTGATTCTTTCTTAAGAGTTTATATCTCTCTGCTTACATCACCCATCTATTCTTGCATGTTGTCCACTTTTTCCATTAGAGCCCTTAGCATATTAATCAAAATTGTATTAAGTTCCTAGTCTGAAATTTTCAACATCTCTGCTATATCTGTGTCTGTTCTGACAGTTGGGTTCTATCTTTTTAAACTGGTTTTTTGTTTGGTTTTTTTAAGTATGCCATGTGATTTTTTTGAAAGCTGGACATGTTGGACTGGGTAAAAGTAACTGAATAGGTCTTTAGTATGAGGATTTATGTTTATCAGGATAGGAATTAAGCTGTGTTTAGAGTTTGCTGTAGCTGAATGTATCAGAGGCTATTTCCTCTAGTGCCCTTAGCTTTATCTCCATTTTTGTCCAAAAATGCTATTGATGTGGTGGTAAATGTGTGTGAGGGGGTATTCATTCTATATCCCTCTGATTAGGTTTCATTTTTAGTGAGTCTGTGCTCCTGGGCTGTGACCTTCACAGGGACTCCTCAGATTGTTTACCCTTTAGGTGGGTCAGAAAGGCTTGAGGGAACTGGAGTTGGGTACTTCCCTTCCTTCATGTGTCTTCTTGAAAGACACAAGCTGATAAAATTCACACAAGCAGAAATAGACACTCTGTATAGGCCTATATCTATTAAATAAGTATAGGCCTATATCTATTAAAGAAATTGAATCAATAATTAATAATATTCTTAATCAAAAGGCACTAGGTCCAGATGGTTGCACTGGTAAATTCTAACAACTATTTTGAGAACAAATTATACCAATTCTTTACAGTCTCTTACAGAGGATAAGAGCAGAGGGAATATTTCCTAATTCTTTCTTTGAGATCAGGATTTTCCTGATACCAAAAACCAGACAAAATCTTTACAAGAAAAGAAAACTAAAGAACAAAATCTTCCATAAATATAGATGCAAAACTCCTCAACAAAACATTAGCCAATTTAATCCAACAATGTATAAAAAGAATTATATACCATGACTAAGTGGGATTTATCTCAGATATGTAAGGCTGGTTCAACACTAGAAAATCAATTCATATAATCCTTCATATCAATGGGCTAAAAAATTCAGATGATTATATTAATAGATACAGAAAAATAATTTGACAAAATCCAGCACCCACTTATGATAAAACTCTCAGTAAACTAGGAATAGAGAGGAACTTTCTCAAGTTAATAAAGAATATTTATTTAAAAACCTATGCTAACATCATATTTAATCATGAGAAACTCAAAGCTTTACCACTAAGAACAAGTATAGTGCAAGGATGTCTCCTCTCACCACTCTTTTTCAACATCATACTAGAAATCATAGCTAATGCAACCAGACAAGAAAAGTAAATAAAATTATACAGATTTGGAAAGAGAAATAAAACTGTCTTTGTTCACAGATGACATGATAATCCATGTAGAAAATCTGAAAGAATCAACCAAAAAACTCCTACAACTAATATGTGATTATAGCAAGGTTTCAGAATACAAGGTTAAAATAGAAAAGTCAATCACTTTCCTATATATCATCAATGAAAAAGCAGAACTTGAAATTAAAAACACAGTATCATTTATGTTAGCACCCCCCCCAAATGAAATATTTACATATAAGGCTAACAAAATATGCATAAGATCTATACCAGATAAACTACAAAACTCTGATGAATCAGATCAAAGAAGAGCTAAATAAAAGGAGGGACATTTCATATTTATGGATAGGAAGACTCAGACTCAGTATTGTCAGGATGTCAGTTCTTCCCAGCTTGCTCTATAAATTCATTGTAATCCCAATCAAAATCCCAGCAAGTTATTTTGTGGAAACTGACAAACTGATTCTAAACTTTATTGGGGGGAATTCCCTTGTTGCCTAGTGGTTAGGATTCCAGGCTGTCACTGCTGTGGCTCGGGTTCAATCCCTGCTTGGTCATAGAACTAGATCCCACATGCATGCCACAACTAAGAGTTTGCATGCCGCAACTAGAGTCCACATGCTGCAACTAAGGAGCCCTCCTGACACAACTAAGCCCCAGTGCAACCAAATAAATAGATAAATAAATGTACAGTTCAATGATTTTAAAAAAGAATATATACAGATGTTAAATAAGCATATAAAAAGATGCTCCACATCATATGTCAGCAGGGAAATGCAAAATAAAACAGCAATGAGATACTACAACACGTCTATTGGAATGTCTAAAATCCAGAACACTGAAAGCACCAAATGCTCATGAGGATGTGGAGCAAAAGGAATTCTCATTCATTGCTGGTGGGAAGGCAAAATTGTACAGCCAATTTGGAAGACAGTTTGACAGTTTCTCACAAAACTGAACACACTTTACTATATGACAGCATTTGTGCTCCTTTCAACCCAAAGGACTTGAAAATTTATGCCCAGACAAAAATCTCACATGGATGTTTATCACAGCTTTATTTATAATTGGCAAATCTTGGAAGCAACCAAGATGTTCTTCAGTAGGTGAATGAATAAATAAACTGTGGTACATCCAGGCAATGGAATAGTATTCAGTACTAAAGAGAAATGAGCTATTAAGTTATGAAAAGATATGGAGGGATTTAAAAAGCATATTATTAAGTGAAAGAAGCCAAAGGCTATATACTGTATGATTCCAACTATATGAAATTCTAGTAAAGGGAAAACTATGGAGGCAGGAAAAAGATTAGTTGTTGCCAGGGGTTAGGGTAAGGGAATGGGTGAATAGGGAGAGCACAGAGGATTTTCACAGAGGGTATCATAATGATGGATACATGTAATCATACATCTTCCAAACTTATATAATGGACAACACCAATAGTGAACCCTAATGTACACTATGGATTTAAGTGATTATGATGTGTCAACCTAGGTTTCTCACTTATAACAAATGTACAATTCTGGTGGAGGATATTGATGATGGCAGAGGTTATGCAGGTATGGGGGCAGGCAGTATATGAGAAATCTCTGTAGCTTTCTCTCAATTTTGCTAGGAAATTGAAACTGCTCAAAAATTTACAGTCTTTTAAAAAATTCCTTTTTTGTCCTTTTAATATCCATGGGATCAGTAGTGATGTTCTCTCTTTCATTTCTGATACTAGTAATTTTGTCCTCTCTCTCTTTTTCTTAGTTAGCTTAGCTAGAGACATCAATTCCATTGATCTTTTCAAAAAACAAGCTTTTGGTTTTGTTCAGTTTCTCTATTAATATCCTGTTTTCAATTTTATTTATTTTTGCTCTAATTTTTATTTCTATTCTTCTGCTTGCTTTAGTTTTACCTTGCTCTTTTTCTTTAATTTCCTAAGGTGGAAGTTTATTTTTTTTTAAACTTTATAAATTATTTATTTTTACAGTAGGTCCTTGTTTGTTATCTACTTTAAATATAGCAGTATGTACATGTCAACCCCATACTCCCAATCTATTCCTCCCCCTCCCCCTTCCCTCCTGGTAACCATAAGTTAATTCTCTAAGTCTGTGAGTCTGTTTCTATTTTGTAAATAAGTTCATCTGTATTCATTTTTTTTGATTTTGCATATAAGCAATATCATATGATATTTATCTTTCTCTGTCTGACTTATTTCCCTTAGTATGATCATCTCCAGGTCCATCCATGTTGCTGCAAATGGCATGATTTCATTCTTTTTAATGGCTGAGTAATATTCCATTGTATATATGTACCACAACTTCTTTATCCATTCATCTGTTGATGGACATTTAGGTTGTTTCCATGTTTTGGCTATTGTAAGCATTGCTGCAATGAACATTGGGGTGCGTGTTTCCTTTTGAACCATGTTTTCCTCCAGATATATGCCCAGGAGTGGGATTGCTGGATCATATGGTAGCTCTATTTTTAGTTTTTTAAGGAACCTCCATACTGTTCTCCATAATGGCTGTACCAATTTACATTCCCACCAACAGTGTAAGAGGGTTCCCTTTTCTCCACACCCTCTCCACCATTTATTGTTTGTAGATTTTTTAAATGATGGCCATTCTGACTGGTGTGAGGTGATATCTCATTGTAGTTTTGATTTGCATTTCTTTAATAATTAGTGATATTGAGCATCTTTTCATATGCCTCTTGGCCATCTGTATATCTTCTTCGGAGAAATGTCTATTTTAGGGCTTCTGCCCATTTTAAGATTGGGCTGTTTGTTTTTTTGTTACTGAGCTGCATGAACTGCTTCTAAATCTTGGAGATTAATCCTTTGTCAGTTGCTTCATTTGCAAATATTTTCTCCTATTCTGAGGGTTGTCTTTTAGTCTTGTTTACGGTTTCCTTTGCTGTACAAAAACTTTGAAGTTTCATTAGGTCCCATTTGTTTGTCTTTGTTTTTATTTCCATTTCTCTAGGAGATGGGTCCAAAAGGATCTTGCTGTGATTTATGTCATAGAGTGTTCTGCCTATGTTTTCCTCTAAGAGTTTGATAGTGTCTGGCCTTACATTTAGGTCTTTAATTCATTTTGAGTTTATTTTTGTGTATGGTGTTCTGGAGTGTTCTAATTTTGTACTTTTACATGTCCCTGTCCAGTTTTCCCAGCACCACTTATTGAAGAGGCTGTCTTTTCTCCACTGTATTTTCCTGCCTCCTTTATCAAAGATAAGGTGACCATATGTGCGTGGGTTTATCTCTGGACTTTCTATCCTGTTCCATTGATCTATATTTCTGTTTTTGTGCCAGTACCATACCATCTTGATTACTGTAGCTTTGTAGTATAGCCTGAAGTCAGGGAGCCTGATTCCTCCAGCTCCGTTTTTCGTTCTCAAGATTGCTTTGGCTATTCGGGGTCTTCTGTGTTTCCATACAAATTGTGAAATTTTTTGTTCTAGTTCTGTGAAAAATGCCAGTGGTAGTTTGATAGGGATTGCATTGAATCTGTAGATTGCTTTGGGTAGTAGAGTCATTTTCACAATGTTGATTCTTCCAATCCAAGAACATGGTATATCTCTCCACCTATTTGTATCATCTTTCATTTCTTTCATCAGTGTCTTATAATTTTCTGCATACAGGTCTTTTGTCTCCTTAGGGAGGTTTATTCCTAGGTATTTTATTCTTTTTGTCGCAATGGTAAATGGGAGTGTTTTCTTAATTTCACTCTCAGATTTTTCATCATTAGTGTATAGGAATGCAGGAGATTTCTGTGCATTAATTTTGTATCCTGCTACTTTACCAAATTCATTGATTAGCTCTATTAGTTTTCTGGTAGCATCTTTAGGATTCTCTATGTAGAGCATCATGTCATCTACAAACGGTGACAGTTTTACTTCTTCTTTTCCGATTTGGATTCCTTTTATTTATTTTTTTCTTCTTTGATTGCTGTGGCTAAAACTTCCAAAACTATGTTGAGTGGTGAGAGTGGGCAATCTTGCCTGATCTTAGTGGAAATGGTTTCATTTTTTCACCATTGAGGATGATGTTGGCTGTGGATTTGTCATATATGGCCTTTATTATGTTGAGGAAAGTTCCCTCTATGCCTACTTTCTGCAAGGTTTTTATCATAAATGGGTGTTGAATTTTGTCGAAAGCTTTCTCTGCATTTATTGAGAAGATCATATGGTTTTTCTCCTTCAATTTGTTAATATGCTGTATCACGTTGATTGATTTGCATATATTGAAGAATCCTTGCATTCCTGGAATAAACCCCACTTGATCATGGTGTATGATCCTTTTAATGTGCTGTTGGATTCTGTTTGCTAGTATTTTGTTGAGGATTTTTGCATCTATGTTCATCAGTGATATTAGCCTTTAGTTTTCTTTCTTTGTGACACCTTTGTCTGGTTTTGGTGTCAGGGTGATGGTGACCTCGTAGAATGAGTTTGGGAGTGTTCCTCCCTCTGCTATATTTTGGAAGAGTTTGAGAAGGATAGGTGTTAGCTCTTCTCTAAATGTTTGATAGAATTCGCCTGTGAAGCCATCTGGTCCTGGGCTTTTGTTTGTTGGAAGATTTTTAATCACAGTTTCAATTTCAGTGCTTGTGATTGGTCTGTTCATATTTTCTATTTCTTCCTGATTCAGTCTTGGCAGGTTGTGCATTTCTAAGAATTTGTCCATTTCTTCCAGGTTGTGCATTTTATTGGCATAGAGTTGCTTGTAGTAATCTCTCATGATCTTTTGTATTTCTGCAGTGTCAGTTGTTACTTCTTCTTTTTCATTTCTAATTCTGTTGATTTGAGTCTTCTCCCTTTTTTTCTTAATGAGTCTGGATAATGGTTTATCAATTTTGTTTATCTTGTCAAAGAAACAGCTTTTAATTTTATTGATCTTTGGTGTCGTTTCCTTCATTTCTTTTTCATTTATTTCTGATCTGATCTTTATGATTTCTTTCCTTCTGCTAACTTAGGGTTTTTTTGTTCTTTCTCTAATTTCTTTAGGTGCAAGGTTAAGTTGTTTATTTGAGATGTTTCCTGTTTCTTAAGGTAGGATTGTATTGCTATAAACTTCCCTCTTAGAACTGTTTTTGCTGCATCCCATCGGTTTTGGGTTGTCGTGTCTCCATTGTCATTTGTTTCTAGGTATTTTTTGATTTCCTCTTTGATTTCTTCAGTGATCACTTGGGTATTAAGTAGTGTAATGTTTAGCCTCCATGTGTTTGTATTTTTTACAGATCTTTACCTGTAATTGATATCTAGTCTCATAGCATTATGGTCAGAAAAGATACTTGATACAATTTCAATTTTCTTAAATTACCAAGGCTTGACTTGTGACCCAAGATATGATCTATCCTGTAGAATGTTCCATGAGCACTTGAGAAAAATGTCAAAATACTTTAAAATTTTCTCCTAAGACTTTTTTGATACATGTGTTATTTAACAGTGTGTTGCAGAGTCTCCAAAATTTTGGGATTTTTCAGCTCCTTTTTTGTTGCTGATTTCTTGTTTAATTCCAGTGTTGTCTGAGAACATATTTTATTTAATTTGTATTCCTGTACATTGTTAAGACCTGTTTAATGGCCTAGAATGTGATCTATCTTGGTGAATGTTCCATGTGAGCTTGAGTTCAACGTGTATTCTGCTGTTGTTTGATGAATATTTTATAAATGTCTATTATGTCCAGTGGAATGATGGTGCTGGTGGGTTCAAATATATCATTACTGATTTTATGCCTATAAGATCTTTCAATTAGTGATAGAGGAATACTAAAGTCTCCAATAGTAACAGTGAATTTGACTACTTCTCTTTTCAGTTCTACCAGTTTTTTTTCCAGTTTCATTGAGAAATATTTGACACACATCACTGTGTAAGTAAGTTTAAAGTGTACAGTATGGTGGTTTGATTTACATATATTGTGAAATGATTACCACAATAAGGTTTAGTTAACATCTGTCATCTCACATAGATACATAAGTAGAAAAGAAATAAGCAATCTTTAAATTTATAAATAATATGAGATGAAAATTTAATACCTCCTCCTCTCATTCCTCATGTTCTATCCAAAAATTGTATCATACTTTAAATTATATCATAATTAGTGTTTGCATCATTATAACAATGTAAATATAGTTCACTGCAGAACCTTTTAGAATACTGTGATTATATATCCTTTTAAAAAATCGAAGTATAATTGACCTACAGCACTATTTTAGTTCCAGGTACACACCTCAGTGATTCAATATTTCTGTACATTACAAAATGATCACCACAGTAAGTCTAGCTACCATCGGTGACCATACAAAGTTATTACAACATTATTGACTATATTCCCAATGCTGTACATTTCATGTCCATGACTCAGTTATTTTGTAACTAGAAATTTGTACCTCTTAATCTCCTTCACCTATTTCACTCAACCCCCCATCCTCCTCTCCTCTGGCAACCATCTGTTTGTTCTCTGTATCTATGAGTCTTTCTGGTTTGTTTTTTTGTTGTTGTTCATTTGTTTCAGATTCCACATATAAGTGAATTCATACAGTATTTGTCTTTGTCTGATTTATTTCACTTAGCATAATACCCTCAAGGCCCATCCATGTTGTTGCAAATGGCAAGATTTCATTCTTCTTTATGGCTGAGTAGTATTCCATTGTATGTATATGTGTCTGTCTGAATATATAGATATTCATACGTCTTCTTTATCCATTCAACCTATTGATGGACACTTAGGTTGCATCCATATCTTGGCTATTGTAAATAATGCTGCTATGAACATTGGGGTACATGTATCTTTTTGAATTAAGTTTTTTCATTTTCTTCAGATTTATACCCAGAAGTAGAATTGCTGGATCATATGGTAGCTTTTTAAAAAAAATTAATTAATTTATTTATTTTTGGCTGTGTTGGGTCTTCATTGCTGGGTGTGGGCTTTCTCTAATTGTGGTGAGCGGGGGCTACTCTTCATTGCAGAGCAGGGGCTCTAGGTGTGTGGGCTCAGTAGTTGTGGCTTGCCGGCTCTAGAGCACAGGCTCAGTAGTAGTGGCCCATTGGCTTACTTGAGCCGTGGCATGTGGGATCTTCCCGGACCAGAGCTTGAACCTTCATCCCCTGCATTGGAAGGCGGATTCTCAACCACTGTGCCACCACGGAAGCCCCATATGGTAGTTTTATTTTTAGTTTTTTGAGGAACCTCCATACTGTTTTCCTCAGTGGCTGCCCCAATTTACATTCGCACCGACAGTGTACAAGTGTTCCTTTTTTCTCCATATCTTTGCCAGCATTTGTTATTTGTGTTCTTTTTGATTGTAGCCATTCTGACAGGTGTGAGGTGGTATGTTATTGCAATTTTTTAAAAAATAAATAAATAAACATTTTTTTAAAAAAAAGGACAAGATTTCGCCCGCAGACCACACAGAACAGGCAGAGCCGAAGCATACAATGAAGCCACCACACCTCTCAGCACTAAGCTGCCCTCTTCCTTCCATCCGTAAACACGCTAAACCAGGAGCAAAGGACAAAACCCCCCCTGGGAACATCCCATAAAGCACGTCTCAGTCACGAGCGAAGGTTCTACCTGGTACTTGTGTTCTCACAAGGCTGAGATTTCCTGCTTTGTAATTTTGAATATCTACTTCTTAAATACGTGACAAAAGTATGAAGGCGCCAGAACAGGATCATTCCTGAGTGCCTGGCATGCACACCTGGCCCAATGGGCACAGAGCAGCCCGTCCCCACACTGAATTCCCGCTACGTGATGACGTTCTACCCAAATAAATGCATCCTATTCACGACATACAAGTGCCATAGGTCTGCAGATGAGGAAAGGGGAGCGCTGGCTAGGGCAATGGGGCTGTCTCCAGAAGCTCCTTTCATACTACAGCTGAAAGCACCTGCCAAGGGGACAGTTGCTGCTCGACACAGGACAAAGGGTTTAATCTCACAGAAATCGGTAGAGGTCCTGAGGAGCACTCTGAACCCTTTGAAATCTCACAGGGAACGCTGTACGCAGGCACAGGCGCACGTTTTTCCAGGATCAGAGATCCAAAGCCTTCACCAAGGAGCCTGGGACCAAAAAACGCGTAAAACTCACTGTTGTGTACCCGCCTCACCAGGAAACCCACCGCTGTCCCTGGGACACACACACACACACACGTGCAGCTGACACATGTGGGCAATAGAAGACACCAGTCCTGGGGAAGGGCAAAGCCCCGCACCTCACCTGGCGAGCTCTGCGCAGCCGAGAGGCTCTCACACCCTCCACGTGCTCTGTGTTCACTCCCGCTCTCAGGCCGTCCTCTGTGGACTGAGGCTCTTCATCGTGTTTCAGCTTCAGCTTCTCTAACACCCAAGTCAAGACCACGTGGTGAGAAGCACCCTCTTTCTGCAGCTGCTCCTCCAGGCCCGGCAACTCCAGGCCCCGCAAGGTCTGCATCTCAGACAGGTAACGCGACTCCAAAGCGTACAGGCGTGACGCGTGTCTGGTCTCCAAAGCACTGATTTCCGCAGCGTGTTTTGTCTGCAGCTTACCCACAAGGGCTTCTGAGAGAGCCCCCCACTCTCGCTCCAAAGAAGCCCTTAGCGCGTCCACCTCGGCCTGGTGCCGGGTCTCCAGCTCCGCAGTCAAAGACAGGACGTGCTGCCGGTGTCTCTCCTGGAGCAGCTGGAGCTCGCGGGCGTGCTTCTCCCGGGCCTCCCGCAGGAAGGCGTCTTGCTCTGCGGCAAATTTCTCTGTGATTTCTCGATGTTCTTCTAAAAACCTGCTCTGGGCCAGCTTCAGCTGGAGGGCACAGTCCTCCTTCAGGTGGTCCCGGTCCATGGGGGCCAGACCACCGCCCAGCTCCCGGCCACACTGGCTGCACTGCAGAGACTCGTCCCCCAAGAGCCCCAGCTCCAGCTGCCTCAGGCGGCCCTGCTGCTCCATCAGCGACCCCTCCAGGTCCAGGATCTGGGCCGCCTGCTGGTCCTGCAGCTGCCTCATTTCGGCTTCTCGAAGCTCAAACCTGTGCATCATGGACAGCTTCTCGGACTCAGCCTGCTCCTGCAGCTCGAGGAGCAGCTGCGTCAGCCTCTCTTCGTCCCCTCTCCTCGGGTCCTCACTCGTGACTTTCCACTCAGCCTCTCTCTCGCCGAGTTCTCGTCTCATTAGCTCAAACTTCTCCTTAGCGCTCTTCAGTGCTTCCTGGTGGGCTTCAACTGAAGTACATTTCACTTGCTCAGAGTCCTCTTCTAGGCGGATTTCATGCTGCAATTTCTCGTGTAAATTTCTATTTTCTACTTTTAAGAGGTCGATTTCTTCCTTGAGCTCCGTGAGAAGAAGCAGGAGATGAGCCTTGTGCATGGTTTCCAGACCCAAGTCTCCGGCTGCCACCTCCAAGGCTGTGCTGTGTGCACACAGGAGGGGCACCTGGGCGAGCTCTTGGCCGGGCTCTTCCGAAGGCCCCGCATGCTGCTCCCCTTCCAACACCTGGGTCCCCGCGAGGCCCGCCTCCTGCTGGACTTCCTGGGAGGACTTCCCCGCTGCTAGTTGGTGCTGGTGGTTTTCTTCTAGCTGTGTGTGCAACCCCAGTGTCTCCTTGTGCTGCTCCAGCTGAAGGCCAAGTTCATCAAGACGGTCTCTTCCTTCTCCTTCAGACGTCTCTTCTGAACAGGCACTGATTCCCACAGCCTCCGGCGGGGAGCTGTCCTTCCCGTCCTGCAGCCGCTGGTGTAACAGGGTCGGGTCCTCCTGGTGGCCCCTCTCAGCCTCCCTCAACTTCTCTTCAGAAGAGATTCTCAGCTGTTCCAGTTCAGACTCGTGCCTGGTTCTCTCCTGCTGCTGCTGCTGCTGCTGCTCTAAGTCCCACGTCAGGTGTTCCAGCCCCTCCACGTGAGACGCTCGGGCCAGGAGCTGCTTGGGTAACTCGCTCGGCTCCTGCCCGCTGGACCTCGCAGACTCCAGCTGGGCCCCTAGGCGCCGGATCTCCTCCTGTGACTGGGCCTGCAGCTCTGCGTACGAGGCGTGCAGGTCCTCCAACTCAAGCTGCTTTTCCTTTTCCTTTTCTCTGAATTTCAGCTCCAGGTCTTCCACGTACTGGCAGTGTTCCAGCTGCAGGTCCGCGCGTAACTTGCTCAGGGCCGCCTCGTGCTGAGCCTCCTGAGTCTGAAGGGAAAATTCAGCCTGATTTTTGTCTTGAAAAACCTTCTCCAACTCAGCCTTCTATTCTGCCAATTCTTTCTTAAACTGGTTTTGTAAATTCTCCAGTTCTGACCGATGCCTTTCCGATAATTCTTGGCGTAGGTTTTCTAAGCACAATTCTCTCTCGGATTCCCAGTCTTGCTTCAGGGTCTCTATCATCTGGGCATTTTTCTCCATTTCTGATTGTAGCTTCTCCTTCAGCTCAGCTGCCTCCTCCCGGACCAGCTCCAGCTCCCGGCACGCGCGGCTCTGAAGCAGGGCCCGCTCCTGCGCGTGCCGCCCGGCGAGCTCGGCACGCAGCTCGGCCAGCGCCGCCTCCTTCTCGCGCTGCAGGTGCGCCTGCGTCAGCTCCAGCCGCGCCGTGTGCATGTCGCTCAAGCTCAGGAGCAGCACTTCCAGCTCCAGCTCCTTCGTCATTACCCCAGGCTGCTCCGGACCGTCGCCTTCCAGCTTCTGCGGCGTCCCCGCTCCACCGGGCTCCTGCAGCTGAGGGACTCCTGCGCCATCAGGGGTGTCGCTGCACGACGTGTTCTTGCCAACGTCCCGGCCTCCCAGGAGTCCGCTGGCCTCGGCCTCAGCTACCGGACTCTCCTCCTGGTCAGGCGCATCGACAGCCGCGCCCTTCCTCTTCGCCGGCGTTTTCTTCGAATGCGCACAGTCACCTTTTGTTTTTCTCTGTCGGAAGTGAGCAAGCTTCGCTCTCCCGGCCTCCACTTTTCTGCGCCGCTGCTGTTGCTCATCTTCTTCCATCTTACTCCGGGGCTCTTCGCAGGTCGCCGAGAGGTGGCGGGGCCGATGCGGTGCCCTGTTATTGCAATTTTGATTTGTATTTCTCTGATGATTAGTGATGTTGAGCATCCTTTCCTCTGCCTGTTAGCCATCTGTAAGTCTTCTTTGGAAAAATGTCTATTCAGATCTTCTACCCCCTCCCCCCTTTTATTTTTTGACCATGCCACATGGCTTGCATTATCTTAGTTCCCCGACCAGGGATTGAACCCTGGCCCAAGGCAGTGAAAGCACCAAGTCCTAACCACTGGACCACCAGGGAATTTCCCTCTGCCCATTTTTAGATTGGGTTGTTTGTTTGTTTGTTTTTTGATAGTGAGTTTTATATATTTTAGATATTAACCCCGTATCAGTAATATCATTTGCAAATATATTCACCCATTCAGTAGGTTGTCTTTTAATTTTTTAAAAAGTTTTGTTTTTATGTGGACCATTTTAAAAGTCTTTATTGAATTTGTTACAATATTGCTTCTGTTTTATGTTTTGGTGTTTTGGTCATGAGGCATGTGGGATCTTAGCTCCCCGACCAGAGATCGAACCTGCACCCCAGCACTGGAAGGCAAAATCTTAACTGCTGGACCACCAGGGAAGTCCCCTCTTTTCATTTTTTTGATGATTTCCTTTGCTGTGCAAAACCTCTAGCTTTATTTTGATTAATGTTAGCATGCAATATCTTTCTCTGTTGCTTTAATTTGATCTATTTGTGTCTTAAAATTTTTTTTTGTTTAGTTTGAATCCACAGCTTTATTTAGAAATAATTAATATATAACATTATGTAAACTTTAGCTGTACTGTGTAATGATTTGATACACATATATATTAGAAAATGATTACCACACAAGATTAGTTAATACATCCATCATCTCACACAATTACAGTTTTTTATTGTAATATAATGGACATATAACATATCAGTTTCAGGTGTACAACATAATGATTTGATATATATGTATACATACGTACATATTTATATAACAAAATGATCATTATTATAAGTCTAATTATATCCATTACCACACAGTAACAATTTTTTCTTGTGATGAGAACTTTTAATATCTACCCTCAGCAGCTCTCAAATATACAGTACACTATTATTAACTATTTTCACCATACTGTACATTATTGTCTCCAGGACTCTTTTATTTTATAATTGGAAGTCTGTACCTTTTTTAAAAAATAAATGTATGCATGTATGTATTTATTTATTTATGGCTGCATTGGGTCTTTGTTGCTGTGCGTGGGCTTTCTGTAGTTGTGGCTAGCAGGGGTTTCTTCATGGCGGTGCAGGGGCTTCTCATTGTGGTGACTTCTCTTGTTGTGGAGCACAGACTCTAGGCATGTGGGCTTCCGTAGTTGTGGCACACGGGTTCAGTAGTTGTGGCTCGCGGACTCTAGAGTGCAGGTTCAGTAACTGTGGCGCAGGGGCTTAGTTACTCCGTGGCATGTGGGATCTTCCTGGACCAGGGCTCAAACCCATGTCCCCTGCATTGGCAGGCAGATTCTTAACCACTGTGCCATGAGGGAAGTCCCAGAAGTTTGTATCTTTTGACTCCCTTCACCTCATTCAACCACCCCCACCCCCATGGTTGGAAACCACCAATTTGTCTGAGTTCAATTTTTTCCTTCTTTCTTTTTAAAAATTTCAAATATAAGTGAGATCATACAGTATTTGTCTTTCTCTGTTTGACTTATTTCACTTAGCATAATGCCCTCAAGGTCCATCCATGATGTTGCAAATGGCAGTGTTTCCTTCTTTTTAGGGCTTAATAATTTTCCATTATATACACATATGAAGGTCTATACAGATCCTTTTCCCATTATTTAATTGAATTATGTCTTTTTGCTATTGAGTTGTAGGAGTTCTTTATATATTCTTGATATTAATCCCTTGTCAGAAATAATTGATATATAACATTGTGTAAATTTAAAGTGTACATTTCTCTCTACCTGGAGATAGTAGCATTTCACAGGTTAAATGCTCCCCCTTTTGTTTCCCCCCTACTCCCTCCCAGACTTTAGATTCCAATGGTAAGTAAGGTTTTGTTACATGTACTTCTGAACAACTGGCTATAAATCAGAGGTTCCCGTGATTTCCTCCTTGGTTTCCATTAATTTGCTAGAGTGGCTCACAGAACTCAGAGAGACATTTTACTTACTAGATAACCAGTTTATTATAAAAGGGCAAGGTATAGGGAATAGACACTGCACTTCCATGTCCTCTCTGAGAGCGTCACTCTTCCCAAATCTCCATGTGTTCACCAATGCAGAAACTCTCTGAACCCCACCCTTCTGGATTTTTACGGAAGTGTTATTTCATAGACATGATTGATTAAATTGTTGGCCACTGGTGCTTGATTCAGACTCTCTCCCCTCCCTGGAGGTCAGTGGGGGTGAGACTGAAAGTTAGGTAGGAGGTCAGGGGCCCCTGGTTAGTTCCCCTGATAACTAGCCCCCATCCTTAGGTGTTTTCCCAAAATCGCCTCATTAACATAACAAAAGACAACCTTTTCATTCTTATCACTCAGGAAATTCCAAATGTTTTAGTAGCTTTGTGCCAGGAGTGGGGAAGAAGACCAAATATATATATTTCTTTTTATAACTCACAATATCACAGCTTCCGAACCATTTGTTGTGTTACCACCGAGTCTAAGCTTGTACTGCTTGCCCACAATAGGCCAATATGTCGAGAGACAAGGTATTGGGGCAAGGAATGGCGACTTTATTTGGAAAGTCAGAAAATTGAGAAGATGGCTGGATAATGTCCTAAAGAACCATCTTAACTTGGAATAGAATTCAGGCTTCTTTTATGTTCAGGGAAAGGGGAAGCAGGAGGATTCAAGATTAAAGGGTAAAAGTGGAATGCAGGCTTCTTGGAGTCACCTGGCCTTCAAGGGAAGCATAACATTTCTTTGTCCTTCTGCTTGCTCATGTAGGCTGGATCACAAGCCCCCCCCTGTAAAAACTTAATTTTTTTTTTTTTTTTTTTGCTGTACGCGGGCCTCTCACTGCTGTGGTCTCTCCCGTTGCGGAGCACAGGCTCCGGACACACAGGCTCCGCGGCCATGGCTCGCGGGCCCAGCCGCTCCGCGGCATGTGGGATCTTCCGGGATCGGGGCACGAACCCGTGTCCCCTGCATCGGCAGGCGGACTCTCAACCACTGCGCCACCATGGAAGCCCTACTCTAGTATTCTTATCTCTGCTTATTAGCAAGATTTCTGGGCTAAAAGCGAACTTATCTACAAAAAGTAGTAGCCATACTAGCTCGGGACCAGGGGATGGAAACTTTCCTCAGGGAACTTAATGAGCTATTTGGGCACAAGCAATATTTCTCTAATATTTAACTCCTTATGTGCAAGACTAGAGTAATAGAGTATAAGCTGAAAAATGAGGGAGGCTGTTCCAACATGGTGTTAGTTCTGTTCTTCCTCTGTTACAGTTGGAAAGACTATCCTTCTGCCATTGAATTGCTTTTGCACCTTTGTCAAAAATCAGTTGGCTGTACTTGCATACTATTTCTGGGTTCCCAATTCTTTTTCTTTGAACTGTCTGTCTCTTTGCTAATATCAAACTGTCTTGATTACTGTAGCTATATAATAAGTCCAAAAAATGAGTAGAATGATTTCCACTATATTTTGTCTCAAAATTATTTTATTGAGCTGGCTGGGTCTTCCAGGGCTAGGTAGAATTAGAGTGGTGAGAACAAACATATTTGCCTTGTTCCCAAACTTAGGGGGAAAGCATTCAGTCTTTCATAATTTAATTTGATATTCGCTCTAGTTTCCCCCCCTAACTTATGAAGTTAGGAAGTTCACCTCTACTCTTAATTCCTGACAGTTAAAAGAAAACAAGAAATGACTGTTCAATTTTGTCAAATGCCTTTTCTGCATCAATTGATATGATCATGTAATATCTTTAATTTTATCCTGTTAATATGATGGATTATAATGATTGATTACATTGGTTTAATTTATTCCATGACTTAATAAACACCACTTGGTAATAGTGTGTGATTATTTTTATATATCTGTTACAAACAAAATAACAGGCCCAAAATGGAGTCACTTATGCTAAACCTCATGTCACCAAATCAACACATACCTTAATTACAGTTTCAGCTCTCCAAGAAATAAAATCTTAAACCAGTCAATACGGAATCACCTGATCAGCACTTGTTAGGTAATCTGCCTGATAGCCCCTGTCATTCCCTAAAGGAAACTAATCTTGCAATAACCAATCTGCTTTCTGCCTAATATAAATATCTTCCTTGTTCCTGCTCTCTTCTGCCCATAAAAAATTTCATTTTGCACAGCTTCTCAGAGCTCCTTTCTATCTGCTACGTTGGATGCTGCCAGATTCATGAATCGTTGAATAAAGCCAATAAGATCTTTAAAATTTACTCAGCTGAATTTTACTTTTAACATATTTAAAAATTCTACTTGCTAATACTTTGTTAAGGATTTTTTCCTTATCAACATTCATGAAGTATATTGATCTGTATTCTTTTTTTGTTTTTTTGGTACTGTCTTTCATTTTGGTATCAGGGCAATACTGACCTCATGAAGTTTGTTGGACTGTGTTCCTTTTAATTGTTTATTCTGAAAGAGATCGTGTAGAATTTGTGTTAATCTTTAAATGTTTGTTAGAAATCTCCAATGAAGACATCTGGGCCTGAAGATTTCATTTTCAGATGTTTAAATTTTGACTTCAATTATAGAGCTACTCAACATATTCATTTCTTGCTGTGAAAGTTGTTGGAGTTTGTGCTTTTATGAGCAATTGGTGTATTTATCTAAGTTGTCAAATTTATGTGTATAGAATGGTTTTTGGTATCCTCTTTTTTTAAACATCTTTATTGGAGTATAATTGTTTTAAAATGGTGTGTTAGTTTCTGCTTTATAACAAAAATGAATCGGTTATACATATACATGTATCCTCATATCCCCTCCCTATCCCACCCCTCTATGTGGTCACAAAGCACCAAGCTGATCTCCCTGTGCTATGCAACTGCTTCCCACTAGCTATCGATTTTACATTTGGTAGTGTATATATGTCCATGCCATTCTCTCACTTTGTCCCAGCTTACCTTTCCCCTTCCCCGTGTCCTCAAGTCCATTCTCTAGTAAGTCTGCATCTTTATTCCCATCCTGCCCCTAAGTTCTTCATGACCTTTTTTTGTTTTTTTAGATTCCATATATATGTGTTAGCATACGGTATTTGTTTTCTCTTTCTGACTTATTTCACTCTGTATGACAGACTCTAGGTCCATCCACATCACTACAAATAACCCAATTTCGTTTCTTTTTATGGCTGAGTAATATTCCATTGTATATACGTGCCACATCTTTATCCATTCATCTGTCAATGGACACTTAGGTTGCTTCCATGTCCTGGCTACTGTAAATAGAGCTGCAATGGACATTGTGATACATGACTCTTTTTGAATTATGGTTTTCTCAGGGTATATGCCCAGTAGTGGGATTGCTGGGTCATATGGTAGTTCTATTGGTATTCTCTTGTTATCTGTAGGATCTACAGTGGTATCTTACATTTCATTCTTGTTTTTGGTAACTTATGTCTCCTCTAGAGGCTTGTCGATTTTATCACACTTCCCATAGAACTAGCTTATTGTTTTGTTTTCTGTATTGTTTATTCTTTTTTTAATTTTATTGTTTTTTGCTCATATTTTTATTATTTACTTCCTTCTTGTTTTTTTTTCTCTTCCTCTTCTAGTTTATTAATGTGGGAACTTAGGTTATTGATTCGAGAATTTTCTTCTTTTCTAATGTAAACATTTAGCAGTATAAAATTCCTCTCACCACTACTTTACTTGCCAACTACAAATTTTGATACATTTTGTTTCCACTTTCATTCATTTCAATATATTTTAAAAATTTCCTTGAGTCTTCTCTTTTGACCCATGGATTATTTAGAATTGTGTTGTTTAATTTACAAGTGTTAATTTCCCATTGTCTTTCTGTTACTGATTTCTTGTTTGATTCAATCGTGTCCAGAGAACATACTCTTGTTGGAGAAAATTTTCACATACTGAGGTATGGAGAAGTCATTTTGGCTTATACATGGTTCAGCCTGAACTTTGGGTGAACTAAAGAAGCCTGACTCATGGCCTGTCAAGTACACACAGTGCTTCTGCTTTAATCATTAAGGTAAAGAATGTTTGTTTCAAAGACAAGGATAAATAACTCCCTTCCTATAGCATCCAATGTTAACACTCCCTCGAAGATAAAGTTCCCTTTCCAGACACCAGGGTCCTGCTGTCTCGCTGTATATGTAATAAATCTGTCTCTTTTGAAAGCTTGAAGGAATATACCCCTGTCATGTTTGATGTATGCTCTTTGTTCTGATAAGGTTTAAGCTTATGCTAAAAACCATGCTTCAAGGGAGTGGTTCCTCAGAGCTATCTGAGAAGCTGTCTCCTGGGCTACAGTTCTCAGTTTGGCTCAAATAGAACTCTTTTATATTCCTATTTTAGATTATTTACTTATTATTTCCACCAATACTCTCTAAGATTTCAGTTCTATTAAAGTTGATAAGATTTGTTTTACAGTCCAGCTTATGATATCCCTTGGTAAATGCTCCATAGGTGCTTGCATAGAATGTTTATTCTACTGTTTGGGGGTGGAGTGTTTAATAATTGCTGATTAGATCTTATTGTTTGATGGTGTTTGAAGCCACAGGAGTAGGGGAAAGGCCTGGGGCTGTTTGGGGTGACCGACTCTGGTCACCCAGAGCTCTGGGTTGTTCCTGGCTTAATTCCAGGATACATACCTCTCTGGTCCACCTTTCCTCCTGACAACTCTTAATTACACACAAGTCTACGTCACTTCAACATGGCCGCCCACAGGCCTGAGTGACTACAGGGGCGCCGCCATAATGACTTCAAATTTAAGACATTTAGAGACGGCCGGGGCTCAGCAGAGCGCCATGTTGGATACTGGCAAGTTTTGGCAAAGAAGCCGCTACTGAGCATGCGCACACTCAGGAGGCGCCGAAGGAATTCCGCAAGGACAGGGAGGGATCCAGAAAAAGGAAGTGGGTGCTGTTGTTGTTCCAGTGATTAAATGACCACTGTCTTGAAAGAGCGTGGGTGAGGGGCTGGTGAGTGCAGGGAGTTTCCGAGGGCTGAGTGAAGAGGTGTCTCTGATGTCCGTGAAGAACAATCGGGTCAGTGATGGAGGCGGTCAGTGGATGGAATAATAGGGGTCGGTGTGGTCTTGATGGTGGCTTCCCGGCGGATTGATAGTGGGCTCTTTAATGGTGAATCCGCGGAGACATAGGGTGGGAGTGATGGGGTCTATGATGGTGGATTCCCAGGCGGAGTGAAGGGGTCTGTGGGATCTTTGATGTTGGATCTGTGGACGGATTCCCGGTGTCTGTGGGGGGTGGGGAGGATAACTGTGAGGCCTGAGTAATGAAGGCTCTGAGGGGGAAGGATGCTAGATCTTCATTGATTTCCTCTCTTTTTTCTGCTTACTGGTTTGTTTCTATTTCTGATATTTTAAAAGTTGTCGATGGAAATAATCAATAAGTAATCATAATAGGAGTAGAAAAGAGTTTTATTTGAGCCAAACTGAGGACTGTAGCGCAGGAGATAGCGTCTCAGAAGTCTCTGAGGAACCTCTGGGTTGAAGCATGATTTTTAACATAGTCTTATACCTTATCAGAACAAAAATCATACATCAAACATGCCAGGGATATATTCCTTCAAGGTTTTAAGAGCACCAGATTTAGTACATATAAAGTGAGATAGCCGAACCCTGGTGTCTAGGAAAGGGATGCCATGGGAAGGGAGTTATTTATTTTTATCTTCGAAACAGACTTCTTTACTTTAATGGTTAAAGCAGATGTGCTGTGTGTGTTCACACAAGTTCAGGCAGAACCATGTATAAGCCAGAATGACTTCTCCATACCTCTGTATGTGAAAATTTTCTTTATCGTTATCATGGTACACTTTGCTAGAGATTTTTTGATCCCTTCCATATCCAGATTAGTAGCTACTGTGTCATTCCTAATATTTATGTATCATTTTTCTTTCCCTTTTTTATTATCAGTCATCTCAAAGTTTACTTTATTGCATTTTGAAGTACCGATTGTGCTTATACTCTCTTCTGTTTTTATACTAATTTTATCTTTTTCTTTTTAGATAGTTTCTCTTTTATCTCCATTTTATGTAAATTGTCATTCTTTCCCTTATTTTCCCAGTTTTATACTGGATACGTTTAGGGGTATAAAGTTTCTTTTATATACATCTTTATCTTTGAAACGTATAGTTTCAGTTTGATGTTCCACTTTGATCCTGAGTTATTGGAGTTTCTTCATTCCCAAATTATTGATATGTTTTGTTTATTTTAAATTTTATTATATTGTCATAAACTGTAGACTACAAAGTCTCAACTTTTAAAAATTTGTCAAGATTTTACTTGAAGACAAGTTACACAAGTTACATTGAACTTTGTTCAATGGCTATAGAAGAAAGTATGTTTTCTGTTTGTGTGGTACAAACTTCTCTTAATGTATATTAAATATAGCCTGTTAGTATTTTTCAAGTTTTTTTCTTTCCTATTTTTGGTCTACTTGATTCATCATATTCTGAAAAATATATAAAAATAATCTCTCACTAATAATTCACTTTGTAGTTCTATGTGCTTTTTTGCTAGCTTTATTTGTGCGTGTCTGGGGGAGAGACATACATAAACCTAATGGTTAATGCATTTTGTATCTTTTTTTTCATTTATTGGATGCTATTATTATAGGATCCCTCTTTTCAACAAAAAGCAATTTCAATTTTGAATTTCACTTTGGTATTTATATTGCTATCCCTGCATTCACTTTCATTTCATTTGGATGATTTATCTTTGCCCAGGGCTTTATTTTATATTTCTATTTGTCTCATTGTTTAGGTTAACTACTTATAATAGATACATTTTATTTTTCTCAAATCCAACCTATAACCGAGTCTTTGTTTGTCAATAGGATAATTTTACCTTTTCAGTTTAGTGTAATAATGATTTACCTGATTTTTATACCTTCTGTTTTAATGTTTACTATTTATTTTAACTCATTTTCTTTTCCTTTTTCATACTTTTATTGGATTGATGAAATTTCTGTTCATTGTTTCCATTCTACACCCCAGATAAATCCTGTTTTTTTCCTGAGATAGTTAAAAATGTTTTGTCATAGGATAGTATTATTAATTTTCTGTTTAATGGCCTCCTTATCACATAATCATCATCTTTTAAAATAATTATATATCTCTTGCAAAAATTATTGCTGAACAATTTTTCTATTTGCTGTTTCTCATCTGATTTATTTTACATTTGTTTGGACTACTTTTGTGGGTATTTTCCTCAGGTAATGATAAGAGATATTCTGCAAGTGCTCTTATTTCTGAAAATGTCTTTGGCCCTAACAAAGAAGTGGTCCTTTAGATGCTACTTCTGATGTCAGGTAGCTTTCATTACTGCAGATGGGGCATCTTGATTTTCTTAATTCTTTTTCTGTAAATAATCTGTTCTTTCACACATGATTTAGATTTAGATGTGTTTTAGATTTTAAAATTTACCTTTAAAATTCAAGAATATTCCTAGATTTGTTCACTGATTGAGCTCCAACTGGTGTGCGTGTTTGTGTGTAAATTTGTTGGAAAGGCTAATGGTGTAGGCCTAGTGAGTGGTGTGGATAGTGGTAGGAGTCCTTGGGTGATTTCTCAGAGTCCATCACAGGTGCAGGTATGTCTGGAATTGGAGTCTTGGGATCACTGATGGAGATGCATTGTGGGTAGTGTGGACAAAGAACACCGCCTGCCATTTCAGTAAACAAAGTATGGTGTGGCTATCAAGCCATCAGCCACTGCAGCCACCCCCAACTGTGCATCCTGAGGGGAGTCCAGAATGGGGAAAAGCAGGATATTGGCCTTAGATAGTTAGATGCATGTCAAAGGAATGATTTCAGTGAGCCCAGACTCTTGCATCTCCCATATACAGGAAAGTGCTAAACTCATTAACTTGAGATGTCTGGATTTTCTTTAATTGACAGTAATCTTTTGATGTTCCAATTAGATGGTTTTGGTTTTGTTTTGTTTTGCAAAAACTCATATATATTCTGACTCCTCCCATACCTCTTTGGAACAGTCCCTCAGAGCTATCTGAGGGGCTGTATCCTGGGCTTAAGTCCTCAGCAATTCTGCTGAATAAATAATAATCCTCACCTTTTAGGCTGTGCACTTTTTTTTCAGTCGACAGTAGTGATAACAGTGTGGAGGCCAGTTATTGGTACATGTGGTATTGTGATATAATAAGAAATATATATTTTGGTTTTCATCCACTGTTCCCAGCTCCTAACACCTTTATTATTTCCTAAGTGATAGGGCTATAGGGGCTTCTTTTGTTGCTGTGTCTTGAAATAGCATCCAAGGGATAGGGTGAAATTAGTGGGGGTTTTTTGCTATAAAAATTTCCTTTCAACCACACCTGAAGTGATGTTTGGAAAGCCCCTAGTGAATTGCTGGATGGGGGCTGGTTGCCAGGGGAACCAAGCAAATTATTAGAGTTTTAGAACTTGAAACACACTCTCTGGCTGGAGGTTGAATCAGTTGCCAATGGCCAGTTATTTAATCAATCATTTGTACATAGTGAAGCCTCCATAAAAACCCAAAAGGGTAGGGTTTGGAGAGTTTCTGGATTGAACATGTTGAGATTCTGGGAGAGAGATGCACTGCTTCCGACGTATCTTGCCATAACCATCTCTTCTATTCTACCTGGCTGTTTCTGAGTTATATTCTTTTATAACAAATTGGTAATCTAATAAGTAAAATATTTTCTTGAGTTCTATGAGCTGCTCTAGCAAATTAATGGAGACTGAGGAGGAGGTCGTGGGAACCTCTGATTATAACCAGTTGGTCAGAGCACAGGTAACCTGAACTTGTGATTGGCACCTGAAGTTGGGGTGGGGACAGTCTCGTAGGACTAAGTCCTTAACCTGTGTGATCTAGTGCTAACCCTTAAGTAGATGGTGTCAGAACTGAGTTAAACTGTAGGACACCCAGCTGGTGTTGTAGAATTGCTTGGTTTGGGGACCCCTCCTCCCAACACACACACCACACACACACACACACACACACACTTGGTGGCCAGAAGTGTTGAGAATAGAGGAAAAACACACAGGAGGAGTTTTTCCTTTTCAGGGCATGATTGATGTAGAACCAGGACCATGAGGTAGAGATGTTGGAGGTTCTGTGATCAGGGACTGTAGAATGAGTGATTGTGATCTCGTGGAGAGAGCAGTGAGTGGTGGCTTGAAGTGAGATCTTAGTTCCATGCCCAAGAATTGGACCTGGGTAGCCTGGATGAAAACCAAGAATCCTAGCCCCTAGACCAGCAAGGGCAAAGTTTCCCTGGCTCTTGCCCGTTTGAAAGCAAGAATGTTTCAAGGAGGCAAAAACCGTAAAAACAGGTACAAAGTTTATTATTAAAGACACAGCACAACATGTGGGAGAGACATAGAGAAACAGTTTGTGTAGTTAAGACAGAAGCAAGGCAGAGATACACACCCGCAGAGAAAGAGTATGGGCATCCTCCCTAATGAGGAGGAGTGAAGTAAAGAGGTGGTTAAATCATTTATATAAGGCATTCCGTCTGGATCTTTGCTTATCTTTGACCAATTATCTCACTTCTTTTTCCACACCTGACCTATCCTAGGTCCCTCCCTCACATGCATGCACATCTTTTTGCCAAGATGGATTCCAGTGCAGAAGCCTGTGGGAAGGTTGACACCACCTATTATGGGGTGGAGCCCCCTCCTTTTTTTGACCCCTGAGGAGCCTTTATACGCATGTGTAGTTGGGGAGGTCTCCTTGACCTCAAACATGAGAAATATGTGGTCTCTTTATCGTTTATCTGGGCAGGACTCAGCTCCTGTCTGCCCCTGCCATTACTGTTATCTTAAAGTGTCCACTGGAGGCAAAGTGCAGCTGTTTACCCTGTTCCTGTGTTCTTTCTATCTGGAAGTGTAAACAGGAAGCTGGCTGTAAATGTCTAACCTGGAGCCCATCGATTTCTTGCCTCAAGAAATATAAACAGAGGATGGTTGTAAACGCCTAGCCTGGAACCCATCTATCTTCTGCCTCAATTGCGGCCTGTGGGAAGCAGGACAAGGGAACCAGTGATTCTGATGTGTGAGTAATGGCTGCTGGGGGGAGGTCAGTGTGCAGCAGTTGACAGTTGTAGTAAGCAGATTGAGGAGTGGGAGTGAGGAATTGAGTGTCAGGGTTGGTGATGACTTGAGGGGCTGGTGAAGTCAGATAATGTTTGATACAGTAATTGCATTCTATGTGGATTACTGATTTTGTAATAATAGCAGTAATTAATATTTAACAAGCACTTATGTGCCACACATGGACTGAGTGCTTTTCAAGTATTATAAAATTGGTTTGTTTATCTTAAAAGTATAAGGATGAGGAAACTGAGACTGAAGTAAGTTCTTCAGATTGTCACAGCTAGAAGGTGGAAGACCTGGGATTCAAATGTACGTTGATTTGGCTCCACACCTCATATATTTCCCCTGTGCCACCCTGTTCCACACTGTTTGATGCACTCTTGGGAGGACAGCTGAGAGGCTGTCACTGAGTGGCACTCTTTCTGTCAGGATCCCTTTGTGTTTCCACAGAGCTCTGAGGTCAGACCACTTAGTTGAGCCTTCAGGATCATTTTTTCAGACTCCAGCCCAACTAGGCCCGATAATCACTGGCAGTCTTTGGACCCTCACTCAACTTAGGGCTCCTGGGAAGACTGGAGTTCTAAGAAAACACAGAGGTGAAGCTCATTGTGAACATGCCAGCCAAAAAGAGCTTGTCTCATAGATCCCATATCCAGTTCAAATCCTGGCTTGGCAGGAATATGACAGTTCCTGTGAGTGGAGAGGGGGAAGCCCAGAAGCACGAATATTCTCAGAGATGGACTTGCTGAAACAAAGCATGATCCTTTGCAATGTGAATAATGCATGGCTCATGTCATGTACTCCAAGGCTGTTCCCTGTAATGGGAGAGGATTTATTTTTTTAAGTGTTTATTATAGAAAATTTCAAACATACAGGAAAATAGAGAAAATGTTATAATGAACCTACAAATGGGCTCATCACCCAGTCTCAATAATTATCAACTATTTGCCAGTGTTGTTTCACCTTATCTCTTCTCACTTGCTTTGTTCTAGTTAGAATATCTTAAAACAAATCTTGGATACCATGTCATTTCACCCACAAATACTTTAGCATGCAAATCCAACTGATGTGGACTGTTTTCCCCCACATAACCCCCAGGCCATTACTCACCTAACAAAAGTTACAGTAACTCCTTAATATCATCTGATACACAATCTATAGTCAGAGTTCTCTGATTATTGTGGACAAAGAAAGTTGTCACCTGCTGTATCAGTAAACAAAGGATGTGGTGGTCAACAATCCATCAGCCACTGCACTCGCCCCCAACTGTGCACCCTGAGGGGATTCAGGATGGAAAAAAACCAGGATACTGGCCCTAGATATTTAAGGTGCATATCAAAGCCATGATTTAATGAGCCCAGACTCTCGAATCTTCCCATACATAGAGAACTGCTAAATTCATTAACTTGAGATGTCTGGATTTTCTTTTTCTTTTCTTTTCTTTTTTTAAAATTTTTATTGGATATAGTTGATTTACAATGTTGTGTTAGTTTCAGGTGTACAGCAAAGTGAATCAGTTATACATATACATATATCCACTTTTTTAAAGATTCTTTTCCCATATAGGCTATTACAGTATTAACAGTAATCTTTTCATGTTCCAGCTACCTATTTTTTTGTGTGTAAAAACTCCTATATATCCTGGCTCCTCCCTTACCTTTTCGGAGCAGTCCCTCAGAGCTATCTGAGAGGCTGCATCCTGGGCTTAAGTTCTCAGCAAGTCCACCGAATAAAACATAATTCTCACCTTTTAGGTTGTGCATTTTTTTTCAGCTGATGTTATCTAAAAAATGACTTTTTAAACTTTTCCTATGAAAATTAAAAAAATACAAATGTAGAGAAAGTAGTATAAAGAAGCCTCATTTAGGGGATTTCCCTGGTGGTCCAGTGGTAAAGAATCCGCCTTCCAATGCAGGGGATGCGGGTTCGATCCCTGGTCAGGGAACTAGGATCCCACATGCCACAGGTCAACGAAGCCCGTGCACCACAGCTACTGAGCTGTGCGCCTCAACTAGAGAGCCCATGTGCCACAAGCTACAGAGCCCATGCGCTCTGGAGCCCGCATGCCATAACTAGAGAAGAGAAAACCCCCACGCCACAACTAGAGAGAAGCCCTCGCGCCGCAATTACCCATCAATTTTCACAATTATCAACTCATGCCCAGTCATTTGTCATCCATCCCTTCCTCCAACATTTCTTTTCTTCTGCTAGATTATTTTGAAGCAAATCTCAAAGATTTTGTCATTTTATCCATAAATATTTCAATATGTAAAATTCCTTTAATAAAAATAGCCACGGTGCTATTATCACACCTTAAAAAATTACAATACATTTTAAAGTATCATTTTATGTGGATTGGATTGTTAAGATTTAGAGGCTTGATCAGATTCAGATTCCTTTTTTTTGTTTTTGTTTTTTGGGGAGCAAGACTACTTCCCAGGTGATATACTTGATCAGGAGGCACATAATGTCTGGTTATCTGTTTTGTGATGTGAGCAGCCACTGATGATTGTTTCTTAGATCCATATTTCATTATGTGTGCAAAATGGACATTTCTATTTCTACCATTCCTTTACTTTGTCGACTTATAAAAATGCATAATGTGAGAGTTGAGAGTTGTCTTATTTGGGGCAAAATGAGGACTATAGCCCAGGAGACTGTTTTATATAGCTCTGAGAAACTGCTCCGAGAGGTAGGGGGGAGGGTCAGTATTATATCTGATTCAGGTGAAGGGGGTGGTACGTACAGTCAAGCACACATTTTGGCAAAGTCTTGCTGCTAGTCCTGTGAAGGTTGCTGCTAGTCACAAGGAGCAGATGTCTCTGTTCATGATTTTAATGCCTTTCTAGATATGAGGAGATGCAAGGATTTGGGCTCATAAAATATTCTCCTGAAAATATCTTACTATCTGCAGGGCTGTTCTGCCAGTTTTTGCCAGAGCATCAAGTGCCTCATTCCTGATCTCCACCCTGAACTCCTTTCAGGATGTGTTGAAGGTCAGCAGTTGCAGTGGCTGGTGACTTAACCCTTGTAGAGGCAGATGGCAAGTGCCAATTTTTAGTTGGCAACTTGTAGCTGGAATAATTATATAGGCAGAAAAAGAAATTCCTTCATGAAGTGTTTGGTTATGCTTGACTGACTCTTGCTTTTTGACAAGTTTCAAAAATAATGGTTTGATTCCCTAATACTTTCCAAAGGTGCTAGAAATGTTCTCTCTCTTGATCTGGATGGCAGATGTGAAAAATAGGGGGAAATGCTGTATACTTAATATTCATGTACTTTACATAAGTTATACCACACAAAAAAATTAGCAAAGAAGTAACCAAAATGTTGTATATATTAGAAGCAAAAAATTTAAAAGTCCATCATAAAAAGATACTGGGGAAGATAGGTCTAGGGTAAAAGGGACACAGTCCTCAATGTATAAGTCTTGATTGGAACATTCAACAAAACAGCAAGAAAAGGTTTTTCTGGGGTAATTGGGAATTTTGAATATGAGCTGAATATTAAAGTGTTATAGAATTGCTAATAATTTTCTCAGGCATGATAATAATCTTTTAGGAGATTGATGTTATGAATTTAGGCATGAAGTGTCATGAAATCTGCAACTTTCAAATGGTTCAGCCAAAAAAAAGTATATACACTAGTATACTCATATATATGTATGCATTTACATGTAACTATATGTGTATATACAAAGATTAAACAAATATGGCAAAATACTAATTGTTGAAACTAGATGGAAGTTATTTCTTGTACTAATAATTCAACTCTTTATGTTAGAAAACTCAATAAAAAAATTAGAGGGGCTTCCCTGGTGGCACAGTGGTTGAGACTCCGCCTGCCGATGCAGGGGACACGAGTTCGTGCCCCGGTCCGGGAAGATCCCACATGTAGCGGAGCGGCCAGGCCCGGAGCGGCTGAGCCTGCGCGTCCGGAGCCTGTGCTGCACAACGGGAGAGGCCACAACAGTGAGAGGCTCGTGTACCGCAAAAAAAAAAAAAAAAAAAAATTAGAAAACAGTGGCTTCAGTCAGTAAGTGACTTAGGTCTTAAAGTTTATTAACTAGAACCAAATCCACTTATTATATTGTAGTTAAGACAAAGTTTCCATTGACAGTTCCCTTTTAAGAATGGGAAGCGGGAATTCCCTGGTGGTTCAGTGGTTAGGGCTCAGCACTTTCACTGCTGGGTCCAGGTTCAATTCCTGTTCTGGGAGCTAATATCCCACAAGCCGCGGGGTGTGGCCCCCCCAAAAAAGAACTGTAAGCAAAGAACAGTGAAAAAGCTAGCAGTCTCCCTTTTTTTGGTCTTACTTATGGATGTTCTCTCTACTTGTTATGGGCTGGTCACAGAAGCTCAGAGCAAAATCATTAAAAAGTTACTTTGCTTTTTACTAGCAAATAAGAAAAATATAAACATTCAAATTACTTATAATTTTACCATCACCCAAATATTATATCTGTTAACATATATTTCCTTCCAGATAATTTTCTCTATGTGTATGAATGCATTCATGTATGTGTGTATGTGTGTATGTACACACATATTGTTCAATGAAAATGGACTCATACTGTTTGGTACATATTTTTATTTTTACTTAGCATTTTAACATATTTTTCTACAGTAGTTTAATTTTACATGACATTATGTCTACTTTATAATACCTATAAAGTATTTAAAGCTGTCCACAATTATTGTTATCAAGATGTTTCTAAACTTTTTTTTTTTTTTGATATTAGCTGTGGTAAAACTCCTGGATTTAAATCTTTGTGCAACACAGGATGATTTTTTTATGATGTAGTTCTAGAAATAAGTTTTTGGGTCAGTTGCATGGACACTAAATTATGTATATGTCCATGTGTGCCATTGACACACTTCCTTCTCTCATCTGTCCCTCTGTCAATCTGTTTTTTCAGATCTCTGCCCCTTTCCCAGAAGAACCAGAAATGACCAAGTCCCTGGTGAGTTCTTATTTGTTCATGTATTTATTTGTTGCTTTCTTTATTTTTTAGTGGATTTTAGGAGGCATCTATTAACCCATATAGTAAATGTGTAAGTATAAATAAATGAAAGTTAAGATCAGAGAAAGTAAAGAAGAGATTATCAACTCCAAGTCAAGCTTGGATTATAGGTATATGTGAGTTGTGTGGCTTCACACAGTTATGAACTTTGAACTGTAAAATTGTCTCTGGTCTTCCTGAAAGACATAACAATGATGGAAGTGAAATACATGGTTTATATTGTTGAAAAGTAATTTATTTCATCTATAGTAACTATTTCCTGGTTCTTGATGTTTGATAAAATTTTTGATAGATCTTCAGATGAATGGAGATAGGACAGTGTCTTTAACAACCCTGTTAGAAGTTCACTAACAGGTTTTCTATAGTGACTTACAAAGCAGTGCTTTTCACACTTGCACATGACTTCAGATTCTGATTTAGTAGGACTGGGATTCCCACAGGATATTAGTGCTGCTGGTGCAAGGACCACGTTGTGAGGCAAAGTTTTGAGTGAATCGACGTTGAATTTTGTCAGTTGCTTTTTCTGCATCAGTTGACATGGTCAGGTGATTTTCCTTTTTAGCTTATTGCTGCTGTAGATTACATTGATTAATTTTCACATATTGAGCCAGCCTCAGCCTTTCAACCTCTGAATAATTTCCACTTGTTCATGACATACACTTCTTTTTATATATTTGTATTTGCTAGTATATTTTTTAAGGATTTTGTATCATGTTTAGGAGGGATATTGTTCTATATTTTTCTTTCGTTACTACTATACATGGATGAAAGTCCCAAAACTCCACTTGGCTTTTTTCTTTTTCCATACCACTCCATTGGAGTGTGACGGGGCCCCTCTGTTCAGCCAGGCAAGAGTGGGAATCTAAGCTACCCACTGGGTCTTTGCTGATGGGCATGGGATCAGGCCCAGAGTTTTCTGTTTATTTGTTATGTTTGGCTGGAGCATGTTTTGCCTAAAGGTTTTCTGTCTTTCTAGATTGCCCCTTTCCTGGTCTTTTAGCTAGAGAGAGCAGACTTTTCTTTGAGTTTTTTTGTTGTGCCCTTGTTGGTGTTTCTGGGTTGTAGGCTTTTCTAGTACTTGGCCAGGGCTGTATGAGTTAATAGACTTCAGGAAACTCATGCTGTGTAGTTCCTTGGTTCCTGAGGTCCCTAGACAGTTTGCTTTTTTTTTCTTTAAGCTTTCAGTCTTCTTATGTTTGCTTTATGGATAATGTCTATGGTTACTAGATGTACTTAGTGGGTGAATAGGGACAAGTGCATCTACCCTGTTTTTCCAGGGGTCGAAGTCAGTTCATTGATTTTTTTTTTAAAGGAGGAGTTATTTATATATTAAGCATGGTCTTTTTTTTTTCAATTTTTTTTTTACTTCTTTGTTCTTTGCATTTTAACTTTTAAAAGTAAATATTTAATTGTGAATATCATTAAGGTTATAGATATGTTTACTCAAATAGATTTTTGAAGCTTCATTTAAAAAAAAACAAACCACCTGTTAGCTGCTCTCTTTTCCCTCAAATTGCAGCTCCTTAAAGGTAATCACATCACTCTGAACTCAACTGAACTAATTTTTTTAGTATTTACGTTCCCATGTCTAAATAACATGTTTATATTGGTACCTTTTGGTTTTCAGTTTTAGGCAGTTTCTACTGACTTAGCACAATGGAAAGTAGGGATTTTACTCTCTTTCAGACACTTAAGGCTTCAACACTTATATGCACATTTCTTCTTCCCCTCCTTCTAATATAAGTATATCATAATTTTGGGTAAATCAATAGGCTGTATTTATTATTATGATTATTTTAATTATATTCACAGCTGAACCATTTATTTTACCTTTTATGCACTATTTTTTGTTTTACCTGGAATTAATTATTGTTTGGTTTAATCATTTGTTTCATTTTCCATATTTGGATCACTAATTCAACTCCACATTCTTCCCAGGTATATAAAGATCTTCTCAATATGTTAAAATATATTAGATAATAACAGTAATCACAAACATTAATATAGGCTTACTATATGCTAGGCACTATAAACACTCTCTGTTAACTGATTTAATCATAACCCCTCTGAGGTATCTATAATCATTATCCTCATTTTACAGAGAAGGAAACATCCACAGAGAAGTAACTTGCCCTGGGTCACACTGCTAGTAAGTGGTGAAGCCAGAAGTAAAACCCAAGCAATTTGGCTCCAGAATATAGGTATTTATTTCAGCTGTTGAAAGAAGCTTCCCTTAGAGTCTTTGACCTGCTTGAAGTTGCTCTCTATTTGATATTCATCCACTGACTTGGGGATCTCCCTTTGGCATGATTCTAGGAATTCCTTTCATGTCTCTCAAGTATTGGAGCTCTTGTTTTCTGGCTCTTTCCTGATTTATGCTTTCATTTTTAGAGAATATTATCCAGTAGCTCTCTAGAAAGTATTGTGTGGAAAGTAAATTTTTTGAGACTTTGCATATCTGGAAATATTTTTATTTTACCCTCAGTAATTTCATAGCTAATTCTAGATTGTAAGTCATTTTTACTCAGAAATTTAAAGCCATTCTTTTTACTTTTACTATCCCATCTTCTCTTACTGATGTGATAGGCAGAATAATAACCCCCAAAGGTATCCACATCCTAATTCCTGAAACCCGTGAATATGTTACTTCACATGACAATAGGGACTTTGTAGATGTGATTAAGTTAACGATTTTGAGATGGGGTGATTGTTCTGGGTTATCTGGGAGGGCCCAGTGTAATCACAGTTCCTTATAAATGAAAGAGGGAGGCAGAAGGGTCAGAGTCAAGGGGAGATTTGAAGATGCTACTCTGCTGGCTTTGAAGATAGAGGAAGGGACCACGAGCCTCTTAGAAGTCATACAAGACAAGGAAATGGATTCTCTCTTATAGCCTCCAGAAGGAGTGCATCCAACACATTGATTTTAGCCCAGTAAGACCTATTTTCAACTTCTGATCTCCAGAACTGTAAGATAATAAATTTGTGTTTTAAGTTTGTGGCAATTTGTTGCAGCAGCAATAGGAAACCTTTACAGATTTTGGTACCTGGAAGTGGAATGATGTTGTAACAAATACCCAAGAATGTCAAATGGCTTTGGAATTTGGTAATAGATAGAAACTGTAAAGATTTTGAAGAGCATAATAGCAAGAGCCTAGATTTCCTCGAACAGACTGATAATAGAAATATGAATGTTAACTCTGCTAGAGGACTCAGAATGAAGTGAGGAGCACACTAGGAAAAAAGCTATATTGTTTTAGAGAATATTTCAATTATTATAAACAGACTATTGATAGAAATATGGGTGTTAATGGTGCTGCTGCTGAAGACTCAGAAGGAAATGAGGAACATGTTACTGGAAACTAGAGGAAAACATCTCTGTTATACAGTGGCAGAAAGCTTAGCTGACTTTTTCTGTAGTTATGTGAAAAGCAGATTTGTCCATGATGAACTTGTATTTTTCTCTGAGGAGATTTTCAAGCAAAAGGTTGAAGATGTAGCCTGGTTTCTTCTTCCTGCTTATAGTAAAATATGAATGTTAAGAGACAGATTGAAGGAAGAACTGTTGAGCAAAAAGGAACTAGACTTGATGTTTTGGGAAATTTGGGGGCTATCAAGATTCCAAAAGATGCTAAAATTAGTTTCACTGTAGGAAAGTATGCTCTCGAGAGAAAGTCAAGGGTGTGGATAGATGCTTGTATATATTTCTAGGTTTTTAGAAAAAAACCTAGGTATTTAGCAGGATGAATAGGGTGGAATGCATTTAACTTTTTTTTTTTTGAACTGGAAGTCTCAATCTTTGCTGTTAATTTGATTGTTTAGTTTATTTACATTTAATGCAATTACTGATATACTTGAATTTATATCAAGTTTTTTTTTTCTTTCTTTCTTTCTTTTTAAATTAATTAATTAATTTTTTTGGCTGCGTTGGGTCTTTGTTGCCGGGCATGGGCTCTCTCTAGTTGTGGCGAGTGGGGACTACTCTTCGTTGTGGTGCCCGGGCTTCTCATTGTGGTGGCTTCTCTTTGTTGTGGAGCATGGGCTCTAGGCACACGGGCTTCAGTAGTTGTGGCACACGGGCTCAGTAGTTGTAGTGCGAGGGCTTAGTTGCTCCGCAGTATGTGCGATCTTCCTGGACCAGGGCTCAAACCCGTGTCCCCTGCATTGGCAGGCAGATTCTTAATCACTGTGCCACCAGAGAAGTCCTATATCCAATTTTATTAGTTTTATTTTTGAATTGTCTGTTTAATATTATTTTTACATTCCTTTCTTGACTTTCTTTTAGATTAGTCAAAATTTTAATTTTTATTTTGTTAACTTGCTTGTTATACATTCTTTTATTTGTTTCCCTAGATATTACAATATCCATTTTTAACTCATTATTACCTTGCCCCCTTCTCAGTAGATACTAAAACACCTTAATTCCATTTGCTGCATTTAAATTCTACACATATTTTAAACTTCACAAGATATTACTGTTACTGTTTTTGCATAGTCAGTATTTACAGTATTGTAAAGTGGGATTTGAGAAACTTCTTGAATCTTTGAGTTGCTGTCATTCACCATTACTTTTTCAAATTTTGCTTCTGCCTCATATTCTCCCTCTTTATCTTCTCAGACTACAATATGTTATTCCTTTTCACTGTGTTGTACATGTGATATGTCACATGCACTTGTGTTTATTTTATTTAGAAAAAACTCTGTGGTCTGGTTTGTATATTTTCTGTTTGCTTGTCTTCCATCTCAGTAATTCTGTATTCTGCTATTAAACCTCTCTCAGTTCTTAATTTTAGATACTGAATTTTTCATTTTTCATTTGATATCTTTATTATAAGTCCCATTTTCTCTAATGAAATTCTCCATCTTTTCTTCTAACTCCAAAGCACTGTAGAACTGTTTCTTTTGAATATTTTTCCTCTGGTTTTGGATATTTGGCCCTGTTTTTTGATAGGCATAGGATTTCTTTTATTGTATCAAAACATGTATAAAGCATTGTAGAAGATCTAGATTATGATATCTTTCTCAATGGTGGATTCATCTTTCCCAGAGCAGATAGCGTAGAAGATGAACATCTTTATCCAGTCAGGCACAGTGTTATGTTGAATCAAGGCTGAGTTGAAGCCCTAATAATAGTCTACCTTTGGTTCACTCTGGCTATCTAAGATTTTCAGCTGAGAGCCTGGTTTGTCCTCTGTGGACCCCCCTCCTGATAGATGCCAACTCTGTCTTCTTACCAGACTACTAAAATTTTGCTTTGCTTTTCAGAGGCTATTCTGCTTAAGTTTTTAGTCTTCTGCCCATACAGCCCTAGAATTTGGTAGATGTCCTGAGGGGAAAATTGGCCATGTGTTTGAGTTCTGGTTTATCTGTCACCCAACTGTAGCCTTCTACTTGTTCAAAGCTGGATTTTCACCTTTTGCCACACCCAGAATTGGTAAATACTCCCAGTGTAAAAGTGGCTGTGTACATCAACTTAAATCTTCAATGTTCTCTTGAGAGTCTTAGAACCTAACAAGCTTCCAGTACTTCCAAACAGATGATTTCAGTATTTCATCTGGCATTTATAGTTATTCTTGGAATAAACACTGGACTGCCATAAACTATTGTATGCCATCTGGAAATGACAGTGCCTCAAAAGGGTCTCCTTCACATACCATATATATTGCCCATTTAAAGTGTGCATTCAATGGGTTTTAGTATATTCATGGAGTTGTGCACCCTTTTTCACAGTTTTAGAACATTTCCTTTCCCTCCCTACTCCGACTCATACCTTTTAGCTGTCACCAGCCCCCCCCCCACACACATCCTTCCATTCCCCCTAGCCCTGGGCAACCAGTAGTCTTCTTTCTGTCTCAATAGGTTTGCCTGTTCTGGACATCTCATATAAATAGAATCATATAATATGTGGTCTTATGTGACTGGCTTCTTTCACTTAGCATAGTATTTTCAAGATTCATCCATATTGTAGCATAAATCAGTACTTCATTTCTTATTATGGCTGAATAATCTCTTGTATGGATAGACCACATTTTAAAATTCATCATTAGTTGGCAGACATTGCATTGGTTCTATTTTTGACTATTAAGAATAATGCTACTATGAACATTCCTGTACAAGTTTCATGTGGATAAGTGTTTTTATTTCTATTGGGTATGTACCTAGAAGTGGAACCATTGGGTCATATTATTCCTTTTGAGGAAGTATCAGACTGTTTTACAAAGTGACTGCACCATTTTACATTCTCACCTTTACTGTATGAGGGTTCCAGTTTCTCCACTTCCTCACTAACACTTGTTATTATGTGTCTTTTTTTTTTAATTATAGCCATCCTAATGGGTGCATTTTTCTGATGACTAATGACTAATGATTTAAGCAGTTTTTTAAATGTCAGAATGCAAATTTTAATGTCATTTATTATTTTGCTACAAAGTAATAATAAAAATACAAATAGGCACAAACAGAGCATTTTTTAGATTATAATCATCTTAGTGAATTTGAAGGGGTATCTCTTTGATTTGAATTTCAATATCCCTTATGACTAAAGATATTGAGACCCTCTCATGTGCTCTTTTGGCCATTTGTATATCTTCTTTGGAGATATGTATATTCAGATTCTTGATCCATTTTTAATTGGATCATTTATCTTTTTATTGAGTTGTAAGAGTTCTTCATCTATTCTATACACAAGTCCCTTATCAGATATATAGTTGCAAACATTTTCTCCCAGTCTTTGGGTTGTCTTTTCACTCTCTTTTTTAAAAAGTACACCTTTTATATGTTTGTTTGTTTTGGCTGCGCCGCATGGCATGTGAGATCTTAGTTCCCCAACTAGAGATCGAACCCATGCCCCCTGCAGTGGAAGCACAGTGACCTAACCACTGGACCACCAGAGAATTCTCCCTGTGTTTTCACTTTCTTGATGGTATCCTTTTAAACACAAAGTTTTTAACTTTGATAAAGTCCAATTTATCTATTTTTTTCTTTGGTTACTTGTGCTTTTGATTTTATATCTAAGCATTGACATATATATGCTACCAAAATGTAAAATAGTTATCTAGTGGGAAGCAGCAGCATAGCACAGGGAGATCAGCTGAGTGCTTTGTGATGACCTAGAGGGGTGGGATAGGGAGGGTGGGAGGGAGGCTCAAGAGGGAGGGCATATGGGGATATATGTATATAGATAGCTGATTCACTTTGTTGTACAACAGAAACTAATGCAGTATTGTGAAGCAATTAGTCTCCAATAAAGATCTATTAAAAAAAAAGAAATCATTGCCAAATCCAATGTCACAAAGATATACCCTTTTTAGCTAAAACTTAAGAACATTTAGGTCTTTTGATCCATTGTGAGTTTATTTTTTTAATATGGCATGAGGTAGGAGTCCAACCTCATTTTTTTGCGTGTGGATGTCCACTAGTCCTAGCACCATTTGTTGAAAAGACTATTTTTCCTTTTTAAATTGTCTTGACATCTGTGTTGAATTATCAGTTTACCCTAAATATGAGGGTTTATTTCTGGATTCTTGGTTACATTCCATTGAATTCTATCGTCTATACTTATGCCAATACCACACAGCTTATTGAAAAAAAAGCCTATTTTATTCATCTTTTTTAAAGAAAGAATTGACTTAGTAGATCGATGAGTGCAAAGTGAAAAGCAGAAGATATATTCTAAGTGAAGTGTTAATGAAATATGGCATACATAGAAAAGAATGCACAAATCATGTGTATGCAGCTTGATGAGTTTTCACAACTTATTCTTTTGTAACCAGCACACAGATAAAAACAAAACAAAATAAAACACCAGAATATTATCAGAACCATAGAAAGAATGGCATGATACTTTTAATATTTATTTTTTCCTTGAAATAATAATGTAAAATTTAGGTATTTAGTGGGAATCTTATATGTTGTATCATGTTAAAAATTATTAAAAATAAGTTTCTTAATATCTTGTTCCTGTCCTGCAATCCTGATCCTTTACATTGAATAAGCATGTGTTTTTCCAGGGATCAGTGTCTTTCAAGGATGTAACTGTAGACTTCAGCAGGGAGGAGTGGCAACAGTTGGACCTTGCTCAGAAAAGTCTATACAGGGATGTAATGCTGGAAAACTATTTCAACTTGATCTCAGTGGGTAAGCACAGCTCTGCTGGGTAAGGCTGTACCTAATTGAGTGTATTTTCTTTCTCAGTGGAATTTCTGAAATCTGTGAGATTTCTGAGGTACGTGGGACTTCTAAAGACTGCAGGACATCTGAAGTGTGTAATAGTTTTGTCCTTATTTTTTGTCCTATGTTCTTAACAATATTATGAATATACTTCTGTTCCCCATGAACTTTTCTGGAAAGTAAATGGAATGTTTCATTGTATGACCTCTGAAATCAAGTATTTTATCATTTCCTGTTATTAGGGTGTCAAGTTCCCAAGCCAGAAGTCATTTTCAACTTGGAGCGGGGAGAAGAGCCATGTATGTTGGATGGTGAAATCTCAAGCCAGAGCTATCTAGGTGAGTAGGGAACAAAAAGCATAAGAGATAGCACAACCGAACTGCAGTTGTACTGGCAGAGGCTGACAACTTTGAAGTGCTATTCATATAATGTTTCTCAACATTCTGAACTTTTGGAACTGCATGGATAGAGTTGATATTGGCCCCTTGGACATCTAAATGCCATCCCCACTTCAGGCCCCTTCCAATATCAGTGTCTTTTTTGCTTGACTTTTTTTTTATTTTATTAGCAGAGTTCCCTGTGCTATTCAGTAAGTCCTTGCTGGTTGTCTATTAATTTAAATTAATTAATTAATTAATTACTTTAAAAAGCATCTTTATTGGAGTATAATTGCTTTACAATGGTGTGTTAGTTTCTGCTTTGTAACAAAGTGAATCAGCTATACACATACATATATCCCCATATCTCCTCCCTCTTGCATCTCCCTCCCACCCTCCCTATTCTACCCCTCTAGGTGGTCACAAAGCACTGAGCTGATCTCCCTGTGCTATGTGGCTGCTTCCCACTAGCTATCTGTTTTACATTTGCTAGTGTATATATGTCCATGCCACTCTCTTCATCCCACTTTGCTTGACTTTTTAGGAGGGATGTGCTACAACTACTGGTATGTTGGATTTAGGATACTACTTTTTTGCTTTTTCTCCCTTTTTATAGCATTTTAAAAATTCTTTTTACCTCCATCAAGGTCTTAAATCATTTTCTTACACATTCAGGGGCTCATAGAGTTGTTTTTTTTTTTTTTAATTACTGTGGGTCACACTCCTGCTGATTTCTTTCCATTGTTTTTCTTTTCCCTTAGTGCTTCAGAATTGTCATCTAGAGATGGCCTTATTATATCTTCTCCCATGCCTCTCCTCCAACTGTTGACTTTGAGGGTACCATTACGTACATTTGGGGACAGCTTTTTGTTGTATGTGACATTAGTAATTATGCTTCCTGACATTTTCTTCCTATCTGGCTAGTGTAACACAACACTCACTAGGTCTTTCTGATTAATTTATTAATTTTGATATTTTACAAAAAGTTTCTGTACCTTGTGTGCAGGAAATTGAGTAAATTACAGTCTTCACTTTATAGTCAATATATTCATCACTCTGTTTAAGCTCCCCTTCTTATTTTATTTCTTTCATAACTTTTTTCTTTTTTTTTGTCACACCCTGCAGCATGCAGGATCTTAGTTCTCTGACTAGGGATCGAACCGTGCCCCCCTGCAGTGGAAGCTCAAAGTCCTAACCACTGGATGGCCAGGGAATTCCCTATTTTACAATAAAAATTTTATTTTATTTTATTTCTTTACTTATCCCTTTTAATCCTCACTCTCTATTTGTTTTTATTCTTCCCAGAGGCAACTGCTCTATTATATTTGATATGTTTGCAATCTATCCTTGTATTTGTGGGGTATTTGTAAAATTTAAATTTTTGGTCATTTTAATTTATAGAAATGGTACTGTGCTGTATGTCCTACTCAGTTTCTTATTTTTTTCTCTCAGAACTAAATTGGTTCATGTTACAATGTGTTTTTCTAGTTCATTTCTTCTAATTGACGCATATATTTCATAGTGTGTATATATACCACATTTACTTGTCCAGCTTTCTAGCTACTACAACTAGTATTGTAATAAGTTTCTTCATGAACTATTCTTATAAGAAATGAGAATTTCTTGAGGAAGAGTAGTGGGATTGTTTTATTACTGAGTATACTAATACTTTATTTCACTAAGTATAAACATGTTGTTTTCTAGATAGGATGTATTAGTCTGCAATCCCCTGAACATACAAGGGCATCAGTTTCTCCACACCCCTGCCCATATTTTTAATAATTTCACATAATGTGGCTAATATGATGGATTTTAATTTCTAACTATTGTTTTAATTTGTATTTCTCTAATAACAAAATATTTTGAACATCTTATCATGTACCTTGTAGTAGATTCTGACTTCATTTTTGGTATTTGACTGCTGGCACCTTCTAAACTTCACCACGGTCTCTACCTTCTGCCCCACATCTGGGCAAACTGACAAGAAAGCCCAGGTGCTCTCTCCCTTGGTACTAGTGGGAAGTTGCACTCTATCAGTCAGCTTAGCCCCACATCCCAACCACCATAAGGATCCCAAGCCAGTTTCCTTTTCTTGCTCTCTTAAGTCACTTTTGGACCTTCTTGGGAGCTCTCCCTTTAAAAGCCTCATTGTGTGAGTAATGAACCTTTTCACACCTTATTGGTACGTATGTCAAATTATCACTTGACATTTGAACCAAATTTGGGGTGGGAGTCCATTCCTCCTCTGAAGGTGACTTAACAGTTGGTGTAGTAAGCAGGATCTTTAGACAATGACCACCACCAGGGGGTCTTTCTTCTCTTGTTCTGTGGCTTTACTGCTCTCTGGTGAGTATACACTTTGAGCTGTGCTACTTTATGCTACATTTGCTGAGTCCCACAAGTCTCTGTCATATTTTTTTTTCTCTGTGGGTGGGTGAGGATATATTTATTCTCTCAGAGTATACTTAATAAGTGGAAATAAGAATCAGAGTAAATAATCACATTTATATGTATATTTTGTAGGCTGATTAGCAATAAGTGAAATTGAAATAAAAATGACAAACATAAAAACAGCAAAAAAAAAAAAATAACAGTTAAAACAATGATGGCAGGTACATTGAGAAACAGGTACAATGCTGAAAGCTCTGTAAGTTTAGCCAAATCTTTCTGGAAAGAACTCTGGAAACATATAATAAGTGATATTAAACTGAACATGCTTCCTGCCCTGGAAATTCTACTTTGGGGACATACTCCAAGGAAGTAAGCAAAAGAAAAGTCAAGAAGTTGACACAAAGATGTTTATGGCTACACTATGTATGAGAATAAACTAAACAACCCAAATGGTCCAAACAGAGGAAAAACTACCATAGCTATAAAAAAAATTATAAGTATAGGAAGTACTAATATACAGAAATGTACTATGAAATGTTATGTGAAGGAAGCAAAAACAAATAATCTATCAACACAGAGTTTAAATACATATAATGTACACACAGACCTTAACAGTGTTCATAAGATTTTAAACAATATAAATAAATTATAATGCTCTGTCATATTTTTAACCAATTGAGGTTGGAAGTTATTGGCATTATGGGACATATGTAAAGGACAACGCCTTCCTTAAAGTGGCCTAGACCTATCTGTGTGTTTCAGAGTGAATCATGTGTCTCAATTCTGGCATAAGCCATGATTGACTCCAGAATCGGGAACAAGTCTTAACCTGTCACTGTTGGTTGTGTGTCTCAAGGAGGCATTGGCCCCCATTGTATAGAGCTTTCAGGGGAACAACTGATACCTTACACGTATAAGGGCCCATCAGGTGGCTGCTTTTGTGGAGGAAGAGCAGTTACAATGCAGCATGCTAACAGCAGATGGCACATCTTTCAAAATTTTGTCATATTTTATTGTGCTTTTTGCTTTTCCCTGTGACTCATCTTCTCAAACAATTCTTTATGCTCTTTCTACTAATTTTTCTCTTTTATAAAATATCAGTTAGATGCCCTCCTCCTTTTACTTTCCAGTGAGATCATCAAAACCATGTCTGTATTTACTTATGCCTGGATTATTCAAACCCTATTTGGATGTACTGTTTCCTTTTTTTTTTTTTAACTTTTTTTTCTTAGATGCTGATTAAAATATTCTGCTTATCTTGTCATAGCTATATGGTGCAAAATATTATCTAACATATGACAAATTCCTCTCTCAATGGGTTTATAAAGGAAGAACATGCCTCATATTTGCAATTCACATTTATCTCTATTTAGTTTCCATAATTATGTTTACTTTGTTTTAACATTTTCTTTAATGATCCCCCTGCATCTGACCCTTTATTTTCTGACCTATCTGCCTATTCAGATAATCCACATATTTATGCTTTGCTCTCAGGTTTCACTTACTCCTTGAATTGGACCTAACTATTACAGCATACATTGCTTTTCCCTTTTCTAATTCTCCAACCCCCAGAAATTCAGAGAAAACAACATTAATTTGTGTGATAACTGAGTCTTTTACCTCTTTTTAAAAATGTTTCCTTAGAGAATAGTTAGTGAAATTAACTTCTTTAATTGGTGTGATAGGCAGAGGAGGTTATTTTGTGCTATTTCAGAGGGATTTGAAAAATTTTCTGCTAGGAGTAATTCAAAGGGCCAATAATTGTAATTAGAAAGGGAAGACAACTGCAAGAAATGTTTAAAATTTCAGGCTTTGAGCATTAAGCATTTGTTATTGTGCAAATCTATGCCGATTAAATATGACTATGAAATGCTCAGAAATATCTGTGTTTATTTTTAAGTTAAAAGAAAAGAGAGCCTTCCTAGAATTGTGCTGAGATTTGAGATTCATTTTCAGAGCATAGAATCCTAAATGATCCATGAAGAAAATGAATTTTGAATAGGAACAGAGGATCAGAAAAAGGAAGCTTAATGGGGAAAAGGAAAAGAATATATGTTTGGATTCAGTAATAAAATAGACTTTAGTGACTGGTGGAAAGATAACTTGCATACATTCATTTTATTGGCCTGAATTATGACTCTGTATTTTATTGAATGAGTAATTCAATGTGTGACAGAGGAATTATGGATAAACTTTTTACCACAGGAGCAAATTTTTTACATTGAACGTTGTTGGTAATAATGTAAATGTTGTCAGGTGTAGCAATGGGTTTATAAACTAAAGAAAGTGAAAGGTTGCAAAAGATGAAAATCCATGTTTAGAAATCAGTATTAGAGGCCCTCAGGATTAATGAAAGCCATTAATGTGTGTGAGTAAAAATGTAATATAAAAATTAAAGAATGTGTTTGGGGACATTACAAGGCCCTAGAGATAGAATGAAATGGATATGAGGTTAGAGTGTGTCTATATTCAAGAATAATCTAATTTTTACTTAAATATTTACTGAGAATCTACTATGTCTTACACACTATTCCAGAATTTGGAATATTAGTGATTCTTATTCTGGGCAAGAATGGTATATTGGAGTAAAACTAAGCCCCTGTCACCGAGAGACCCCCAAGAAACAGTGACTTAGAGAATATAAACATTGACCCATCACATGACAGTTCCAAAGTGTGGTCCAAGTCTGCCAGACCACTCTGCTTTCAATGACTATTTAGGGACAGAGTTTCTAGAAAGTCATTGCACCATGATCTCCTAGAGCAGGGGTTGGCAAACATTTTCTGTAAAGGCCCAGAAGTAAATATTTTAGGCTTTGTGAGGCATGTGATTGCTGTCATAATTACTCAATTTTGTTTTGAATCCCCAAAGCATCTATAGAAAATACATCAATGAATGGATGTGGTTGTGTTCCAATAAGAACTTTATGGACATGGAAATTTGAATTTCATATAATTTTCATGTACCATGAAGTATTACTCTGCTTTTGTTTTTTCAACCATTCAAAACTGTAAAATCTTTTCTTAGCTTTTGGGTAGAGGCCTGGATTTAGCCTGAGGGCTGTAGTTTTCTGATCTCTGCCTTGGGCATTGCCAGCTGCAAGTCTGGAATATAGCCAGTGGGAAGAGGAGAGGGTTTGGGGAGACACACCCGCTTCCTTAAGACCTTGGCCTGATTACAACAAATATAATTTTTACTCCCATTTGATTGGTGATAACTGAATTACTTGGCTTGACAAATGAGGCTGCACAGACCTATTGTTCTTTTGGGTTTTTTTAGACCTATTGTTTTGAGGCAGACACATGTTTGGCTACAAGCTTAATACTGTTGAAGGAAGGGGACAGATTTTGATGGACAACTTTCAGTCTCTGCTTCAGAGTTAGCCCTTTTTGTTGTTATATTCTTCCTATTAGATGCATGTGTGTGCACCCCAAACAGGACATAAAGAATTGAATCATATACATACATTTGTTGTTTGTAATGGTAAAGCTAATTCAGGATGACTGAGGCTACAATAGTTTTCTAAACATAAATAAGTTGGTATTTAGGGCACAGTGGTTAATAGGGAAAAGAGAAAGCAGGGAGATTAAGATTTATAGATGAAGGATAGTAAGAATCTAGAATCAGAAACACTTCTTTTGGGCTTCCCTTCGGGTGGCGCAGTGGTTGAGAATCTGCCTGCCAATGCAGGGGACACGGGTTCGAGCCCTGGTCTGGGAAGACCCCACATGCCGCGGAGCAAGTAGGCCCGTGAGCCACAATTACTGAGCCTGCGTGTCTGGAGCCTGTGCTCCGCAACAAGAGAGGCCGCGATAGTGAGAGGCCCCGCGCACCGCGATGAAGAGTGGCCCTCACTTGCCGCAACTGGAGAAAGCCCTCGCACAGAAACGAAGACCCAACACAGCTATAAATAAATAAATAAATAAAAAAAAAAAAAAAAAAAAGAAACACTTCTTTTTAGCCACATAGTTTGTCAATTTGTTCTTCTGACCCCTTACTATGTAGTTCTGCTACATACACAGAACTGATGTACTTCAGTTTGAATCTCATCTTCCCCAATCACTAAACATTTGATTTGGACACACTACTTAACTCTTCTTTGGCTCAGTTTCCTCATCTGTAAAATAGGGACAATAATAACACCAATAACAAAAGCTTGTGATGATGTTTAAATGAGTTAGAACTTGGAAAAATGCCTGGCAAATCTAAATGCTATTGTTTATCAGACAGTAAATGTAATGTAAATGCTTATTTTTTTTTTTGCGGTACGCGGGCCTCTCACTGTTGTGGCCTCTCCCGTTGCGGAGCACAGGCTCCAGACGTGCAGGCTCAGCGGCCATGGCTTACGGGCCTAGCTGCTCCGTGGCATGTGGGATCTTCCCAGACCGGGGCACAAACCCATGTCCCCTGCATCGGCAGGCGGACTCTCAACCACTGTGCCACCAGGGAAGCCCTGTAAATGCTTATTTTATTATTGCATATTATTATATATAAAGAGATTACTACACATATATTTATTCATATTTTATATATTTATCTATATTTAGTATTATGTTTATATAAACATCTTCCATTTCTCTGTGTTCACCCTGTATCCACTCTATGTATCATCCCTTCTGTGTTCTGCTAACTGTTCTTTGTGTGTTTTATTTTATTTTATTTTTTAGATCAGGGTATTGGTTTTGAAACGTCACAACAGGGAATGTCTGAAGAAGTTTCAATCCAGTTTGAGAGAATTAATCTCTTCACAAGAGATGACCTGTATTCCATTTTAGAAGAATTGTGGCAAGATGATGAACAGACAGGGAGATGTGAGGAAAACCAGAACAAATATTTAAGTCATGTTCCCTTCATCAACAAGGATACACTAGCTAATGAGGGAGACTGTGAATATAATAAAGACATTAGGAAACTATTTCCTGTAAACACATACCTTGTTCCTTCAAGAAAAAGACTCCATAACTATGACTCATTTCAAAAGAATTTGAAGCCTATTGTAAGCCTATGTAATTATAATAGAAACAATGCAACAGAAAATTTTGATAAGATTATTGGATATGGTAATATCTTTACTCATATGAATTCTCATACAGAAATGAATGCTTGTGAATATAATCAATGTAAGAAACTTCTGAGTCATAAGCAAACTCTCATTCAACATCAAAAATTTCATGGGGAGAACCTCTATTTATTTTCTGATTGTGTAAAACTTTCCACCCATAAGTCACACCTTTTTGCACATCAAAGGATTTGTACTGAAGAGAAACATCATGAGTGCAGCAAATGTGAAACAGTCTTCACTCGGAAGTCCCAATTTGCTGTACCTCAGGTTTATACAAGAGAGAAACCCTATATATGCACTGAATATGGGAAGGACTTTTCCCTCAACTCAAACCATGAGAAAACTCCTCACACTGAGGAGACTGCTTGTAAATGCAGTCCACATGGAAAAGCCTTTATCCTGAAGTCAGATCTGTTCAGACACCAGAGAATTCATACTGGAGGGAGAAAACCCTATAATTGTAATGAATGTGGGGAAAATGTCTCCCAGAATTCAAACCTCAGTATACATAAAAAAGTTCATACTGGCGAGAAACACTTTGAATGTACTGAATGTGGAAAAGCTTTCACAAGGAAATCAACACTAAGTATGCATCAGAAAATTCATACAGGAGAAAAACCCTATGTATGTACTGAATGTGGGAAAGCCTTTATCCGGAAGTCACATTTTATTACACATGAGAGAATTCATACTGGAGAGAAACCTTATGAATGCAGTGACTGTGGGAATTCCTTTATAAAGAAGTCACAGCTCCATGTGCATCAGCGAATTCACACAGGGGAGAATCCCTTTATATGTTCAGAATGTGGGAAGGTATTCACCCACAAGACAAATCTCATTATACACCAGAAAATTCATACTGGTGAGAGACCCTATATATGTACTGAATGTGGGAAGGCCTTTACTGACAGGTCAAATCTCATTAAACACCAAAAAATTCATACTGGAGAGAAACCCTATAAATGCAGTGACTGTGGAAAATCATTCACCTGGAAGTCACGGCTCAGGATACATCAGAAATGTCATACTGGAGAGAGACATTATGAATGCAGTGAATGTGGGAAAGCATTTATTCAGAAGTCAACACTGAGTATGCACCAGAGAATTCATAAAGGAGAAAAGCCCTATGTTTGCACTGAATGTGGGAAGGCCTTCTTCCATAAGTCACATTTTATTACACATGAGAGAATTCATACTGGAGAGAAACCTTACGAATGCAGTGATTGTGGGAAATCCTTCACGAAGAAATCACAGCTTCATGTACATCAGCAAATTCACACAGGAGAGAAACCCTACAGATGTGCTGAATGTGGAAAGGCTTTTACTGACAGATCAAATCTCTTTACACACCAGAAAATTCATACTGGTGAGAAACCCTATAAATGTAATGACTGTGGAAAAGCTTTCACTCGGAAGTCAGGCCTCCATATACATCAGCAGTCTCATACTGGAGAAAAGCATTATGAGTGCAGTGAATGTGGGAAAGCCTTTGCAAGAAAATCAACACTAATTATGCATCAGAGAATTCATACAGGAGAGAAACCTTATATTTGTACTGAATGTGGGAAGTCCTTCATCCAGAAGTCACATTTAAATCGACATCGGAGAATTCATACTGGAGAGAAGCCCTATGAATGCAGTGACTGTGGGAAGGCCTTTATTAAGAAGACACAACTCCTTGAACACCATCGAATTCACACAGGAGAGAAACCATATATGTGTGCTGAATGTGGAAAGGCTTTCACCATCAGATCAAATCTTATTAAACACCAGAAAATTCATACTAAGCAGAAACCCTATAAATGTAGTGACTTTAGGAAAGCCTTCAACTGGAAAGTACAACTCAGTATACATCAGAAATCTGATACTGGGGACGTAGAATGCTCAGTGCCACAATCATGGTGTGGGGATAAAAGTTTTGAGTAGCTATAGCTTGGCTAAGAAGAGGTAACCAAAGTCACTTTATCTAGTCAGAAGAATGAATATCTGGATCTCATAGCTGATGTCCAGTTTTATACATATGGGGAGACACTCTGGAGAAAGTGTTTAAGCAGTGTTTAATGGCCATGCTTGGTTAATTGGGATTGTCAAGCCCCTGCAAATAATAGTACATTTGGAAGGAGATAACTTGGCAATCTTTCTTGTTTCACATTTTGGATAAGCAGCTTTATAAATCAGGGCTGTTGAGTTTTTCATGCCCTGCATAGCAAAAATATTCAATGTTGACCAAAGGAATTTCTTAATGAACAGTGTTCTAAGAAAATTTTTCATTGTCCAAGCACTCTAAGGACACTGAAATCAAGGCAACAGTATAGACAGTTCAGGTCTATAATGAAGAAAAGCTAGACGTTTTTGTGAAAAGTGACATTAAAGGCACAAAGAAGGACTCTACTTTTTTTTTTCTTTGGGAAGTCAGTATTATTTATTGTTTATAATGTTTACTAGTGTATGGAAATTTGGATTCATAAATTTAAAATTTACAATTTGACTTTGAGATTGGCAAATCAGAACCACAGACTTACCTGAATATTCACAGGTATATCTTTAGGTAACCAATGTGTTCCCTCGTTTACTAATTCCCTGCCATGGCAGCAGGTAACTCATGCCCAAGAGGTATAAAGTGCTCCCAGCCTATATCCCAAAAGTGATCAATGATGTAAGCAGCACCCCATAGACTACCTGTCACACTAGAAGTGGCCCTGAGATCGTGGAATTTAGCTGCAGGTTACAGATTTAGCACTCTGGATTCTCAGCATCTTCCACAGAAACCCCTACTTTTTACTGATTTCTGTTTGAAAAAGAGACAAATTAAGAAAATGAGTTTTAAAACCTAGAATTCTTTCCTTGCAATTTCGTTAATGCATTCTCTACATATTTATTATTACATACTAGGTTATATGAGGCAGTTGTCTTGCATTTGAGCTTGTATTCTTAGAAGATAGCTGCACATTTGGAAGAGTACTCCTATTTCCTTTCAGTCTCTACAAATTAATCAATTGTTTTCAAATCCTCTATATTCTTAAACTTTTTTGTGTTTTCAAATCCTCTATATTTTTAAATTCTTAATCCTCTATATTCTATCAGATACTAAAAGAATGTGTGTACTAATCTCCCAGAATAATTGTGAATTTGTCTCTCTTTTAGAGCTACTAGTTTTTGTTTTATATATTTTAAGTCTTTGTCTTTACATATATTCATATTTAGAATTGTTATACTCTTTCTGGTTAGTTGAAACAATCATTATAAAATATCTGTTTTTATCTCTAGTGGTGCTTTTTGTCTCAAAATTTACTATGTAAGATATTAATACAATATGCATACTTTACTTATTAACGGCTAATGTAAATTAGTACACCACTTTCTGTATAAGGTGAAGAGTAGAACATTAACTTTATTTCCTTCTTGACATATGGTATTGGTAGCATGTATTTTAATTCTGAATGTAGTTGAAACACTCAATCATTACTATTTCAGAGTCAATATGCATTTAAATGAATCTGTATATTTACCCTTTTTGTTACTTTTTCCCCTTCTTTTTCTTGAATTTTCCTTCTAGAATAATTTTTTTTTCTGACTGAAGAACACCTTTTAGTATTTCTTTTAGTGTATGTTTGCTAGTGACAAATTGTTTTCATTTGTTGGAAAATGTCTTAATTTTGCCTTCATTTTTAAAGGATGTTTTTACTGAGTATAGAATTCTAAGTTGGCAGTTATTTTCTATTAGTATTTTGAGATATTTTGTTATGATTTGTATTTCATTGTTTTGTTGAAAAGTAAGCTTTCAATCCAGTTACCTTTGAAGGTTATGTTTTTTTAAAATTCTTCTTTTCTCTCACTCCTTTAAAATCTGTGTCTTTGTCTTAGGCTGTCAACAATTGGACAGTGATATGCTTAGGTATGATATTCTCTGTATTTATCCTGCTTGTGGTTTGCAGTGTTTTTTTTAAAATCTGGAGCTTAATGCTTTTTTTCTTTGGGTTGTTTTTTTTTTTTTTTTTTTTTTTTTTTTGCACATTTGGGGAAATTTCTAGCTATTATTTATTCAAATTATGCATTTACTTCATTATGTTCCTCTCCTTCTCCTAGTGATGACCCCATTGTCTAGATCCCAATAGTATTTTTCTGTTGACTATTGTTTCTCTTGGGTTTTGGTGATGTCTTGTCTCCTCATATACCTGGTGATTTTAAATGAACTGCTTAGACATTATATATTAAAAATTGTAGATATGATTAGATGGTCTGGGTGATATCTTTCAGAGAGGGTTTCCTTTGCTTCTAACAGGTGACCAGCCTAGGAACACGAGCAATCCCTGATTGCCTTCATCCAATCATTTACTGAGATTATTTGAAACTGGGCTGCAGTCCCTGTGAAGGCTTGTCTATTTTTTTTCACTCTTATTCTTAGGGAATACCCTCAAGACTTAGGACTTTGGGAGATTTATCAGGCCCCTCCTCCTTAGAGGGAACTTAATTCTACTATTTGTCCCTTTAGTCCCATAAGTTTGTCAAAAAACTGTCTTAAGCTTCCCTTGCCCAGTATTTGCTTTAAGAATTAGCAAACACCTCTTTTTAATAAATAGTTCCAAATTCCAGAGGTTATGTCTTTAATCTTATTCTTGCAGTTTCTCACTTCCTTGGTAGCTCTCCAGTGCTGTCACAAAGCTAAACGTTTTTAATATTTTCTTCCACCTTTTTTAGTTCTCAGAGGGAGTACTGGTACAGACCACCTACATTGCCATTAACAGAAGTTTTTAATTCACTGAGATAGCTGTTGTTACTTAAGGAATGCAGAGTCCAGAAATATATTTTTTTAATTACCAAAACTCTCCAAACTTTCCAAAAAATGAAAGTGCTCTGATTTGCAACATGACTTTATTCCCAATTTTTGTTGCTAAAAGTTAAGTCATTCACTCTTTTGTTAAACACTTTATAAAGAAAATTACTTCTGGTGGTGTCAAATTTTATTACGGTAGCTGCCAAACGTTAGCAAAAGGAGGAGATTGACTAAGAGCCTCTCAGATTCCTTCTTTGATAGTATGCCCCCCATTGGATAATTAATAGAAAATTAAGTTAATGAAAACTGGTGTCAAGAGCCCAGCGATTTGATTCTCAACTTTTTTTTTCTATATTGGGGGTAAGAGTTTATTAATTAATTAATTTATTTTTGCTGTGTTGGGTCTTCATTTCTGTGCGAGGGCTTTCTCTAGTTGTGGCAAGCAGGGGCCACTCTTCATTGCAGTGCGTGGGCCTCTCACTATCACGGCCTCTCTTGTTGCAGAGCACAGGCTCCAGACGCGCAAGCTCAGTAGTTGTGGCTCATGGGCCTAGTTGCTCCGCGGCATGTGGGATCCTCCCAGACCAGGGCGCGAACCCATGTCCCCTGCATTAGCAGGCAGATTCTCAACCACTGTGCCACCAGGGAAGCCCCTCAACTTTTTTTATTCTTAGGTACATTAAAAAAAAAGACAATTCTACATTACCAAGCCAAAAAAAAAAAAAGATACTTTACCTTTCGTAAACACACAATTAATCTCTAGGAGAAAGGAAGAGTGTTTTGCAGGCCTCCATGTATCTCAAGGGATACTTGGGAATTGATTGAGGAATGGATGATGGAAAATTATCAGTGGAACATGAGAGCTAAATCCTAAATAGGTAAACTCCAAGGTCAGTATAAATTGATTGGGGGAAATGTGGAGTATAGACTTGACTTGGGAAAGTAGTGTGAGTTAGCCATATCTCTTTTTTTTTAACATCTTTATTGGAGTATAATTGTTTACAATGGTGTGCTAGTTTCTGCTTTATAACAAAGTGAATCAACTATACATAAACATATATCCCCATATCTCTCTCTTGCCTCTCCCTCCCCACTCCCTATCCCATTCCTCTAGGTGGACACAAAGCACTGAGCCGATCTTCCTGTGCTATGCGGCTGCTTCCCATTAGCTATTTTACATTTGGTAGTGTATATATGTCTATGCCACTCTCTCACTTCATCCCAGCTCACCCTTCCCCCTCCTCATGTCTTCAAGTCCATTCTCTACAGCTGTATCTTTTTATGACAGCACTATAATACAGTTCACTTGTATTTACAGCAAAACTATTTTAAGACAGTTTTACAATATAAATTTTTAAATTAAAAATGCACTTTATATTAATTTTTCAAAAAGGAATCTTGTTCTGTGAATTCAGTAAATGTAAGAAACCGGTCACTTGGACCAGTATTTAATTATACATCAGGTAATTCATAGGGGAGAGTACTGTGATTAAATGTGGTAGGGCTGCATTCACAAATCATACTTCATTACAGAAACTCATTTTGGAGAGAAAAACCTATAAAAGCAGTGACTAGAAAACACTACACCTGGAAGTTATAAGAAAATTGCTGCTAGAGGAAGACAAATGCACTAAATATGGGAATAGCTTCATTCAGAAATCAGTTTTCAGTATTCTGTATTATACACAAGTAAAATTGTGTAATTCTTAAAAGCAAGAAAGTATTCTTACACAAGTCAGAATTATAAATTATTAATTACAAGTTATTCATACTACAGAGAGGCCCTATGATATTGTATGTTGTATGTTATATGTCAAAAAGTCTTTGTCCATGAGTTACACACTGGACATCAGATAAATAATTGAGAAAAATAAGTCTTCTAAGAATACATCATTTTCTTAAAATGCCACAAAATTCATAGTGGGAGGAAACTATATATTTGATATAGTGGAAGAAGCCTTCCTATAGAAGCAAATTCCTCAAGAAATATGATTCATCTTGTTTATTGCTTTAATTTCATGCCCATGTCTCTAGAACCAGTGGGGACAAATAGGTCAGTCCCAAAATCTCCTTTCTTTTAATTAAAAAAAATATTTAAAGACACACATGTGCACACACAAAAAACTTTGTATAAATGTGACTTATAATATATTTTATCTCTTGAATTTTGTACTTTCTCCATTCTCAGCAACTCCAGCCATCAACAGTCTGTCAACAGATAAGCAATGCTGATGAACTTCTTTTATTTTTCTTTATACTCATAACCATATGTAGACACATTAATATGTTATCTGTGCACACATATATGAGTGTGTGTTTCAATTGTCTTAATATGGGATTATACACACATTTTTGCATCTTTTGCACTCAACAGTACTTTTAACCAGCTGAAGAGTCCATGGTGCGGACATGCCATAATTTGTTCAACCACTTTGCCACTGTTCATTGACATTTTTGTCACTAGGAAAAATGATCTGATAAATATCTTCAAGAGGTGACATAGCATAATAGGTTAGTGGACAAGCATAATCATGCCCTTACCTACTGGAGCTTTTTGTTTTCCCCTGTAAGAGTGAGATTGATGGATTTAATTGTGTTTTCTTATTTTAATAGATGTTGCCAGATTTCTCTGTAATAAGACTAGCATTTCATATTTCTAACATTATTATAAATATATGCCCTTCCCCTGTATTAAAAGTAGCTGTTACTCTTTAACCTTGAGGAGTTTTATGATTTCAAAGTGATAACTAGTTTTATTTTAATTGACATGTTAATATACCTCTTTAAAAGTTCCTTGGCCACTTTGCTAATCTGCAAAGTTGCCTTTATAAACCACCCTAAATTTTTCTTTTTGGATTGTCTTGTCAATTTGTAACAGCTTTTTATGTTCTAAAGGTAGTAACTCCTTTTTGTAAAGAAAAGCCTATTGTTTGTCTCTTGAGTTTGTATATGATATTTTCCCATTCACATTTTATTTTTTACATTTTTTTGTGTGTTTTTTTGTGGTACGCTGGCCTCTCACTGTTGTGGCCTCTCCCATTGTGGAGCACAGGCTCCGGACATGCAGGCTCAGCAGCCATGGCTCACGGGCCCAGCTGCTCCGCAGCATGTGGGATCTTCCCGGACTGGGGCATGAACCCGTGTCCCCTGCATCAGCAGGCGGACTCTCAACCACTGCGCCACCAGGGAAGCCCTTTTTACATGTTTAAATATGCCCATCTATTCTTCTGCAGTTTCTGAATTTCTAGTCTTAGTTAATCTTCACACATTATAAGATTTTTAAGTGTTTGTGGGTTTTTTTGGTATACTTTGTATATCTTTTTTCTTGGATATGGATAGTCACTTTCACAGTTGTAGACACTGTTGGTTTGCTGAGCAATTCCAGTACTCCTCTCTCACTGCTTACTCCATTAGCATCTTTTGAAGCTGGTAGTGGCTAAGTGAACTGACTCAGGCCAGGAGAAGCAAAACACTGGTAGTTCTGGGAAAACCTTTGCTTTCCTAAAGAAAAGGACAGACTTAGCTGCTGTCATCAATTTATGCTTTCTTCCTTTTACATGATGCCTGGGGCAGAGGCAACATTTTCTCAACCATAGGGGAGAGGCCAAAAGAATCAGAGACATGTCCTGACATATATTTAATCAACACTAGCAGCAAGTTACCTCCTGAATTTTGCTATGTGATAAAAATAGACATGCTTTGTATAAACCATTCTATTTTAGATTTCTCTTGCATGGGAAACTATGCCTGAATTTATTCAGGCACCAAATTTATAAAGTAGTCCATCTTTTCTCTATTAAAATAAATAGAAAAGATTTTTTAAAACCCCAGTAAACTAGATACCCCACAGAAACTGAAATGAGGTAGACAGATAGCAAAATTAAACAAGATGTGTAATGAGTAAAAACAACCACAGATACTGGGTCAATCAATAGGAACAAAAGAGAATACTACCAAGAGTAAATGATTTCCTAGCAAGACATAATTGATCAAAATTGAAAAAGAAAAAACTGAAAAAAGTCAACAATCATAAAAAATTGTAAATGTCATTATAGAGCAACCATTTAAAATGTACCAGGACCATAGGAAAATACTTCTTAGATTGGACACACAAATAATGAACTATAAAAGAAAAAATGTTAAGTTTGAGTTTTCAAAATTAAAAACTTGCCCTTTGAAAGGCACTGTTAAGAAAATGAAATGACAAGATACAGAATGGGAGAGAATATTTGCAGTATACATCTGACAAAAGATTTGTATTCTGAAAATATAAAGAAATTTACAACCCAATTGTAAAAAAGGCAGATAAACGCCCCCCCCAAACGGCAACAAATTCAAATAGAGATCATTCATGAAAAAAGTTATGAAATAGCCAATAAGGACAAGAAAGGATTTTCAACATTAGCCATCAGGGAAATACAAATTAAAATCACAAGACACATCTATACACTCATTAAAAAGAGTAAAAAGGATTGACATCATGTGTTGAAAGATGTGGAGCAACTGGAACTCATACATGGCAAATGGGAATATAAAATTACACAAACACTGTAAAATAGTTTGGCAAATACTTAACAGTTAAACATGCAACTACTATACAACACAGCCATCCCATTCCTATATTTAACCCAAGAGAAATAAAAACTTATGTCCATACAAAGACTTGTACATGAATGTTGATATCAGTTTTATTCATAATAGCTTCAAACTGGAAATAACCTACATGTCCATCATCAAGTGAATGGATAGTCAAAATGTGGTATATTCATAAATGAATACTACAATACTATTCAGCAATGAAAAGGAATGGACTACTGATATATGTAACAACATAAATGAATTTCAAAGCCATTCTGAGTAAAAGAAGCAGACACAAACGAGTATTATATACGGAATGGCTGCATTTATATGAAATTCTAGAAATGAAAACTAATATACAGTGAAGTGACAAAAATCACATCAGTGGTTGCCTGGGGCTAGGGGCAGAGGGAGGGATGGCCAGCAAATGGGTACAAGGAACCTTTTGGGGATGATGAAAATGTTCTGTATTTTTATTGTGTTGGTGTACGCAGCTGTCAAAATGCATTGAATTCAACACAATGGGTGCAGTTTATTGTATGTAAATTATATCAATAAAGTTGATTTTAAAAATTAACATGAAAAGATGGACTTATATATGAATTTAGCTCACGTTTAAAAACAAGATAATTTTATTCAAATCTTCCAAGTCCTAGAGAAAGATAGTGTTTCCCAGTACATTTTACTATTTTTTTAATTAGTTTCTGCTTTATAACAAAGTGAATCAGTCATACATATACATTTGTTCCCACATCCCTTCCCTCATGCATCTCCCTCCCTCCCACCCTCCCCATCCCACCCCTCCAGGCAGTCACAAAGCACCGGGCTGATCTCCCTGTGCTCTGCGGCTGCTTCCCACTATCTATCTACCTTATGTTTGGTAGTGTATATATGTCCATGCCTCTCTTTCGCTTTGTCACAGCTTACTCTTCCCCCTCCCCATATCCTCAAGCCCATTCTCAAGTAGGTCTGTGTCTTTATTCCCGTTTTACCCGTAGCTTCTTCATGGCATTTTTTTTTTAAATTCCAAATATATGTGTTAGCATATGGTATTTGTCTTTCTCTTTCTGACTTACTTCACTCTGTATGACAGACTCTAGGTCTATCCACCTCATTACAAATAGCTCAGTTTCGTTTCTTTTTATGGCTGAGTAATATTCCATTGTATATATGTGCCACATCTTCTTTATCCACTCATCCGATGATGGACACTTAGGTTGTTTCCATCTCCGGGCTATTGTGAATAGAGTTGCAATGAACATTTTGGTACATGTCTCTTTTTGAATTATGGTTTTCTCAGGGTATATGCCCAGTAGTGGGATTGCTGGGTCATATGGTAGTTCTATTTGTAGTTTTTTAAGGAACCTCCGTACTGTTCTCCATAGTGGCTGTACCAATTCACATTCCCACCAGCAGTGCAAGAGTGTTTCCTTTTCTCCACACCCTCTCCAGCATTTATTGTTTCTAGATTTCTTGATGATGGCCATTCTGACTGGTGTGAGATGATATCTCATTGTAGTTTTGATTTGCATTTCTCTAATGATTAATGATGTTGAGCATTCTTTCATGTGTTTGTTGGCAGTCTGTATATCTTCTTTGGAGAAATGCCTATTTAAGTCTTCTGCCCATTTTTGGATTGGGTTTTTTGTTTTTTTGCTGTTGAGCTGCGTGAGCTGTTTATAAATTTTGGAGATTAATCCTTTGTCAGTTGCTTCATTTGCAAATATTTTCTCCCATTCTGAGGGTTGTCTTTTGGTCTTGTTTATGGTTTCCTTTGCTGTGCAAAAGCTTTTAAGTTTCATTAGGTCCCATTGGTTTATCTTTGTTTCTATTTCCATTTCTCTAGGAGGTGGGTCCAAAAGGATCTCACTGTGATTTATGTCACAGAGTGTTCTGCCTATGTTTTCCTCTAAGAGTTTGATAGTTTCTGGCCTTACATTTAGGTCTTTAATCCACTTTGAGCTTATTTTTGTGTATGGTGTTAAGGAATGATCTAATCTCATACTTTTAAATGTCCCTGTCCAGTTTTCCCAGCACCACTTATTGAAGAGGCTGTCCTTTCTCCACTGTATGTTCCTGCCTCCATTATCAAAGATAAGCTGACCATATGTGCATGGGTTTATCTCTGGGCTTTCTATCCTGTTCCACTGATCTATCTTTCTGTTTTTGTGCCAGTACCACACTGTCTTGATTACTGTAGCTTTGTAGTATAGTCTGAAGTCAGGGAGCCTGATTCCTCCAGCCCCGTGTTTTGTTCTCAAGACTGCTTTGGCTATTCGGGGTCTTTTGTTTTTCCAAACAAATTTTGAAATTTTTTGTTCTAGTTCTGTGAAAAATACCAGTGGTAGTTTGATAGGGATTGCATTGACTCTGTAGATTGCTTTGGGTAGTAGAGTCATTTTCACAATATTGATTCTTCCAATCCAGGAGCATGGTATATCTCTCCATCTATTTGTATCATCTTTAATTTCTTTCATCAGTGTCTTATAATTTTCTGCATACAGGTCTTTTGTCTCCTTAGGTAGGTTTATTCCTAGAAATTTTATTCTTTTTGTTGCAGTGGTAAATGGGAGTGTTTTCTTGATTTCACTTTCAGATTTTTCATCATTAGTGTATAGGAATGCCAGAGATTTCTGTGCATTAATTTTGTATCCTGCTACTTTACCAAATTCATTGATTAGCTCTAGTAGTTTTCTGGTAGCATCTTTAGGATTCTCTATGTATAGTATCATATCAGCTGCAAACAGTGACAGCTTTACTTCTTCTTTTCCGATTTGGATTCCTTTTATTTCCTTTTCTTCTCTGATTGCTGTGGCTAAAACTTCCAAAACTAGGTTGAATAAGAGTGGTGAGAGTGGGCAGCCTTGTCTTGTTCTTGATCTTAGTGAAAATGATTTCAGTTTTTCACCATTGAGGACAATGTTGGCTGTGGGTTTGTCATATATGGCCTTTATTATGTTGAGGAAAGTTCCCTCTATGCCTACTTTCTGCAGGGTTTTTATCATAAATGGGTGTTGAATTTTGTCAAAAGCTTTCTCTGCATCTATTGAGATGATCATATGGTTTTTCTCCTTCAACTTGTTAATATGGTGTATCACATTGATTGATTTGCATACATTGAAGAATCCTTGCATTCCTGGAATAAACCCCACTTGATCATGGTGTATGATCCTTTTAATGTGCTGTTGGATTGTTTGCTAGTATTTTGTTGAGGATTTTTGCATCTATGTTCATCAGTGATATTGGCCTGTAGTTTTCTTTCTTTGTGACATCCTTGTCTGGTTTTGGTATCAAGGTGATGGTGGCCTCGTAGAATGAGTTTTGGAGTGTTCCTTCCTCTGAAATTGTTTGGAAGAGTTTGAGAAGGTGTTAGCTCTTCTCTAAATGTTTGATAGAATTCGCCTGTGAATCCATCTGGTCCTGGGCTTTTGTTTGTTGGACGATTTTTAATCACAGTTTCAATTTCAGTGCTTGTGATTGGTCTATTCATATTTTCTATTTCTTCCTGAGTCAGTCTTGGCAGGTTGTGCATTTCTAAGAATTTGTCCATTTCTTCCAGGTTGTCCATTTTATTGGCATAGAGTTGCTTGTAGTAATCTCTCATGATCTTTTGTATTTCTGCAGTGTCAGTTGTTACTTCTCCTTTTTCATTTCTAATTCTATTGATTTGAGTCTTCTCCCTTTTTTTCTTGATGAGTCTGCCTAATGGTTTGTCAATTTTGTTTATCTTCTCAAAGAACCAGCTTTTAGTTTTATTGATCTTTGCTATTGTTTCCTTCATTTCTTTTTCATTTATTTCTGATCTGATCTTTATGATTTCTTTCCTTCTGCTAGCTTTGGGGGTTTTTTATTCTTCTTTCTCTAATTTCTTTAGGTGCAGGGTCAGGTTGTTTACTCGAGATGTTTCCTGTTTCTTAAGGTGGGATTGTATTGCTATAAACTTCCCCCTTAGAACTGCTTTTGCTGCGTCCCATAGGTTTTGGGTTGTCATGTCTCCATTGTCAATTGTTTCTAGGTATTTTTTTATTTCCTCTTTGATTTCTTCAGTGATCACTTCGTTATTAAGTAGTGTATTGTTTAGCCTCCATGTGTTTGTATTTCTTACAGATCTTTTCCTGTAATTGATGTCTAGTCTCATAGCATTGTGGTCGGAAAAGATACTTGATACAATTTCAATTTTCTTAAATTTACCAAGGCTTGATTTGTGACCCAAGATATGATCTACCCTGGAGAATATTCCATGAACAGTTGAGAAAAATGTGTATTTTGTTGTTTTTGGATGAAATGTCCTATAAATATCAATTAAGTCCATCTTGTTTAATGTATCATTTAAAGCTTGTGTTTCCTTATTTATTTTCATTTTGGATGATCTGTCCATTGGTGAAAGTGGGGTGTTAAAATCCCCTAATGTGAGTGTGTTACTGTCGATTTAACCTTTTATGCCTATTAGTATTTGCCTTATGTATTGAGGTGCTCCTATGTTGGGTGCATAAATATTTACAATTGTTATATCTTCTTCTTGGATCGATCCCTTTATCATTATGTAGTGTCCTTCTTTGTCTCTTCTAATAGTCTTTATTTTAAAGTCTATTTTGTCTGATATAAGAATTGCTACTGCAGCTTTCTTTTGATTTCCATTTGCATGGAATATCTTTTTCCATCCCCTTACTTTCAATCTGTATGTGTCTTTAGGTCTGAAGTGGGTCTTGTTTTTGTATCCATTCAGCCAATCTGTGTCTTTTGGTGGGAGCATTTAGTCCATTTACATTTAAGGTAATTATTGATATGTATGTTCCTATCCCCATTTCCTTAATTGTTTTGGGTTCGTTATTGTAGGTCTTTTCCTTCTGTTGTGTTTCTTGCCTAGAGAAGTTCCTTTAGCATTTGTTGTAAAGCTGGTTTGGTGGTGCTGAACTCTCTCAGCTTTTGCTTGTCAGTAAACGTTTTAATTTCTCCATCAAATCTGAATGAGATCCTTGCTGGGTAGAGTAATCTTGGTTGCAGGTTTCTCTCCTTCATCACTTTAATTATGTCCTGCCACTCCCTTCTGGCTTGTAGAGTTTCTGCTGAGAGATCAGCTGTTAACCTGATGGGGATTCCCTTGTGTGTTATTTGTTGTTTTTCCCTTGCTGCTTTTAATATGATTTCTTTGTGTTTAATTTTTGACAGTTTGATTAATATGTGTCTTGGCGTATTTCTCCTTGGATTTATTCTGTATGGCACTCTCTGTGCCTCCTGGACTTGATTAACTATTTCCTTTCCCATATTAGGGAAGTTTTCAACTATAATCTCTTCAAATATTTTCTCAGTCCCTTTCTTTTTCTCTTCTTCTTCTGGAACCCCTATAATTCGAATGTTGGTGCGTTTAATGTTGTCCCAGAGGTCTCTGAGACTGTCCTCTGTTCTTTTCATTCTTTTTTCTTTATTTTGCTCTGCATCAGTTATTTCCACTATTTTATCTTCCACCTCACTTATCCGTTCTTCTGCCTCAGTTATTCTGCTATTGATCCCATCTAGAGTATTTTTTATTTCATGTATTGTGTTTTTAATCGATGCTTGATTCATCTTTAGTTCTTCTAGGTCCTTGTTAACTGTTTCTTGCATTTTGTCTATTCTATTTCCAAGACTTTGGATCTTGGAAATAGAATCTTGGATCAGCTTTACTATCATTATTCTGAATTCTTTTTCAGGTAGACTGCTTCTTACCTCTTCATTTGTTAGGTCTGATAGGTTTTTATCTTGCTCCTTCACCTGCTGTGTGTTTTTCTGTCTTCTCATTTTGCTTATGTTACTGTGTTTGGGGTCTCCTTTTTGCAGGCTGCAGATTTGTAGTTCCCGTTGTTTTTGGTGTCTGTCCCCAGTGGCTAAGGTTGTTTCAGTAGGTTGTGTAGGCTTCCTGGTGGGGGGGACTAGTGCCTGTGTTCTGGTGGTTGAGGCTCGATCTTGTCTTTCTGGTGGACAGGTCCACGTCTGGTGGTGTGTTTTGGGGTGCCTGTGGCCTTATTATGTTTTTAGGCAGCATCTCTGCTAAAGGGTGGGGTTGTGTTCCTGCCTTGCTAGTTGCTTGGCATAGGGTGACCAGCACTGTAGCTTGCTGGTCATTGACTAAAGCTGGGTGGTGGTGTTGAGATGGAGATCTCTGGGAGATTTTCGCTGCTTGATATTATGTGGAGCTGGGAGGTCTCTTGTGGACCCGTGTCCTGAAGTTGGCTCTCCCACTTCAGAGGCACAGCACTGACTCCTGGCTGCAGCACCAAGAGCCTTTCATCTACCCGGCTCAGAATAAAAGGGAGAAAAAGTAGAAAGAAAGAATTAGTAGAAGAAAGAAAGAGAGAGAGAAAGAAAGGAAGAAGGATAGAAAGGAAGGAAGAAAGAAAGAAAGGAGGGAGGGAGGGAGGAAGGATGGAAAGAAAGAAAGGAGGGAGGGAGGGAGAAATGAAAGAAAAAGGAAGAGTTAATGGAAGAAGGGAGGGAGGGAGGAAAAGAAAGAAAGAAAGAAAGACAGGAGGGAGGGAGGGAGGAAGGAAAGAAAAAGAAAGTGAAAGGAAGAAGGGTGGGAGGGAGGGAGGAAGGAAAGAAAGACAGGAGGGAGGGAGGGAGGAAGGAAAGAAAAAGAGTGAAAGGAAGAAGGCAGGGAGGGAGGGAGGAAGGAAAGAAAGAGAGAAACAAGGAAAGGAGGGGCGGAGGGAGAGAGGGAGGAAGGGAAGGTAGGAAAAAAAGAAAGAGCGGGTAAAGTAAAATAGAATAAAGTATGAAATATAGTAGCATTATTAAAATTAAAAATTAATTATTGAAAAAAAAACGGACCGATAGAACCCTGGGACTTATGGTGGAAGCAAAGCTATTCAGAGAGAATCTTACACAGAAGAATACATATACACATTCACAAAAAGAGAGTAGGGGGAAAAATCAAAAATCTTGCTCTCCAAGTCCACCTCCTCAATTTGGGATAATTTGTTGTAAAAAGAGGAAAAGGGCGAGAAGTCTGAAATCTTGCTCTCTAAGTCCACCTCCTTAATTTGGGATAGTTCGTTGTAAAAAGAGGAAAAGGGGGGAAAGTCTTAAATATTGTCCTCAAAGTCCACTTCCTCAATTTGGGATGATTCTCTGTCCATTCATGCACTCCACAGACGCAGGGCACATCAAGTGGACCGTGGAGCTTTAATCCGCTGCCTCCGAGGCTGCACAGAGAGATTTCCCTGTCTCTTCTCTGCTCTCACAGCTCCCGGGTCTCAGCCTTGGACCTGGCCCCACCTCTGTGCGTAGGTCGCCGGAGGGCGTCCGTTCTTCGCTCAGACAGGACGGGTTTAAAGGAACCGCTGATTCGGGGGCTCTGGCTCACTCAGGCAGAGGGGAGGAAGGGGCGCGCAGTGTGGGGCGGGCCTGCGGCGGCAGAGGCCGGCGTGACGTTGCAGCAGCCTGTGGCGCTCCGTGCGCTTTCCCGGGAAAGCCGTCCCCGGGTCTCGGGACCCCGGCAGTGGCGGGGTGCACAGGTCCCCCGGAAGGCGGGGCGGACAGTGACCCGCGCTCGCACACAGGCCCCGCGGTGGCGGCGGCAGCAGCAGCCCCAGCGTCCCACGCCCGTCTCCGGGGTCCGCGCCTTTAGCCGCGGCTCGCGCCCGTCTCCGGCACTTCCTCAAGCAGCCCTCTTAATGCCCTCTCCTCGCGCACCAGGAAACAAAAGGGAAAAAAGTCTCTTGCCTCTTCGGCAGCTCCAGACCCTTTCCCCGGACTCCCTCCGGGCTAGCCGTGGTGCACTAACCCCTTCAGGCTCTCTTCCTGCCGCCAGCCCCAGTCCTCTCCCTGTGCTCCGACTGTAAGCCGATACCCGAGCCTCAGCTCCCAGCCCCGCCCGCCCCGGCGGCCGAGCAGACAAGCCTCTCGGGCTGGTGTGTGCCTGAGGGCACCGATCCTCTGTGCCGGAATCTCTCCGCTTTGCCCTCCGCACCCCTGTTGCTGTGCTCTCCTCCGCTACTCCAAAGCTTTCCCCCTCCGCCACCTGCAGTCTCCGCCCACGAAGGGGCTTGTAGTGTGTAGAAACCTTCCCTCCTTCACGGCTCCCTCCCACTGGTGCAGGCCCCGTCCCTATCCTATTGTCGCTGTTTATTCTTTTTTTCTTTTGCCCTACCCAGGTATGTGGGGAGTTTCTTGCCTTTTGGGGGGTCTGAGGTCTTCTGTCAGCGTTCAGTAGGTGTTCTGTAGGAGTTGTTCCACGTGTAGATGAATTTCTGATGTATCTGTGGGGAGGAAGGTGATCTCCGCATCTTACTCTTCCGCCATCTTCCTCCGGGGCTCCATTTTAATATTTTTATTGCACCATTGTGGTTTAAAAATATGCTGTCACTGTACAACCGTCATAGTAAATACAGTACAAAAATAATTATTGACTGGTGTTATGTATGACTACACCTGCATTTTAGCAAATAGAATCTTGCAGTATATAAAATGAAAATTAGTGATTTTAATTCTAAAACTCAACAGTGATGGAATATCAAGAAATTAGAATAAGTAATTAAGTTAAAAGAGAAAAGCAATATGTTGATATCAATATTTACTGAAAAGTGATTAGTTCATCATTCTTTACTAATAGGCATAGTAGAAAACTACTTAAATATACTTATTCTCTAATAGCAACAACAAATATTTTAAATGGAAATAAATAGTTGAATTAAAATCTGTAATTAGAGATTTCCACTGGTACCATTATTGTTTAACATACTATTAGAAAATATGACGTATGAAATAAGATGAAAAATGCAAGTATTGATACAAACATTGGAAACAGAATTAAGAATAGATTTTAGTGGCAGGAGGGTTTTAAAACAGCAGACATAGCATTTAATTCTATGAGAAAATGTGATTCATTTTTTATTACTGATAATATATGCACCAGCCTGAAATATTTAAAACATTACAAAAGAAAGTGCAGGTAAATGCTACCTCCACTATTTTATGGTCCCCACATTCCTCTGCCGATTATAATCTTTGAAAATGTAAGCAGAAAGTAGGCATGGCTTGTTAATTAGTCTAGATATTAGAACATGTATATCTGTATCACTTATTTTTAAAATCTTACTTGTATATATCCTATATATACATTAATAATGGGTTTACCATTATTATTTACCCCATCACATTCTGATGGGCATTTGTTTGTATCTAGTATTTTTATATGTCAGAAAGTGTACAGTTTTTAATGAAGAGAATTTCCAGGTTGGGGATATTTTAAACTTATACATCATAGAAGTTAAAAGATTGTCAAATTTTTCTGACAGTTTGATAAGTGAAAAAGGTAACTATATATTTTTAAATTATATTTTCATATGAATGTGGTAGAATTTTGTGTGTTTAGAAGCCATTTTTTTCCCTTTACTATGAACTGCCTACTTATTTTCTTTGCCCATTGTTTTACTGTATTATTGTTTCTTTGTTGGCTCCATATACTTAGGAAATGATCCCTTTGTCATATACCATGCATGTGGTTCTTACTAATCTGTCATTTCTCTATTGATTTTGCTTGTGATACATTCAGCTATGCATTTTTTTCTTTCAAATTTTATTTTGATATAATTTCAGATTTAAAGAAAATTTGAAAAAACATTACAAAATTCTCATATATCCTTTACCCACATTCACTGAATGTTAATATTTAACTACATTTACTTCAACTCTTTCCCCATTAAAAATGCATATGTCCACAAACACACACAGACACGTGTCATTTTTTGAACCTTTGAGAGTATATTGAAGATATCATTCCTCTTTATCCCTAATTTTCAATTTTTATTTCCTAAAAACAAGGACATTCTCTTATATAACCATGGCACAATTACCAAAACAGGAATTAATACAGATTCAATGCTATTACCTAATCCACAGACTTTATTCAGATTTTACTACTCCATCAACTAAAATACTTAATTGCTAAAGCAAATACTAGATACGTCTTACACTGTTAACATGTCTTTTAGTCTCCTTAAATCTACAACAGATCCTCAGTCTTTTTGTGCTCTTCATGACATTTTTTAAAACATCTTTATTGGAGTATAATTGCTTCACAATGGTGTGTTAGTTTCTGCTTTATAACAAAATGAATCAGTTACACATATATCCCCATATCTCTTCCCTCTTGCGTCTCCCTCCCTCCCACCCTCCCTATCCCACCCCTCTAGGTGGTCACAAAGCACCGAGCTGATCTCCCTGTGCTATGCGGCTGCTTCCTACTAGCTACCTATTTTACGTTTGGTAGTGTATATATGTCCATGCCACTCTCTCACTTTGTCCCAGCTTACCCTTCCCCCTCCCCATATCCTCAAGTCCATTCTCTTGAAGGTCTGCATCTTTATTCCTGTCTTGCCCCTAGGTTCTTCATGACCTTTTTTTTTTTTAGATTCTCTCTCTCTCTCTCTCTCTCTCTATATATATATATGTAAGCATATGGTATTTGTTTTTCTCTTTCTGATTTACTTCACTCTGTATGACAGACTCTACGTCCATCCACCTCACTACAAATAACTCAATTTCATGTCTTTTTATGGCTGAGTAATATTCCATTGTATATATGTGCCACATCTTCTTTATCCATTCATCTGATGATGGACACTTAGGTTGTTTCCATCTCTGGGCTATTGTGAATAGAGCTGCAATGAACATTTTGGTACATGTCTCTTTTTGAATTATGGTTTTCTCAGGGTATATGCCCAATAGTGGGATTGCTCGGTTGTATGGTAGTTCTATTTTTAGTTTTTTAAGGAACCTCCATACTGTTCTCCATAGTAGCTGTATCAATTTACATTCCCACCAAGAGTGCAAGAGGGTTCCCTTTTCTCCACACCCTCTCCAGCATTTATTGTTTGTAGATTTTTTGATGATGGCCATTCTGACTGGTGTGAGATGATATCTCATGGTAATTTTGATTTACATTTCTCTAATGATTAATGATGTTGAGCATTTCTTCATACGTTTGTTGGAAATCTGTATATCTTTTTGGAGAAATATCTATTTAGGTCTTCTGCCCATTTTTGGATTGGGTTGTTTCTCTTTTTGATATTGAGCTGTATGAGTTGCTTGTAAATTTTGGAGATTAATCCTCTGTCAGTTGTGGTTTGCAAATATTTTCTCCCATTCTGAGGGTTGTCTTTTCATCTTGTTTATGGTTTCCTTTGCCGTGCAAAAGCTTTTAAGTTTCATTAGGTCCCATTTGTTTATTTTTGTTTTTATTTCCATTTCTCTAGGAGGTGGGTCCAAATGGATCTTGCTGTGATTTATGTCATGGAATATTCTGCCTATGTTTTCCTCTAAGAGTTTAATAGTGTTTGGCCTTACATTTAGGTCTTTAATCCATTTTGTGTATGTTTTTAAAGAATGTTCTAATTTCATTCTTTTACATGTAGCTGTCCAGTTTTCCCAGCACTACTTATTGATGAGGCTGTCTTTTCTCCACTGTATATTCTTGCCTCCTTTATCAAAGATATGGTGACCATATGTGCATGGGTTTATCTCTGGGCTTTCTATCCTGTTCCATTGATCTATATTTTTGTGTTTGTGCCAGTACCATACTTGATTACTGTAGCTTTGTAGTATAGTCTGACGTCAGGGAGCCTGATTCCTCCAGCTCCGTTTTTCTTGCTCAAGATTGCTTTGGCTACTCAGGGTCTTTTGTGTTTCCATACAAATTGTGAGATTTTTTGTTCCAGTTCTGTGAAAAATGCCAGTGGTAGTCTGATAGGGATTGCATTCAATCTGTAGATTGCTTTGGGTAGTAGAGTCATTTTCAAAATGTTTATTCTTCCAATCCAAGAACATGGTATATCTCTCCATCTATTTGTGTCATCTTTAATTTTTTCACCAGTGTCTTATAATTTTCTGCATACAGGTCTTTTGTCTCCTTAGGTAGGTTTATTCCTAGATATTTTATTCTTTTTGTTGCAATGGTAAATGGGAGTGTTTTCTTAATTTCACTTTCAGATTTTTCATCATTAGTGTATAGGAATGCAAGAGATTTTGGTGCACTAATTTTATATCTTGCTATGTTACCAAATTCATTGATTAGCTCTAGTAGTTTTCTGGTAGCATCTTTAGGATTCTCTATGCATAGTGTCATGTCATCTGCAAACAGTGACAGCTTTACTTCTTCTTTTCCCATTTGGATTCCTTTTATTTCTTTATCTTCTCTGATTGCTGTGACTAAAACTTTCAAAACTATGTTGAATAATAGTGGTGCAAATGGGCAACCTTGTCTTGTTCATGATCTTAGAGGAAATGGTTTCAGTTTTTCACCATTGAGGATGATGTTGGCTGTGGGTTTGTCATATATGGCCTTTATTATGTTGAGGAAAGTTCCCTCTATGCCTACTTTCTGCAGGGTTTTTATCATAAATGGGTGTTGATTTTTTTGAAAGCTTTCTCTGCATCTATTGAGATGATCATATGGTTTTTCTCCTTCAGTTTGTTCATATGGTGTCTCACATTGATTGATTTGTGTATACTGAAGAATCCTTGCATTCCTGGAGTAAACCCCACTTGATCATGGTGTATGATCCTTTTAATGTGCTGTTGGATTCTGTTTGCCAGTATTTTTTAGAGGATTTTTGCATCTATGTTCATCAGTGATATTGGCCTGTAGTTTTCTTTCTTTGTGACATCCTTGTCTGGTTTTGGTATCAGTGTGATGGTGGCCTCGTAGAATGAGTTTGGGAGTGTTCCTCCCTTTGCTATATTTTAGGAAGAGTTTGAGAAGGATAGGTGTTAGCTCTTCTCTAAATGTCTGATAGAATTTGCCTGTGAAGCCATCTGGTCCTGGGCTTTTGTTTGTTGGAAGATTTTTAATCACAGTTTCAATTTCAGTGCTTGTGATTAGTCTGTTCATATTTTCTATTTCTTCCTGATTCAGTCTTGGCAGGTTGTGCATTTCTAAGAATTTGTCCATTTCTTCCAGGTTGTCCATTTTATTGTCATAGAGTTGCTTGTTGTAACCTCTCATGATCCTTTGTATTTCTGCAGTATCAGTTCTTACTTTCCCTTTTTCATTTCTAATTGTATAGATTTGAGTCTTCTCCCTTATTTTCTTGATGAGTCTGGCTAATGGTTTATCAATTTTGTTTATCTTCTTAAAGAACCAGCTTTTAGTTTTATTGATCTTTGCTATCGTTTCCTTCATTTCTTTTTCATTTATTTCTGATCTGATCTTTCTTTCTTTCCTTCTGCTAATTTTGGGATTTTTTTTTCTTCTTCTTTCTTTAATTGCTTTAGGTGTAATGTTAGGTTGTTTTTTTGAGATGTTTCCTATTTCTTAAGGTAGGATTTTATTGCTATAAACTTCCCTCTTAGAACTGCTTTTGCTGCATCCCATAGGTTTTGGGTCATCGTGTTTTCATTGTCATTTGTCTCTAGGTATTTTTTGATTTCCTCCTTGATTTCTTCAGTGATCTCTTGGTTATTAAGTAATGTATTGTTTAGCCTCCATGTGTTTGTATTTTTTACAGATTTTTTCCTGTAATTGATATCTAGTCTCATAGTGTTCTGGTCGGAACAGATACTTGATATGATATCAGTTTTCGTAAGTTTACCAAGGCTTGATTTGTGACCCAAGATATGATCTATCCTGGAGAATGTTCCATGAGCACTTGAGAAGAACGTGTATTCTGTTGTTTTTGGATGCAATGTCCAATAAATATCAATTAATTCCATCGTGTTTAATATATCCTTTAAAGCTTGTGTTTCCTTATTTATTTTCATTTTGGATGATCTGTCCATTGGTGAAAGTGGGGTGTCCAAGTCCCTGGCTATGATTGTATTACTGTCAATTTCCCCTTTTATGGCTGTTAGTATTTGCCTTAGGTATTGACGTGCTCCTCTGTTGGGTGCATAAATATTTACAATTGTTATCTTCTTATTGGATTGATCCCTTGATCATTATGCAGTGTCCTTCTTTGTCTCTTGTTATAGTCTTTGTTTTCAAGTCTATTTTTTCTAATATGAAAATTACTACCCCAGCTTTCTGTTGATTTCCATTTGCATGGAATATCTTTTTCCATCCCCTCACTTTCAGTCTGTATGTGTTTCTAGATCTGAAGTGCATCTCTTGTAGACAGCATATATACGGGTCTTGCTTTTCTATGCATTCAGCCAGTCAATGTCTTTTGGTTGGAGCATTTAACCATTTACATTTAAGGTAATTATCGATATGTATGTTTCTATTACCATTTTCTTAATTGTTTTGTGTTGGCTATTGTAGGTCTTTTCCTTCTCTTGTGTTTCCTGCCTAGAGAAGTTCCTTTAGCATTTGTTGTAAAGCTGGTTTGGTGGTGCTGAATTCTCTTAGCTTTTGCCTGTCTGTAAAGGTTTTAATTTCTGCATCAAATCTGAATGAGATCCTTGCTGGGTAGAGTAATCTTGGTTGTAGCTGTTTCCTCTTCATCACTTTAAATATGTCCTGCCACTCCCTTCTGGCTTGCACAGTTTCTGCTGAAAGATCAGCTGGTAACCTTATGGGGATTCCCTTTTATGTTATGTTTTGTTTTTCCCTTGCTGCTTTTAATATTTTTTCTTTGTATTTAATTTTTGATAGTTTGATTAATATGTGTTTTGGCGTGTTTCTCTTTGGATTTATCCTACGTGGGACTCTCTGTGCCTCCTCGACTTAACTATTTCCTTTCCCATATTAGGGAAGTTTTCAACTGTTATCTCTTCAAATATTTCCTCAGTCCCTTTCTTTTTCTCTTCTTCTTCTGGCACCCCTATAATTCAAATGTTGGTGCCTTTAATGTTGTCCCAGAGGCCTCTTAGAGTGTCCTTAATTCTTTTCATTGTTTTTCCTTTATTCTGCTCTGCAGTAGTTATTTCCACTATTTTATCTTGCAGGTCACTTATCCGTTCTTCTGCCTCAGTTATTCTGCTGTTGATCCCTTCTAGATAATTTTTAATTTCATTTATTGTGTTGTTCATCGTTGTTTGTTTGCTCTTTAATTGTTTTAGGTCCATGTTAAACGTTTCTTGTATTTTCTCCATTCTATTTCCAAGAGTTTGGATCATCTTTAGTATTAGTCTGAATTCTTTTTCAGGTAGACTGGCTATTTCCTCTTCATTTCTTAGGTCTGGTGGGTTTTATCTTGCTCCTTCATCTGCTGTGTGTTTCTTTGTCTTCTCATTTTGCTTAACTTACTATGTTTGGGGTCTCCTTTTCACAGGCTGCAGGTTCTTAGTTCCTGTTGTTTTTGGTGTCTGCCCCAGTGAGTAAAATTGATTCAGTGGTTTAGGTAGGCTTCCTGGTGGAGGGGACTGTTGCTTGTTTTCTGGTGGATGAGGCTGGATCTTGTCTTTCTGGTGGGCAGGTCCACGTCTGGTTGTGTGTCTGTGGCCTTATTATGATTTTAGGCAGCGTCTCTGCTAATGGTTGTGGTTGTGTTTCTGTATTGCTAGTTGTTTGGCATAGCGTGTCCAGCACTGGAGTTTGCTGGTCATCGAGTGGAGGTGGGTCTTGGTGTTGAGATGGAGATCTCTGGGAGACTTTCATCGTTTGATAGTACCTGAAGCTGGGAGGTCTCTTGTGGACCAATGTCCTGAACTTGGCTCTCCCACTTCATAGGCACAGCCTTGATGCCTGGCTGGAGCACCAAGAGCCTATCATCCACATGGCTCAGAATAAAAGGGAGAAAAGAAATTAAGAAAGAAGATAAAATAAAGTTATTAAAATAAAAAATAATCATTTAAAAGAAAATTTTTAAAAAGTAATAAAAAGAAAAAGAAAGAGGAGAGCAACCAAACCAAACCACAAGTCCACCAATGATAACCAGCGCTAAAAGCTATACTAAAAAAACCCCCAGAAACGGACAGACAGAACCCTAGGACAAATGGTAAAAGCAAAGCTATACAGACAAAATCACAGAGAGAAGTGTATACATACACATTCACAAGAAAAGAAAAAGGCAAAAAAAATATGTGTATCGTTGCTCTCAAAGTCCACCTCCTCAATTTGGGATGATTCGTTTTCTATTCAGGTATTCCACAAATGCAGGGTACATCAAGTTGATTTTGGAGATTTTATCTGCTGCTCCTGGGGCTGCTGGGAGAGATTTCCCTTTATCTTCTTTGTTCACACAGCTCCCGGTGTTCAGCTTTGGATTTGGCCATGCCTCTGCGTGTCGGTCACCTGAAGGCGTCTGTTCTTCACTCAGACAGCATGGGGTTAAAGGAGCATCTAATGTGGGGGCTCTGGCTCACTTGGGCCATGGGGAGGGAGGGGTATGGAGTTCGGGGCGAGCCTGTGGCGGCAGAGGCTGGCATGACATTGCACAACCCTGAGGTGCACCGTGTGTTCTCCCAGGGAAATTGTACTTGGATCATGGGACCCCGGCAGTGGCAGGCTGCACAGACTCCCAGGAGGGAAGGTGTGGATAGTGACCTTTGCTTGCACAGGGCTTCTTGATGGATGCAGCAGCAGCCTTAGCATCTCATGCCCGTCTCTGGGGTTCGTTCTGATAGCCGCAGCTCACGCCCATCTTTGGAGCTCCTTTAAGTGGCACTCTTTATCCCCTCTCCTTGCGCACCAGGAAACAAAGAGGCAAGAAAAAGTCTCTTGCCTCTTTGGCAGGTCCAGACTTTTTTCCCGACTCCCTCCCGGCTAGCTGTGGCACACTAGCTCCCTTCAGGCTGTGTTCACACAGCCAACCCCAGTCCTCTCCCTGGGATCCTACCAAAGCTGGAGCCTGAGCTCCCAGTCCCCGCCTGCCCCGGCGGGTGAGCAGACAAGCCTCTCCAGCTGGTGAGTGCTGGTTGGCACCAATCTTCTGTGCGGGAATCTCTCTGCTTTGCCCTCTGCACCCCTGTTGCTGTGCTCTCCTCTGTGGCTCCAAAGCTTCCCCCCTCTGCCACCCGCAGTCTCCACCCACGAAGGGGCTTCCTAGTGTGTGGAAACCTTTCCTCCTTCACAGCTCCCTCCCACTGGTGCAGGTCCCGTCCCTATCCCTTTGTCTCTGTTTATTCTTTTTCCTTTTGCCCTACCCAGGTACGTGGGGACTTCCTTGCCTTTTGGGAGGTCTGAGGTATTCTGCCTGCTTTCAGTACATGTTCTGTAGGGGTTGTTCCACATGTAGATGTATTTGTGATGTATTTGTGGGGAGGAAGGTGATCTCTGCGTCTTACTCTTCCGCCATCTTGAAGCTTCTCTTCTTCATGACATTTTAAATGAAGAGTATGGACCAGTTATTTTGTAGACTGTCTCTGTCTGATGTTTCCTTATAATTAGATTCTGATAATTTTCATTCAAAAAACCATAGAAATGACTTTGTATTTCATAAGTTCATCATATTAGAACTCATATGATATTGATTTACTTACCAGTTATATTAACTTTGATCATTTAAGGTTGTTGTCTACCAGGTTTCTCCCCTGTCAAGTTTCTGTTTTCCATTAATATTAATAAGTTCCCTGGAGGGGGGAATCTTTGAGACTATGTAAATATCTTTTAATTCCTCTTAGATTCATCCACTACACTTAGCATTTACTGATGCTTCTTGCATGAATCCATTATTCTGATGGCTGCAAAATGATAACTTTCTAATTCCATATTTTTTATATGTGTATTAGATGACTTTCTGTTTTTAAAAATTCATATTTTTATTTTTCCAGCTTCATTGAGACATAATTGATATATAATGTGTAAATTTAAGGTGTACAACGTGATGACTGTATACACATTTATTGTAAAATGATTACTAAAATAAGGTCAGTTAACACTTCAATTGTCTCACATAATTACCTTTTTTTTGTGTGATGAGAACATTTAAGATCTACTCTCTTAGCAACTTTCAAGTATATAATACAGTATTGTTAACTATAGTTACCATGAGGTACATTAGATCCCCAGAGCTTATTCAGTATTAAACTAGAAGTGTGTATCCTTTGACAAACTCTCACTTCCCCTGGCCCCCAGCCCCGGCAACAACCACTCTACTCTCTCTGTTTCTATGAGATTGGTTTTTATTAGATTCCACATATAAGTGAGATCATACAGTATTTGCCTTTGTCTGGCTTATTTCACTTAGGATAATGCCCTAAAGAGCCATCCACATTGCCTCAAATGGCAGGATTTCCTTCTTTCTTATGTGTGAATAATATTCTATTGTGTGTGCATTTGTGTGTGTGTATGTATGTATGTGTGTATAATGTTTTCTTTATCATTGATGGACACTTAGGTTGTTTCCATACTTTGGCTATTGAGAATAATGCTACAATGAACATGAGAGTGCAAATATCTCTTTGAGATACTCATTTCATTACCTTTGGATACAGACAAAGGAGTGGAATTGCTGGGTCATATCTTAGTTCTATTTTTAATTTTTTGAGGAATCTGCATATGGTTTTCCATAGTGGCTGTACCAATTTACATTCCTACCAACAGTGCACAAAAGTTCCCTTTTCTTCCCATCCTTAAAAACACTTGTTATCTCTTGGTTTTTTTTGGTTTTGTTTTTTGTAATAGCCATTCTAACAGGTGTGAGGTAATATCTTGTGGTTTTGATTTGCATTTTCCTTATGATAAGTGATGTTGAGCATCTTTTCATGTACATGTTAGCCATTTGGATATCTTCTTTGGGAAAATGTCTATTCAGGTTCTCTGCCCATTTTTTAAAATGGATTGTTTCTTCTTTCTGCTACTGAGTTGTATGAGTTCTTTCTATATTTTGAACATTAACTCCTATCCTAGGTATGATTAGCAGATATTTTCTCCCATTCTTTAGGTTTCCTTTTCATTTTAATTGTTTCTTTTGTTATGTAGAAGTTTTTAGTTTTATGTAGTGCCACTTATTGACTTTTGCTTTTGTTGCTTGTGATTTTAGTGTCATAAAAAAATCATTGGAACATCTATGTCAAGAGCTTCTTCCCTCTGTTATTTTCTAGAACTTTTATGATATAAGGTCTTATCTTTAGTCTTCACTCCATTTTGAGTTAATTTTTGTGAGTGGTGTGAGGGAGGGGTCCAATTTTATTTTTCTGCATGTGGTTATATAGTTTTCCCAACACCATGTGTTGAAGACTGTTCTCTCCCCATTGAGTATTCTTGGCGCCCTTGTCAAATATTATTTGACTTAATATGCATGGGTTAATTTCCAGGTTTTCTATTTTGTTCCATTGATCAATGTGTCTTCTTTATTCCCATACTATACTGTTTTGATTACCATGGATTTGAAAGACACTTTGAAATCAGGGAGCATTATGCCTCTAGCTTTGTTCTTTCCTAAGATTGCTTTGGCTACTTGGGGTCTTTTGTGGTTCCATGCAAATTTAAGAATTGTTTTATCTATTTCTGTGAAAAATACCACTGGAAGTTTTATAGGGATTGCATTGAATCTATAGATGGCATTGGGCAGTATGGATATTTAAACAATATTAATCCTTTTGATCCATGGATATGGGACATCTTTCTGTTTGTGTGTTCTTCAATTTCTTTCATCAATGTCTTCCTTTGTTTGGTTTTGTTTGGTTTTGTTTTATTGGCTGCACCGTGTGACTTGTGGGATCTTAGTTCCCTGACCAGGGACCAAACCTGGGCCCACGGCAGTGAAAGCACACAGTCCTAACCACTGGACCACCAGGGAATTCCCTGTCTTACAGTTTTTAGTGTACAGATCTTTCACCTCCTTGGTTAAATTTATTCCTAAGTATTACATTGTTTTTGATACTATTGTAAATAGGATTTGTTTCTTAATTTTTTTTTCAGATTGATCATTTGTTAGTGTATAGAAGTACAACTGATTTTTGTATGTTGATTTTACATTATCCTGAAACTTTACTGAATTCATTTATTAGTTCTAATAGTTTTTAGCAGAGTCTTTAGGGTTATTTTTACATAAGATCATCTGAAAACAGACAGTTTTACTTCTTTATTTCTGATTTAGATGCCTATTATTTCTTTTTCTTGACTAATTGCTCTGGCTAGGACATCTAGTACTCTCTTGAATAAGAGTGGTGAGAGTGGGCATGCCTGTCTTATTTCTAATCTTAGAGGAAAAGCTTTCAACCTTTCACCACTGGGTAAGATGTTAGCTGTGTGCTCATCACATATGGCCTTTATTATGTTGAGGTACATTCTTTCTACTCAGTTTGTTGAGAATCTTTATCATGAAAGGATATTGAATTTTTCAAATGCTTTTTCTGCATCTATTGAGAGGATTGTGTGATTTTTATCTTTAATTCTATCAATGTGATGTATCACATTTATTGATTGTGTATGTTGAATCATCCTTGTATCCCAGGGATATAGCCCTCTTCATCATGGTGTATGATCCTTTTAATGTGTTAATTTAATTTGGTTTGCTAATATTTTCATTAGTTTTTTCCATCTATATTCACCAGGGATGTAGTTTTCTTTTCTTGTAGTGGCTTTGGTATCAGAGTAATGCTGGTTTTTTAAAATGAGCTTGGGAGTGTTCTCTTCATCTGTAGTTTTGGGGGAAGAGTTTGAGAAGAATTGGCATTAATTCTTCTTTAAATGTTTATTACAATTCACCAGTGACACCATCTGCTCATGGACTTTTCTTTGTTGGGAAGTTTTTAAACTACTGCTTCAATGTTATTGATATTGATTTGTGCAGATTTTCTTTCTTGATGATTCAGTCTTGATAGGTTGCATGTTCCTAGGAATTTTCCATTTCCTCTAGGTTATCCAATTTGTTGATGTATAATTGTTAGAGTAACCTCTTGTGATTCTTTGTATTTCTGTGTTGTCAGTTGGAATGTCTCCTCTTTTATTTCTGATATTATTTATTTAGTCTTCTTTTTCCTTTGTTAAAAGGTTTATCAATTTTCTGTATCTTTTCAAAAATTAGCTCTTAGTTTTGTTGATCTTTTCTATTGTTTTTCTGGTATCTACTTCATTTATGTCTGCTCTGATGTTTCTTTCCTTCTGCTAACTTTGGGCTTTGTTCTTCTTTTTCTAGATCTTTGAGGTGTAAAGTTAGGTTATTTATTTGAGTTCTTTCTTTTTTCTTAATACAGGCTAAAACTTTCCTCTTAGAACTTCTTTTGCTTCATCTCAGAAGTTTTGGTATGTTGTATTTTGGTTTTGTTTGTTTCAAGATGTTTTCTGATTCCTTTTGATATCTTCTTTGACCCATTGGTTGTTCAGGAGCAGGCTGTTTAATTTCCACATCTTTGTGAATTTTACAGATTTTCTCCTGTTAGTAATTTCTAGCTTTGTACCACTGTGGTCAGAAAAGATACTTGGTATGATTTCAATCATCTTAAGTTTGCTAAGACTTCTTTTGTAATCTAACATATCATCTATTCTGGAGAATTTTCTTTGTACGCTTGAGTAGAATGTGTATTCTGGTTTCATAATATGGAATGTTCTGTTATATGTGTGTTAGGCCCATTTAGTCTAAAGTGTAATTCAAGTCCACTGCTTCCACTCTCTGGATGATCTATCCATTGTTAAAAGTGGGGTATTGAAATCTGCAACTATTATTGTATTGTCTATTTCTCCCTTCAGATCTGTTAGTATCTGCTTAATAAATTTAGGTACTATGTTTTTGGGA